>NC_064549.1:2139754-2753030 GCF_023856365.1 Brienomyrus brachyistius
AACACAGATGGCCTCACCGGGACACAACAGCACGCTGGGCGGGCTGCCGTCCTGCACGTACAGCGAGGACTTCAAGAGGCTGCTGCTGCCGGCCGTGTACGGCGTGGTGTTGGTGCTGGGGCTGCCGCTCAACGGCGCCGTCATCCTGCGAGTCTGCCGGTCCGGCCGCACCCTGACCCGCAGCACCATCTACATGCTCAACCTGGCGGCCGCCGACTTCCTGTACGTCTGCTCACTGCCGCTGCTCATCTACAACTACGCCAGCCATGACTACTGGCCCTTTGGGGAGGCTCTCTGCAAGTTGGTGCGCTTCCAGTTTTATAGTAACCTGCACGGCAGTATCATGTTCCTCACCTGTATCAGCTTCCTGCGCTACCTTGGCATATGCCACCCGCTAGCCACCTGGCACCGGGCCGGGGGGCGGCGGTGTGCCTGGGCGGTGTGCGGTGCCGTGTGGGTCGTGGTGCTGACCCTGTGCGCCCCCACCCTAACCTTCGCCACCACGGGGGAGCAGAGGAACCGGACAGTGTGCTATGATCTGAGCGAGCCGCGCCGCTCCGCCGAGTACTTCCCCTACGGCATGGCGCTGACCTGCCTGGGCTTCGGCCTGCCCTTCCTGGCCATCGTGGTCTGCTACTGCCTGATGGCACGTGTCCTGTGCCGGGGAAGATCGGCGGCCACTGTGGCCCTCGCAGGAGCGCAAGGAAAAGGCTGTGCGCATGATCGCCGTGGTGGTGCTGGGTCTTCGCCGTCAGCTTCCTGCCCTTCCACCCTGACCAAGACGGCGTACCTGCTGGTGCGTGCCCTCAAGGGGGCGCCGTGCCACGTGCGGAACTTCTACTCGGTGGTGTACAAGAGCACGCGGCCCTTTGCCAGCATGAACAGCGTCCTGGACCCAATCCTCTTCTACTTCACGCAGCCTCGCTTCCGGAAGAGCACGCGGACGCTGCTGCACAAGATCACCACCATGAGGGACGTGACACCCCAAGTGTAGGGCCTGGGGGGGGGCGTGGCCCTGCAAGATGTAGCTGATACTTAAAATAGCCACCTTGCGCACATGTGGGCAATGGGAGGCCAAAGTTAAGTCAGTATCCATCCATCCATCATTTTTCTGCAACTGCTTGTCCTGTTCAGGGTGACGGGGGGGGGGGGGGGGGGGAGAGAGAGAGATGTCCAGAGCCTGTCCCACAGGTGCTACAGGTGCAAGGCAGGGAACAACCCAGGATGGGGTACCAACCCATTGCAGGGCAAATTCACACAACCATTCACTCACACATGCACACCTATGGGCAATTTAGCAAGTCCAATTAGCCTCAGCATGTTTTTGGACTGTGGGGGGAAACCGGAGTACCCGGAGGAAACCCCACGACGACATGGGGAGAACATTCAAACTCCACACACATGTAACCCAGGCGGAGACTCGAACCCGGGTCTCAGAGGTGTGAGGCAACAGTGCTAACCACTGCACCACCATGCCGCCCCATACAGTGCTAACCACTGCACCACCATGCCGCCCCATACAGTGCTAACCACTGCACCACCATGCCGCCCCATACAGTGCTAACCACTGCACCACCATTCTGCCCCCGAGTCAGTATCCATTACTGTGAAGTGTATATTATAAACATTCCTTTTCCTTCATGGCTATACAAGTGTACATCCCAATGATTGCCGTAAAAAGCACCGTCCACCTACGGCGCCCTCTTCTGGAGGGGGTGCCAACTTAGTCAAGGCAAGTTTATTTAAATGGCACATTTTCAAACACTGAGTTCATTCGAAAGACTGTACATAAAAAGATCGAGTGATAGGAATCATTAAATGGAAATGAAAATTTACAGGTAAAAGAAAATTGAAATAAGAGTAAAACAAAATGTATCAATATTGGTTAGCAACGCTAATTAAAGGCACTGAGGAATAAAAATTTAATTTAATCCTGATTTTAAAGGTGGCAGCATTTGCCGGATTTCTAATGTCAGGGATTCACTTCTGCAAGCTAATTTCACTTAGTTTCAGACAGGGGGCGCCGGTGGTGATCCTCGCTTAAGATGACACCTCTTTCATCGACACTGAGTGCTGTTCACATAGCATTTAATTGGCTACATTGTCTAGCCTGGCTATTTGTTAGGTGAAATCCCTAGTAAATGGCCATTGAGTTTACCGGGGTTGATTTGTGACCAGAAGGTGGGCAGATGAAATGGGGAGGGGGGGGGGTAACGGGTTAGGGTTAGGAGGCTGGATGATACAGCAGGACACTGTATCACAGTGGTCTCAGAGGCCGGCTGTGGGTGTCAGGGGGGAACTGCATGTGTGAGAAAGGACAGATATAAATGTGAGGTCATGCATGTTGATGTTTACATACGGCCATGTTCTCATGTTCATCTCCACGCTGATGGACTTTGTATGTTATGTATATAATGCAGCATGTCATCTATGAAGTTATACTCCAAAAACTGATTGTCCACAGTGAGTGTGGAGCATATCCTAGGAGACAGAGGGCACCTGGATGGGTAGCTAGTCCCTCATAGGACTGTTACGGATACCAATCTACCAAAACATGCATCTGTTTTGGAGGAAGCATGGACATCCAGATGAATCCCATGCACCTTCCACACACAGAGGCGGGGCTGGGGGATCAAACCTCCAGCACTGGAGGCGCGAGTTAACTCACAGACCAACCGAGCAGCGAAATCATCATCACCATCATCGTCATCGTGCCGCGTTCGGACTGAGAGTGTAGGTCTTGGTGGTCACCAGAAGATGGCGTGATCAGCCTGATAATTATCCTGAAATGCCCGTTTTGACGATGAGGACTGCGGACTGTGCTCATTATCCGTGTGGGTCCTGCCAGAGAAGGGCTTCGTGTACGCTGGTTAAAAGTACCGACTGCAGCTGTCTATTAAGAGCTGCGACTGACGCTTGTTTGGACATCCGGTGCTGCGCCGAAAATCATTGGCGATGCAGACAGTGTTTATCACCGTAATCGAGTGATCCTGCCTGATGGTTTTTCGTGAACATAATCCAAGATAGTTCATTAATATAAACGTATGTGACGTTAATTCAGTCCAGTTTAAAAATGTTACACTGTGTACTGTTTTGCATTCTGCGTGTACCATTCAACGTAGCTTAACATAAAACTAAACAGATGCAGTTCAAAGTGGCAACTTCGGCTTATTTGGCAGTTTTTGTTAAATGTCTGTTGAGTTTCGTTGATTGTTTGTAGATGTATTTAAAGGTAATGATACTTTAAAGTTAAATTAACTGTTGCCAGCACTGATTTTTCGTGTTTTAAGTTCGTTTGAATGAATTCGTCTTAATGTCTATCAGGCTCACAAATGTTTGTTTTATTGTGAATCATGTTTCCAATTGTCTCGCTGCTGAATTTCGTTAGTCTGAATGTACCCATGCAATCTGTGTGCCATTTGTGTGACAATAAAGGTATTTCAGCATGAAGCTTCTCTTTTTCGCTCTTGGGTGTTTTTCATCCGACACACCCCGGGGGATACCCCAGACCCAACAGGGCTCATAGAGGGGCAGTAACGACTCAAGGGGCCGAGGCCAGTGGGCGCGCTGCACCGCGCCGGCCGCTAGGGGACGCGGTAGCCGGCGTTTGGCGGCGCAGAGGACAAAGAACTGTTTACAAAAGCAGTCTGTTAAAAGGAAGCGCACAAAAGAGGCGTTGTTTTGCAGAATGAAAGAGAAGCACTCATATCATTCTCAAGTGCTCAGTGCTGCATCTCCAAAACAATACAAACTGGTTACTTAAATTTACAAAAACAACACTTGAGTAAATTCATTAAAAGCAGACAGTCTCAGCGCATAGATGTATTCATATCAGAGCTTTACAAGATATAGTAATTAACAACTGTAAAATTGTCATATACTTACCGAGGATTTAATACTACATGGATTAGGCTTCTCTAGATCCCATATTAAAAGGAAAACTTTCCCCCCATACCTAAGGGGCTAAGCCGACCCTATCATTGTAATCCCGCCACCGCCGGGACCAGCATTTGCATGTAAAACACACAAGTCACGGGAAAACTTAATTATATCAAAATAACAAATCCAGCAGAAAGCGGGATTCGAGGAAAGGGGAGAGATGCGTGCGAACGCGGCCGCGCAGGACTGGAAATGGGACTGCAGTCGGAAAAGTGGTGCTTTTTAGAAGTCGATGCAGGGGCTGCGGAGCCGACGAAGTCAGGAGAAAGTTTGAGCAAACTTTGAGCCCTTTTCTGTGGATGGGTGGGAGTGCAGCGGAACCGGGGAGCGGAAAGCAGCGGAAAGTAGAATGCGGCTTTCCCCCCCCTCTCGCACGGACTAATATCCAATTCAGCCTTTTTCACGTGAATAGTCGCCCCCGCTACCCTTTTTGTCATTTCCACGCACCGAGCGGTGGGTACATGGCTGTTTGAGGCAGTTTCCTGCACTATCTCGGAGAAGGATCGCCTTCAGCTATGGAATAGAAGGTGGGCAGAAACAAAAGAAGGAGGACATGCACTATGGAGAAGAAGGTGTCCGTGCACAGAAACGTCTCTTTCAAGAAGCTGGAGAACTGGAGCGCCAACAGGCTGCTTCTGGAGCAGAGGATCAACAACACAAATCAAGGGACTCGGACGGGAGTGCCCTTCCCCCCCCGGTCTCCGCTCCCCCTCCAGCTCCAGATTCACAGACCGCAGTGGAGAAAGCGCAGCCGTCGGCAGCGCCAAGAAAAGTTTCCAAGATTTCGGCGGCCGTGCTCCGAAAACGCAGATCTGCACAAAGGCTCCCCCCACGCAGTATCGTCCTCCATACGGCAGCTGTCGGTGAGGTTCAACAGAGACGTAGATACACGCCTGGAAGGGGCAAAGCTTTCGCGGAGACTACCCAGAGCAGACGCCGGGCATCTGGCGGCTCCCGACGCCGAGTTTGCAGCCACTCTAGCCGATGGGGTTCCGGAGCAGAGCTGCTCGTCGTGTGACCTGGTTCCCGGTTCCGATCCCGAGAGAGCTCAAAGACCGACGTCTGGCAGCACCGCGGATACGGTCAGGGTCGGAGGTAAGAGAGATCCTTTGCAAGTGCCCGCTGCCCCCCACGATCCCAAATCTTTAAATTCGGGAAAAGACGCGTTTTCCGCCGGGACTGCGCCATGCAGAGCGCACCGGGGATACTTCTCGACCCATGGCGAATTGTTTCATGTGGACCTGACGAACTGGCCGAGTGTGCCGAAAATTAGAGAACTGTTTGGGGACAGTAACAGGAAAAAGTACAGGTCCACTTCCGACGGCGACGAACCAAAACCTGCCAGTCACTGGGGCCCTGGGGTTCAGGATACGGTTCGACCGGAATGTAGAGAAGGGCAAATTGGCCGGGTACACATTCGGTTGGAAGATAATGGTCCCGATCTTAATGCCCCCTCAGCTGAGGGAGGTGCGCACCTTCTGAGCTGCTCCCAGAGCCAATATCAGGGTCTGAACTCTCATTTTATCGCGAGTCACTACTCAGACGAGGGACCGGACCCCCACGAGACCCGCGAAGAGAGTCGGTGCCCCAAACCCGTTCCGCCGGCACCCCCACCTCGCAGCAGCTCTGTGGCCCCCCGACTGGCAGGCCGTGCACTCTCACCGGGTCGACAGCAGCACCCACAGGAGCAGACACAGCCACTGGATAGCTTACATTCCTCGCATAGTTCCTGTAAACCACAGGCTGCCCCCTCTGTGGCACCAGCGCATTCAGATCCCAGCTCGGGTGAGGAAGACGAGGAGGAGGAAGGGTGTAGCCGGGGAAGTCACTCGTACGGACGTGCCGGTACAGCTGTATCTTTTTCCCGAAACAAAAATGGTACCCAGCCCGGGTCCCCAGGGAGGTCATCGGGCAGTGAGGAGGACAGCCCTGTGCCAGTGAGCCCCAGCAGAGACAACAGCAGGAGGAGATCCCTAAGGAGGAAGAAGAGGAGCAACAGTGGGGCGGGGCCGGCCAAGGACTATGGGCAGTCGGATGACAGCGACGGGGTCCCTGTGATGGAGCCCGGCAAGCGATTCCAGCCCCCGGGGGATGGGGAGCATGTGGGGTGGCGCTCTGAGAGGCCCAAAAGCAGGCATTGCTTGCCGGGGCAGCCCTGGGAGCGCCCTGGCAGGCTCTACAGGGGGATTTCCGACGGGGTCACCCCCAGCCCTGTGCCGGTGGTGTCCCGGGTGTCCAAGGTCAGCATTCCTCCCTTCAGCCCGTGTGGCTCTCGAAGCAGCAGCAGATACTCCAGCACAGAGACGTTAAAGGATGAGGACCACTCATCTTCTGCCAGTGTTACCTCTGGGACGTGCAGGACCTTCCACGGCAACTTCACCATGTACAGATCGCCCAGCTTCGGCTATGGGGACAATTTCCCCCGTACCCGTGTCTGGTCCAGACCCCTGTTAACTACAGGAGGTGGTGAGAATACAGCCTCGGAGATTTGGGGTCTGCGTCGCGGCCTCGGCAGCGAGAAGGAGAAGCAGCGGATGTCCATGTCAAACCCAGACATCACCTCAGAGACGCTCAGCCTGCTCAGCTTCCTCAAGACAGACCTGTCTGAGCTCAGGGTTCGAAAGAAAGGGTGTATGGGTGCAGATCGGGACGAGGATGGGTGTGGGGCAAACTCAGCCACTTCCCCGGTGTATAAAATGGGGGCCAGGAGCCAGGGATCCGCACAGGGCCGCCTGTCCCTCAAGGACCTCACCGCCACCCTTCGACGTGCCAAGTCATTCACTTACTCTGACAAGCCACTAGGGCGGCGCTATTTCTCTGGTGTAACGGCGAAGAGGAGTACTTCGGAGCAGCACCTGGACATACCTGGGGATGGAGAGGTACTGGTGCCCGACAGGGAGGTGCAGAGCGATGACTGCCAGAGGGACTACGACTACGAGGAGCAGACGCCCACACCTCTGCAAGACCAATACATCCAGGAGGCACGACAGGTGATTCGGGACATCTGTCAGATGGGGGCTCGTGATGAGGATTTATTTGGGATGGATCGGGAAGAAGATGAAAATTTCCAAAGAAAAGAGGATGAAGTGAAAGAGGAGCAGGATGAACGGAGGAGTGGAGATGTAGCAGAGAAGGACACAGCCATGTCAGTTTCAGGAGAGACGCAAGACGGTGAGAAGCTTTTAGGAAAGGGGGGATCTGAGGAGAATGTGTTTTATGACAAGTCCATGGATGAGTCATCCGGGCACGAGTCCAGCCTGACCGACGAAGGGATAGTGACTGAGCCCGAGACCGGCTCATGCGGAGCGTCGTCAGGTACAGACCTCCTGGGGCAAACGTTGACCGCATGGAGCCAATCAGGCCTGTACCAGGTGGGGGCGCCGGAGTTGAAGCCGGAGATGAGCATCCCAACGCCAGCAGTGAGGACCGAATATGAGGCTGTGGCAATCGTCAGTGAGACAGGGTCTCACAAAAACACCAGCCCAGGGCCCCTAGAAACCCCCTCTACACCCAGCACCCTCCGGCGCAGAAGGAAGTTCTCCTCAACTGGGACCAACGGCTCAGACGCCAGCAACGGGAGTAATGGGGAGTCGAACGGGGAGGCGTTCCGCTCCCTCAGTGACCCCATGCCGCACCGCCAGCGTTCCGTCCCTGAGGATGCAGAGAACTTTTCTGTGGACAGCAATCTCCTGGGCTCGCTGAACACCAAGGCGGGCATCCCGGCACCATGGGAGGGCACAGGCAGTGCTGCCAGTGACCTGTCAGTGTGCAGTGAGTCATTGCGGGACTACAGCACGCTCTTGCGCAGCATCGTACACGAGCCCGGCGCCATGGACAAGCTTGGCGATGACAAGGCCAACGGCAAGGCCGGTAAGAAGAAATCCTTCAGCGATCCGAGCCGGCGTGGGGAACCAGCAGGACCCGATGGACTAGGCTTGGTGGACTCTAGCGAGCCCATCAGCGAGCTGGAGCAGGCCATCCCACCCTCCAGCAGTGAACCCATCTTGTCAGAGCAGCGGGACGAACTGGCGGAGCTGGGCGAGCGGCGGCCTCACCGGACGGACGGCAAGGCTTGGCCACGCTCGGAGCATGTGCTGGCCCCGGAGCCGGGCCCCACCGAGGCGGCCCCCTGTCTCCCTTTTGACCCCAAACTGGCAGAGGTGCTGTCCCCCCGCATGGCACGCCGTAGTTACAAGAAGAGAGGCCCCCGGGTACCGGCGGCACCGCTACGGCAGACCAGCGACCCTGAGCAGTCTAGCACGTCACGGGGCAAACACGTACGGCACGCCAGCGAGCCCGCCACCTTCACGCCCATCGTGGCCCCAGAGGGGCCCCCAGTCCTCCGTGACGGCGTCCCCATCAGCGTCCCCACGCCAACCCGGCCCAAACCATACCCAGCAGAGCAGACCCCCTCCCTGGAGGACGTCACCAAGCAGTACATCCTGGCACTGAACGTCGCGGAATCACCCGCCAGCCCCTCCATGGAGGGGTCTGGCTCTTTGCCCGGCACCCCGACCGGTGGCGAACCCAAACCCAGGAAAGCTGGCGAGGACGTGACTCCGGGGCCCCAGAAAACAGGCGAGGACATGGCCCCGGGCCCCCAGAAGGCCAAAGTGGTGAGTGTCATTACCTAATGGGGTGGGCACGGCCGCAGTGGGTGTTTGTCTGCTTTTTAAGAGTAAAGCTTACTCCTACTGACTGACTAAGAGTAAAGCTTACTCCTACTGACTGCAGGGTGTTCTCGGCTCATTCATTCGTCATGGTTATTATGGGATGCTCTGCTGGGGGGAGCTCCCCCCTCCCATCTGTTTTATCTGGGTGTCCCATGTCGTAGCCCAACATCAGCACATTTTTAGCATTAACTGTGGGTTGAACTGCTGCTGTTTTCAGTCCCATTGTTTCTTATCCGTGTTTAACTGTAATGCTGTCCTGTAAGTGTGGTGACTGAGCAGGAACCCATTGAGGTGGGGGGAGGGGGGATAATTAGTGGCTTGGCCATGGCTTCCACGTGGCAGCACACTGCGGGGGGGGGCACACTGGGCAAGGCAGAGCGTGCCAGGCCGGTGGATTTGGAAAGCAGGGTTGTTTCTATCCTTTGTGGGGGGTAGCGTGCTCTCTGCTGTGTGTTTAGAGAAATGCAGCTCCGTAGGTCAGCGAGCAAGTTTAGAGAAGGCTGACAGGAGACACCATGCCGAGAAGGTTGCTGTGTGTGTGTGTGTGTGTGTGTGTGTGTGTGTGTGTGTGTGTGTGCGCCTTCTGCCTGTCTGTGGGCCAGTGACCGGATCTTACACAGCTTGAGTACGGGGCGTCCTGTTGACCCGTTAGAGCAATGCCATCATGACCCCGGCCTCCTCTTCTTCCTCATCCTCTTCCTCCTAATCGTCTCTTATGTCAATAAGGCAGTTCCTTGGAGCTCTCTCTCGATCTCTCTGTCATGAGGTTTACTTTCATTATCCTTGTGAAATGTTTTTGTTGGGGTGGGTGGTGGGGGTGTTACTACCTCTCCGTGCTCATCCACTGAAGGGTGGGTGTCTTCAGGAATAGCTGCAGAGAGCTTGAAAGGGAAGTGGACTCTCATTTGAGTCCGTGCCCTGCCACGCCTTACTGTGCTATTCTGTGCCGTCCCAGGCTGTGCCCTGCCATGCCTTACTGTGCTATTCTGTGCCGTCCCAGGCTGTGCCCTGCCATGCCTTACTGTGCTGTTCTGTGCCGTCCCAGGCTGTGCCCTGCCATGCCTTACTGTGCTGTTCTGTGCCGTCCCAGGCTGTGCCCTGCCATGCCTTACTGTGCTATTCTGTGCCGTCCCAGGCTGTGCCCTGCCATGCCTTACTGTGCTATTCTGTGCCGTCCCAGGCTGTGCCCTGCCATGCCTTACTGTGCTATTCTGTGCCGTCCCAGACTGTGCCCTGCCATGCACCCTGAATCCCAGTCTTCTGCCTGGTCTGTGCCCTTTTTCCTCCTCGTTTCCAGGGAGCCACATGCACCTGCTACCTTAGGAATCCAGTGGTTAGCGCCACCTGCAGGCCTGGGGAGTGTTCATGTCCCCCGGCATACCAGTGATTTACGGTTATGTTTTGTCACTTAATAAACCACGATGTGTGCGGTTCGTCTGCGGTCGAGACGAGTGCCGCTGCATTCAGTGTGACCTGCTGGGCGGCAGGAGGAGCTCGCGAGGTACGTACCTGGATCAGCTGCCAAGATTCCAGCGTGCTTGTGGTTTGTTTGCCTCATGCAGCGGAATCCTCCTATCGGCGCCTTGCATACAAATAACACCTGTTTTCCAGTTAATAACCTAACCGGTGCCAGACCGTTGTTTCCCGGTTTCTACCGTTTAAGCTGATGGCTGTACGCCCGTGTTTTCCGAGTCCTGAGCGTCTTCTCCCTCTGAGGACGCCTTGTCCCCCGCGCCACTTTGTCGGGGTGTGACCAGGGTGCTCAGACATCCGCCTCGGCCCGACTTTGACAGCTGCGCCTGGAGTGAGACTGCGCAGACAGGAAGTAGCTGTACAGAAACAGGAAGTTGTTGTGGTTACTATGAGTTGTGATAAAAGCCAGCCTGCTTCCCATCGGCACAGGACCTCACAGCAGCGTGCCAGCTCCCGTTCGGCTGCCGACGGATTACGGCCCACGGTTTTTTAGAGTTGATTTGTTTGTGCCCGTCGGGGACACCGATGCCACCCACTGCTGTCAGTTTGCGTCACAACCTGGACTTGAATGTTCTGCGCTACGGAGGCGAGCCATCTGCCAGTGGCAATGTTTAGTTTAAGGCGAAAGTGAGTCCCACGGTTATAAATAATCGGGAAACGGAGCCCCTCTGTCCACATGAGCCAGAGCGAGAGGCGAGATGTAGGCGCTGTTCTCTCTCTGTCTGTATCGCGCTGCCAGGCTCGGCTGGAGGTGTCACGGGTCACTTCATTCCAGGAATGAAATTAAGCTTAATGTGACGTTGGCAGAAGTACAGGTACATTGGAGTGTGTTTTTCTTTAATTGCCCATTATTCTGTAGTTGTTTAAGACATGCATACACACACATACAGCAGGGCTTGGGCGCAGACGCTGGGTCAGCCATCTCCGGAGCATTTTCCAGAGGTTAAGGACCTCATTCAAGGACCCAGCGGAGTCATCGCTACTCGACCAAGCACAGGATTCAAACCAACAATCTCCCAATGGCAGGCACAGAGGCTTAAGACCGTCTGCCCATTTAGGGAGGGTGTGTCGTGTGCTTTTATGCTTTCAGGGAGACATATTCTCATGTCACCCATATGGACACGTGGCCTGGGGTGTCCGTTCTCACAGCCTTTTTGTTGTTTCGTGGCTGTACTGAGATCAGTCAGTGAGCTCATCTCGTCGTCTCTGCTGTCACCGTCTGGGCTGGTGTGAAACCAGCTATTTAAACTCAGATGTTATGGAAGAGAGGGGTGATCAGACCAAGGTGGCCTCTGATGTCATGAGGCAGTGGTGTGTGGCCATGACCCCCACCAACCCCCCCCCCTGTCCTCCCTTCTCTCCTCCCTCTCTCTCTTGCTCTCTCCCTCCCTACTTCCCTCTTCGTAGCCACTGCTCCCAAACAGGAAGCATAGTATGGAGATGACATCATCTCCTTCAGGCTCGATGAAATGAGATTCAGCTCAGAGATCAGGTATACGTGGGGGGGTTGTTTTCACTTTAGTGAGCAGCAGGAATGTCGCCTGTTGTCCGGCTCCCTTCGTCTGTTACATAATGACCCCCAACTCTGAGGAACCCCGCAGCTGTATCCGTACTGTAGGCCACTGAAAATGGGGTGTGGGTAGATTGAGGGAGGAGTCACCCTCCAGTTGGTTTTTGTCTTTGCCCCCCCACATTGTCCTACACGAGGGGTTGTGCATGTACTCATAGCAGGCCATTCCCCCCTCTCTGTCTCAGGCCAAATGGTGAGGCCTGGATATGCCGTGCGACATATCTATGGGCTCCATGGGACCCCAAAGGACGGGGGCCCAGCGTAGTCACTCACAGGTTGCCACGGTGACACACCCACCTTTCACTTGTCGCTGGTCTACTCCTCCAAACCGACTTCCGGAATCTCACCTTTACTGTGTTTGGGGAGGTGTTACGGGCTGGGAGATGCATCAGCCTGGCTTCCCTTTCCCTGTATGCCAGGCGGCAGGGTCTGTCACGGCTCCTTCAGGGGGCCTGGGATGATCACGTGGAGCGGGGATCAAGCTGACTACGTGGTTTTTGGCCAGGCAGATCCCAAACAGACCTCGACAAAGCAGAGCAGATCCCTCTAAGCAGATGCTCTGTATGGGCGACAGATGTGATTATGCCTCCCCCAGCCACCCTCGAAGGGCAGGACATGGCATGTCGTCATATGAATTTTCCATTTGGGTTTCAAGATTTGCTTAGTCCTTCTTAGTAGGATCTGCCTGTCAGGCTGCGATTAACACTGCATATCCCTGCCCCCCCCCGCCCAATCTCACGTGATTGTGCGGGTGTTTCCTATACGCCAATTCTCCCTACCTGACAGGATCTTTCGGGGGGTGTCCGACAGCTTCATTTTAATAACTGTCCACTGAGCTGGTTCAGGGTCAGGACAGAAATAACTGTTTTGTGTCTGTGACCCTGAAGGGTGGTGTTGAGTGGCGGGGCCGAGGACAGTGCTGTCCCTCTGTTTGGGAACAAAGCCCGAGAGGCGTGCCACACCCCGGTCCTCTGCCCATTTGTACCAGAGCCCATGCAAAGCCACCCGCTCGACTTGCTTGGCATTTCACACGTTCTGAAGACCCTTTGTCTGGCGTCCTGCACATTATAAGCAGGCCTGCGGTCAGAATGCCCCCATGTGGGGGCTCCGGGGCTGACGGCGCATTAAAAACATGCATTTGCATGTTTGATTCACATGCAGGCTGATTTATCTCTTTGTGGTGTGCTTATCCCACGGCACTCGGGGGGGGGGGCTCTGGTTATTCTGTTGGTGGTGCCTTTTGTCATAAATAGACACCCCCTTTTGCGGTTCCTAGAGGAAGGGGGAAGGAGGAAATGTTGGGGGGCCACCTGCCCCCACCCGCCCCAAAGCCTTCTGACTGCAACCATGAGAACGCGGGGGAGCAGGGGGGGGAGCAGTTATCGTTTCCCATGGTACCCCTGCCTGAGGTCCAAAGCAGCTGTGTGTGTGTGTGTGTGTGTGTGTGTGTGTGTGTGTGTGTGTGTGTGTGTGTGTGTGTGTGTGTGTGTGTGTGTGTGTGTGTGTGTGTGTGTGTGTGTGTCTGTGTCTGTGTCTGTGTCTGTGTCTGTGTTTACAGTGTCTGCTGCTCTTCTCCCGGAAATGCATAGATGGGCGATATTGTGCAGGATGGCAGAACTGTTACACACACACACACATCCTGGGAGCACGGTCTGTCTCCCCCTGTAGCCCGCGGGGTGGGAGAGACCATCTTCTGACAGGCAGCTGTGAGTCTCGCCTGCTGTTATGTTTCAGTTTCTGGACTCGCCTGGGTTTGGGGTTCTGGCCCACTGCCGCTTGGCGTGAGCGACCCGGGTTTCTCAGAAAACGCTTCCTGTTGTTCTTGGGGCCTGAACAACACAAATGTTTTATCTCTGTGGGTGTAAGAGGCCTGTGTACTTTCGTGTCTGTGGGCCTCTGAACTGGTCTGTGTGTTACTGAACTGAGGGTATTGGTACCACAAGCTGGTGTCGACCCCCTTTCCTGCTGAGGCTTCGTCTGGTGCGAGGTGTAGCTGGTGACCCATCATCGGGGGGGTCTTCATGTTTAGCCACCCTGCTAGCTCGTTAGTGCCACCCGTTACCTCGTTAGTACCACCCTGTTAGTGCCACCCGTTACCTCGTTAGTACCACCCTGTTAGTGCCACCCGTTACCTCGTTAGTACCACCCCGTTAGTACCACCCTGCTAGCTCGTTAGTGCCACCCTGCTAGCTCATTAGTGCCACCCTGCTAGCTCATTAGTGCCACCTTGTTACCCTGTTGTGCCACCAAACCACGTCATTAATTTGCCCTTGCCTAGTACGGCCCTCTAATGTTGTGTCCCGCTGATTTTAGGATGTCATCGTTTCCTTGTCTTGAGTAAGTGCATGTTTTACCCTGCAGAGTGAAGCCCCTTTGGGAATTACGAGGGATCCGGTGCTGTCTGCCTGGGATCCTCGGGCCATGTGCGTTTATTCTGTGCATCCAGCCTGTGTTCTGCCTGCCTGTGCATGTCCCAGTGACCTCCACGCTCTGCACGCCCAGGTTTCGTAAGTGACCAGTGGCATAACATCAGGTCACGCCAGGGACTCCCTTACACCTCGTTCGGCCTGAAAGCAGAGGCGGCCCCTTCAGGCCTCCACTCTAACCCCAGGGCTACTCCTATCCCATGCAGCAACGATGGTATGGGCTGAAAAGTCCTCTTTGCGAGCAACAAAAAGTGGCCTTCAGCATCCTTCCTGCGCAAAGTGACCGCTGTGGCTCCCTGTGGGGGGACTTGAGCAGGGTGTCTTTGTGGAGCCGGGGGTACAAGTGGCGATCTTCTCTCCCGGCCTGCGTCAGACACAGAGCCCTGGAGGGGGAATGGCCGCCTGAGTGCCCCCCGCTTCCCCCCTGGAATGGCGACGTGTCATTGGTGCTTCGGAACCAAGTTTCTTGGCCATCGGAGGGGAGAACAAGGACCGGGCAAGAAGTAAGGCAGGTGATGTGTGAAGATAGGGATGGGAGTTTTGTGTGATACATTTTAGATTATGATACATAGTCTCTTCCTTCTCCTCCTCTTCGCCCGTGTCTACAGTTTGCGTCATTTGGCTCTTGTCTCTGATCTGCTAGACTGTATCGTGGTGTGGGCCGTTTCACGGCACCGTTCTTGCATTCTTCTGCGTTTCCATCCCGCACGTCACGTGACTGCCCTTCTATGTCACATGCTTTGCGAAGGAAATGGCCAGAAGCCACAGGACGCGGTCGGTCAGCTGCCCCGGTTGGTGGCCTTTGCTTTATACCCATAATGCCTTGCTCTGTCTGTAGCCGGGTGGGAAAAAGGAGCCTCCTGCTCTGTGAAAGCTGGGAAAGTGCCCCAGGCCCCTTCGGGCCGCTCTCCTTCCGCCTCCCACCCCCCTGTGGGATATAGCCCCCCCCTCCCAGGCTTTGGTCTCTCCATCTCCCTCTCTCTCTCACTTTCTTTTGCATTGGTCCCCTCAACAGAAATAGCCAAGCAGATACAGCTAAAATAACACAGGACGTTGAGGGCTGCTTCTCTCCCCTTGCCCCCCTCTCCTGCTCCCCCCCCACCCTCCTGTGCACCCCCTTTTTATGCGTCGACCCCGTTTAAAGACCATTATATTTAGACTTCCTGATTTTATCGCATCCTCACTGTGAACACACCCAATTGCATGTTGCATGCGGTGTGCTCCATGGCAGCCTATAATTTACTGTTTAGGAAGGGGGCGCAACCGAGATGGATCGGGGCGGGACAGAACTGTCCTCAGGCTGGCTGAGGCAGAAGAGATGAGATCTCTCGCTGCCCAGGACCTAAGCCACTGGTGTAGGTCGCGGGATCGATGCCCAGGCACGAGAGCGGCTGTTCGTTTGGCCGGAACCCCAGGCCAGAGTGCCGGGTGATTTGTCAGTGGAGTGGAGCTTTCCCCGGCAGCACACCCAAACCAGCAAGTGCCCGTTTTGGCACTTTGTGCCGTTTTTATTGCCCGTTTCATGTGTCCCCGGTCCAAGTGACTGCAGCCTAAGCGCTGAGACTCTGTGGGTGGTGGGCGGAGCCTCACTGAAGGACGTCCCCCTTGGGGAATGCTGGCCCCTCCCCTCATCTGTCAGGAAGTCTCTTTGTCATAATGTCGTCATGGTTCCCGGGCAGAGATGACGACGTCATTCCCTGGCCTGAGGCTCAGTATGTTTCCCCGCTGGGGTGACGTGCTTTCCGGCCGGTTCCAGTGACGACGTTCTAGGACGTTCTCACAAGAGCTCCGCCCGGCACCCGCTCGCACGCCCATGCCCAGACAACCTCCCGGGGTGTCCACACTCCTGTGAAAGTCGAGATCGATGTCGGGGGGGTCAGACGCGTATCTGCCGATCCGCTCTTCCCTGCCACCGCGCTCCTTCCGGAACACTGTAAGCATCCCGGCCATTAATCACTGAGTATTTTTATCCTCCGGATTCCTGTTTGTCCTAAACCTGACATCTGTTTTTTATTTTCCCGCCATGGCAGCCGTTCCTTAAAAGAGAAAGTGTGGGATTGGTGGGGTGGGGGGGGCTGTCCACACAGAACAGTGCCAAGCGTGTCGTGCGAGAGTGTTTATCTGTGTGAATGGCATAATGGTGACGACAGTAACCAGGAACGTGCGTGATTCACAGAGCAGGCCTCGACTGTGAGGGACGTCAGTCACATGGGACGACCCCTACATTTTGGTTTGAGGACCGAGTTCCCCCCAAACCTTAAGTGCCACCCTACAGTCCCAGCGCTGCACTGAGGCCCTGCCCTCCACAGATCATGTGACTCAAACTTCCTGCTGGTGGGGGGAGGGGGAGCAGCCACACTGCAGCGTGACTTTGAGACTGGGTGGGGGTAGTTAGACCCCCCGCTGAGAGGCAAGCATGATCTGGTTAAACAGTAATTACATGAGGTGGAGGTGGGTAGGGGTGGGGGGTGACGAGTACAACAGTATTATCTCAAGCATCCTGACGTAAATGAGTGAAATTCGTGTGAAATGTGCACCCAGGTGCCACATGGGGGTGTCACACCATCAAACAGGTCTGGGTGGGGTTTGTTGGTAATGATTTATGACCGTGCTCCCGCCCCCCCCCCCCCCCCCCTGTCCTGTGAACTATTAAAGGCTGTGAACCACCGTCCTGCTTTGCGATGTTATGCAGGGATATGAGCCCTGACTGAAACCGACGCCAGGGCTGGGAATTGCCGTGGGGGTCATTGGGAGACCTGCCACTCCCATGGCCCGCCACTCCCACGGCCCGCCGCTCCTCCGGCCCGCCTCTCCCACGGCCCGCCTCTCCCCCCCGGCCCGCCTCTCCCCCCGGCCCGCCTCTCCCCCCCGGCCCGCCTCTCCCCCCCGGCCCGACTCTCCCCCCGGCCCGCCTCTCCCCCCGGCCCGCCTCCCCCACGGCCCGCCTCCCCCCCGGCCCGCCGCTCCCCGGCCCGCCTCTCCCACGGCCCGCCTCCCCCCCGGCCCGCCTCTCCCCCGGCCCGCCTCTCTCCCCCGGCCCGCCTCTCTCCCCCGGCCCGCCTCTCTCCCCCGGCCCGCCTCTCTCCCCCGGCCCGCCTCTCTCCCCCGGCCCGCCGCTCCCCGGCCCGCCGCTCTGCATCTGTGGGATCCTTCCGTATATAGATATGGGCTGCGGCCGGGGTGCTGTTGACTCTGTGGTAACCATAGTGAACAACGCTTAAGGAATTTAGGAGGGAATGGCTTAATTTAGTGAGCTGTGTATGTCCCTATAAATAGGAGGGTGAATGGGATGGCCATGAGAATTACTCTCCGTCCCAAGAGAAAAAAAGACTTTTCCGTCCTGGAGGCTATGAGAGCGCCTCCTAGTGGTGGCCTGATGGAGGAACATCCCATCTTCACAACGGAATAGTCTCACCTCCCTGGTTTCTTCGGCTGCGCCCTGCCCCTTTTGGTCATTGCCTGTTAATAACTGCTAGAATGTGAAGCTTATTTAGATGTTCCAGGTGAGGAACCAGACACCTCACATAGCTGGGTATCAGGGTCACTTCATGGTCACCGCCTGACAGTGATCAGTGTGGCGTAACGACAGCATCGCGGTGACCGAAGGTCCGTTAGTACGGTGCAAAATTCAGGAATGGGGCTTCCAGAACCTTCTGCTGGAGATGTTCTTCGCCACCATCCTAACCTCGTTCGCAGAGCCTGCACTTCTGTTACTCTGGGCTGAAAGCAGAGCGTCTTGGTGGTGAGGAGACAGGGACTCCCTGGGTTACACTGCGCCATGAAGCTGAGGAAGGCTGCCTTTATATGAAGCTGAGGAAGACTGCCTTTAATAATAATAATAGATACTTAATTTCCCTACAGGGGATCAATAATCTTTACGCCTCCCTCAACGTGCTCTTTGTGGAGTAAGTTGACCGCGAAGGGCTGCCACCCGTAGCGGTTAAGGGGTCTTGCTCAAGGAGCCACAGACATGCTGAGGCTAGGTTCGAACATGCGACCTTCTGATTATAAGGACACAGGCTTAGCCCACTGAGCCACACGCTACTTTATAGGAAGCTGAGGAAGGCGGCCTTTATAGGAAGCTGAGGAAGGCGGCTTTTAGGGAGCCCCACTGCTGATATCCAGCCCAGTGCTTCTTCCATTCATGCTGACGTTTTCCTTTGCTGTGTCAGAGGCCGGCATCTGCGTTACAGCTCTGCTGACCCAAATGCATTAGCTTGGCTGCTTTTTGTTTGCGTTCGGTTTCGATTTCGGGATCCAGAGGGACGAGCCCGGGACGCGCGGGCGGGCGGGCGGGCGGGCCCTGATAAGGCCTGCTGACGGACGGGGGCCTGTGATCTAATCTCCCGTTGCGCAGTGCTGTAGCGCTAGAGACCCTTCCATATTTGGTGAGGGAGCAGGCAGCTGTGGGGTGGAGAGCTTCCCCTCATCTCGTTCGTTTTCGCTGCTCAGCGCTCGTGTGAGACGGGGTCCCTGGTGTCCCATCTGGGATATGACTGGATTTTTTTCCATCAGAAGTCCCTACGCTAAGACTGTTGAATCCTTCAGTTGCTTGTATTGTCTTAAGACTCACTTTACATTCGTTTTTTTTTATTTATTTATTTGACAGATGCTTTCATCCAAACGTGTATATATATTTTTTTGAGAGAGCAGGGTCAGACAGTTCCTGGAGCTATTGGGGGTTAAGGGCCACACACAAGGGCCACACACAAGGGCCTCATAGGCTACGTTCACACTGCCAGCCACATCGTTCAATTCTGATTTTTTTTGCTCAGATCGGATTTGTCTATCTTGACGGTTCACATTCATAACTACAAGTGACCTGTAGCTGACTGCAATGTGAACGCATCGGTCCTCCGAAACGTCACACATGTGCACATTGATACATTTTTACACGGGTCAACTGCGTCTCCAACAAAAAACGTCATATCCGTGGGACGACTCATGGCATTAAAAATGGAGGCGTTAGTAGCTCATGCATGTATCGCACTTTGCTGTGGAGGACGACAAACAGTGAATCAGCTGTACATGAGCAGGTCGAAAAGGAGAATAAAAGTCAGGCAGCCAGCTTTTTCTGTTTTAGCAGTTATTGCTGGAACTGCTGCACCAAGAGATATGTGGATACGAGCCTCCCGGCGCAGGCTGATGATGTCAGCGCAGGCGTATAAGCAAAAAGCCACATGAATCCCGATCTGAGCGTTCACATTCAAACATCGGATGCATATCGGATCGGATACGTATCCGATTTAGTACCACATATGAAAGTGACACAAATCCGATATGAAAAGATCAGATTTGCGTGTCCACATGGCCCTGAAAAGGTCAGATCTGTGTCACATTAAGGCAAAAAATCCGATTTGAGCCACTTCAGCATGGCAGTGTAGCCATGTAGCCAACGTAGCCATAGTGACATCACTGCAAATCCTTGAGATTCAAACTGACGACCTTCTGATCTCAGGCGCAGCGTCTCACTGATGCTTCCTTAAGACGTTCTGGGACCTGTCAGGCATGCCGGTCCTTCACACTGGCTCTTGTCACGTGGTACATCTTTCGGATCAGCATGACCAGATCTGAAGGCATTTGCCAAGAGAGTTTCTCAGGCTGGTGCGCTTACTGTGACGTTTTCTGGGCTTGACGTACACGCTCGTCCACAATCGAAGGCAACGGTTCCTCCTCTTGTTTTGTTACCGACTGCCTTCGCGTAAACTGGATCTAATCCCACTTTCAGCTGCCTTCAGAGAAATTTCCAGTGACACTTCATTATTTCTAGCCTCTCAGCAGGAGGAATGTGAACTTGGACTCTGGGCCGCGCAACATTTTGAACCAAATATAGCCATGGGCATTTTTTTGAGCCCAGGCTGTGCTTTTTGGCCGCTGCTGCTGTTCTGTTTTGGAAACGTGCAGGTATAAGAGGGTGGGGGGGAGTGCGGGCAGCTGGGGCCCAAATGCTTGCCTGGCTCCGGAGAGTCAGCCCTGGATTGTGTGACCCCCTTTTTTCATAATTCCTGCAAAGCCTCCCCTCACCCTCCCCGAATACCTTCGCTGACAAGCGCATCCAGTCTTTTGTTTTTTAATGGGGGAGGGGCAGCATTTTTTAAACGGTTTTTCCCCTGCGCTTCCAGAAGCTTCCGAGATTTTCTCGGGATGCCGGGGGAGCCGGTGTCGGCCCTTTTTTAGTCATGCACCTTGAAGTCTGGCTTCTTCCGCGTGAACCCGCTGCCCTCGGCCCCTGCCCCTCGGCCCCTGCCCCTCGGCCCCTGCCCCTCGGCCCCTGCCCCTCGGCGTGACTGCAGGTAGCCTTACCGAGCCGCTTGGGTTCTGCCTCGACGGTGGAATGGCTGAAAACAAAGCTTTTTGACGATAATTCATACCTTTCAATTTGGCTTCTGCTTGTCAGCCCAAACGCTGATGGCTGGTGGCTCTAAGCCGGTGCTGTGGACCACGGTGACCCAAGGCCCGGCTGTCAGGCCCGGTAATGGTGCTCTGCTCCATCCCTCCTGACAGGTATGTTTTCAGCTGTTTATCTTACATGCATTACCTTGGCCTCGTATTTCATCTCGTTGGGGGGCCAGCGGGTGGGGGCAGAAGCGCTGTCTGCTTCTGCATCTTCCACCAAGGGCTGGTGGGGTCAGTGGGCCCATCTCTGTTGCCTTATGGTGGCAGGGACGGGGGGGGGGGGGGACGACACTCCCAAGAAGGGTAAGATTAAAGCTCGTCGAGCCGCTGACGAGCACATGGAGATGGGCGCTTTTGTTATCGCAGCAGAACTTTCCATATGATCTTCGTTTAGGCTGAGAAGTTAGGAAACAACAGACGTTATTGTGAAGAATGAGGCATGTTTGACTCATTCGGTGGTTAAGTGCAGTGCAGCTGAGTCCCAGCTTTGAGACGTGCTCCTGCAACGTCAGAAAAACAGCTTCTCCTGCAACTTTATTCATAGTGCGGAGATTATCTCCAGATCCCAGAGTCTGCTTCAGAGCCACTGCCAGAGGAGAATTTACCATTGTTTATCCAGCTCAAGTCTGTTTTATTAAGGCGGCCATCCAAAAATGTCCTGATTTTATTTTTCAGAGCTCTGATTGTGTTCCAGAATGCAGCTCGTCTCCCAGAACTAGGTTGAGAAGTATGTTTTCTTAACAGCATACATTGTACTCCTTACTGATGCCAGTGTCTCCACAGTACAAACACCAAAGTACCCAGAGAGGATGCTTTATAGTTTTGTCAATATGGGAGATTTGTTGTGTGGTGAACTGGGATGGTGAGGGAAATAGGTGACCATGGGGTCCCAAGTAAATGGGCGTGTTGTCGTCATGAGACAAGACTCTCTCAGATTGCGCTGTGCAGAGGCGATGGGGGGGCGAGGGTTCTTCTGAGGAAGCAGCCTTGTCTTTTCACAATGTGGACATTGTGGCCTGCTGTGCAGAGCGGGATGGACCTACTCTCCATGTGGGAGGGGGGAGGGGGGGTCTTAGGTTAAGGGAGGCTCTTTGGAGCCCTGGAGGTGGAGTGACTGTATAGCCAACATGCCACCCCAGCCAGAATGCGGCGAGTCCTCTTGTCTCCTCCAGAGCTGCGTCCCTGACTGGCTCTCCCCAGCCCGCAGGGCTGATGTACATTAAAGGACCTGTGTTAGATCGCAGTGGGAACGTTGAAGGCATCAGAGGGGGAGGTCAGTAAATCACGGCACAGAAATGCCTTCACTTTGCAAGCCACCCCCCCATATGAGAAGTAGCCAAGGGAGGGTGGTGGTCCGAGGAACAGGCTGGATTAAAACGTGGGAATCGAAGACTGAAAATGGCCCCGATTTGCTGCCTGCTGTGCATCAGAGCGGCTCAGTGGGGCTGCGGAAGCGAGAAACAGCTGCTGGTCGCGTCAAGGCCTCAGGGGTCCCGAAAGCTCTGCTTCTCTGTTCTCTGGGTTGGGGTTTCGGGGTGTGTGTGGCAGCAGACACTCGGGATCGACTTGGCAGACCGTCGGCCTTTCCCACGATGCCTTTCACCTGCAGCGTTCCCTGAAAGGGCACATTGGTGTCGCCGGATTGGCCGCTATTTCTGACTCGCTTTGGTTCGCTGCCCCTCGTCACCGTCACCCGGGGCAGTGACCTTTTCAGTGTCGCACACTTTCACAGGTCACAACACCAACAGGCGGTCGCCTGTCATCAAAGGGGGGGGCACAGCAGGCAGGGGTTGACATCAGAGGGTTAAAAGCAGACCTTAAAGAAAGGATACGTTGCTTTGTACTGAGAGGGAGGGGGGGAGCAAACGTACATTTTGAATAATTTCAGAAATGTCATGAGTCGCAGCTGCGTTGTTCACAAGCATGGCCCGTAGGGGGCGCACAAGAGTTGGGGCCCTGCTGACTTCAGCCACTTTGTCTTCAAACATTGGCTGCTTTGTGCACTGGATGGGTCCACTGGCGCTAGCTGGCTCGCCGGGTATCACATAGGGCAGGACCGTGGGGGGTGCCGTCAGAATCAAAGGGCATGGGTCAGGTATGGGGGGTGCATCACATAGGGTATGGGGGTGCATCGCAGGTCCTCTTGGCCCAGTCCGATCTATAGCTAACTGGAGGATGTGGGCCTGCATCTGATTGCATTAATATTCCAGACTCCAGGTGCCTTTCTGATCCTTCAGCTTGATCCTGCCTCCCATCAACCTCCTGCCTTACTTATGAACTTGGGGGGGGGCAGCATAGATGGGAATTGCAAGGATCATTTTTAGTGACATTCTTGGGTGTGATGCTTTTACCTCCTCTACCTGCCAGGAGAGTCGCATTCCATTCATGCTTGGGGGGATGGGGTGTCCTAAGATCCCTCATGCAGGATGGGGGCTGTATGCCTCTGGGTGGTGGGACACTGCTGCCTCCAGTGCCGACCCTCCCGACACTGATAAAGCGTTCAAAGGCCCTTTGGTTCCACCTGCCAAAAAATGTGGTAATTTCTCACTTGAGCTACATTTAAGGCCTGCTTTTGTGTTTGCGGGAAGCCGCTGTAATCCGGGAAAAACGCGGAATGCAGCAAACGGCGACTCCCGCTCTTTCCGATTAATGAAATTCCCGGCCGGCGGTACGTGGCGGGTGTGTGACCTCCGCGCCGAAGCTCGGCCCCCTCTGGCCACAGTTTGACTGAATTCCATTAAGATGTTTCTGTGGTAACCAGTGTCACATAGCAACCTGCCGTGCTATGGCAGACGAGTGCCTCGCCAAGTCCCAGCACTGGCAGTGGAATGTTTGGGGGGGGGGGGGGGCGAGGAGGTGTAGTGGAGACACGGAGCCAGTGAACCTTCATCTTGGGAAGGTCCCATTTTGTGAAGTAGCTTTTTTATTTTTTACGGTTGCATGTCCCCTGCTCCTGTTTCGGGGGAGGGGACGTTTCAGTTTAGCGGTGACGTCCGGTGGCTGCGAGGGGGCCCTCGGTGACACCTCGCAATGTGCCAGGCTGACGGGACTCGCTGACTCTGCAGAAATGCCACAAGACAGTCAGCAGGATTCTTGGTGGCCATCTGTGGAAAAGCCCAGAAATGGCAGTAATGACCTTGCAGGGGACAGATATGAGCGAGGTTGGCGTTTATGCTCTGGGTGACAGAGAGGATGGAGCCTGACACACTGTGGTGTGTGTGTGTGTGTGTGTGTGTGTGTGTGTGTGTGTGTGTGTGTGTGTGTGTGTTTGCCTGCACGAGTCCCACTGCCAAGCAGAGCTGGAAAGTGACACCGTCCAGGTGTGCGTTTCACCCCCCTCCCCTTTCCAGAAATGCTGTCGATCCTCCGCCCAGATCTCGTGTCCCTGTGCTCCTATGGCCCCTGCCAGTGAGGCACAGGGCGTGGATGGTCTCACCTTTCAGGAAAAAAGCCCCCTCTCCTGAACTCAAAACTAAAACTAAAGTGTTGAGCCGTGCTGCGGGCACCTGAGCCAACCTGGAAGATGGAGTCCAGTGGCCGTGCCGACCACAGCCGACACTGTGGGGAATCTCCTCTCTCTGTAACCCTTAATTTACATGCCAGCCTCCTCTCCTCCGCCTGACCTTTGCGTTCCTGCTGTTAGGACCGAATGTGTATGTCAGGTTCACCGCACCTCAATCAATTAAACATTTCAGGTAACTCTTCCTCGGCACAGTCTTCGCAATTCTTCCAGCACCTGTGCAGGTTTTGACTCACGGATTCAGTCAGCCTGCCTAGTTGCCATGGGAACAGATGTATGCGGCGTGGCCTGATCAGGAGGTTCTGTGTTATGAGAACGGAGGGGTGATCGGGTGCCGAGGCGTCTGACAAAGGGCGGGACCCTGACTGTTCCACCGCCTGGAAGGTGGCTGGATCCTACACAGCAGAGAGATTTCCAGAAAGTCCCACTCGACTTGAAACTCCAGTGGTTTGAAACTGCAGAAAGCATTCAGTGGTTTACTTCTTACAGTAAAGCACATAAGTGGTTTTGGGCAGGATTTGGGGAAAAGTCCCTTTAGTGCGGCTTATTAAACGCCTGCTAGAGGAGTCAATTAGTGACATTTATGGCCCGACCGGTTTATAATGCAGTGGATCATCTGTTAAATGCTGGGAGCCAGTTTGCTGGAGTAACAATGTGTTCCCCCGACTTGGAGGTGGCTCTGGTTATTATATTTCATGTCTGACACAGGGATGTCCGGTCCGAATAGTCCTGGGGGTAACGGCACTGCTAAGTGGCTTAGGGATAAATGGAGACTAGTTAGGGTTGGCGTTAGGGTTAGTGAGGTGATCTCAGAGCTGCGACTGCAAGTCGGACGAGACCGTGAAGGGATGGCGCGGATAGCAGGTGAGCCGGGCCGTCCCTCAGTACGTGTGTGCATGTCATGGCGATAACACAGCGATTGCTGAGCTCCCGGGGGGACGAAAGGGTGGTCACCACACAGGCAGACATTCCTCGCTGCAGTCCGCTAAAAATAGGCCTGTGTTTGGATGGAGCCTCGGCGGGAATTTCCGGTGTGGGGCTGGATGTCGCTGAGGCCAGGCCGCCCCACTCTCGTTAGCGCTGACGGGGATCTGGCCCACAGGGCTCTTTGGGAAGCGGCTTCGAGGATGGGGGAGGCCCGGCCAACAGCCCCCCCCCCCAGCTGCCCTGCCTGTATTATTAACTGTGTTTCCAGCAGCTGACTCAGTCATCAGCTCCTCCCTCCCGGTCAGCCGATTGGCCGAACCACCTTCCAATTTCGCGCGCAGTTTGGACCGCGGTTCCCGAGCCGCCAGAGGTGTAAGGCCTTGTAATATGTGGATTCTATGGTGCTGCTTCGAGAGACCTGCCCATTGCCACACGGGGGCATCCGAGCTGCTCAGGCTCTGGTACCCTACTGGTACCCATCAAGGTGGCAGGTCCGTGGCCATGTCCCCCCACCCCCATCTCCTTCGGTTGCTCTCTTCCATTTTAGCGTTAACCTCATCTTCAGGGTGTCGACCGGAGTGCCGGGCTGAAGCGCTCTTGTGTGATTGTGTTTTTGGGACTTTCTTGATCTGATAATGATAATGATTTCATTCCACCGCTCGCATTCTCTCTCTCTCTCTCTCCCCCTCTCCCTCCTTCTTTCGTTTTCTCCACTTTCAGCAGGCAGACAGGAGCTCCCTTTGTCAGTCATCCTTTTGTTCACGTCTTCCTAACACGGGGAAGAGAGGGGCTGATCATCTTCCACACCAGCCTGATCTTTAAATCTATCCCCTTGTACCAGGGAATTGTACCTTGTACAGAGTTAATCACTTCTTTGTTTTTCCTACTAGCCCGCTATTTCATAGTGAGTCTCGCTGGAGCCCCCTGGTGGTGAGGGCTCACATTTACACTTGGTTTTGCTAATCCTTGTGTAATGACCTGCTCAGCTGACGGTGTTACACACCGACACCATATACTGGATTTAATTCCATAGATGTGGGTGGTCATGGGGATTTTTGACGACGCACTGACTGTGCGGGACAGTGTTGCAGTACGCAGTACTCCTGCAGAAGGAGGCTCCTGAGTCCGGTCACTGAATGGTGATATCTCTCACACGGGTGATTTGCCAGGCAATTCTGGGAGCTTGTAGGCAGCAGATCCCAGTTAAATAACCAGCTCTGTAACTGGGAGGTGTGTACAGCTATAAACTATGCGTGTAGCTTTTTGAAAACGATCTCTAAGCGACTTTGAGGATTGAGCGGGAAAGGAAGAATGCGATAGATGGAGTTCTCTCTTCATTATGCCTTCTGCTGCTCCCCTGCATTACCACTGGAGGGCAGCAGAGAGCCACAGTGTGCTGCCCCATGCTCCGCACTCTTGCCCTTGACCTCCATCAAAGCCCAGGTGCTACTGGAATTGCCCAGGGGGTGGGCTGCATTCCTCTACACACACACACACACACACACATATTACCGGCACTGCAGGTAGACGCAGTGCTGGATTTCCAGTCCAGTGCAGGGCTGCTTAGAAACATGCTGTAGACCTCCTCAGTGACCTTGAGTATATCTGTCTTGGGGGGCTACCTTTATATCCCCCCCAAGACTCATCTATGGTCCCTCCGACACTCCTCTCTGGCCAGGGTTCATGTCTCTCGTAACCCTCCCAGTTGGGGGACTCACTGGCCAGAGATGCCTCTGATTCGTTCCTCTGAGGCCGATGTCAGTGGGTCTAACTGGCCCCATGGAGTTTTCACCCAGAACTGACTGTGTGTTGTGATGTCAGCGGACTCGACGCCACTGTCGCCATGGTGATATCTGGGTCAGGTATTGTCCACGGATGTTCACAGCGCAAAGACCTGTCCGTTTATCTCTCCGCCGAGGTGCGCCTCATCTTTGCTGCCATGGTAACCTATCTTGATGCCCCCCCCTCACTGGGGGGAGTCAGGTGGGTAATTGACAGCTGGCCCCAAACGTCCGCTCACCACTGTGAATGGTAACCTAGGAGACCAGTGGGTCGGTCTGGCACCTTCTGTATCTGAGAGGTCAGCGGGGCTGCTGGTTGTTCAAGATTGGGTTCAGAGCCCACTTTGTAGGTAAATTCTCCAGTCACCCCCACCCCCAAATTTTACATTGAACTCATGGGATGTGACCCCATCACCTTCTGGTTATGTGCACAGAACCTTAAACCACTGAGCTACACACTGATGTTCCATAAAAGAAGCCAGTAGAGCTTTTACCTGCCTTTAAGTGTCCTGCTAGAAGCCGTAACCAGCACTTGCTGGGTCCTGACCCGTAGATTTAATGCGGTCCAGCGGTGTGCTGTTCCAGAGGGTTTGGTCTGAGATTTTTTTTTGTGTTCCCTGGCATGGAGGAAGGAATCGTCTGGCTCCTAATTCTCTGTACAGAGTGTCTTCATATCGGCCTGATTTAATTTCGAGGGCAGGCTCACAGACGTGCCACTCGCAGCTGTTTTAAAAAGCTCTTTGATTCTCTGCCCTCTGCTTCTTTCTCTTTAACTCCTTCCTCTCAAGCTCAAGAGCTGCTCACTCTTATATACTTGTATGCGGAACACCAAGCTTCCAGAAGAAGCGCCTCACCAGCAGGTGGCATGGCGACTAGGGACCCTGATTCTGACAAGAGGATAAAATGAACCGGCTAATTATAATAAGCAGATGGGTTGAGATGTGGTGAGCAGCATAATTTTTTTCCCACACAAAATGATCGCAGGGTCTTGGTTGTTTTAATAAGACGCTGATCACGCACTCTCCAGAGAGCGTGGCAGCCTTGTAGTGGGGGCTAAAAATAGAGTCTTGGAAACTTTGTTTTTTGTGCAGTATTTATGAGCCCCCCTGCCTTGCCACCCCCTCCCCCCCTTGATGTGTTTCCCATATCAGTTTTCCCTTTGAAGTCGGGCAGCGCGAGGGACAGTCCTGTGGGGTCCTGATCGCAGAGCTCTTTACCCACTCAGTGGGCAAACCCCTCCACCATACCATGGAGACGCGAATGGGGCCCACAGGCTGCTTTCGTGACCTTTTCCCTCATCTGGTTGCCGTGAGACAAAGTGACGGACTGTAGAAATAACATTAGCGCCGGATGAATGAGCGTTGACTGATTCTGACGGCCATTTTGCGTGCGTGATGTTAATGAAGACCACTACTGATCTCGCATTGTGTCTTGCGGTTCATATGGTCCATGAATGTACGTGCCAGGGGAAAAAAAGCAGACCCTCGTCTGAGGTAAACCTGCTCATGGTTGTCATGGAAACACGGTCACCACCCCCGGTGACCTCGGCTCACCTGACTGAGGCAGAGGCTCGGGAAAAACATGCTGGGATTTCGGTCTCCCTCCCTGCCCACACTCCTATGCTAATCCCCCCCCCCCATCAGCCCTTCCCCTATTCTGCATAGGCTTCGCTGAGCCCCTCCCCCAGGACAGGAGCGATGCAGGAATTCTTCTGTGACATAATCTGTTTGCTGTATTGGTGCTACTTTAATGTGCATAAAGTCTTCAGCTGAAAATGGGAACTGACTCTGTGTGTGTGTGTGTGTGTGTGTGTGTGTGTGTGTGTGTGTGTGTGTGTGTGTGTGTGTGTGTTCACTTTCATAGCATGGAGAAATTCCCGCCTCTGCGTCGCCATGGAGATCCGTATGCACTCTCCCTCCCTTTACCGCATCTATGTACCCCAAAGCGTAGCTTGCATCCGTAATGCCTGGCTGATCCGTGCCGACCGGGGATCTGGCTTTGATTAGTCGTGTCTGCGGCTGGCTGCGCTGCTGCCTGGGTCCTCGGCTGCATCTCGGGTCTCATTTAGCGCTGGGGAGGGAAGGCGAGAGCAGCGCATTGTGCATCGCGGTTACCTGGCATTGCCGGGGGTGGGAGTCGAGCTCCTTGGACAACTGGTGGGAGGCTGAGTGGGCTGCGGCGGGGGAGGGGGGCTTCTGAGGAATTCTGAGGGTTTTTTTGGGGGGTGGGGGGACATCCTTGACAGGAAGCAGAAGGGGTGGTGTGTTTGCGCGGTTAAGGGGGGTGCGCGCGGCGGGAGGCGCGCTGGACCATCCCGCATGCAGCAGATGGTGCGTACCCTGGCCCAGTTCACCATCGCCCTGGAGGACATGCAGGAGAACGGCGAGAGCGCCAGCGAGGCCCTCAGCCCAGGGGAGGAGCCGCTGGACGGCGAGGCCGGGGGCGGCAGCAGCACCGGGGCCCCCCAGGCTGGGGCCGAGGTACAGCACTGTGTGCGTGCGTGCGTGTGTGTGTGTGTGTGTGTGTGTGTGCGTGTGTGTGTGTGTGTGTGTGCGTGCGTGCGTGCGTGTGTGTGTGTGTGTGTGTGTGTGTGTGTGTGCGTGTGTGTGTGTGTGTGTGTGTGTCTCACCTTCCCCAGCATCATCCCCACAGTTGGTACTGTGTTTCTGTGTGTTTGCACGTTCCTCTGTGGTTCCGTGTGGTTCTAAGCGTTCACACACCCCACTGGTAAGCAGTGGTCAGCAGGGCTTCCGGGCACGACGGACGAGCGTGGAGAGCTGGAGTCAAGGATGGGGAAGCGGAGGGCTGTTTGCGGAGCACGCTGTGTGTGTGTGTGTGTGTGTGTGTGTGTGTGTGTGTGTGTGTGTGTGCGCGCCACAAGCAGGTCCTGCCCCCCCACCATACTGATGGCCACCTCCCCCACACCCCCAAGTCGGGTTTCTGCGATGCTGCCTTGGACCTTTATCCCCCCCCCAATACCCCCAGCAGTATGATAGACACCATGCCCGTCACACTGGTCCTGACATTGCGATGCGCCCCAGTCTAGCCCATGTCACCCCCCCCCCAAGCCTCTCTGTTGTCTCTGCTGTGTTCATGGGTGGGAAGCATCCAAACCCAGATTTAACTACCCCCCCCCCCACACACACACACACACCATCCCCATACAAACCTAATCTTCTCAAAGAGGATTTTGCCCGCTGTGGGTGGGGGTGGGTAAGCGCCTTATTCTCTCCCAGGACTTGTGACAGTCCATCATGTTCATGTGCATCAGGTGTGTCCGTGTCCCCCCTCATACCCCCGTCCTGTGATCCTCTGTGTGCATGTGTGTGTTGCATGTTGTCGTGTTCTGGCCCGTGGGTGTGGTTCCACCCCCCCCCTCCCCCGGGCCAGGCTGCTGTGCACCAGCTTCACTCGTGTGTTTCTGGGATCTTCGGCCATCTGGGAAACTGGCCCCACATGACAAAGTCCCTGAGGAGGAACGTGGGGCGAGCGGGAGAACGAGTGGGGGCTCGGGGGTGTGGCCACACCCCGGCACCCGGCTGTCAGGCTCCTCCGTGTTCATTCAACCTGTGTCACTTGACTGAGCTAGGAGATGGGCAGTCACTGGCTAGCTGAACCCCACCTCGCTGATGTGCTGCCCACCGCCTATCAGCCCCTCACCGAGGTAGTGCTAGTCTTACATAATGCTGAAGACTGTGTGGGATTCCCCACCCTGCCCCAGCACAGACGTGAAGCGAGTGAATCCCCCTGCTATTTGTGGGGGCTACTTCCCCGATCCACACAGGAAGTTAGCGGTTAGCGGCTGTCAGCAGGGACAGGCTGCTCCCAGAAAGTGCACTTGGTGGGGGGGAGGCAGCCGTGGGGGGGGGTGACCGTGTCTGTGTAGGCGGGCGAGCATCGCAGGATGCTCACTCAGGTGCTAGGCAACCGGTTCCAGCATCCCTGGGCGGCCCTACAGTCCCTCTGCCACATCACCGTGGCAACATCAGATGGCTGTTATGTTGCTATCCACAGTATAATGGTGAGCGGCAGGGCAGCCCCCGACCCCTCACCAGTGTCCCTCCAGGTTTCACCTTCCGCGTCGCCGTACAGGCCGGCTCCACATCATGCGAGCAAATGGCCGGGTTTCTCAGGTGCAGTGCGTGTGGATGCCTGCCGTGGGTCGGCACCCCGCCCAGTCAGAGCGGCCCTGCTGGGTCCCCTCAGGCCCCGTTTCCCCTGTTAAATGTTTCTTGGGAATTCCTGACTGTCCATGGCGTGCTTTGGCACCCTACCTTTCCGGAATGTTCCGCCGTCAGAGCTGCAGGCAACTTTATTTGCATTTATAAGTGTATGAGCCCCCCCCCCCCCAGAGGAAGGCTGTTCTGTAGTGTTCTGAGGCCATTAAAAGGAGCAAATCCACAGCCTGACCACCAGACCAGTAGCATTTGGGTTCAGTGCTTCACCAAACTGGCGTCAGTAATGGCTGTTTACGTGTGAGGCCCAGTGAGGAGGTGGCAGGAGCAGGGGGGGTGCAGGAGCGTGATCTCTTGGGGGGTGGGGTTATCTGATTTTAGCGGCATGGCATTGTGGGATAGAAGAGCTACCTTCGGCCACATAGTACATGAGTGTCTTGATGGGACGGTTCAGCAGGCGTGCAGGTAAAGACCCCTAAAATAGAGAGAAGCTGAGCTGGGGAGGGGGGGGGTGTGTCTTCATTCCAGCCTCTGTCATTACGTGGGTGCGGGGGGCAGCATGGGGGGGTGACAGTCCCGGAGTTTTTTAGATATGTGTGTGAATTTCTCTTTCTGACCCCGATGGTGTGTGTGTGTGAGATAGAGATGATGTCAGTGATGCCAGAACTGCTATATATGGACAGCAGTGTGTTTCCCGCGTCTGTGTGCTTTTAATCTTTTGCTTGCGGCTGGTTTCTTGCCTCTTAAGCACTAGTCATGCTGCGGTCCATCTGATTTCTGTGCTGATGTCCAGCCCAGTGTCATCTAGCCAAGCAGACGCTTTAGTCCAGAGTGCTGTACATGTTATGCAAATAGCACGTTACACACATCCAGCTGTCAACAGGGCCTAAGTGCTGCCCGGCTGAATTTCAGTGCAGCATCTTCCAGACAAAGTAAGAATTTAATAAGACAACAGCAGAAAGTGCAACATTAGAACCATTCGGGCAACATGGTGTGATGAAGGCTAGTGGAGGTGTTTCTGAAACGGAGGGATCGCGAAGTTGGAGAGGGAATCTGATGGCCGAATGCGATTCATCAGCTCGTTCGTCCATCAGAGAGCCACACGATAGACATGTCTGGAGCGAGGGACCTCCGAGCGGCTTGCTGGTAACCGGTCAGGGATGCCAAACTGGTCAGCTGGCTGGCGTGACGTTTTCAATTTAAGACAAATCTGCACACACAGATTTCATGTTTTATTACCTTAAATAGTCAATAGGGTTTGCAAACTGCCCAAAGCATTTGATGTAGCTAATTTTAGGTTTATAATGGAATAATATAGATTTGCCATAAGATTTCCTGTGTGAGTATTAGTCTAAAAGTGTGAGTGAGTGTCATGTAGGATGCACAAGAGATGACAGCCCTGTAACCAATGGTGATGTGTGCTGTCACTCGCTTTGGCTAAATGCTAACAATGCTAACCTCACCAGTCCCATCCTTCTCACCCGTCTGAGACTCCGGACGTCTCATGGCCCCAAGCTCCCGTTTCACGGGAAATGCGGCATCACATAATTACACGTTGCACCCATCCGAGGGAAATATCGACCGCAGGTTTCTCCATGAGGTTGAACTCCATGACCTCTTCTGTTGGAAGAGGGAGTTCTGACGGAGCGTGCAGTGGCGTAATTACGTTTTGATGATGTTCTATGTACTTAATTGGATTATTAAGCGGAATGAGTTAAGCAGGTAAATGAACAGGCTTATGTACCCAGGTCATGTTGGGCAGTTGAATTTTAATGTTTCTGTTCAGCCAAGGTGACCGTGAAATATTTCTATTAGGAAATAATTCTGGGTAATTATATTAGAGGTACTTGCTGTAATTGTATTTTATGGAGTCACATTAATTTCAGATGTGTGCTATGGTTCCATATTAGAAATCTGATTAGCTTGTTAATTAACAGGTTTCCAGGTGACCTGAAAGTCTCCCAGATCTGAGCGTGTGCTTCACGGCAGAAGCCGCCTGGCTCAAGTTGCCTAATTTCTATTGCTTTCTCCTGGTACCTTTTCATGGCTTGTAGGTATTGTAGTTCCATGGCATAATCCCAGCGCTTCTCAGTATTAGTTTGATTGAAGGGGCTTATGGGTATTGTGGTTAAGCCAGATATGGGCATGGGTAGGTTATGATGTGTGTAACTAGGATAAGTGATGGATGGATCAGCACTAATCCAGACCTATTTGACGGATCGGGTATCGGCCATGCGTGACCGATCCACGTCCTTTACTTACTTATTTCAGGAGGGTCGAGCTGCAGACGCCTGTTGAGAGGATCTCCACGGGAATCACGTGATCTTTAAGGACGTAAAGTGAAGCTCCTGTTAGGGTTTGGGTTTATTCGCTGTATTGAGATCACGTATTTCCGGTTTTTGGCACTCTTTAAAAAGATAGCCCCTATTTCGTGTTGAATCTATTTGTACAATCAATCGCACGACAGCTCTTTCCCATTTTACTTTTTTTTTTGCGGCATTCAAACCAACGCTAACGCTGCCCCTCAGTCTATTTTGCCACTCAATGGGTGTGAGTACAGTGATTTTTGCCTGCTGTGACGTCATGCGCATACCCTTCACAGCGCGAGGAGCGTAAGATAAGACGTGATGTATTTTACGCTTTTAACAGAAACCAGTAGCACAGCGATTTTGCAATCTTTGTAAAATAAAGCTTTGAGAGGTGGGAATAGCGTTTAATGGACAATCCCACTTAACAAAGTTCACACAACTGCGAGACAAAAAAAAAGCAATGATGATGATTTGGGAGTCGCTGTCTTGGACTGTTGTGAACTGGCTGCGGCTTGTGATACAAGAGGGGCTGCGATCGCAACAAAGTGTAAGTGAGCTGACGCCAGTGGGAGAAAAATTGTGTTAAAAATTTAACACTCGCCATTTGTTTATACTGGCTTTGAAGATATTCATATTGAACTGTAACAAAGGAAAAAGAGCTCATGTGTCGATATCGGATCGGAATTGGTGGATCGGCCCGTCCCTAAATGTTATGCTGTAAGATTGGTTAGCAGGACCAATAATGCCAGTACCGTATAAATTTTTGGCTTCCCTGTCTGTGACGCTGCTAGTATTAAGCCAATAGTGGCTGTTAATAAAGAGAGCAACTTCCATTTTAAAAGAGCTGTCATCTCATTGATTAATTCACTAGCCACGATACATTTATTTGCCATCTGTCTGTGGGTCTGCTGTACGGAGAACACTGCGCCCTCTATGGTTGTGGCGTGGCATAGAACGAACAAGCTGACAGGGTCGTTTTAAGTATGTGACTGACTGTTCTCGTCACGTTCGGTTTCATTTCTTCCGGATGTTGCTTGAAGTATACAGCCATGTTTGTTCACTTCGGGCTGCTTGCTGTTGTTTTGATCAGGGTTCCTGTCAAGAATGCAGGAGTGGGTCGGACTGCCGGAGCATTCTGTGGCTGCAACAGGGATTGACTGACTGACTGGTGGGAGGTGACCACTTGACTAATTGCCTCTGACCCGGTGCTGCATTTTTACTAGTCGCTTGTGATCACATGATCTCCTTACACTCAGGGCTGTGGAACAGGCTAAGGCCAAAGATGCGGTGTTTCCGAAAGGGTGGCCCACTAGGAGGAGGGGGCGTTGCTGTATTAGGAGAGAGAGTCAGCTGACTTTTTAGCTATACCCCACCCCTATGCATGTCTGCAAGTATAAATGGATATTCATGCTCTGTAAGTTCACGCGTTGGTTCTCATATTGCCTGTATTTGTTCATTGATGTGGCCAGTGGGATCCTCACACTCAAAGATTTTAGGCTGGTGTGAACTTTGTGTGGCCTTTGCTGGTCAGAGCTCTGCCTCGTGGGCCTGTTTACAGTGTTCCTCAGAGCTGGATGGGGACACTGAACATGCCCCTTGGGGATTATCTGGAACATTCTTCCTGTTTAGTGCTCAAGCTCCCCAGTGTGCAAAAAAAAAGAAAAGATCTAAAAAGCAACAGGCCTGCACTGTGCCCACTGACCATCCCCCCCCCCCCCCCCCCCCGCAGGACATGAGAAAGCATGTGGTGATGACCTTGCTGGACACAGAGCAGTCTTACGTGGAGTCTCTGCGCACGCTGATCCAGGTAAGGCAGCTCCTCCTTAACGATTTGAGATGGCAGGAATCCCCTTGAACTACTTACATCCATCTTTAAGGCTGCGAGACCCTTGGGGGTTCGAATCAGGATGAGGAAGGGAGGGATTTGTATGCTCTGCACTTGTCCATGAAACGTTAAAATCCACCTGACTGTCACGTTGTTCCTTGGTGGCCTTGTCCTCTGACTGTCCTTCTCTCTCTCTCTCTCTCTCCCTCCCCCCACTCCCGGTCTCAGGGCTACATGAAGCCCCTGAAACACCCAGAACATTCACCCCTCTGCGACCCCTCGTTGGTGGACGAGATGTTCTACCAGGTCCCTGAGATCCTGGAGCACCATGAGCAGTTCCTGGAGCGTGTGGTGGACTGCGTCAATGACTGGCATGACAGGCAGACGGTCGGACACCTCCTCGTGGAGTCGGTGAGGCCACGCCCCCCAGGAACTCACACGGCTCCTTAGGGCCAGTTGGGCGTCACTAAACACTGACCAAGTGCTGAGTAACACAGGTCACGGGAGTTAGCAGCTTAAATTCCTTACAGCAGCCTTTCAAAACAGTTATGTCAAGGCCCTTGACAAGAATACGTGGCAATCCATTACTGCAGCATATAAATAAAAACATCAACTAATACATTCACGCAGTCCAAAGGAATCCTTTCCTTCTAAGTTTAGAAATGGTTTGGTCACTTGCTTGCTCTGACTGTCTTCCAAATGGAAATTGGCGACCATGCAACATTAATTAGTAGCTTTAGCGTCAGCGTTCAGCCCTTTTGCCGAGGTTGGGTGTTCTTGGGTGTCTTTGGGTGTTCAGGCTGTGTGAAATCAGGGCTCTTGCTTCATCAGCTGCTCAGGTGCAGAGACCCATTAAAACGAGATTTTTAAAATAGCAACATCAGGATGGTAGCATAATTGGTTTTGATGACTTGAGTGATTCCGTGCCGCCTGTCTGTGTTTGGATGTGCTTTGCATGGTAGCTTGTTGCTATGACTGAGCTGCCCCCCCACCCCCTAGCGCTGTGTGTATAGTCTGCATATCCAGCCATCCTCGCTATGCCCTGCAAGCTCTCATCAGTTAACATCAGCTTCTGACGTCATGAACCTCTCCCCCCCCCTCCCCCAACAGTTCTCCAAAGAGATACTAGTGAATATTTATTCTGCGTACATCGATAACTTTCTGATCGCCAAAGGCGCCGTGAGAATCGCCAAGGAGGCCAAGCCAGCGTTCCTGAAGTTCCTGGAGGTGAGTGTGTGTGTGTGTGTGTGTGTGTGTGTGTGTGTGTGTGTGTGTGTGTGCGTGCGTGTGTGTGTGACAGCGTGTGACAGCATCTTTGTTTCTGTTTGTGAGTCTCTCTGCATTTCCTGTTGATCCAATGTCAGGAAATCTGTGGAGAAACAAAAAATATATAAGCAGTAGCATGATGTAAGATGGCAGAAGTCGCACATAAAGGTGTTCAGTTCATTGTTATCGTCCTGGGGAAACTGGGAGCTTCTACAAAAAAGATGCTGTTTCTTGGACAAGAGAGACGTGCAAAGCTTATGGTGTTCGTCAGGAGAGTTTTTTCTGAAACCGCTTATCCTATTCGGGGTTGCGGGGGCTCCGGAGCCTTTTCCAGAGGCTACTGGCTGAAGGCGGGGAACAGCCCAGGATGGAGCACCAACCCATCGCAGGGCATGATGATTTCCATTTCAAAATTAATTTTATTTTGGCTTGGCCTCAGTATATTGTATGTTTTTCCTTCCCACATTATCTTATTTTGCGTGGTATTACTTGGGACATACTGCCATCCAGTGGACATGAGCAGTATGATATTACCTGGGTCATACTGCCACCTAGTGGAAATGAGCTATGTGATGCAGGAATTATTTTTCTAGCCTCTAATTTCAGTCTGACTGATAGGAGGACCTGTGTAGGTCAGAAATGCGCCTCATTCTGATTTTTAGCACGTGATTCCTGAACATGGGAAAAAAAACTTGCCGCTACATTTATTTCAATAAAATATTTTCCTATAAGACAGAATTTCAAATCAGTGGATGATGGCAGGTTCCTGATATACTGAGATCGCCTAACAATGGTTGCCCCCCTCCCCCCAAACAGCAAAGCATGAGGGAGAACAAAGAGAAGCAGGCACTAGGTGACCTGATGATCAAGCCGGTGCAGCGAATCCCACGCTACGAGCTGCTGGTCAAGGTGAGGTCACTCCTTCCCCCCCCTCAAGGGCTGGCCTTACATCCTTTGGTGGGAAAGTGAACTTTGAAGCCCCCGTCCCCTGCCCCCCCAAGTGAGAGGTCTGTAAACGTCCATGAGAATTCATTCCCACTGGGGACTCGGGCTTAGGCCCTGTTCCCCCTTCCAGTCCTACACAGTTAATCATTTCTGTTCAAGAGGGCCTGAAAAGGAGAGATGGCATCATGGCTGTTGCCCCCCAGCTGTTAGCCTGTAGCTGTTGGCCTGTAGCTGTTGGCCTGTAGCTGTTGGCCTGTAGCTGTTGGCCTGTAGCTGTTGGCCTGTAGCTGTTGGCCTGTAGCTGTTAGCTCACGGCTATTATCCCCGATCTCCTTTTTTAAGAGGGATGTCTATCTGACTGTCTCTTGTTACAACTCCCTGAAGCTTCAGATAGCTGCAGACCTCCCAGTGTGTCTGAGCACTTCTGCCTTTAAGGCTCGTCTCCCCCGGCCCCCAGGACCTGCTGAAGCACACCCCAGAGGACCACCCAGACCACAGCTACCTGCTGGATGCCCAGAAGAACATCAAGTGCCTGGCAGAGCGGATCAACAAGGGCCGGCGCAATGCGGAGGAGGCCGAGCGGGAGACGCGGGTCATGCACGAGATTGAGGCACACATTGAGGGGGTGGAGCATGTAGGAATCCCTACCCCCCCCACCACGCACCCTTTTAGCGAACTTAATAAACGTATAAAACGGCATCATTCATTTGTGTATTTGTCTAGTTATTGCATGAAGCCAGGAAGACACAGTCCAATTTCTTAACATCCTGTTTTAATAGCAGATTTGTGTTTGTGAATTGTATCCGTTTGATTGATCATCATGTCCGGCCCACAGTGGGACACTCACCCCTGTGTTCTTAAATTCCGTCAGATCCTCAACCCCCACAGGAAGTTCCTGAGGCAGGAGATGGTGGTTGAAGCTGTAAGTACCCCCCCTTCCCCCCCCAGATTTTACAGTGATCACTGCACACTGTATTTCTTTGACACCGTCGCTTTAACACGTGGTTGTTCACTGTTGATCTTTCCTGTGCTAAGGTCTGTTTATTTTCTCATGTCTATCTATCTCCATCCTTCTGACTCCTCCTTCCCTCTTCTCCTCATCCGACTCCCTCTCTAACTTTCCCTCTTTTTCTTCCTTCCATGACTCTATCTCTGCCCCCCTTTCTGACACCTGCTCCTCTGCCCCGGTCTCGCTCTGCAGAAGACGGTCGGCGGTAAAAAGGACCGCTCCCTGTTCCTCTTCAGCGACCTGCTCATCTGCACGACGCTCAAGCGGAAGTCCGGTTCCCTGCGCCGTAGCTCTATGAGCCTGTGAGTCCGGCCCCGATTCCGGTCCACGTGCTCCAACCTCACCCACCCTGTTAACTTTATCTGGACGGTATGGGGGGGGCACCCAGGAATTTCACCAATACTACAGTCTCAGGATTGGACATATTTAGTCCAGAATATTCCTAGGATTAGGCAGAATAATCCAATTAGGAATGGACCTGTTCTCTAGATCGAGCACATCAGGCAGCTGCATGAAACCCACCCCCCAGACCCGGACCAAATTAGAGCTTAGGGGGACTTAGGGAGTCAAACATGCTTGGGCCTGGCGTTAGTACACCCTGACGCACTCAGCCCCTCGCCCACTTTCTGTCTGGTGCTCTGCATGGTGGCCTTGCCTAGTGCTACAGTACCGGTCAAAGGTTTGCACACCAAGCTGCCTTCAAAGGAGAGCGATGGTGTCACATTAACATGACCGGGCCACCTGAGTATGACCAGAGAGTGAAGGAAAAGCGGCCAATGAGAGCTCAGCATATACGTGGGGAAAAGCCTCCCAGGAGGCCACCTCATGGAACTCCATAGAGGAGAAAGCAGGTCCACCAGTCCCTGGAACTATTGGTGTTAAGGGCCTTGTTCAAGGGCCCAATGGTGGGATCACTCTGCTGACCACAGGGATTTGATCCGGCAACCTTCTGAATCCCAACCTGCAGAGCTGCCCCCCCACCCAACAATTTTTTTTTGCTTAAGGTGGAATTATACACTGACCAAAGAAATATTATTTCATATTTATGATCTCTTGTAATTATTCTAAAATGTAGTATTAGTGGTACAATTGGTACAAATGAACCTTTCTATGAGTAGTTGTGTTCATACCTTTGACTGATACTGTAACTGTCCTCCGTCATCTCGCCCCTTCTCCACGTTTAGGTACTCAGCTGCCAGTGTCATTGATACCTCAAGTAAATACAAGTTCCTCTGGAGGTTGCCCTTAGAAGATGTGGAAATGGTCAAAGGTAAAACCTCTCCGTGGCACCATGTTTTATAGACATGGAGACGTCTGTTCATGAGCCCTAATGCGTTTGGTGGCCACCTAAACAGCAGTAAGTTTTGGAGGAATATCAGAGCGTGACGAATTCACAGTGAACAGGAGCCTTGGGCTCTGAACTCTGACCCTGTACCAGTAGGTTCTTCGCAATCCACCAACCGGGAGAACATCCAGAAGACCATCAGCAGGCTAGACGAGGACCTGAGCACACTGGGCCAGATCAGCAAGCTGTCGGAGACCCTCAGCTTCCCCCATCAGGTGACACACGCACACACACACTTTACGTCATATTAGGATCTCATTTTAAGGCAGCTCCCGTGCACATACTATAGTGGCCAAAATTGTGGAAACACTTCCAGTTTTTAGAGATTGCATAACTTAATTCAAGTGCAACGCCAAAAATGCTTGGTGTTTCCACAGTTTGGCTACTTGTGTACATGTAAACACACTTACCCAACTGGAGTGCCTGTTTGATACGGGGAGAACAGAGGCAGGATTCGAACCTGCAGCCCTGGAGGTGTGAAGCAGAAGCTCTGGCCTCCATGCGCCCATACAGCTACACCGCAGTTAGCTTTTCTTACGTGAAACGCTTGCAAAACACACGGATCATGAGGCCCAACCCAGTTTGGCGAGTGGCCCCCGCCCTCAGTGACGAGCCGCGTCGGCTCTCGTCCGCAGAGCCTCGATGACGTCATCAAGGACCTGATGGCGTCTGTGCACCGCGAGCTGGCAGAGAAGCAGTCCCTGGCCTTCAGCAGCACCTTCCTACCCACCAAGCTGGAGCTGACCACCATTTCTGCCGAGAGCACCTTCATTTTTGAGTTCACCAGCCCCGACGCCCGCAGCGGCTTCGAGCAGACCTTGGAGGAAGCCAAGAAGAAGCTTGGTGAGACCCGCAGATATTTCACCATTTGGAGAAACCGTCCCATGATGGTCACTGTAAATATATATACAGAACCAAAATATGTCAACGTTGTTGGTAACTACCCTAGCAGCAATGAACAAGGACCACTGGGACCCGGAGTTCCTCAAGGCTATCCCCATCATGAAGACTAGGAGTGGCATGCAGGTGAGCCTGGCTCCGCCCACTGCAACATTTCCCTGCCCTCTTCCCCTTCCCCCCCCAGCCTTAGCTGCATCTAAAGCCTGACTATATTTAAACATAAGCAACTACAGTTAGCTGGCATGGTAGTATTAACAGGTTTATGGACAAATGGGATCGGCCAATTGGTTGATACTGGGGAGGGAGCCTGAAATTTCTTGAAATGCTAGAATGTGGCATAATAACCACTGTAAGCTGTTAAAATGCCATGTCGTCCCCCCCCCAGTTCTCATGCGCCTCCCCCAGCCACAGCCTCCCCGAGAGCCCGTGTGAGGTGTGGGTTTGCAACAGCGATGGCTACGTAGGCCAGGTGTGCCTGCTCAACATCCGGGAGGAGCCCACCGTGGAGGCCTGCATCGCTGTCTGCTCGGCCCGCATCGTGTGCATCGCCGCCGTGCCGGGCCTCAAGGGCCGGTGAGCCAATGGGAGGAGGGACCCGCAGTCAAAGCAGCGAATTGCAGAGGCTCTGGGTACTGATTGGCTGCTATTGACTCCCCCACAGTGAACGCACTGAATCGATTCCAAGTGCCCCTCCCACCGACCCCACCCCCTCGGCCCAGCAGCAACTCCACATCTCCATCTCTGGCTCATCGCTGGAGATGATGGAGCCCCCTGGTGGTGCGGGGCAGGAGCTCATGCCCTTTGACAGCGATGACACGGACGACGAGGACTCCCCAAGCCCATCCTCCACCCTGCAGAGCCAGGCCAGCCACTCCACCATCTCCTCCAGCTTCGGGAGTGAGTTTTACATGCACACCTGCACGCACGAGCGCACCCGCACAGCACACGCTCACACGTGCTTTAAGACGGTCTCATGCTGTTTTCAGATGATGAAGGTGCTGGTTCTAAGGACATGGTGACAGAGACCACCAGCTCGGAGGAGGAGCAGGAGTTCCCGGTGCCGAGCCCGTATGGCGGTGCCGTCCTCAGCGTGGACGGGTCTGTGGATGGCCGGGCCATGCGCCGCTCCAGCCGAGGCTCCTTCACACGTGCCAGTCTGGACGACCTGCTGAGCATCGACCCGGAGGCTTATCAGAGCTCCGTCTGGCTTGGTACCGAGGATGGCTGGTAAGTGCCCCCTCCCCCCACAGCCCACCACTCCAGTCTGATAACCCTGTTTCTCTGTCACCGGTCCTGCTCCCCCCACCCCATTCTGACACCAGACCTTCATGCAAACATCCCAGCCTGTATGGCCAGTTGTGCTCTACCTAAAATGAACTGCATTTTGAAACCTGATGTGTATCAGATCCATGATCTCTCACTGAGTCAGTCTTCTTGGTCTCTTGGTTGTGTGAATGGGTCTCATGGTCTCTCGCTCTCTTTCCCTGGCAGTATCCATGTCTACCAGTCGTCAGACAACATCCGGAACCGAAAGAACAGCATGAAGATGCAGCATGCAGCGTCCATCTTGAGCATCCTGTAAGGGCTCCTCCTCCCGGCCTAGGAGCACATCTGCTACAAGCAAAGTGATTTTTGTGCTCTGATTTTTTTCCTTTGGTTCCTTCTCAGGTACCTTGACAACAAGGTCTTTGTGTCTTTGGCTAATGGAGACGTCATTGTGTATCAACGAGAAGCAGGTGAGAAAAGATCAAAATAGTAAAATCTCTCGTCGTATGAACGTGATTATATTAATTCTGCTAGACTTTATATGTGTCACTGTGTCCTGCTAATAAATGACGCATTGATGTGGCTGAACACCACTGGCATAGGTTTTTAATTACTTGCACCCCATCCCCCTCCCACAGGAAGTTTCTGGGACCCTCAGAGCTCCCAGACACTATGCCTGGGGACCCCTGGAGGCCCTGTGACCAAGATGGTACCTGTCGCTGGGAAGCTGTGGTGCGGCTGCCAAAACCGGATCCTCATCGTCAACACCAACACCCTGACCCAGGAGGTACCATGCCTGGGCGCTCAGCTGCAAAAGCACAATGTGAAAAATAGAGGAGCATTAATGTGAAGAGACTGGGCAGGATCTTCACATTCCAATGCTGCTCCCATATGGCTTGTACCTGTAGAGTTTAGTCTTCCTCTGCTTTCATCTGGTCCGTAGCTGTAGAGTTTGATCTCCCTCTGCGTTCGTCTGGTCCGTAGCTGTAGAGTTTGGTCTCCCTCTGCGTTCGTCTGGCCCGTAGCTGTAGAGTTTGGTCTCCCTCTGCTTTCGTCTGGCCCGTAGCTGTAGAGTTTGGGTCTGTCTGCTCCTGTTTAGCCCGTCGCTAACTCTGATGTGCTGTCCCTCTGCAGCATTCCTTCCAGGTTGGCCAGGACAGCAGTCGCTGTGTGACCAGCATGGTGAGTTATGGTCAGGGCGTTTGGATTGCCCTGCAGGGCAGTGCTCAGGTGCGTCTCTATCACGCCCCCACCTGTGAATGCCTGACCGAGGTGGACGTAGCACCTGCCGTGCACAAGATGTTAGCAGGTGAGCTCATCTTTACGCTGTAGGTCCTTCGTCTTTACTTTGGTCTCAGTATACGTTTAGCATGGTCTGGGAAGCTGAGTGACATGCAGTTTCTCTGTGGCCAGGATCAGATGCTATTATCCGGCAACACAAGGCAGCCTGCTTGCGGATCACAGCCTTGCTGGCCTGCAAGGACCTGCTCTGGGTGGGGACCAGCGCTGGAGTGGTTCTGACACTGGCCATCCCGCCTGTCTCAGCCAGTGGTGGATCTAGCTCGTTACGCGGCCCCCTGACTCCCATGGGTTCTGCCCATGGCCACACGGGCCACGTGCGTTTCCTCACTGCCATCGAGCTGCCGGAGGGCTTTGACCTCTGCTTCCCCCCACAGGCTGAGTCAGGTACTGCAACCACTGATATGACAGCCAATTGCTCGGATACATATACCGTTGTTAACCTATGTAATTGACCTGCCCTTTGGCCTCCAGGTAATCCCACCCAGAGTGGAGACAGCAGTGGTTCAGGCCTCCAAAGACGAGATTCTGCCCGGCGACGCACCTCAGCCTCCCTCCCTGCCAAGTCCAACCTATTGGTCATCAGCGGGGGTGACGGCTATGAGGACTTCCGGCTGACCAATAGCAGTGAGACAGTGGGGCGGGATGATAGCACCAACCACTTGCTACTGTGGAGGGTGTGAGTCCCACCTCCAGCCTCAGCATTTCGCCCATCCTCACTCTCCCCCTTCCCCAAGGACCACTCCCACCGGAACTTGCCAATCAGCACATACTCTCCGCTATCCCCCTTCCTAAATGTTTTCTGATTGGCCACCAGCATGTCTATGAGAATGTAGGAAGGCGGTCCTCTCGTCCGGGTCATGTCTTTGCTAGTTTCGGTGGGTGATTGTTTTACTTCTACTGTTTATTTTTTTGTGTGTTAGTCAGTCGCGCTCTGCTCGTACTCCTGTCTCCTCACTCTGCGCCCCGATAACGCGACCTGGGTGAGTAACAGAAAGCAGGGTCATTTAAAAGAGGAACGAGAACCTTTTCTTTGAAGGTGAGAGAGAGCAGCAAGATTAGCATTGAAGTCAGTGGGCCGACGCCGGTACCAAGGACCAAATCCTGAGCTAATCCGGTTACAGTCAAAGACCTCAATCAGGCCTGAAGTGGGCGGAGTGAGCGAGAAACGGAGAGAACGGGACGCGACCCCACGGCTACCCGTTCCAGCCAGTGAAAATGTGATCTCTACTGTCAGTTCCAAATGTGACACGTCTGATGAAGATGCTTTATGTATTTAATCTCCTGATTGTTACTGTACGAGAGTAACGCCGCCGTAACTGATGCGTGTGCCCAGGGGGCACTGGGCGAGGGCATGATATGCCGTCATGTGACCGCACCGCAAGTCTGTGGGAACACGCCAAGCACCAGCCTTCCGAATCCAGCAGCTTACTCACACGTAATCGCTCGTTTTCTGCCATTTTAAAGTTTTTCTTTTTAAGAATTATATATATATATATATATTAAACAGCACGCTACTAGTTAAAGATACATTCTGCCTTGGTATTGCACCGGGAAACACTTTTGTACAGTATTTATGTTTTAATTTTTGTTAAATCTTTTACAGCACTTAATTTAATTTTGTGTGGCTACATGCAGCCCGTGCGGGTGGAGGTGGACGGTGAAGTTTTATTCAGGCCTCTAAGATGTCTGTTGCCCTGCAGGGCTGAATGGGCTGCTGTTTGTTTCCAGTGGAAGGGGAGTTAACCTGCCAGTTTGGCCAGTGATGGACCAGTGGACTTTGGGCATCTGCGCATTGGAGCCAGATGGACGTTTATCTAAATCTCTTCACAGTAGCTCTTACACCAAGTCAGGGAATCCTGACTTGAGATTGTCTGGTCCGCACCCCCCACCCACCCAAGTCCAATGACCTGCCCCAGGATCCCAGTCTCACCAGCCTTTGGGGTCTTTTCAGTGTATGAGAATCTCCATTGAGTATGTTAAGGACCTGTACTGTCTCTCGTTAGATAAGAGCCTGGTTATGCATCAACTGGGTGTTTGATATGTGGCTCACAGGGCAGTCTGACCTAAAGGAAGTCGGTTTCTTAAATCCCATTGGCACATGCCATACAGGAGCAGCGATACACGGGGGGAAAAGCAGGAGGAGATGTGCAGAGGGGGGGCGTTTCCCCAGCCTGCTTTCCCAGTTCCCTGCCTCATGCACCTCCGTGGGCGTCTTCATTAGCTGACACCAGCTTTAACGTCAGGGTGAGGCCACGATCTCACAGGCCTGAATAAGGCTGCATGTCCGTTCACTCCGGGTTTCGGGGCCAAGCTCACCATCTGATTCGTGTGTGTTTAGGGAGTCTGCACCATTTTCTCCAGCCCGTTTGCCCCATGAACCTCTCGCTCCTCACTGGTGATTCTTCTGCTCCTGAGACTTTGTTTTTCAGTTCGTTCTGTTTCCAAGGATTTTGTCCCTCATATTTAAAATCCATGTAAAACTAGTCTAGATTCTCATACAGATGAAAGATTACCCCCCCCCCACCCCCCCCCCACCCGAGATGAAGTGTCTCGTTATTGTATATGACAAAATGAGGATTTCAAAGGACCTGTAAATTGCTGGTATGACGCACTCGCCGGGGGCCATGTCACGGAGGGGTTATGGGCGCGGGGAGAGTTTGCTCATGTGCCGACTGAGTGGAGCCAACCGCGAAGCAGAAGATATCTCACCACCCAGCCTTCCCAGGATCCTCTGCTATATACGCTGAGCACGACGGAAGCTACCCTGGCCTATGAAAACCATGCAGACAGAAATCAGTTGTCGTGTTGCATTCCGTAACTCGTGTTCTTGTGAAGTAGCATTTCTGCCTGTTTGTGGAAGAAGTCCCGTGTGTGTTGTAAATATTGGTATATATTGCCTTCTCTGTACATAGTGTTACCGAGTCTTGAACCTGTTGATATGAATCTAATGGCCTATTTTTATATACTTGTTCTGGTTTCTGTTCTGCAGGGCCTGCGTCGCCACATTTAAAATATTACAGATGACTGTGCAGAGATTCATAGTGCAATTATAATATCTCATATCCTTGTTATGTTTTCTGTGTCACTGTGGGTTCTTTGTCATTAAAAAGTTCACTGGCGCATGAGTGATGACCTCATCCCATCATTCAGCACCGGCGTGCTCCCCCACGCTGCCTCCAAGCCTCCCATCCCCCGTAAAGGTCGCTCTCGCATCCTGGGAGCTTGCCATAACCGCTCGCCACGCAGTCGCCTTCAACAACAGGAGGTACTGGGTTTGTACTGGGAGTGTGGAGCCTTGTCTGTGGGATAAAAAATTTCCTGCGGCGCACTGATGAAGACATTTGCGCAGAGAGGCTCCTCCGCAAGAGGCAGATTTCCGCACACTGTAGGAGCCTGTCCACCATTCAGAGCGAGGTGAGTTTCTCTCAGCGGTGAAACACGGATGGCGGCAACCGTGTTACTGAACTGTAACTGAACAGGCGAGATGTGTCGTCGCTGGGCTCCTGCTCTCGTCGTTCGAAGACAGACCTTTAACATTTTTCTTTACTTTTCCTAAATGGTGTATTGGTTTAACATCATCCTGCACCTCTTCTGAAGGTGGTCGAAACCAGGTACGTTTTATGAATGAAGCCACTGACTACCTGAACTAAAAACAAGCTCTTCCGTCTTTCAAAAATTAGATGCCGTGTATCATCTGTTTGGTATTTGCACCCCATGGGAAGCCAATCTGAGTATGTAAAGAAATTCTCTCCAACTAATAACCTTTTGACAAAAACTAGCATGACTAGTTTTGAAGGTCAAATGCTAAATATTGTTAGTGGTTCATTACGCAACGTTAAAGGCATGTTTGTTATGTACGGTTAAAATTTACAGAAGGTAATCGCAAAATGAAGTCAGATGTTCAAACGTGGTCACCTTGCCTTGAGAATTTCCTACGAATGTCTGTCCTTTGTCCGTGTTACTGCCCCCAGTCTGTGGAAGACAGGGTATGCAGAAGCCTCTAGATCAGTACTGTACTGGCAGAATGTGCTGTGGGGAGCAACTGACCCCAAGTTTGTTTGTAAATAGCCCAGTGTTACACTGTTAGCGTATTCATACGTGCTACTGCCTGCCTTGCTCTGTGGGAACAGCGGGTAGAGATTAGCCTTTGGGAATAAAAGCTGATAGGGGGACACTGGCAGAGGCCTGGGAAGACGGCCCTACACCCACAGCCCTCTTTTGCTCTCCTAACCCATCTGGTCCTGCTCTACACGCCCAGCTTCAGAGCACAGCTGCAGACTAACACTGATATACTGTCTTAGGCTCTGACCAGGACTACCAGAACATGAAAACCCCCATCACAACAAAAATGTCTCTCTCTGTGTGTCAGGACACTGAAAACATTTCAGTTTGGTCTGTCGCTGCACATTTTCATGTGCAAATTCAACCCTCCATCTCCCTTGGGTGCCTTTATCCTACATATTAAGACTGGCAAAAGTCCAACCAAGGGATCTTAATTCAGAGCCAGTCTTCATCCTGAAAGTTTATTCGGTCATACTTTCCCAGTTTGCGCCCCAGTTCCTGGGGTTGGCTTCCACGAATACCTCCTTCCCCCACACATGCTCCCAGACACTGTACATCTCTCTTGAGGCTCCCTTCCCCCCATTTTCAAGCCGTCCTTGAATTCCGGGGATTCTCCATGTCATTTGGAGTCTGTGTAAGGCCTGAGCACAGCGCGCCGCTGACGGGCTCGGCATCGGGACCGGCGCCAGCGTGTGTAATTTCAGCGCAGGAAGCCGGCCGGCTGGCCGGGGGGAGCCCGGCAGCGGGGGGAGCCCGGCAGCGGTGACGTCGCAGCCTCTGCGCCGAGCAGCGAAGTTGCTCCATTCAAAACCGAGACGGGGCAGGACAGCGATTTCCGACCGGCATCTCTCACACCAAAACATTGCCAAATGAACCATGATTATAGGTCGCTGATTTCACTGCACTCGCCCACCGGCCCGGTAAGTGGGAAACTTTCTGATTCAGTCTATTCAGTATAAATTATAGCGACCCACTAAAACAGGAACGGCTTATTAGAAGGGCGTTTCATTTAGATTACATTAACTGCATGTGTAGGGTCTTAACATCATTTGATTTCGTTGATATTTGCTATTTTAGGATCCGGCGTCTTTGTAGTGAAATAAAAAATATATAATAATAAATAATAATAAATGTTTAAAGCCCGTCCTCCGACATGCCGACGTCCCGCTGATCGCATGCGGCTGTACCGATAGGTTCAGTCCGGTTCGGTTAGGTCTGTTTGGACCGCATTGTATTATAACATATCTGTTTGGACCGCAGTGTATTATCACCGGTCTGTTTGGACAGTGGTGTGTTTTCACGGGTCTGTTTGTATCGTAGTGTGTTATAGCAGGTCTGTTTTTACTGTTGTATGTTGTCACGGATATGTTTGAACCGCAGTGTGTTGTCACGGGTCTGTTTGGACCGCAGTATGTTGTCACGGGTCTGTTTGAACCGCAGTGTGTTGTCACGGGTCTGTTTGGACCGCAGTGTGCTGTCACGGGTCTGTTTGGACCGCAGTGTGTTGTCACGGTTCTGTTTGGACCGCGGTTTTATCCCTGCGCTTCATCGGGATATTTTCATAATCGGATTATTATGATCGATGTTCACTGGCAGGTCATACAGTGTTAATATTTCAGCAGCCTAGGAGCTTCATGGTCGCTCGATGGTTTCCTTGCGGCCGGATTCAATGTCAAGCGTGGCAACTTTACACCGGCAGTAACTGGGAATGAAAAGGTTACAGCGAGGATCGGCCAGTCACTTGGTGCCCGTCCACTGTGCCGCGGGACCGCGGACTTCTAGCTGAATGGGGAATATAAACCTATTTCACTGTGGGGCGATCGGCTCTTGCAGGAGACGTACTCTCTCCAAGTCGGGCTTTCCTACGTGTTAAATGCCACTATCCATAAAGATAAACCGTACAGGACGCTCGAAGCAAACTCCTGTAAACGCCTTTTCACAGAGATATATTGCCTCGCACGGTTTATATAGGTTAATGAAGGCATTCAGTTTTAATTAATATTTAAACAAACACACGGAGAGGCTTGTTTTTTGTTGTTGTTTGTTCTGTAATTTTAAACAAACACACGGAGAGGTTTGTTTGTTGTTGGCTGTTCCGTTGACGCGGTCATTCTTTGATGGTAGGTTTTCATTCAGGTTAACCTGATACGGTCCATTAACCTACATCTTTGAAATTACCCGTTGTCACTTTGGGAAAATGCACGTGGGGAAAATGTGTTAAAATAATAGCGTACGTACCGCCAAAACTGTGTCTGTGTGGAGGGTTAGGTAATCTTCACCTTATTTTTTGTTTTTGTTTTGTTTTTTATTTGGTCACTGCGTGTATGACACACTGCAGCTATCTAGTTTGATTACTGATATTCACATCAGTCCGCGAAGTAAGCGCGCTATTTACTCCTTAGAATGATTCATGTGTGATCCCACAACCACCGTGGGCTCGTGTTTCGCGCATTTCCAAGCAGTTTATTCACCTGCCCTGGAGAGGCTTTCGATGAAATTAAGAGGGCGTTTAGAGGAACTCCAGGTATGACCGCGGTGAATAACCTGCCGTGTGATGGGCGCGGCGCCAGGCCCTCTCCGTGTATCCGACTTTGGTCAGAACACATCGGGAACATTATGTTTTAAGCAGACACAAGTCCCTTTTGTATTTGTGTGCTTTTGGTCTGGACAACACAATGCTCCTTGCTCCAAACAGCGATCTGTAGCAGCTCCGGGGTACGTGTTAATTCGAGACTCGTATTTCTGGTTCAGGTGAGGCTTCGAGCGGTCGGTCCTTTGCATATGTTTTCCTGTTTGAGAAACCCAGGCGCAGTGGACGCGGCATGGTTTCGGACACATGATTTCAAGTTGTTGGGTGACTTCAAGACCACAGAGTCTTGAAAATACCTGCACACCCCCTTTTTAATGCTATTTACTTACCACGCTGGACAACAGTCTTCCTTCGAGGTCGAATAGGAGGGAAAAAAGACTGATAAAATGAAACTTCACTGGTGATGACCGCAGGCGAAGGCCCTGGGTAACGATGTCGTGCCACTGCGTTGGTCTGAGCCCAATTTGCGTGCCTGCTGCTCAGACTAATAATCACAAACTGTCCAATGAATGACAGGACTGAGAAGGTCTTTGTTCCAGGTGCAGAGGATCAAACCAGGACTGCATCAGGAATTCTGGTCCACAACAGTGACCAAAAGATGGTGTTAGTGGCTGTCGGAATTAACGCGGCCAAGAACCTCTGCGGTAATTCGATGTTGTCGGCAGGACGTGGGACAGACGTGGTCAGCGTGGGGAAGATGGAGGGATGCGTTTGGGCCAAATAAACAGGTGGTGGAGGAGTGGAGCGCCGTCTAAGTGTGGCGAGGTTGCTGGCGAGTAGACTGTCCGAGACGTAGCTGCACGTTAGATTAACACGTCTCACTTTGAATGGTCTTGGTGCATTGTGCTGCAGTGCAGGAGCCTGGAGTCGCTCTTAGAAGAGCATGCCTGCATGTGTCTTTGTGTGTATCTCATGTATGTGGAGCACGTGGTGTTGGGCCATCTGACATCATCTGACGTCATGGACACTAACCTCCACTACAAAAACATCCCTTCGTGTCCTGAAAATTCTGCCTTTCTCCTTTCGGTTTCACGGTTCCTGTTTGCCAGCCCGGCTTAGCAGACCCGAGCCCTGGGCTATAATTCGGTTTGCTTTGCAGAGGTCTGATTAGCACTCATTTGATTGGCTGGAGCACCACGGGATCCGTGTGTTACGCTCTGCTCATACGCAGCTGGGCAGCAACACACCTATGACAGACCATGCCATACCCCCCGGTCACTATAGTGACCGAAATCCATCTAAAAAGAGCAATGGGATAAAACGCAAAATCAATATAAAGCAAAGTGGATTTTTTTTTTGTGAAACTTGGAGAAGAATGGGTTATTTTTCTAGTATCCATTCTGGGCATCGCTTACAGGACACTTGGCATCACGAAAAGTTCTGGCAGACATGCAAGCATGGAATCTGCAGGCCTGCTGAAATACTCCGTAGGGCTATGAATACCTCACTGTACCACTAACATCCAGCAAACCAAGTATCTCGTTTACTGGGGCGGGTGACTGTTCAGCTCAGAAATATTCCTGCTGACAACATTACCGTCACTCCAGCTCACCTGAGCTTCTCCATGGTACACCATAAAGAAGGCGGGGCCGCTGTGATGTAAGTGCTGTGTGGCCCAGGGGGTTAGGATGTTGTGCTAGTGATCAGAAGGTTGCCGGTTCAAATCCCAAACTCTGCAGAGTGATGTCACTGTTGTGCTCCTGAGCAAGGCCCTTAGCCTGCAGTTGCTCTACAGTAGGGGTGGACAATCTTACCCAGAATGGTCTGCTGTGTGTGCAGGTTTTTCCTGAAACGCCCTAATTAGATTACTAATTAGAGGACTGATTAGCTGAGGAGTCCTCACACCTGGGATTGAACAGCTGATCTAAAGGTTACCCTAAAAACCAGCATACACACCGGCCATTTATGGATAAGACTGGGCACCCCTGCTATAAGGACTGGCTCAGCCTGCTTTCTCCAAAATGTTTATCTTTAAAAAAGCATCTGCCGCATGAATAAAATGAGTTTTTCTTTCACTTTGTGGGTTTGAAATGTCCAGTTACATACACATGCCGTTCTCCCGCAGGCCCGTTACATACCTGGTGTGAATGGAACCTCATTCCACATCAGGATCCCCGTCACCTATATTATTACTTTGTGGCTGTGTTGTTTTCAGACTCAGCAATAGCAGCGTCGGTACCTTAATGGCTCTGATATGACAGGACGCCAAACTGGCACAAATTACAGCCTGTCACCCGTGTGTTTTTGTGCTCGTGTCATGTGGTTTGTCTCTCGTTTTTAACTTTAACGCTGTTTGGTGTGGCCTCCTCCCTCTCCAGGGCTTCCGCACTGTTCCCCGTTGTACCCGGTGACCCTGCAACGCCCGGTTACTGTGGCACATCAGCAGTTTTAACCAAAATAATCCGAGCTGAAGATTTCGCTCTGCATCCGACTCGTGGGATGACCCTGCTCAGGTCAGATGCAATGATACGGCAGGTCGCGTCAGGCAACTTGGAAAGGGGAGGGACTTTGGGCCGCTTATCGTTTAATTACGCATTTTTCTGAGCCAGATTCCAAAGAGCCTGATTTTTACCGGAGTTTTGAAGTGGGATCCTTCCTGGCAGGAATTTTGCCCATCCCACGTGGAAAACCGCCCTGGAACGTGGATGGAATGAGCAGCCCCGCCAGAGGAAAGCCGCAGTCTTCATGTTAGAGGCTCATGTCTTAATTACAGGCCTGTTGCTTGATCTGAGGGGACGACACCCCGACATCGATCCCCCAGGGGATGCAGGAGTCAAACTGCTCACTTTTCCCTCAGCTCGGTGCTCCGGGTCTTTGGAGAGGAGCTGCGAGGGGATGCTGAGGTTGCCATCGGTTACATGCAGCTGTGACTCTGCCACGTGGCGTGTTCGCCGGGGACCTATATGCTCGGGGGACGAGGGCCGGGGATCGGCCCCTGGAAACCGTGCCCTGGAAACCCTGTACTCTGTATTGGTGATGTCAGCCATTTGGAAACGTCGGGCCCCACCTCATGTGATTGAAAGGCCGCCACCGAAGCTGGCTGCCGGTCTGATGTGCGTAGGACGGCCTCGGCTGAGGTTTTGAACGAAAAATCAAACCGGAAAGCTCTATTCCCATCCAGCTGGACCGAGATATGGATGTCGCTTTGGCCCGCCGGTCTCTGTCCTTCTAATCTGCACGTGCCTGCGGTGTATGGGGCCCGGCCGGCGCAATCCATCCCGGCTGAGGCCCTCACATGCGTCTGCATTTTGCAACACAACCCGCATGGGACCAGAAATAGCTGCTGCAGGGAATGCAGTTTGGATTTGCAGCTGTAATTATAGTGCACTGGCATTCGGGGGGGGTTTACACAGGCAGGGGTGTTAGAACGTGAAAGGAATCCCCCCCACGCTCCAGTGCTGACATTCCCAGGATGGCGTCCTGGACCAAGACGGGTTGCGTCCATGGCAACTGGTGTCCATTAATTAGTGCATGAGAGTGGCAGTGAGCCGTTTTCTTCCAGCAAGGATAATTACAGAGGGACGGTCAGGAAGAGAGAGTGGTCACCCAGTAAAAGGGCTGGGATGGGAAGGCATCCCGCTCTGCGTCCCGGTCCGATACCTCCCTCTCCCACCGCTGCCTGGCCCGTCAGTAGGACGATCTTACCGAAACAGAGGGCGGCATTTACGGGTTAAAAATATGCATGAAACTCTTCACCAAGCTGTACTTTATCGTGGCCTGTGTTTGTTTGGCCGGACGGCAGTTCTCACCTTACGCGCGTGGGTGCGTGTAAAACACTCCCCAGTGTGTCCCTGAGGGCCCACTTACCTTCGGAAGGAGCCAAGGAACACCTTTCCCCAGCAGCGCCAAACCAGGCCTCAAAGATGACCGCGTCTTTCTGTTAGGGTTTCAAGCAGGCGATGACATCAGAGGTAAAGGCTGAAGTTGGGTCAGCCAGGGTCATGCCAGCCGAAAGTAGCACGGGGAACAATGGCACAACCTGCGTCCTTAACCGCCAAGTCACCTGGCTGCGATAATTATAGCAGCCGGCATATTCACTATCCAGGTGGTCAAATGATGCCCAGTGCCTCCCCATCACCCCCCCCCCCCCCCACCGGTCTAGAAAATGTCCTAACGCTTCTGAAGGCCGCTGCTCTTCCGCCGCTTTCTGCTGTTTTCTACAGCCGCTGTGAAGTGAAGCTCTTAGTGAAACGCAGAAGTTGATCACAGACGGAATATTAGCGGGACAATAAAGGCTGTTGCTCGCTTTGGGCCAATTTGTTGTTTGTTAAAAACACCATAGAATCTTCAAACGCCCCCCTCCCCGCAGACCAAATGGCAGCAGTTGGCCTCACGTCTCCAACCCCCCATATCCGGTTCGGTTCCAGTAAAAACACCCTTTATGAGACTTCTCTCCTCTTCCTTTTGTGTCGTTATTTTTCCTAAGCAGTTTCCTTCCAGCTTGCGCAGGAGCCACTGAGGGCCAGCCCCCCCGGCTGGCGAGCGTATAAAAAACAATAAACGGTAATTTCGGCATTGTCAGCTCGGCCGGGGGCCGAGTGCAGGGGGTGGAGCCTGGAGTTTGTTGCTATTTTTAAACTTTTCATAGAGATGGCACTAGTTGAAAGGGTTGACGGGGGCGTTAAATTACACGGAAAATCTGGTCACGCTGCTGTGCTGAGCCACAGACAGAGAGCCGTGTCTGATCGAGGGCGGCTCGGGGCCACGGCTTTGGCCGGGGCCGGTGTTTGTCAGCGGTCACTGTCACACGCCGGTCTTTACTGAGTCACTCAGTCTATTGTCTTCCGTGTGGAGTTTACAGTGGACTTAGTGTGTCTCAGCGAACTGGATCGACCCGCCCCCCCCCCCCCCCCACCCCACCCCACCATGTGTGATGGGTCATTCGTATGGAAGAAATGAAAGGCTGCTCTGTTCAGCTCTGGTCATTCTCTGACTGCCAAGGATGACTGGCTCTATGTCTGTCACTTAACTCCTCTGTCTAGGGCCGCCTGCCTCATAAGCACACAGGGGTACCCCCCGCTGCCTGGGAAGCTTCCTCGTGCCGTGCCTTCATTTGCAAGGCCCTGGTGTGCTGCAATACAGCAAGGCCTGCTACTTGTAAACTACAATTACTGGCGATCACTGCACAGAAATACACTGAGGGCAGACGTATCTGTGCAGGTAATCCTGACACGCAGGCCACACGCTGATGGCAAGCGGGGCTCTTACGCTGCTGTCAGGGGGTAACTCTGTGTCTCCTATTCAGCCTAAAAACGCCACTTGAAGATGAGCAGCATAGCGCTTTGTCCCTGGAGAGCCCTGGCAGTCTTTCCATAGACAGGGTTCAGACCCAAAGCCACCAGAGGGGAGTTCAGACTCAGACAGCACCGCTGCTGTCACTTTATACACATTACTTTGTCTGTTTATTGTGTAAATTTCATGTCTGTGACCTTGTACAAACATGTCGACCCGAGGGAATATTATTTAGCTTCTCTCATAAACCCGTATGACAGAAATGACAGTAAGAATGTGGTAATCTTAGTCGGCACAGAATCGCTCGGGTTCTGCACTCCCTCGGCCCGTTTCTGCACTGATCGGGTCCGGGGGGCAGCCGCTGACATTCGCTCCTCGGAAATACGGGAAAACGGAACCGTCCAGGGGAGGGCAGGGCGGCTGATGGATCCCGGGAACTCTGCCAGACCGTGTCCTGTCACTTGGAGTGCTCCTGAGCCAAACCTTGTCCAATTTGTTACTTGACACTTGGCGAAAGGGAGCGTGTGATTGTAGCTGTCTGCGTTCTCCCTATGAGCTGTCGCCCCTCCCCTCCCACCAAAGCCACACAATTAAGCTACAGGCACCGAGAATCAAAACTGTAATTATATTTCCATTTGGCTTTATGGGACTTTACCGGGGGGGGGGGGGGGGGGGATCGCTTCCACGAGGATCTATATTTAAAGCACCTCCGCACGCGATCCAGCGTGGATTGGGGGTGGGGGAGGCCTTGGCTTCTTTCTAAGTGCAGGCTGAATGGGTGGGGGGGTGATTTTTTTCATTCCCTGAAATTACACGAACTGCACACCCCGTCATTTTTCTCAGGGAGCACGTTCACGTTTAGCCAGAAACACAAAATGCTTGCCCACAGAATGCCACTGTTTAAGTAGATGTTAAGTTGGCTCCTACATGAAAATTAGACGCCAGGAGATCTGAACTGGCTGTGGTTCACAAAACCAAATATCTGAGACGTTCTAGCAAGGAATCCTGAGATGAACAAGATATTTTTGGACCGGTGCTTATCCGTTGGGTGTGGGGCATATTTGGGTGGGTGAGCAACAGGTGACCTCAGTGGATAACAGGAGTGCTGTCCTTAACCACACAGCAAAACACATTGCTATGCTCCTTGCAGTTGTTTTTTTCCCCATTTGGCAAACCTTTGTCCAAAAAAGTGATGAAAGGAGGATCCAGTGCTCTATCAATCGGCTGGCCGCAAACTGGACAGCTTGTGTTCTACGGGTTTTGCGTGGGACGTGGGGATATAGAGCCAGCCACACGAGGCAGCGTTTCCCCAGCATCCTGCGTCTGTGATTACTGGCCAGAGCTGCCCAGAAGCTCACTTGTGGCATCATCCAAGTCTTCTCACGCGGCTGAATGGAGGGCAGTGGTGGGCGGAGCCAGAGTGCTGGGAGGCGGAGCTTTCTTCTGAGTAATAGTATAAGATAGCTGGCCTGGGACAGGTAGGGCGTAGATCTCAGAGTGCTCTGTGATTGACCTGCATCTCGGCCGTGAGGATCTGCTCTGAGCTTGCAGCCCTGGGGTGAGTCTGCATTCTGCATCCTCTGTTTATTCATTTCAGGTTTCCATTTCATTGCTGTTTCAGCATCTCCGTCCCTCCACTCTGCGCACAGGCGTGAGGTGTCCATTTGTCTTTCATGTTTAACTGAGAGTCTCAGGTCTGGCTGTGCGTGGTGATCTCCTCCGCGATGTTGAGCACGATGTGGCCCATCCACGACCTCTACAGGTGGGGTTAGAGGGTGATGTGGGGATTTTGGGTGCCGAGGAGGTGAACATGGTGAACTGCCCACAAAACCAGAAGGGAATTCGGAAAAAAATGTGCAACATCCATCCCTGCACAGATTTCCTCAAATAAAATCAAATACAATTTTAACACTGTATTTTAATACTGATCCTCTCCCCTTCGTGCTCATTTTTAATGATTTTCTATTGGTATGTTTAAAAATATAATGGTGTTTGTCCGGTCAGTGCTTTCATTCTTATCTTTTGTACCACACAACTGTCATCTGTGCTCCGGGGCCCTCTCAGAGACCGGGCTCCAAGGGGCCCAAAGCGATCTGTAGGAGGCCAGACCCGTGCCTCCTGTCAGGTGCCGACAGGCACTCCCCAGCACGCTCGGAATTTTACTCACTGCTCTTCAAAATTGTTCCTCCCTACTTCAAGGTGGATATTACTGGCTGACACAGCGGAGGTAGAGGGTGGGGGGGGGGGGATTTCGTGGGAATTTGTGTTTCTGCATCTGACTGTGAAACAGTCACCTCAGGGGTTGGTGTGTGCAATTCGCTTTGCAAATCCATCGAAAGGATCGCTATTTTTACAAAACGGTAACCTTTCATTTTCCTTCTGGCTGAAAGTTTAGATGAAACACCAGTACAGTGGAAATGGCATGTAGTCGCATGCATTATAATTGATTATAATTTGAATGTGTAATCTGTGTTGAGGCAGAATCTGAGACAATCCCTAAATCCCAGGTGTTGAGACTTCCTGGTTTAGTGTCAAGTCAATGTTTGACATGGGCACCTGGTTATTGGCTAGTTAGTTACGGCCTCTTAGTACAGGACCGTCTTCCTGTTGGTTCACCTGTAAATCTCCCATCTGAGTACCGGGCTTGAGTTTTTGAGATCTCGTCCCTGTTGATGGATTCTGTCTCGTTCCCTGATAACCATTGTGGGCTAATCTCCTATGACCCTCTGTCTTCTCAGGTCTTATGTTCATAGAAGATCACCTTGAAGATGATGAGGCACCGCCTTTACAGCACAGTCCTTGTGCTCCTTGCTGTAAGTCCGTCAAGCCATTTTCAGAATCAGTCTGAAAGGCTTCATATTTAAGCTTCATCCATCCATCCATCCATCCATTCATCTTCTAACCACAAATCCTGCTGAGGGTCACACAGTATATAAGTATATAAGCTCATGTTCTTTCTTGAAACTTTATTATTACTGATGGAAAAATATGAACTTCAGTGAGTTGGAGGAGTAACAACTCCGCATTGGCACTGACTCTTAAGGCTTGACATTGACATATCCATTCATGCTGGGCTTTCTGCATGCATGTGCAGAGACGGGGCAGCAGGGGGCGCCCTGTTTAATGACTACCACAGTGTTCCAGAATTTCTGCTGTTGTACCCTGGAATGTGACACTCCATCCACCCCTCCCCACCACTCAAACCGTGCATTTGCACAGGGTGCAAAGTTACTGGTGTGCTTGGTTAGGATAACACACTCTAGTTAACCTTGGTTTACCGCCTTGCTAAGGGGGCCTCGGACGGGGGCCTTATTTGTCTGAGAGGCTGAAGAATATTTGGCGCAGATCTGTCTTCCATTCTGACAGCCCTCCCCCTCTCTCCTCAGCTGCTCAGCCCCAGGGATTCTCAGGCGGCATCGCAGTGTGGGGGGGGGCAGGTCCTGACCAGCCAGGGGTGTGTCTGTCTGCACTGTCCACGCGGGCAGGAGCCCAGCCAGGTGAGAGAATCCCCCCTCCCCTCATTTTTGACCTGTGACAAACAGCCCCTCCATCCCTGCTCTCCCCTTAACAATCTGGATGTGTCTGACCTTGACTGTAGCCCATCCATTTGAGTCTGGACAGTTGTCCATGCTGGCATCACTGCAAAGCTGCGGCCAAAGTACTATTTTCAGAACGCTGAGCCCAGAAGTAGCGCCTGACAAAATCTCACAGCTTTTGATCGAATGGTGCAGCTGAATCATCTTCTACCTGCAGCCTTGCGGGAGAGCAGTGGAGGCGGACGGGGTCCAGCGATGCCAGGCCTGCCCCGCGGGCACCTTCTCAGACGGCTATGACGCGGATCCATGCCGGCCCCACCGCTCATGCAGCGCCCTGAACCGCGTGCTCGTCTGGCCGGGCCGGGCCCGCAGCGACACCCTCTGTGGGCGCTGTTTACGCGGGTGAGACCATGTTTTAGGTCGGTTTACTGCATTTTTCCCAAACCGCGCTTTCACCATCGTGGGGCAGGAATTGAGTCACTCCTTCCGTTGTTAAATCCGATGCATGCAGCCCCTCGGACCCAAATTAAAATGTGCAGGAGGTCCCGCGGGCCGGCGTGGCGGTATCGTGTCCACATCGGCAGTGGTGTCACTGCAGGAGGTATCGTGTCCACATCGGCAGTGGTGTCACTGCAGGACACCCATCTGCTCTGCCTTTTCCCATCCCTTTGTGTCCCATCAAGTCGGGCCAGTAAAGGTGACAGGATGCATCTCACTGCCTGACGTCAGTGTAGTCAAATGTCACATGCAACAACAGAGTGACCGCACAGTAATTATGTACAAAATACACGTCAAAGGTAAGGTTTCGGGAATTATGGCACCGTCACAAACAGCCGCCTTGTCCGCCGGTTATTTAGAAAATAGACACATAGATGGATACAGCCCTGGAGGATAGATCCTTCAAACACATCAGATCGCAGCACTGGCACTAGGAAGGACGTGTAGCTGCAGGCAGACTGACGATACCCATTATCTATTTAAAGCCGGGGCCTGTAAAGACAGGGATGATGCCCGAGCAAATGTAAGGAGTGGGATGCCCTGAATGGCAAGTCATATGGCCAGTCCTATGGGCTTTCAGACGAGGTGTGAAGATGTGGGACAGGTCCATTAGGATGGGGGAGGGCAGGTCTGTGGTACCGGCAGGCCTGCAGCAGCTCCCATCAAAGCTCCGCGCATATCCCTCCACGGGCGTCTGCTGACTGTCACCGCGGAGAAACCAGCACGGCCCTCACTCTGGCTGTTGTCTTGCAGGTTCTCCAGCCCCACGGAAGTGACACCTGGAGGCTTCGAGGCCTGTGTGACATGTGAGTGTGTGTTGTGTCTTCATGGGACATCAAAGGGCTTTAATGCGGCCCCTTCTTTTCATCTGCCACCAGGTCACACCCTGTTATCAAAGGAGGGAAATCTGGTCTGAGGGGGCGCTGCTGGGCCAGACGCAGCCATGTCAATGTCCACAAATTGTACTGAATATGACGAGTCAGCCAAGAAACTCCAAACTAACAGATAGCAAATTCACATGAAAAAGACTGCTGCTGATGCAGGGTGAAGGATTTTGGGGTATACATCTGCAGTCAGGGGGCACATAGATCTGCAGTCAGGGGGCACATAGATCTGCAGTCAGGGGGCACATAGATCTGCAGTCAGGGGGCACATAGATCTGCAGTCAGGGGGCACATAGATTTGCAGTCAGGGGGCACATAGATCTGCAGTCAGGGGGCACATAGATCTGCAGTCAGGGGGCACATAGATCTGCAGTTAGGGGCACATAGATCTGCAGTTAGGGGGCACATAGATCTACATTGTATTTCAGATATCCTCAGTAAATAGTAAATATACTGAAAGCAGGACTTGCAGGCTATGCCAAGACAGCAACTGAGACTGAAAAGTGTCCTCTGTGGTCCGGACAGCACCGCTGGAGCCGCTGGTGCGTGTGGCCCGCAGCATGAGCAAGAGCCCCCCCCATGCCAACACCACCAATGCGCGCGGCACAGACGAGACAGCGGAGTACGCTGTGTTCGCGCTGGTGCCCGTCTTCTGCGTCACGGGGCTGCTGGGCATTCTCATCTGCAACATCCTGAAGAAGAAGGGCTACAACTGCACTGGGGACAAAGAGGGCGGAGCCGCAGAGGTGGGCACACCCCATAAGGAGGGTAAGCCCCGCCCCCGCACCATATCCTAGCTACATCCCTGACTCTGCACAAACCCACACAACATAAGGATGCATATGGCCTCTCTTATATCCTTCGTCATTTAGGGCCCCATGTTCCTGGCCCTCCCTGATGTTACAGTTTCAGCAGACATTTTTTTTTCTAGTACAGGCCCAGCATCCTAACCCCCAAAACCACACACACCGCTCCCATTAGTGATTATTTCATGAGGCACCGCTGCCAGGTACGGATGGTTTCGCCGCAATTTCCCCCGCAGACGCCCGGGGTCAGGTGACACCTTACGCCATCGGAAGAGAGTGGGAGGGAGGCGGTGGCAGCGGCTCCGATGTCATGGGAAACTCTGTAGCTTGGCGCTCGCACAGAAGGGGCCCGTGTGGGGCGGGGGGAGGGGCACGCTCACGCCTGTCCTCGCTGCGTCAGGCTGTACCTGCGTGCGATTAACGTCAGCCTAACTGCCGAACGGAATGTTCCTCCTCTTTCTGTCCTTATGCCCTAAATAATGCATTTTTCCCACACTTTCCCTGTTCAGGATGATACCGGCGTGAAAGGAAGCCTTTTGTTTTAAAAGACGTTCGGTGCCTCTGATCGATGGCCTGCTGTAACCTAGGCCTGCGGGGGGGCGTTGTCTTTCCCACATCAATAATTCATGCACACGTCCTGTAGCTGGGGGGTGCTCCTTTCCATTGCTGGGGATCTGAGGCTCCAGGTTTAAAAAGCTTGGGGGGTGAGGCTTGGGGGAGTGAGACTGCTGGAGGGCGCCTGTTCTGCCTGGAGGTTCAGAGTGGGACTCATCAGTTAGGCTTTGGGATCTAAGCCCAGTCCTCTGTCCATCTGAATAGGGACCAGCCCCATTAGGAGCCTCTTTTGGGGCCTGGTCCCATTGGAGCCCCACTGATCTCCCAGCATGCATCATGGGATGGAGGAGCATTGGAGAGTTTGCCTCCCCCCGGTGCACCGCGTGCAGATAACACAGCGGCAGCTTGCTGCAGCCGGATACGGGTCCGTCACTCCGGATAGCGATGGCAGCACATTGACACAGGCCCAGGGTCGCCCTCTTGTCATTTCACTGTGCATTTTAAAAATAGCTTTGCTTTCGTCTACAGCCAGTTACAGCGGTTACCCTTTTATAGCAGCGGCACACGGCAGGCTAAGTGCCTCTTGGAAGGATTCAGCAGCGGCACATCTCCGGGGACCTGAAACCTGAACATCCCGAGTCCGTTTCCCTGATGACACGGCCGTCACTTGTGTGTAATGATCACCCTCAGCTCATGTGTGCTTTGCCTTTTAGTTTGTATGCTCACTGCACTCCCTGGGTGATAGATAATCTACAGCTGCAACACAACGGACCAGTTCAGTCCATTCTGAGTCTGTCCAGCCCACTTTGGCTCTGTCCGTCACTGTCCAGCCCACTTCGGCTCTTTCTGGTCCACATTGGCCCTATCTGGCTCTGTCCAGCCCTGTCCGGCTCATTCTGGCTCTGTTCGGTTCTGTCCAGCTGTCTAGTCCACTCTGGCTCTGTCTGGCTCTGTCCAGCCCATTCAGGTTCCCTCCAGGCCTGACTTAGATAAGTGGACCTTTATTTGTCATATTGCCACTTCAGCATTCTCTCTTTGCTCTTTTACCATTTCCCCCGCCTCTCCCCCGCCCCCCAGTGGCCACATTCTCTCTCCTCAACAGTGGAACAGTAAGCTCTGTCACTTTCATGTGGGTGATACTCGGGGCCAGTTGTGCTCTATCGACCAGACACGGCGCCAGTTAGCCATTAGCCTGTTAGCATTCTTGTGGACTCGGGGCCACTGATCCAAGACCTGCTCCTTGGAGGTTAGCAGCTGGCGGCAGGGCCGTCATCGGACGCCATCCACTGATCCAGCTGAACCACTCACTGTTACAGAGCATGAGTGTCTGACTACAGAGGAGTATTCAAGCCTTTCCTCTGTAGCATAGCAGCGACTGTCCTTGGTTTACTGTAGCGTGTGTGTGTGCGTGTGTGTGTGTGCGTGTGTGTGTGAGTACAAGAGAAATTAAGGGGGGAGGACAAGCAAAACAGAGGCTGCAAAAGACAAAAGCCCTGGATCAAATAAAATTACAATCCCGTACTTGAGGCAGACATGCTAACGGACTACAGGCGTCCTCCTCTGAGAGGAGCCTCTCTGCTCTCATCTGTTCTTCCATCATGGGAAAGGCCTTGTTGCCATAGATACGGGTGTTCTGACTCCTTCGGCCCCACTCATTGTTCACTCAGTGGCCCCCAGACTTGTCTGAAGGGAACTCATTGTCTTTACAGGGTAGGGGAGAGAATATAAACTCAGGGAAAGTATTTGGTTGGGCATTTTTTCCCCAACAAAAGCATGTTGTACAAGTCTCGTATGAGATTAATTATATTGGTTATTACTTGTAAGTCTGTAATATCTTGGCTGTTCTCATTCTGGAATGTGTGGTGGTAAGAAATAAATAGATAAAAATAGAGCCTCAAGCACGTGAAAGGTTTCCTCTCCCACTTTTGGTCTAACAGCCTGTCCCTGTCTCCCCCACAGCGAGTTCCGGCCCGTACATCGTGGACGACCCCAACGAAGACACCATCAGCGTCCTGGTGCGCCTCATCACGGAGAAGAAAGGTGCCGCAGGGCTTCTGTAGAACATCGCTTCAGATTCTTTAGGAGGGGGGGGCACACTTTAATGGTAGTCTTCTCCCCACCCCCCACAGAGAATGCAGCCGCTCTGGAGGAGCTTCTCCTGGAGTATGAGAGCCAGCAGGCAGCCATCAACAAGACCTCAGCCCTGAAGTGAGAACCTGGCCCGCCCCGACACTGCCGCCATAGGCTCCTCCTCCTCTTCCTCACGCCTTCTTATGTCCCGCTTTATTTACACGTGTCCTCATGTGGCCCTAAATGACGCACTAACGCAGTGACCACGTCAGACCACTGGGTGGGGATGTAGGGTCACCTGATCCCTGGAGGTGATTGCCATCAGCTCCTTGAATTTCTCCCCAGCCGTGGCGTAAGCGATAAGCGTTGAGTCACAGCCACCATGGCCTTGTAGGTCCAGGTGCTGGTCCGCGGTGTCACCTGATCTTCCTACCACAGCAACCACCCCCCCCCCCTTAAATTAACAGCTCGCAAAGCGGACAGGCTGTCTCCATGGTTACGGGCCGTTCTGCGCTTTGTCAGGAGGCTGATCCGGGACAGCGAGATCCTCTCCAAAGGCCCGTCCCACTTCCAGCTCCCTGTGTGCACGGTCCCAGGGTGGCCCAACGTTAACTCGCCTCAACCCCCCACCCCTGATACAACTCTTTTGACAGTGTCCTTATGTGACTTGTGCTGCCTGTTGTCTCGTCATGCCCGACAGGAAAGACCCGTAAAATTGCCAATATTTAAATGTGTTTGGAAAGGCAAATCATCAGGAAACACATCCCCCCATGGGTAGACACCCCAGAACGGGCTCTGCTATTTCTTTTGTAACAATTGGGCCAGGAAGTGGCCTATTTCTATGTTGTGCACGCTGTGTAAATGTGCTGAGCTGTGCATTCTGCTGCCCCCTGTTGGTGACGGGCCATCTTCCTTCCCAGGTTGCCAGCTCTGCCTCCCCTGGTCCAGTTCCGCTCGCTGCCTCGCTTGTGCCCACACCAGCGCCACCCTCACACCATCAACGGGCTGGCCCTCCACTCCGGCATGTACTGCTGTTCTCGCTGCAGCCAAAAAAAATGGCCAGAACTTCTGCTGACACCTTCTGCCCATAGTCATGCCCCGGACCACGCCCACAAGCAAAATGGCGAGGCCAACAAGCCTGCCCAGGCACCGCTGCCCGGGGAGGTCACCATTCTATCTGTGGGCAGGTGAGGACAGGCATGTGCACATGTGAATGTATCAGGGTTACTGCATGTTTACCTAGTCCTCCTTGGGGTGGGTCAGCTTTGCACCCCCAACCCCCCCAGCCTCACAGAAGCTCCACCCCCATGTCAATCAAACTTGCCACCCCTCAGGTTCCAGGTGGCCCAAATCCCAGATCCTCTGGATGCAAACAGCCCCGAACTGAGTGACAATGACTCAGTGGACACGGCTCGCATGGAGCCCGCAGAAGCGACATCCCTCCTTGGAGTTCACTCCTCTACCTCTTCCATCAGCCAGCGGGCGAAAAGCAAGCAGGAGGTGAGCATATTTGCTGGGCCAGAAGCTTCAGGAAATCACACATGAGACCCCCACCCACCGTGCAGAGACATTTACATACAGACACAGGAAAGCAGATTGTAACCAACGCATGTCTCACTCTTCCAGAGGGGGAAACTGATCATAACACTGGGTGAGACTAATCTGGTCTTTTAAAAGGTAAACAGCATTTTATGCTGTTCTGGTGTTGGTGCTGGTGCTGGTGCCCATATTTGTGGTGGAGGTGGGGTGCCCTGGGTATCATAGAATAAAAACGTAGGAAACACAGTGGAACATTAGTGGCCCTGGGAATATCCCTCTGTTCCTCACTGTCCCTCTCTGTCCCTCACTATCTTTCTTTGTCTCTCACTACCTGCCTCTGCCCCTCTGTCTCTCACTACCTGCCTCTGCCCCTCTGTCTCTCACTACCTGCCTCTGCCCCCCTGTCTCTCACTACCTGCCTCTGCCCCCCTGTCTCTCACTACCTGCCTCTGCCCCCCTGTCTCTCACTACCTGCCTCTGCCCCCCTGTCTCTCACTACCTGCTTCTGTCCCCCTGTCTCTCAATACCTGCTTCTCTCTCCCTGTCTCTCACTACCTGCTTCTGTCCTCCTGTCTCTCACTACCTGCCTCTATCCTTCTATCCCTCACTACCCGCCTCTATCCTTCTGTCCATCACTACCTGCTTCTGTCCTCCTGTCTCTCACTACCTGCCTCTATCCTTCTATCCCTCACTACCCGCCTCTATCCTTCTGTCTATCACTACCTGCTTCTGTCCTCCTGTCTCTCACTACCCACCTCTATCCTTCTGTTCCTCACTACCCGCCTCTGTCCCTCACTACCTGCCTCTGTCTCTCACTAACCACTCATTATTTCACTTCCAAACCACTGGCTCAGGTTTAGTCACTAATTACTCCATGATACTCATGATTAACTCTCTCCCAAATGCTCATGTTTCTCGTGTCTGATTTCTTATCTCTCTCCCTTTATTTTGGGGTCAGGGAAAAGGAGGGATCAGCACCTGTCAATCAAATTATTCATCAGCATTAACCATTAAGATTATTTCTTCTTCCAAAGGTAAACTGCTAAGAAGAACGGCATTCTGGGAGATGGCTCACCTCTGGAAGGACTACCCAAGACCCCGATGGCAGTGAGGGTGTGTGTGGGGGGCAGGCTGGACACTGCAGAGTTTTAATTGCATTTATCACGAAATAACCAGTTTTAAGCTTCTAATTAGGAAGATGGGGACTGTAATAATGACCTCTACAGTTGTGCTTCCAGAAGGGAACCCCCATGTGTTCTGTACACCTCACACACCAGCTACACACCCCAGCTTGGGGGTGGGACATTCAAGAGCATAGGTTCGCCATAAGTGGACAGATGCGAACTACGATGCGAACAACTTCGGCCGCAGCAGCTAAAACACGCCTTTCTTGTTGCATGTTCTGTGACGGTGAGAGCCGCACCTGCCTCTGCCTTTTAACATAAGCAATAAGCAATAAGACAGTGCTGGAAATGGGTGTAAATATCAGGCGCAGAACGTCTTCATCACTTTTTAAATCAAGCCGCCGGTACTGGCTGTCCAAGAGGGACATGCTGTGACCCAGGCTGGGATTCCTCCTTTCACAGTCTGATTTTGGTTCAGGTTCTTTTAATTTTTTTATGGGTTCTGGGAGGGAGTAAGAACTTGCAGTGGCTGCAGTTTCTGTGCAGTGGCTGACTCTCCTGATTGGATGATGTCCCTCACTGTGCCTGTCCTGCGATCTGCTCCTGCTCCGCCCTTTCTTGTTTTGGCTTATGCAAACAATCAGTTTTTTCCCCCTGAACTTCGACAAAAGCCTTTATAGAAATGTACTCAGCAGATTCTTCATTGCTTCGGTTCTTAACAGTTCGATTTTGTCTAGTATTAAAGGAGGCCTCCCGCATCAAAGCTTTTTATAATAAGCTGTTTATGTGCAATCATAGCATAACTGTGTAGTGTAAGAGTATACAGCATTTGTGACCACCAGGGGGCAATGTTTCATCCTGCCACAGATTCTCTTTTAAGCATGAGGCCCCTGGTTGGTTTGGTTTGGGACTCCAGAGTGCGGCCACAGGGCTTGTGTGCAGCTCGGCCCGGCAAACCGTGGTGCCTGCCCCACCTGCGTGGCACGAGTGTCGGGAGCCAAACGTGAGTCTGAGGGGAAGATGGCCACCTCCCCAGGAGCCGTCAAAGCTAACCCATCTTTGCGGTGGAATAAGCTTTAACATAAATATCTTGCATGATCTCCCAAAGATCTGCGCTGTTGGTATTGTATTTGGTCATCAAGGCAAGTCCACATTGAAGTACAGCTCTCAGTGTTTTTACTACTTACAGTAAATCTTGTCTGCTTCAGTCAGCGGCATGAATCGCCACCTTACCGCGGCATTACAGTTTGGTTATGGCAGTTTACATGACATTTATACACACAGAGAGAGGGTATGTTCTTATTTTTGTATTTTACATGTTTTTCACTTCCTTTCACATCTGTGTCCTTAAATGTCCTCCCTCAGGACGTGTCCATATGTGTCTTCTCACCCATGTTAACTGTCATGGTTTAAAAAACATTTGTCTGTATGACCTGGCAGGTCTTATTTATTTTATTGCAGATTCTTGAAATTTGTACTCTTAAATAAAGAACCAATTTATTTAAACATGCCTCCATCTTGGATCCATGATTCGCATCAGTTCTCCCATTGGTTGGTCCGAGGCAGCCTAACAAACACTCCCCAGGGAGCCCCACATGTTGACTCAGCTTGCATTGTTAGAGAGTGCGATGCGGGAATTCTGAGGGGAATTCTGGGATGTTTTTGGGGTTAAGAGCTGTTTAAAGGGATAGCTTGATACCTCAGACTCCAGTGTAAATCCTCCCATTTCTGGCTGCGTAAATCTTCCCCTTTTTCCTCCATACACGGGAAGCTGCAGCTTACGTTCTTTCATATCCATACAGTATATCCCTGTTCCTCTCTGCTACCAAACAAGAATGGTTACAGTAGTTTGACAGTGGCGCCCTCTACTGGCAGAGCTGTACATCACACTTGACTGCCACACTGACAAAGCACTAGGTGGTTCTTTGAAAGTCTGTTACGCAACCGATGACAAAGATACAGTCATGCTTTAATAATCATTGTGTTTACGTTTCGTGAATTGCACACACACTCGATTAGAAAAATGTTTTGTCTGCCGTGTTTTAGAGATAATAGAGCAAAGTGAATAACGCTGAATGCGCAAGAAACAAACTGAAGAAAACTTTCCTCACGCTAACATGTTCTTGGCCACATAAAGGATAGCAGGATATAGAACAAGGAAAGGCAAACATTTGTTCTGCGGCCATGAAATATTCAGTCTCTCTTCCACGCAAACCTCTTGTCCCTTCTGGCTGACTTACAGATTGCAGTCGACCACACTGAGTTCAGGCAGCATGAACTGGAGGGCTAACTAGTCTGCATGCTGCCTCATAAGTACCTTTTTAAATCTTCTGTCACTGGCCTCCTAGATCCTCCTGTCAGTATATAAGCACCAGTCCCTTTTTCCCCCAGAATGCACAGCTTCCGAGATCCAGCTTAGCCAGTCAAACCTTGTTAGCGGGCAGAGTAGCCTCGGCTACCGCAGTGGGTTGCCTGACATTCCTCTGGCCAATGACACTCCAGCGGAAACCGCGTCCCGCCATGAAGTAAAGGATGGGGTCGAGGCAGCTGTTAGCACTGGCCAGAGGCCGGGTGGCCTTGTAGGCGGCATTGGAGGCGGCCAGCAGCTTGCAGCCGACTGCCTGATCCAGGTAGCGGAAGCTGTAGTAGACGCTACGTGTCACGTGGAAGGGCAGGAAGCAGAGCAAGAAGGCCATCAGCACCACGGTAATCATCCTCACTGACCTCTGCTTGGAGCGTGCCGACACCGAGCCAGGGACCGGCGGCGCCTCCAGCAGTTTGTGGAGCATGAGCCCATAGCAGGCAACCACCACAGCAAAGGGCACGCAGAAGAGCAGCATCGACACGACGCCACTGTACGCAAGGAAGTGGGGGAAGAGCTCACGGCTGGTGGTGTCATGACACACGCATCCAGTACCCGTCTGTCTCGTGCGAGAGAAGTACAGAATGGGCGCCTGAAAGGACACCACGGTTAGCCAGACGGCGGCGGAGATGCGGCGTGCGCTGCGGCTGCCCGCCCAGCCCAGGGAACGCACCGGATGGCACACACCCAGGAAGCGCTGTAGGCTGATGCAGGACAGGAAGAGGATGCTGCCGTACAGGTTGGTGTAGAACAGAAAGCGCACCAGCTTGCAGAGCGGCTCCCCGAACGGCCAGTCATTCTCGTCGGCATAGTAGTAGATGAGGAAGGGTAGCGTGAGCACATACAGCGTGTCGCACACTGTCAAGTTGAGCATGTAGACGGTGACAGCCCTCCAGTGCCGGGTCTGGAACATGATGGCGTACATGACGGCGCAGTTAAGCACCAGGCCAACCACAAACACTAGGCTGTAGCTCACTGGCAGCAGGATGTACTTGAAGTGCTCGTTGAAGTCGCACGGGAAGCTCACGTTGGTATCATTGGCACCAGTGGCCATCTTCAGTTACACGAGCTGGAACAGTAATGGGGGAAAGGGTCTTTGAGACGCCACGATTGTCTTGAGCTCTTCAAGAACTTAATATGGCAGGAATTTTGAACTGGTGACTAACCGCTACACCACCTGCTGGTCCTGCTGTCATGCCCAGTGATGGATGCAGATGTAGTACTAACTGCAGTAATAAATGTAGTAAAGTAACGAAGGTCTAATGGGTTTAGAAGGTGCAGTACTGGATGCAATCAGGAGGGGGCACTGTTCCCTCTTGTGTAATGTGAACTAGTGATGGCCAAAACCATGCTTCATGAACCATAAGCTGCGTTTTCTGACCCCACTAGATGGAGCGCTTGGTTTATTTTGGAACATGCTTTGAGCCCTTTTTTGAACAGAGAGCACCATCTAGTGGGATCAGAAAAAACAGCAAATGGTTCATCTAAATGTTAACCAAAGTCTGAGGATATTCGCCACAGACTGGCAGGATACACACAGAAGTGGAACTCGAGAATTTTTGCTACTAGCCAGCTGGGCTAGTTCAGTAAAAAGAAGTGATGTCCAGCATGCGTTTTTTTTTTTTTTTTTTTACAAGCCAGTTTTATGCTCGTCCTTCATCTAGATTACTTGCCTCAGGCAAGTGGGCAAGCTTAATTTCCAGCTCTAGATGTATGCAATGAAGATTAATGGTGTGACAATGCAGCCTGTTCGGTAAGGATGAGATGCATCTGGATGACTCCCGGGACGTTATGGGAACAATCACTCCTCGCATGGAATGGAGTGTGCCAGAGAGAGTCGCGTATTAGCTTCACAGATCATGCAGTCCACATCAGCAGCCTGTCAGAGTAACTGCATTGTTTGCAGTTGTTTTTTATATATTTTAATTAGCTGCAGTGGGCGACAATTAGCTCCTCCAGCTGTCAGAGGTAATTCCAGGTGTGTGAGGGAGGGGACCCACTCAGACGTCACTCGTCACTTTAGTTTTTGTTTTTAATAAATCCAAGGACATTTTAATCACTTTTCTCTTTTTTATTTTTACACCTTTGTTCCCTTGGAGATTTGTGGGTTTAAAAAAAAAACAAAATAAACCCCAAAAAACTGTTATGTTTTGTTTGCAAAAACACGCTTTGGTTACGACCCAAGAGGCACCCATCGTGGAAGTGTGTATATGGATCTACATGGAGAAGGACCACTTTGTTTTCGTGCGGAAATGGGAAAGCAGGTTCAAATGCAGTTTGTTAGTTAAACATTGGTTTGCACATGAAGTTTTTAAAATGTCATTTGTACTGAGGGTGGTACAGTGGTTAATGTTAGGGGGTTCATATCCCACCCCTGGCCCTGTGTGTGTGGAATTCGCCCCTTTGGCCCCCGTTGTCTGGCTTTTCTGTGGTTACTCTGATTTCCTCAGTCTAAAGTCACCAACAAGCTATATTAACTTTGACTCAACATGTAATTAACACCCCATAGTAATTATTAATTACGCACACTGTAAAATTCCCTTTTTTTTCCCTTTTCATTGCCCCCTATTGTTATCCAGTTACCCTCCACAAGAATTAAAGATAAATAGTGTATGATACACCATTTATAGTCCGTACAACCAAAGGCCAGGATGACCCCGGGGTCCACGGTGACCAGGATGACCAGGATGACCCCGGGGTCCACGGGTCTTCCGGTGCTGTCTCAGACTTTCCTCCCCGTTTTTCAATCTCTACAGCTGGATGTAGATGGTTTAAACTCAAAAAGACTCCCGTCATAATGGCCAAAAACAGTACATGGTGACCTTCAAGGCTTCCGAGTCCATCCCCCGCCCCCCAGCCCCAACCCGCCCCCCAGCCCCAACCCACTCCCAGAAATTAAAACGTGAGATTCTGGGTTCGCCAAACATAACATCTGCATTATGGTTATTCCATCCTGCATCTGATCAGACGTTCTCCACACACTCAAACGGAAGAAAAGACATCAACTCACCACAATATCCTTAATAACCAGGTAAGAGGAACCAAGTGTCAGGGAGGCCAGGGATCTTGTTCCTTCTGTGGGTGTTTTGGCACTGAGCAGGGAGGAGAAATGTGTGCTTTTAATGTCTTACCCACAAGCGAACATTTGCCATTAATGATTACACATCCAGACTCTCTGTATCCTGTCTTCTGCGTCTCAGGTGACCCGCTGGTTGAATGCACAAGCCCCCATGTCCTTGGGCTTGCCTTCGGGTCTGGAAATACCTATGTTGTCTTACCCACAATTCCTTGCATGTTTGTAGTACAGTTACAGTAGGGTATCTGGGAGTAGGAGACAAGGCCATCTGAGAGAGACCAATCGGATGCCTTATGGGGATCAACAGAGTAACCCACAGGAAGTAAGTGAGATCAACAGCACACCTTAGAATGCTACCTTAATGTGGATTTCTTAATGTGTATTATTTCTCTTCACTAAGAACTGAGTGTGTCAGGATGATGTTATTATGCTTGACTTCAGTAGGGTCCATCCATTTTCAGTAGTAGCTTACCCTATTCAGGGTCGCGGGGCCCCGAAGTCTATTCCAGAGGCTACAGACGCAGGGCAGGGAACAACCCAGGATGGGATGCCAACCCATCGCTGGGCAAACTCACACCATTCACCCACATTTGCACACCTGTGGGAAATTTGGTAACTCCTCAACCTCAACATGTTTTTGGGCTCCGGTTCCTGAAGGATACCCCACAAGGACACAGGCACGGCATGTAAATGAAATTCTGAACAAATGTATTGCAAAGACCCAAAACTCAATTTGCAGTGTAAATACTCCTTTACTTAAATGACTTAAATGTCCCACAGAGGAATTAATTATTTCGCATAAGATTTACACCTTACATTTTATACACATTTCTTTCTACTATTTGGGTTCAAATCCTATCTCTGCTGTGCGTGTGCAGTTTACATGTACTGCTGCTTGCCGTTTAATGCCTGGGATATGCTCTGGGTCCCCTGTGACCAAGATAAGTAGTTGAAAATTGGATAAATGGATTAATTTTGTCTAACTAAAGGCTGTTCCATAATACCTGACATAGGTCACGTTTGAATGCATTTTTTTAATGAATACATGCGGATTTATCTTTGCGTTGTTTCTGTTCTCTATCATGACCGTAAGCGTGCATAACAAGAGCAATCGGTGTGTTTGGGATCGACTGCCAATGCCGTTCGCCATCGATTCCTCCCTCTATCGGTTGCAGTTCCTTGTTGCTGTGCGATTCTGGACACGCAGCCCCCCATCCTCCCCCCTGGCGCCGTGAGCCGGACCTGGACGGCCCGCAGGGGGCGCTGCGCTCCCGTCTTACAGCAAATTCCCGCGGAGCGTCCGAGGGGCCGCCGCAGCGCGTCGCCATCGGGCCGTCGCTCGCCGGAAAGCCGCTGGGCTCCCGCTTGCAGCCCCGTCTCTTATTTTCTTTCCGCCGCAGTGTTAGTCGGAGTCTGCCCGGAGTCGGAGAGTCATGGCCGCCTGAGTGAGCTCGGACTTCGGCATAACTGCTCGTCTTCGCCTAGCTCTCCGCTCCCGCTTCGGGGGACACCCCCGCGGCTTCCTCCGCTCTTCGCTGTCTTTTTTTTAACGGGATTTATTACCATTCATGTCAGTGCTCCAACATGCAGCCCCCGCCGAGAAAGGTAAGCTTTCCTTCCTGCCCCCCTCCCCGGACCGAACCGGACCGGACCGGACCTCAGTCTGCGCGCGGAGCGATCCGCGAGGCGTTTCTCTGCTGTCTCCCACGAGCCGATCTCGAGCGTCGCGTGCCTTTTTTGTTACCGCGGGCGATTATTTCGCGATTGCGGGTGGCTGCTTGGTTAGCTCCACGACTAGTCCCCCCCGCTCCACCCCCAGACTAGTCGTCGTCGTCGTGAACCGCAAGCCCCGCCGTAGTGCTATACAAGCCGGCTGACGGACTTCCACACGCCGGGTCTCTGGTGTCCCTCCACCCCCCCTGACACCTTGTGGTCTCGGGCCCCCTTTTCTCCAGGGGTCGCGGTGCCGAGTGCGGGCTGCTGGGGGAAGCCGATTGGAGGGTCACGGGCAAACAATGTAACAGCCGAGGAAGGAAACATGACGAGATCAAAGAGGCTTCTGAGACGTGGTAACAGGAGAGTAACCAGAATAAACACATTAAACAGGGAGAGAAGGAGCGAGGGGCAGAGAAGGGGCGCCTCTTTTCCCGGCCCAGTACCGAGCCGTGTCCCGTTAACTCCCCCATCACCACTCATCATGTGTCTACACACCGCTGGAGTAAGGGGCTTTATTCCGGACGCTTTCACAAAGCTTGGGGATGTTTGCTTCGATCAGCGACTCCTAAATGGTGACATGTGTGCGTGCATTGATGTTGTATAAACGAGAAGACGGTGGGTGATCGCGCCCGGGGGGCGAGGATGCGGCCCCTGTCACTTTGGGTTACCGATCGGCCCTTTAATTGAGGGGTTAAACGCCTTTAATGGCTCCGTTGCTCCACGCCGCTCTCATCGCCTCGTATTGTCTCATTGATTAATCTACCAACATGGCTGTACCTGTCTGCCGCTTCTGGGCTGGCCGGTGCTGTCCGGACATTGGATGGAGTACGCAGGCATATTATTATTAAAAACACAGCACAACAGAACCTTAATCATTAATGATTGCTATGTCCGTGTGTTTATGTCCATGAAGCTTTTGGAACCTATTTTCCATTTGACCTGTCAGCTTTCTACCCCTGATCGAATTCCTGACTTATGCAATCATGATTATAATGTCACTAGAGCTTTTCCCACGTTGGCTGCTCGTGAACCATGTTTAGTTATTTTGGATACCTGGCAGAGGGTCTGCATTAAATATTTATGGCGCAGCTCTCTGTGAGACCCCCGTGCTGCAGCTGGCAGGGTCGCTGGTGGCACTCGATGGCTTGTTCTCCTCCATCCAACTGATCTTGTATGGAAAGTCATGTTTAGTATCTCTTTGAATGCTTGTGGTGACCCAGGCTCAGCACAGGGTCACAGGTGCACGGAGCGGCCGCGCCGAACCCAATCCTGCTGCGGTGTAACATCAGCCCCTCCGCTGTGCAGTTTCGCGGCTCTCTGATGGATTTCCTCCTGTCTCGTGAAACGAGAGTATAAAATACCTTTAAAGCAACAGTGCAGTCAGAGTAGGGACCCGGGGACGGCAGTCGGAGTAGCCAGGAGACATGCTGATGTTGGGAAAATGCTGAGTACTGTGATTTGTTGGGCGATGAGGATGGGGCAGGAAGAAAGGAGTAGGCGGAGGCCTCAGATTGGCTGGACTCCTGATCTTAGCACCCTATCAGCGACCTGTATTCCTGGTAGTCTATCTGTCCATCTCTCTCCCCGCCGCCCTGCCATCACATGAGGGTTCAGGAAACAGGCCATGGTCATGGACCCTGGACTTCCTCCCCACCCCCCCCATTTCCCACTGGGCTTCCCATTTTCAGTGGATAAAATCAGCAGCCTATGGTTTATCAGCTGGTGGAAAGGGTGTGTCCGGGGCGGAGTTATTATCAAAGCCAGAGGATGGAAATGGGAGCTGACATCACTTCCCAGTAACGTGTGAGCGTGCGTTAGGTTGTAAAATACGCCCCTAGTGAACTCTGCCACGTTGGGGCCGTGTCCGTGACTGCAGATCTTCAGCCTTATAATCTCGCCCCCCCTTCCCACAGGTAAAGGTGACTCAGGAGCTGAAGAACACGCATGTGGAGCAGCTGACCCGGCTGCACATCAAACACCAGAGTGAATGTGACCTTCTGGAGGACATGAGGTAACCGGCCCAACACAAACATGGGCGTCACAGAGCCAGGGGCCCAACACCTCCGCTTTCTACTTTCATTTCCTCTCTCCTCTGGGGGCAACCCCCCCCCATGTGGTGTTCCAGAGAAGGTGGTGCTTAATATGTGCTGAAGATCTGATTTAATGGCTCCCTGTGAAGTGCAGGGTGTATGGGGGTGTTTGAGAGTCCATCAGAGCCACATCTGACAGAGCAGAGGGGCAGCATGCGACACCCTCATGTCCCGCCGACCGCCCATAGGGGGCGTGTCCTCTGGCAGTGGCCGAGTCCATCTTTCAGCGCTTTAACACCGCGTTCATGTTTGCCCTCCGTCCAGTGTCTCGCGCCTCTTGGCTCAGTCTAGTGCCGCCGTTTTCCTCCACGAGGCCGCGTGGAGCCTTTCAGTTTGGCTCGCCCTCCAGACCCTGAATATCTGAAATCGTAATCCGCAAAGCAGATCAGCTCTCATTAACCCTAATTAATCCCTCACGCTCATTAAAGTGGGAAAGGCACATTTGGCCGAGCGCAGGTCAGCCAAGGGCCAGGTCTCCGGGTGCCACTGGCAGCAGGTGGCGCCCGGCGTTCCTGCCGCATTGGCGTGCACGAGTCGCGGTTGGGGTGGCCGGCCGGGTGTGACCTCACCAAACACATGACAGAAGGGGTGGGCCGGGTGAAGGATGTCGAGAGTCTACGCATCTGGCTGTTTACATGCTCAGTTGGCTGAGACTGCTGCAGAAACAAGGAGCTGGTAGCCAGTTTGGCCAGCAGGTGAGGCAGTGATTAACGTTCATCGCTTATAAGAGGTTGTGCCTTTGATTATGCAGAGGTCACTAGGGACAGGTGTGAGCTCCTCTCAGCCACTTCCTGCTGCTGTGGTGTTTTAGTCAGATTGCCTGAAAAAGGGGCTTTTCCTGGGGGAGATGCCTCACTGACACCTCAGGGTGTGCTGTCGAGGTGCTGATGTCATCCTCCTAGAGCTGTGCATGGAGCCCGGTTGCTTCTGTGCACCTTTTTATTTTGTGACTGGACCCCCCCACCCCGTGGTGGCCCGACCCGTCTGCTCCTGCCCAGGGCTGCTTATTTTGAGCGGGTCAGCTGACCGTGAGTCTTTCCTGTTTGGGACAATAAAGCGCACGGCTGTGTGGTTCAGCTTCGTCCGCACCTCCTGGTTCCGTGTCACGACGGCTTTTGGGTTTCCTGTTTTGCCGGAGTGCGCTGTACTTGGGGTCTGCTTCGCTCCCTGAGGCTCACAGATACTATCTTATGGTGACAGAAAAAGTGAACGGACTCGCCTGTCGTCCTTAAAAAAAATCTGCATCGCTCGGCATTCTCTTGGCTTTCAGTTAAAACAACAATTTAACTCATACTTAGCGGGCAATAGTTAGCGGGGCTCCTTTGTGAGAATCCCACAGAAATGCTGACGAGTCACACAGAGGCCGCTGGGATTCACGATGAGCGTAACCGGATCTCGGATCATTTAATTACACTCTTGAAGGCCGGCTGCAGCGCTGACATTCACTTTGGACCGGAGGGGGGACGGTCCCGGCCACGAAGATCCAACATCCCCTGGACTGGAAAAGCAGCCATTGTTGACAGGAGTGTAGTGGTCAGAGGATGGAAGGGGGGTCTGCAGAGATCAAAGGGAGGAGAGACAGAAAGGGAGGAGAGTGAGGGACCGAAGCGTTCGTTCCTGGGTGGGGTCCCCTTTGTCTTTGAATGTGATCAGGCCCCCCGCGTGCTGCAGCTGCATGTACACACCCCCGCAGCGTGCTCCGGCTGAGAGCGAAGCCCCCCACACCTTTTAAGCCCCACTTGACCTCGGGGCTCAGGGGAGCGAAACCCCCCCATCACTTAAGGATCAGTGTTGATTGTACGGATGGTGTTGTGTGTTCCGGCCTCTCTGGGACAAGCTGTGCTAGGAATGGTCACGGGTGGGTCCAGTGAGCTTCAGCGGCGCCGCCTTTTCCCACAATGCACCTCGAAGCATCCGTCCAGTCTTCGTATTTTTTATTTTTTTTTCCCCCAAGAGGGCAGCATTTGAGAAAGTCAGATGGTCAGATCAGAAATCGGGAACGGATGTGGATCACCATCATTCCGATGCAGGAGCCTGGAGGTTTCTGAAAATCTTTGCCGTGTCCACTAAGCCTCGACTTGGCAGAGGAAATGGAAATGTGGCCTTGTGACAGCCACCATTGCGTCGGGCACATAGAGACGGTCGTCCTTCGCTTTGGTGCAACAGGTGACGTGTCCAGTATCTCGCTTGGGAAAACTGGGACTGAGCAATTTAATCTTGCAGCGGCGCCAGGACAGCGTTACTGTGGCAGTGGCGGTGACGGCGTGTTCACAAAGAGCTGCGTGGCGTGACGCTGTCTGCCACCCCGGCACGGAGCTGCTCGGGCACGCCCCCTATGGGCGATCGGCCTGACGTCTGGATGTCACGTGATGGCACATGCTGCCATGGACAGCTCCTTTATTTTTTGTGGTGGGGAAATCTGAATAATGTCATGTTTATATGTCATTCCAGTAAGAACCATCTCGTGTCACCTGGTGAGTCACCTGCCTGCCTTCACTCTGGCCTCTTCATTAATCCGCCTCCATGGTCCGGCTGGTCGCAGCCCTGCTGTCTGTCACCGTGGTCACGTCCCACCCACTGCATGCACAGTTTCAGGATTTGCTGAGAAATTCACTCACCAGAATAACAAGTAGCCGTGATGCACGTTGCTATGATGTCCCAAATGGCAGGTTTCCTGCTCGAGGACCCGCAAGCCCCTCATTTACGTCTCAGCTCCGGTGTTTGTGTCTGTCTGAGGGAAACTGTTTCGGTTTCCTGCCGTAGTCGTCATCTCTCTCTCTCACTCTCACTCTCACTCTGTCGTGAACAAACATTGTTGTTGTTCTTGTAGGTCATTGTTTGGCATCATTCTTCTGAAAAGTTCTCATACATAGTCGCTGGGGTTTTAAAGTTCACCCAAAAGAAATAAATGAATATTTGACTTTTTTCCTCTCACCACAAAAGTTTGTAGAGCTCCGGAGAGTGGGCTGTTCCATGTGTTCATGTGCCTGATGGAGCCCACATGAGTTGGCCCCTGACCCTGTCCCATGTGCCAGCTGTAGCTATGTCACTATGACAGCTCCCCATTTGAGGAAGCAGGGCTTGGACCGGTAAGAAAGTGATATCGGGGACAGTGCTCGTTTGCCCTAATGCAGCCCGGCCAGGCACCTCTCTGCTTTAAACTGCGTGACTTGGCTTGCTGGAACAGAACAGCAGTGCATCTCGTGGGTGTCGTGTACATCCTGAGTGTTTTTCCATCTTTTTTGCGTAGCCTTGAGGCACAGCTAAGTGGTATTTATTTCTGTATCCAGGCTTGTTGATACCTGTTCAGGCACCAGGGGAAAATCCCTGTACCTCCCTCTCTCTCTCTCTCTCTCTCCCCCTAAGTCTGTCTCCCTTACTCTCTCTTTCTTTTACTCCCCCCATATCTCTATCCCTCTCTCTGTTCTCTGTCTCCCTCTAGAGGGGGGGGTCCCCAGGTGGTAGTGGGTGTGCTCTCTGTCCTCCAATCAGCAGAGAAGAGGCTCTTGGGTGGAATGCCCGGTGTCATTTTGCCGCCCACTTCCTCTGCATGTACATCTGTGTATTCTTCAGCTCTGCCCAGAGGGTCTTATGCCTGTTCGTGGCCTCATTTCAGGTCACAACAACATTTTGTAGACTAGCCCCACCCCCGGTCTCTCGTCCTCCAGTGGTGTTGGGTTTTTTGCAGGATGGGCCTTCCCTTCCCTGCCTCTATGCTCTTTTCATGGTTCCGTACATGTGTTCTCCTGATCAGAACATCGAGTACATGAGTTCACAAGACAAAAACAATGACGTAACAGATTTTTTTGTAGTGACTCGCTCCCCTTCTGTGCGGCGTTCAGGACAGGCATAAAGGGCCAGACGGAATGCGTCACTGAATAATTAGCCTGTCGCTGCTGAACCTTAAGTACTGAGCATTTGTTTTCCTGTATCCCGTAACCTGAACCTTATTGTCTTCTGTCTCTCTCTTGCAGGACCTACAGTCAGAAGAAGGCTGCCATCGAGAGGGAGTACACACAGGTAGGAATGTGCCCTGTGGGGTGGAGGGCTGGACCGCACACTGGGTCACTCTCGCCACCTGCCACCCGCTTCTGGGCTCTGCGCTGCCATCTGCGGGGCGCCCCAGGCAAGCACACGCACGCTTCTCTCAGCGCCATTTGTTGCTGTGTAACCAGAGATCTCGCTTCGCGCCTATTTTGGCAACTTGAGTCTGTCAGCTGTCCCGGTCTCCCATGTGACGTACCCAGTGTCCCGTAGCCCTGCCTGAAAGATTGGAAGCAACAGCAGACCAAGTGGTGTAGGCTGGACCACACCCCCCCGCAGTCGTTGTGGCGTAGGCAGGGGCACGTCCCCCTCAACGCAGTTACAGCAGCTTAGGTGGGACATGGCCCCCTCCTTGCAGCCACAGCGACTTAGGTGGAACACACCCCCCTTCTCACAGCCGCGGCGGCATACGCAGGACACACCCCCCTCTTCGCAGTTACTGCAGCTTAGGCAGGACACACCCCCCTCTTCGCAGTTACTGCAGCTTAGGCAGGACACGCCCCCCTCTTCGCAGTTACTGCAGCTTAGGCAGGACACGCCCCCCTCTTCGTAGTTACGACGGCTTAGGCCTGACACGCCCCCTCGTCTTGGTTATCGCGACAGTGTAGGCAGGACACACCCCCCTCTTCGTAGTTACGACAGCTTAGGCCTGACACGCCCCCTCCTCTTGGTTATCATGGCAGTGTAGGCAGGACACGCCCCCTCGTCTTGGTTATCGCAGCAGTGTAGGCAGGACACGCCCCCTCGTCTTGGTTATCGCAGCATTGTTGGCAGGACACGCCCCCTCGTCTTGGTTATCATGGCAGTGTTGGCAGGACACGCCCCCTCGTCTTGGTTATCGCAGCAGTGTTGGCAGGACACGCCCCCTCGTCTTGGTTATCGCAGCAGTGTTGGCAGGACACGCCCCCTCGTCTTGGTTATCGCAGCAGTGTGGGCAGGACACGCCCCCTCGTCTTGGTGGCAGATTATCCTGGATTGGGCAGCCGGGATCCCTCTTCATGACGTCTCGTGCATGTGTGTCTGTGTGTGCGCCTCAGCCCATCTAGGTCCCTGCCGCAGTGAACACGTTTCCAGCATAAGCCCCTCCCTCAGCCACAGCAACGAGGGAACTAGGGGGGCTGGAGCTGTGGCTGGGCATTGCGGGATGCTCATGAGAGACCTTTTCTCTGCTCGCCCCCCCGCCCCTCTCTCGTGGTGGGAGCGGAGCCTCATCTCCGTGTGTAAATTTATTTGAAATTTGGAGAACAGTGTTTCTGTTCAGCACCAGAGGTTGGCGGGGTTGGGGGGGGGCATATCTTCCCCTCTCCCACTCTCTTTATGGGTAGGGGGAAAACCGGACCCCTGTGACATGTGAGACCATGGACATTAAGCACTGACAGAATCGTGCTATATGTAGTTCCAGCTTCTGGACAGTAGGTGGTATAGTAGTTAATGGTTTCATACAGCATACTAAGCCTGGATTGTTCATTAAAACTTCCAGTTAAAAAAAATGCACACTGTTCATCCCATGGTGTTATAGGTGTGTAAAATAATTACCTGGTAATCCACCAAGCAAGACTAGTTCCCTGGTAGCTAATCGGCTGAATTTCTGCAATTTATTTTGATTTTGGAAGCTAGGTCCCCCTCCATGCTTCCTGTGTTTGCGGCCTCAGCCAGCATGGGCATTGCTCCACCTGTTGGCCATGCAGATGCAGCCGGAGCCCCAGTGCAGCTGGCGATGTGCAGCAGGACGTCTGGGGCTGCAAACTATGTTGTCCATTCCTGTTTCGTGCAGCCGTAACTCATCCTGTTGTACGCGACCATTTTACTGCCCCCCCTCACCCCCAGCCCCCACTCGCTTTTGTCCTCCTTGGGCCGCCCCTTCCCCAGCTCTTTCTCTCGTTCTCTCTCTCTCGTTCTCCCTCTCTCGTTCTCCCTCTCTCGCTCCTGAGCTTGCTGCCACACAGCTGTCCACACAAACAAACATTGTTTTATGGCGTCCCAGCAAACAGAGCCACCCTTGTTCTTGGGGCTTCCGCGGGCCCCGGGCTCTAGCCCTGGGGACCGCCAAAGCAAGGCTCTGTCCCAGGGGCCCCAGTCAGCTGTAGGCAGCCCACGGGGGTGGAGACACCATTTCTCCTTGGGATATTCCATGTCGTTAAATACAGGGGTTTCATGAGGGGACTCCAGGGTTCACAGAGCATGATGCCCATTTTGGGTGCCTCCTCCTCTGACACTAAGGCCTGCTGGGGCCCCGCCTCCTCTGACACTAAGGCCCGCTGGGGCCCCGCCTCCTCTGACACTAAGGCCCGCTGGGGCCCCGCCTCATCTGACACTAAGGCCCGCTGGGGCCCCGCCTCATCTGACACTAAGGCCCGCTGGGGCCCCGCCTCATCTGACACTAAGGCCCGCTGGGGCCCCGCCTCCTCTGACACTAAGGCCCGCTGGGGCCCCGCCTCATCTGACACTAAGGCCCGCTGGGGCCCCGCCTCCTCTGACACTAAGGCCCGCTGGGGCCCCGCCTCCTCTGACACTAAGGCCCGTTGGGGCCCCGCCTCCTCTGACACTAAGGCCCGTTGGGGCCCCGCCTCCTCTGACACTAAGGCCCGCCGGGGCCCCGCCTCCTCTGACACTAAGGCCCGCCGGGGCCCCGCCTCCATTAGATCCAGTCAATGCTTTCTTTGCCGCTGTTAGCCTATGCTAATGCTGGCCCAGGAGCCCACGTATTAAGAAGGGCTTATTGTTGCATTCCTGTTTTTCCTATCTCTCTCTTTCCTGGCTTTCACTCTCCCGGGTGTCCAGAGTTGTTGCTGCATCGTCTCCGTTTTCGGTGGTAAAGTCCTGACATTTCCTTCTGTCTTTGCACCTATTTTAGGGTGCGTTGCCTGGCAACAGCCCTCCTCCCTCACCTCCCCACCCACTGTCAGAGTAATAGATTGTCACTTAATGCATGGTGTTGAACCGCCCAGTGATTATTCAGAGCCGAGATGTTGGTTCCGTCTTTGTTTTACTACTAGATGTGTGATGTAGCAGGGCGCCATGTAAGGAGAAGTGCCCTCTCGTGGCGGAATGGCAGCTCTTAGTGTCGTTAAGGGACATTTACTCCCTGGGCCCAGGAGGTGTTTTGTAGCAGAAAGTGCTGATAGTGCGTAAACTAGGACCTGGTGCTGGGAGAACATGGTCCCTCCATGTAAATGCTCACTAGAGAGAGAGAGAGAGACTGGGAGGAGGGGGAGGAGCTTGTTCTCTTGCTAACGCTCTCCCTCCCCGGGTAGCAGACTCTGAGCACAGTGTGTCCTGCCAGTGTAATCGGATGACTTTACAGCATCCGTGAGCTGGGGAATACCCCCTCCGACTTACTGACTCGATACCGTCTGCAACCTTCGACCTCTATGATGTACGGGGGTGTGTTTGGGAACATCCGTGTGGGAAGATGCGGAGCGGGTGCCGTCTCCACCCATCTGCCGAGCTGTAGACCCCTCAGGCTGGCATGGCCTGACTACTGGGCGGGTCGTACTGGTGACCTGGAAGCAGTTAAGATTAACGTTACTGATACCAGGGAGTGATTCTACTGCTGACAGCACTGACATGTGTAAAGGGCAGGCAGACAAACATGTACTGAAAGTAAGAGGGAGTGTGGAGGCAGAGCAGACAGGTAAGCAGAGTTTAAACAGATTATAAAAGTGCCCAGTACACAAACAGAACATTCTGAAAAGGACAGTTTAGGGCAAAAATGTATATGCGGACATTTACTGCAGCAAAGATGGGACGCTTACTGACATGTCATGGCTCGGGGGTGTTGGTGCTGATGACACCTCTGGGGGTGTAGGCAGCTCTAGCTGGTAGCACGGGTAATCAGCACCCCCCTCCCCCCCACCAGCAGCTGTGATAACAAGCCCTTCGCTGGGAGTCAACAAGGCCAATGTGCCCAGTTGACATGACAAGGCGACGGAACAGAGCCACACGCACAGACACACCGACACCTGCCCTTTGTTTTGGGTCACTGCTCCCTCATACCATGTGACACTGGGGTGTGCTGCCAGGCCAACAGGCCAGGGCGGCGATACCGAGCCTATTGGAAGGTGGGGGGGTTTTCGGTGCGCTCTTGTGCCACTCCGCACCGGCCCGCTGCTATGTACGAGCCCTTCATGCCGGCAGCCTTCGACCTTGAAGGTTGCAACATCCTGAGCCCCCCAGTTGCAGGGTGGGGGGGCTCCCACCACAAGCTTGTTTTTTTCCACATGACTAGGGAACAATGGCCCCGCCCCCGTCGCCAGCTCCCCCTCCTGGGAAAGTGGGGCGGTGATCCCTACATTTGCATAATCATGTGTAGCGTCATTGTGGACGCAGGCGTGGGCCACGTCCGCCGGTGACATCCAGGCCACCTGTCCAGAACAAATCGGGCGGCCCGGCCATGTGATTAAAAAGGGGGGGGGGGTCAGTCATGCAGTTACAGCAGGCCTGCTGATGCATCTCACAAACACACACACACACACACACACACCCATGTGACTTGTAGATCTGAGTGCATATTAAGTTGTGTGGCTTTAGTTTGACACAAGCTGCACGTGTCTGCATGTGTCACTGTATGCATGGGTGTGTTCTCACACTCATGAATATTAAATGCTGCATGTGTGCTCTGTGTTGTACTGTGTCACGCCCTGTGCGCATGCGTGTGTGTGGGGGGGGGGGGGGGGGGGTTAGTAAAAAGATGCTCAGACTCTGCATCAGAGGTATGCAGTGCTGGGCTCAGTCCAGATTTGCGCCGCTGACGTTTTCGCACCTGCCTCGTGCCTCGTGGTGCCGCTCTGGGTCATGGTGGTGGGATTCCGTCAGAGGGCAGGTACTCACCCTGGAACGGTCAGTCAGAATGTCGTATGTGATTCATCTCCAGCAGAACCTCCTCTGGATTGCAGGGGGCTGTCCTGGCTTGGGCTTGGCTTTCTGTGGCCCTGTTGGGGAGCAGCCCACCTGCAGGTTATAGGTCTGTCTTTAAGCACTATCCCGTCTGCTTTCGGTTTGTGTTTCCAGTCTGGTTTACGTCGTAGCTGCTGAACACGTCCCTCTGGGCACACTGGGCAGTTTGTAGTTGCGGGTGGGGGGGTGGGGTGGGACCGGTTGGTGTTGTGTTCTTGCCTGATGCCTTAGGGTATTTCCAGTGGTAATGGGGCAGGAGGGAGAAGGGTCTTTGTTTTAGGGTTGGGAATTCTACTTCCTCATGGGGACATGTGACCAGAGCTCATTCATGGGGGTGTTGGGGGAGGGGTCAGTGGAAGTGAGCTGCTCTGTGTTGTGGGGTGGGGGTGGTGAGATTGGCATGGTGGTGGAGGTGGAGTCTGTGCACAGTGGCTGCTGATTTGTCGGTGTGTTGGTGGCTTTGAGAGGAAGGGGGTCGTTTTTGGGACTGGGAGTGGGAGGGGGCAGGTGATTTTTTTTTTTCCCTTTTTCTGTCATAACAGTTTGGCCTTCTGATATTTAGTCAAAACCGGTGTATTTTGCAACAAAATATGTAATGAAAAATGACTGTGCATCGCCTAGTCCCTGTACCTAAGAGGATTCCCAGTTCTTAATGCAGTGACTTTCGCAGGTTCGTGGTCGGTACCTTTGCCCCCTACCCCACCCCCGTTATTGCCGAGTTACGACATGACTGCTCCCAGAAAGCAAACACTCCGCTCAGAAAGACGTGGCACACGTGTCCTGACTGACGGCACGTGTTCTTCAGGATAACCTTTTCTCTGGCAGCAGTGTCTTGCCATTTTTTGAGTGTTTCTCTCTGCACTGTGGGGATGGGCACGCTTGTCCCTTTTCTCTATGACCCCGCTGCCCAGCCCCCCCAATTCCCCTACCGCATACTCCCCTACCACTGCTGGCCAGCGGCTTAGCTGAGGACAGACCCCAGTCAGGTCTCTGCCTTTTTTGTTGTGCAGTGAAATTAAAGCAGTCCCACAAACCAGTCCTCAGGGAGCCACAGATGGGCCACATTGCTCTCTTCCAGCTCCCTTCCAGTTCTCTGCCAGACATTCTACATTTTTGCTCCCTTGTCACACATATGAGTGTAGGTCCTAAGTTTGACCTCTTACTGCCCTACTGGGAGCTGGGAGGGAGCAAAAACATAGAACTATTTGGGGTCTCTGTGGACCAGTTTAAGAAATACTGAATTAGACAAGATATCCTCTAGTTTCCAAACACAGAGCATATGGTCAGCACTGAGCCTGCCCCCCCCTTTAATAAAAGCACACTGTCCACCCCCTGTGTGCCAGCCCCAGCCCCTGTCCCCCTGGGTGGGACGACGTGCCAGAACATAAACAGGAAGCTGGCTTTCAGTTAGGGGTCACTCTTAGGGCCGACTGTCATACATCTGACTGTATGCCTCATTGGCAGTCCTGCCGTACTCTGACCCCCCCAACCACACTCATTGTCTGTCTAGTGGATTGGGCGAGGGGGTCAAGCCAGGATGTGGATTCTTCGTTCGGCCCCCCTGGCTGAATGGCAGTCTTGTGGCATGGGTGATTCTGAAGGGGGGGTTGTAAGACAGCTCAGTGCTGGGGGTGAGGGGCTTGCTCTCGTTTGTTCTCCCTCACTCTCTGGCCATGCTCTCTTCTTTTTCCTCACTTTCCTTTCCCCCCCCCCCCCCCCCGATAAACAGGGCTATGAATTCCTGCTCCCACACTAGGCCCCTACATACTGCACGGCATTTCTGGGAGCCCCGGGGGCGATGGGTGGGAACGTTGTGTAATTCGTAAGCGGCGCTGAACTCGCGTCCCCTTTCCCGGCAGAACCTTCCCCCAGCGCCTCAAAGCTGACGCAGCCTTACTGGCTGGGCCAGGTCCCACGAAAGGCCTCGGCGGTCATGGCCCCAAATGCCTGTCCCGGCCTGCAGGGCGGCGCTCCGTGGCAGCTGGGGCTGTTCCCGCTCATTGTTCTCCCTGCCGGTCCAGTGTCTCCGCTGGAAAACACGGTGTGTTGGCTCGTTCTCCTTGCATGGTTGTGATGGTGGTCTAGTAAGCGGAGGGAGCTGAGGCCCGGAGCTGAGGCCCAGCATCCTGGCAGGCAGACGGCGCCCGGAACATGCCAGCTAATTTGAAACAGTCGCTGCGTTCTCTCTCTCTCCATTCCTGACCAGCCGTGTGTTTCTGTCTTGTCTTGGTGACTGTTGGTCGTCAGACGGCCCTCTCGCGGCGCAGAGCACGCAAGCCTCACCACAACGTTTCCATTTTCACCACGAACACTAAGGGATGCGGGTGCACGGGGTCTGCAGTGAGGAGAGTCCAGCACATGCGCGACTGTGTCTGCTGAGCCGCCATGCACCAAGGTTCCCATGTTTACTCGCTCGCTCCGCATGCCCCCAGCCTCCTCGCAGAAGCACGCCTCCCTTTGCCAGCCGTGCCCGGCTACTCAGGGTGTGGTCCGTCTGCCCAGGATGTCCTGCGTTTCGGGCCCCGTCTGGCTGACCCGGCACAAACAGGAAACGGCCCACAGTGGTGAATGCATTGCTTTCCGTCCTGTTTGCTCCGTCCTGCGCTGCTGCGTTGGGACGGGGCAGCAAACTCTATCCCTGATCTGCTGCTTAACAGTGGGACTTTGAGTTCGCTGCCCATCGGATGCTCGCTCCGTAAATGCAGACGAAGGGTGTCATATTCCTCCTTTAACATGAACACGATCTCTCCGCGTGACTTTCATTCAGAGCCTCTGCACATCTGCAGTGCTTTGAAGTGTGAATTGACCACATTTCTCGTGCAAGGTGTAAAACGACTGCACTTCCTGTGCATGGTGTGAGACGAGCTCACTTCATGTCAGACAGCACGGATATCACGAAACCATTATTAATAGCTTGTGTGCTTGCTCAGTTGCTCAGTGTCCCCGGCCTGTGGGCTGTGTGCACATTACGCCATGTTTGGAGGGGGTGCCACCCTTGCTCTTATGTCTCATTGCTGTGTTCTGCTGGGCTGGACTACAGAAGATGCCCGTAGCTGAGGTGACCTCTGACTCCTGCTTGTTTCCGGTTCCTGAAGGATTTCTGATACCAACTATCTCAATGAGGCCATTGAAATCGGCATTCCATCCCCTTCACCAGACTAGTTCACCTTGTTCCTCTGCAGCTTGGCTGTGCCCCCGCCAGTCCTCTGAGCCCCGCTGGTTACTCGGCAGGGTCAAAGGTTAAAGCAGCAGAGCAGAGGTGGTGGGGAGGTAGAGGGGCTGAGGTACAGTAAAATCTACACAGCATCCTAGTGAGTCCCTTTGAGGTGTAGGGGGTGGGGGGGGGCAGCTTCTGTCTGTCCTGAGGGAGGCAGCATCACATGGTCTGCTTGTGCCTCCGGAGGTCGATTTGGAGATGCCCCTTCCTGTGCCCGTCTGGGGGTATTTTAAGGCTCTTCGTATGCAAGGTAAACATTGAACCATAACCTCAGCTGATCAACGTGCCATTCATACAGCTGAATGGCCTCTCTTAGAAGACCCCCCCCCTTAATGGCAGCTCCTCCCGAAAGAGGAGGCTTTATGCCAGTCTTTGCAGACACCACTCCTGTTTTCACAGTCAAACAGGTTTTCTCTTTCATTCGGTCCACTTCCCCTCTCTGCTTATAGTGTCAGCTGTGGGTCACGCAGCTATAGTGCAGTCAGCTCCAGTGCTTGATGCCCATTGGTCAGCTGCGGTGTATCCTTCACCTTCATTGGCTGGCTGCAGCTGTGCCATGTGACCACCATAGGTGTGGTTCCATTCCTTTTCTGTTACACCATAGGTTCCAGATGAGCTCACAGGGCCACAATTCCAAAAAAAATCTGAACTGTGAGGTTTGGAAATGGGTTTAGTCTACTGTGCCCAGCTCCCTGATCACTACAGCATCCTGTGCCCCTCCAGCCCTGTGCCCATCTTCACTGTGGTTGCCTAGATGGCCTGGGGTCTGGTATTAAGCAAAACATACTTGGGGTCATTAATGTCCCCAGCCTGCTGTCCATTGGGACTGGGGGCGCTGTTGGGTTTGTTCTGGGGGGATCGGGCATGCAGCGGGCCAGCATCGCCCACGATGCATGAGACACAGCTTCCGGAAGCTTCTGTAACACCCCACACACGGGATAGACTCCCTACATGTTTGCATGCGTGTTCTTTTGCTCCCACATTCATTCGTTCGCACTTTCGTCCGCATGCTCCTGCATACTGACGGCTCCCCTAACAGCTGCTGGCCCTGGGCAGCGTGGGAAACACATACGCGGATTTATGGCCTCTTTCAGTGGCAGTCGGCCTTCTGAGGGCCCCTCAGATTTATGCTCCGGTCTCGTGCCCCTCCCCACAGGCTCTGCAGAAGCTGGCTGGCCAGTACTTAAAGAGGGACTGGCCCGGCATCAAGGCGGATGAGCGTGCCGATTACAGGTACTCTGCGCTTCTCCCTTAGCCTCTGGACATAGACCAGCTTCTCCCGAGTTTCTTTCCAGCCCCAACGGCCTGCTCTCCTCTGCTCCCCCCCCCCCCCCCCAGGAACGTGTACGCAGTGTGGCAGGCCTACCTGGAGGGCACGGTGCAGGTGACCCAGTCACGCATCAACATCTGCGACGGCTACAAAAGCGAGATCTCGGACCCAGCTAAGGCCGTCAAGATGTACAAGGAGCAGCAGCTGAAAAAGGTGTGTGGGGGGGCTGCCATGCTGCACCGGCCGGCCCGCTACCCTCCGGGGCTGCGCTCTCGCTGCGGGTGACAGGACCATTGTCCACAGTCTTTTCTGAATACAAAGAACATTCTGGAATGTACTTCAGGCAAGATGACATTTGGCACTCAAATGGTGATTTACTCTATTACCTTTTAATTGTCGAATAAATATGAAATATATCACATACTGTGCATTGTACCACCTGCCTGCTGATGGACTGGAGCTGCATCCTGGGTTATTCCCTGTCTGCTATGAGCCTCCCTGACCCTGTATAGGACAGATGGGCATAGAAAATTGATGGATGCACTTTCAAAACAAATGTAAAGTTGTTTACAGAAATAATATTCACCCCCCCAGTGTATGGACCACCTGACCCGCATCCAGACCGAGCTACAGGACACAGTAAAGGAATTGGCCAAGTCTAAGAAGAAGTACTTTGAACTGGAGCAGATGGCCCAGACCGTGAGAGAGAAGGCCGACATCGAGGCCAAGTATGTACCCCGCCAGCGGAGGGGGGGCACCCCATCCTGCTTGACCGCGGCCCGGGAGAGGAACCTGACCCCTCTGCACTTTCCAGATGCATGCGGGCAGCTCTGCATCCACGTCAGTGTGCGGCGTTGTTACAGCACCGCCCATTTTAACAGGGTGGGGTGGGTTTTTGCCAGAAGCACTGCCCCCCTAGAGGCGGTCCTAAACATTAGGGGGGGCTGGGAGAGTGGGGCTTTTGTGTAAGGCTCTGTGAGAGGCTGCTACCTGTGGGGTGCAGGACGACACCCTGAAATTAACACACACTGTCTGTAACTAACTGCCTCTCTAACTAGCAGGAAGTGCTTTTACATGATTAGTCACCCAGGTAAATGCAGGGAGTACGGCACTGCATTTCTGATTCTCATCCTGCTCCCCCCCACCTTCTCAGGTCCAAGCTGAGTCTCTTCCAGTCCAGAATAAGTTTACAGAAAGCCAGCGTGAAGGTAAGCCAGAGATTTCCCCTTGCAGGCACCTTAACCTCCACATCGACCTGAATCTAATCTGCCTTGTAATGTGATTATTTTGCCTGTCATATGCTGCATCTGACAAAGTATAGCCTTAAACCTGGGAGGGGGGGCATTTAATCACATGATCCCCAAGAGTCACATGACCTGTCCCAAGTTATTTGGCCTATTGGTCTGTCGCAGTTAAAAGCCAAGAGGAACGACTGCAACTCGAAAGCCACACATGCGCGGAATGAGTACCTCCTCACACTGGCAGCAGCCAATGCCCACCAGGAGCGCTACTGCCAGACGGACCTGACGGGCTGTATGAAGGTATGGGGTGGGCGGTGGGCGGGGCGAGGCGCGCACACACACACACACACACACACACACACACACACACACGTGTGCTTAGGGAGAGCTGCCTTCACACCCACCATCCTCTCCCTGTGTGGGTCGCCACTGAGGCCGCCTGTGGCTGGGTACCAGGAGGATGCCAATCAGCGGGTGCTGCCCCCACCAGGCAGACCTGAGGGAATGTTTGCTCCCCCAGGCAGCCTTGTCTGAAATTACGTCAAAAAGAAGCCTGCTGATGGTGAACTGTTGTCTGTCATTCTTGGTCCTTTCACTCCCGGACCGCGGGGCAGAAAGCCCGATCTAACGTGTGGTCCCGACCCTCCGCCTCATTGCTCCGTTCTGATTGGCTGGGAAGTTGCTACGGTAATGGCCTTGCGACGCTGTGCCGGGACCTGCAGAAGTCCCCAGGCAGAGGGAGTCTGGAATCACTTTCCCCCCCCCCTTCTCTTCCTGCACAGGGAAAATCAACACTGGAGGATTTTAAAATGCTTCAAAGCGCCCCCTCCTGTCCACTTTGTGAACTGCTAGCCGGTCACATCATAAGCAAAATGTGCCTGAGCCAGATCGTCATAAAATCCTGTCAGATGTGCACATTCCAGCGCTGGATCTGATGATGGGCTCTGTCTTCCGAGCAGGACCCAGGGCTTCCTGTTTTCGAGAAGAGCTTGCTGTGCTCACATGCAAGCTGCTCTCTGATGAGTTCAGTTTTAAGCCCTGTGCAGTGTTGGACCTACCTGGCTGCTGGGAGTTTAACTCAAGCGTGATCAATCACTCAGGTTTGAGACTTTGCTCCAGCCTTGAGCTAATGGGCTGCATTAGTCTGGGTTTACCAGGTATAGGTCAGAGGTTTCTCAACGTTCTTTCAACGCTGAAAGACGTAATGGCAGGGATGGTATTATAGACCAGTGTAGACCTCTGTCATTGTGAACTGGGACAGACCTCCATGGTTCTGAAGGTGATGACTCCCCAGTTAAATCGGACGCTTGTGTGCAAAGATGTTTGGGATCAGGGACTCTCAGAGCACGCATCCCCACTCTCTGCGTGGCAGCAGTGTTTGCCAGACGTTCTTCATATGTTCTCAGGTTATATAAGTTGGTAGTGATTCTCGTCAGCTGTGATCACAGACACGGCCGTGTGCACACACTCACTCACAGGGAGCACGTGACCCAGCGTCGCCTCCCAGTGGCAGTGCAGGTGCCCGCGGCCGTAGCCATCCCGCTCCCAGCTGGAACAAACCCAGGAAGTGCTGGGTAGCCAGGCCCCCAGAGACAGGAAGTAAGAAATCACTTAGCGGAGCATGGAGCAGAGGCCGGGGTGGGGGGGTCGCTATCGGGAGGAAGCAATGTTTTTCATACCTCGCTGCTGACTCATAAAGTATCCGTCTCCAGGACGGGGGGGCAGCCTTCTTGGAACGTGGAGTGAGTCAGACAGGGCAGTAAGTCGCCTGGCACTCTGTGAGCTTGGTGTTCAGTCGCGGTTCCCTCTGGGCAGCCGGTGATCCGCGGTTCTCCGGCTGCTTTTGTAAACTCAGCGGCCTTGTGTTCTGGATGCGTGCTCTTGGGTTGGGTCAGATCAGGTGAGCTGGCGTGCACCAGCGTGCCGTGATGCCGACCTGCACCTGTACCCGGCAGTACGGCCGGGCCCGTCGAAACCGCCCCGCGGGCTCGGCGCTGACGTCGCTCCGCCACCTCCCTGCATGCTCCCCCTGAGCTTTTTGTAGGGACGCTCACTCCTCTGCGTGCGTCAGGGTCTGGGAATCTGAACCCGGCCAGCGCGGTTTGAACATTCCTTTCCAGGCCAGAAAAACAGCAAGGCAAAATAAACTCTCCTGCAGGTTTGTCTGACGCGGCAGCATGCCCCTCCCCACCAGTTCCCCTCATTCTCCCTTTAACCCTTCAGCCTCCCTCTGGCTGACAGCTCAGGATCAGATGTATATGTAATATTATGACTTTACCATGAAACTTTTCCATGTGGACCTGCCACAATTCACCCCCTTTTTCTCCTGATGGTTTTTCCCATTTCCCCCCTCCTCTCAGACCCTGGATGGTAGCTTCTATGACCACGTGAAGGAATACCTGATGTCCTTCTGCCGTATGGAGCTGGAGGCCTTCCAAGCCGTGCACACCACCTTCCAGTTCCTCCTGGAGAAGTCCAGCCGGGTGAGAGTATTTTACCCCGGCACCGTCTCCTAGGAGACAGACCCGCTCCCCTGTCAGTCCGCTAATGTGGCATCCTGGCACTCAGGCTTGCGGAAAGGGCCGTACGCAGCTGGTATCTGGGTCCGTCATGTCGGCCCTTGTTCCCTCTTTCCTGTTCCCTCTCTCTATCTCTCATCCCCCCTCCCGATCCCCCACTCCAGTCGGGTGTCTCTCAGCTGAAGGTCACAGGCCTCCCCCATGTCCCAGCCTCCCCCATTCCAAGCTAGCGAGTGCTTTGATGTTGTGTTTTTCATTAATCTGCCTTTTATTGTTTGCGGTCCTCGTCCTTCCAGACTCCGGGGTCTGTTGAAATGGCGCTTCCACCTCTTCAGCTCTTTTCCCTCCCTGTAACAGCGCTGCAGACCCCCCCCCCACAATGTCCCTGTGCCTCCAACCCCCCCCAGTCCAAAGTCCCAGTGCCTCTAATCCCCTCTTCTTTCCGTTTTACCCTCAGGTGATGCAGGATTTCAACCAGCAGCTCTTCATGCAGGAGAACCCCATCTTCCACAAAGCACCAGCTTTCCAGTTCCAGCCCAGTGACAGCGACACGGTGGGTAGTTGGGTCACCCCACCCCCCCTCCTCCTTACTAAACCGAACTAACTTAACTAACTAATCAACCTTTTAGCTAAACCGCTCATACTTATGTACCCCTCAGTTAGTCAACACTGTGCTCTGCTATAAAATATCCTATACAGTGCCTGTGGAATATTCCAGAACACTTCACTGATGCTGAAAGAGCCTGCTGCAATGCAGTCTAAGACTATCATAATTAAAACTCCTTGTTATGTGTAATCCCCCCCCCCCCCCCCACAGTGGTAAGGTACCCCCGTGGTCACGGGGGTGTGTCGTTAGTGAGTGCGTGACGCAGTACTGACCGCGTAATTTTGGCATTTTGCGTCCAGTGTCCTATGAAATATTCACGGGGCCCTTTGGGGGGAAAAACTAAAATTGCTCCCAGGCACTGACAGATGTCTTGTAGTCATGACTCTGTTTCTGTAGCAACCAAAGCCGCCCCCCACCCCCCGGCGTGTTGTGTACGTTCTGTGTGCGCTCTGCTTTACACGTTTAGCCCATCTGGCCTGAGCACGCTTCCCTCACGCTAAGGAACAGCAGCGCTTGATGGTCGGCTCGTCACGCTCACACGCCTTCCAACGCCTGACGCGCTCCTACACCTCAACACACTCGCACTGACCTGCTGGCTGACACCCTCCTCTGTAGCTCTAACCCTGAACCGCTCTCTCCTCCGGACTGTCTCTTTCTCCCTGTATGCGCTCTGTCTGTCTCTATCCGTCTGTCTGTCTGCTCAGAGTTTAAGCGCAGTCCAGCAGCTGGTGGACATCGAGCCTTCGCCAGTCAGTGCGATGCGAATGACCCTGGCCCAGGTAGATCCCAGCCTTGCTGAACAACCCTGCGCTAACCCCCCCCCCCCCCCCACCCCCCACCCTGATGCGCCTCCCATCTGTCCATCTCCATCGCATGCACTGGTGGATCACGGCTCACTGGGGGTGTCCATATGCAGGGTCTAACATGTGGATGTGGCGTACATGCTCAATACGAATCCTGCCTTTCTATACTGTACGGTAACCAAGCAGCAGCCTTGGCATGTCAAACTCAGCCCACACTCTCTCTCCTCCAGCAGGCTGGGCATTGCTCTTCAGGTGACACCCATTACCCATCATGCATTGGAGGTGTGGCCGGTGGGGCACAGCAGGAGGCTGTACTGGGGAGATAAGGGGGTAGCTGCTATGTGGACTGTCAATGGGTCACCTGTGAAGGAACAGACAGACAGGCGGGCTGAGGATTATGGGATATTCCAGGGGAGTGAGGAACCAAGAAGCTGAAACGCCATTTTATCTCCATAACTTGGCATTGGCCTTCCAGGGAAATGCTCATTACCCAGAATGCACTGCTCAGCCGAAGACACCTGGCAGCATTTAAGCCCCAGGAGGTGGATTCCAGCTCGTTCAGAGTGTGGAATGTTTTTACCGCACTTTTCCTGCCGTTGGCCTTGCTGGCCACGTGTAAGATTCTCGGATTCTCTCATCACAGGAGCCTGCCTTGTGCCTCTGATACAGAGATCAAGGTCTTGTAATCAAAGCTTTTCTAACGGCCAGTTCCAGTGAGTTTCTAGGGGCAGCACGGAGGATAGCTGATCCGATTGGTCATGCAGTGGGGGGCTTTTCACACTGATCAGTAGGGGACACATAAATGAAGTTTTCGCAGACCTAGGCTTCCTGGAGCTCTGATACGGCGGATGGTTCCTGAAGCTGGCAGTGCATGCTGGGAAATGTGTGGGAGATTGGTGCCTGGCCTGCACTGCCTGGCTGGGGCGGTGGGGAGGGGGTCTGGGGTCCGGGCTTAGATCAGGCTCTGTGTGGAGAGGCTGATCCTGAACACTCTGGCTCTGCACTCACCCCCAAGTAAAATGCTCACTGCATCCAGCCATGTGCTGAATCGACAATGCCTCTTCAGAGCCCCACACTCCGAAAATGGAACACGCTCTGGTCTGTTCTTAATAAAATATTAGTGATTTGGTATTCACCCAGGGATATCCGGGGCGGGGCTCCCAGGCAGGCCCCAGGAGCAGCCCTGTGTTGGGGAATGGGGGATGGGGGGGGCTGAGGGCCGAGGGCCGGTGCTGGACGTGCTGCCGGGCCTCCAATGAAAGGGCTGCATTGTGACGGGCCCCACATCTGAGAGCCCCCCCCCATGCACGTGTACAGCTGGAAAAGCTGGTCCATTCCGGGGCCTGGACTACATCCGCCACGCTCTTCCGGAGGATTCTCCAGCACCTGTCTCTTTGAACAAGTGGCTCGTTGGGAAATGGACACTCTTCACTGGCCCTCGGGCCAATAAAAATGGTTCCGGAACTTGTCATTATCCTGAAGTAAATGCTGACCTTCGAACCCCTGTCAGTTTGGTGTCCTTTCTCTCCCTGTAATGTGGTTTGCGCCCCCCGGTGGTGGGACGGCTGTCCTCCAGAGCATCCTATTACAGCTCCCAGTTGCCGCTTGCTGTAAACTGCCCTCCAGACTCAGCTTGCCCCAGTGTTGGATTTTTCCTCTCAAAATGCTTCCTTCTAGCTGGAATTACTGTCATAACATGCAGTAACCTACTGATTGCCTGGCTTCCCTCCCTCTCGATAGAAACGAGACGCATTTACCTCCACTGATATTTTTTTCTGTTTTGAACCTGTGACTCAGGTTCCTATCCTGTCCTTTTTTGGGCCTGGTAGTTCTGGTCAGCTGCATACTGCTGTGCCAAGCCAGTCTGTTCAATTAAATGGAACATGCCAGTTTGGCCACACCTCTCTGAGAGTTGCTCTTTCCCTTATGTAGATTAGCGGACGTTCGCTGCCTTCTGCCCAGTTAGAACTGGCTGTGATATTTAATGCCTTAATCCCATCTGGGATGTACTGGGGACAGTCAGCTCCTACTCTTCATGTCAGATGCAGGTATGTGATGGTAACACAGTCAGAGACGCCCCAGTAGCATGGAGACGGCCATCACACCTCTTCCCTCTCGTCCCTCTCTCGCCACTGTGGAGTCTGGTGTGCTTCCCCCTCCAGAGGAATCGGGTTGCCATTATCTGACGGCCTCTTCTATGTTGCAGAGCCGGCAGCTGGAATCTGAGACGGGGACCACGGAGGAGCACAGCCTGAACAAAGAAGCGCGTAAATGGGCAACCCGCGTGGCTCGTGAGCACAAGAACATCATCCACAGCCAGAGGGTGGGTGTGGCATCTTCCCCCTCCCCCTGGAGAGCTTTTACACCGTGATGCTCTTTTGTTATTTCGTTGAGTGCAGTGAGCTCTGTCAGGCCCTGGATAGCCGCCTCTCCCTGCCTCTGCACCACTGACAGAACCTTCTGGAGAGTCTGGCGCCTCACCTGTGTTTTTATAGTTGTGGAACCTTGCTCTATGCGGTGTTCTTTGACCGCTGGCCTTCCCCTGTTTGTTCCACCTTAGTGGTTTGTAATAGCCAGGGACCATCCAGTGGTGGCATGTGACTGCGGGGACATGTTGTGGGACACCTCAGGGCCAGGAACCATTTTTAGTTGGGGTTTGTTTGGGATCAAACAGATGAGGGGCTACGGGTGGCAGTCGTTATGCTCAGTCATAAATCTGATGTAGCTAAAATGATTGCAGATGTTCTTTAAACCAGCCTTGCCTGGTGTTGGTGGTTTGAATGCTGCACCTTTAGCCAGTACACCCCCAGGTGCCTTTGCTCTGCCCTGCACTTATTTTTTTTCTTAATTTCCCCGGTGCTGTCCCAGGCGTTAGAGGAGTATGAGACGCAGGGAGGGCTTTGCTCGGAGCAGGGCCGCTGTGAGCTGGAGCTGAAAATTGAGGAGGCAAGAGAGAGTATCCGTAAAGCAGAGGTAAGGGGAGTGCGTGTGTGTGTGTGTGTGTGTGTGTGTGTGTGTGTGTGTGTGTGTGTGTGCGCGCGCACTGTGTGGTTCAGTGGGCTAGGATGCTGTAATCAGAAGGTCACCAGTTCAGATCCCATGGTCAGCAAAGTGATGTCACTGTTGGGGCCTTGATCAGGGCCTTTGTCCTCCAGTTGTTCTGGACACTAGCTGACCCTGACTCCTCAATACCTGCGTTGTTCTGAAGAAAAGCTTCTTCTAAACACTAAAATGTAAATAATAACCCCCCCCCCCCCCCCCCCCCCGAGTCCCATTAGCTCTTTTAAGATACTGCTGCTTCTGGCTCTTCAGTTCTTTTTGATATGTTTCTGATTTTCGTGGCGGGGAGGGGGGCGTAGGTGCTGTTCCAAATGATTAATTACCTTACAGTCAGAACTAAGTGTCCACACCCACAGAAATGCAAATGCGTGTTTGCGTGTGTTTTGGGAGGTGTGCTTTCTGGAAATGTGCTCAGCCTTGCATATTTCCCCCTCTGCGCTGATCCATTTAGACCCACCTGTCAGTCTGCTCCCCTGCTCTGCATCAGCTCTCCAGCCTGGATCATGTGCTGAGGGGGCGGGGGGGGTCTTTGGCATCCCCTGCCGGAGGCCCTGGATCTGCAGTTTGTTTGCCAGTGTTTAATATTTAACTTTCCATTAAGTTTTAATGGACAGAGATAGCACTCAGATTCTGGGGCATTACTGGCTTTCCCCTTAATCATCCTCCTTTAACAAGGGCCATTAAAGTAGGTCACACAGACCCGGGCTGGCATGTTTAAGGCGTGTGCGTGACGCAGTGTCTCTGGCCCGCAGACCATCAAGCTGAAGGCCGAGGCCTGTCTGGACCTTCTGCGGCAGGCCGGCGTGTCTGTGGACACCTGGCTGAAGAGCGCCATGAACCAAGTGATGGAGGAGCTGGAGAACGAGCGCTGGGCCATGCTGCCCTCGCTCACTACCCACGATGCCCCTCTCTCGGTGAGATGCACCCCCCCCCCCCCAAATCTCCTGCCCTAGGTTGGGGGAACCTTGAGGGATGTGCCTGTCATGGGGGCGGCTTGTCCGAGCTTCCTTAGGGCGCCTCGTCATGGTGTCATCTGACTCTTTTAACAGCTTTTCCTGTATTCTGGAAAACCTCAGCTGCTCTCCATGCCCCTTAACACTCCACTCTTCACATTCTGCTTTATCATTCTCCTGCCCCATTTTCCATTCATTCCACGTCACCTTGCCGTTCACATTGGAGGTGGGAGTCAGACAGGCCTGTGGGACGGAGAGTGCAGTGTGATGATAGGTGACCTCGGGCTCTTTGGCCAGTTGGTTCAATACAGGATAGTGCAAGATCCGGGCGAGCGGTGCTGCAGAGGGCTGAAGCCTGAGGCCCTGCAGGTGTGTGTGTGTGTGTGTGTGTGTGTGTGTGTGTGTGTGTGTGTGTGTGTGTGTGTGTGTGTGTGTGTGTGTGTGTGTGTGTGTGTGTGTGTGTGTGTGTGTGTGTGTGTGTGTGTGTGTGTGTGTGTGTGTGTGTGTACGCATGTGTGGGTTATGTTTATATTACATTGTGAGGACCAAATGATCCCAGATGTAATAAAATCCTGTTATTTTGATGTTGTGGGGAACATTTTTCAGGTCCCCACAAAGACCTGTGAATTCAGTTAAAAAACTAAAAGTCTTGTATTTTGTTTGGTTACTTATGTTAGGGCTGGGTGGGGGTTACGGTCGTCATGTTGGGATTAGAGTTTTCCCCATAGAAATGAATGTGGAGAGTCCCCACAAAGATATAATTACAAACCTGTGTGTGTATCTGTGTGGGAAGCACAGGAAGCACACACACCCCCCCCCCCATTCCCATTTTCATAGAAGTGGGCCAGATGTTCTAGTATTACTGTGTGAAGAGATTATCTCTCTGTAACAGGAACCATATTTTTACAGCCTCTAGAAATGACTTAACCCAGCTGGGCATTGGGGTGACACCTGTTTTTGTGCCGTGAGGCGGGGGGTCGCATACAGGCAGGAAATCCACAGTTTCTCCTCTTTTTAGCAGCGTTCTGAGTGTGTTGTGGCACGGGGCTCGCGAGGCTCTGCAGAACTTCTCTAACACTCTAGCCCTGCCTTTCTGGGCTGCTGTAGATCTGTGTGGCCTTTTCGTCTCCGCACACTTCCTCATGTGATGTCAGTAATTGACAGGCTTTGGTCTCGTCGCAATCAAATAAGGATTGAGGGGACCTCAAATCGCATCCTTGGCCGCCGTCTGTGTGCAGGGTACTGCTGACCTGGAGCGAGATGAAGGTGAGGAGTTTGAGGATAATATGGAGGTTTTCGATGACAGCAGCTCCAGTCCGTCTGGTACTCTACGCAACTACCCGCTCACCTGCAAAGTGCTCTACTCCTACAAGGTAAGAGTCCACGCTCAGCGGACAGGGTCTCTGCGCTGGGAGGAGGGCTCTACGTGAAGGGGGGGGCTCAGTGTGTAAAGATGGGCTATACTTAGACTTGGGCTCTAAATGTGCAAGGTACTACATTTACCCATGAGGGGATCTACACTTAGAGAGGGGCTCTACGCATAAAAAGGTGGACTGAACATGCAGCTGGGCTCTGCAGGTGCAATGTCAGGGTGTATTATGACAATGAAAACATTTAGTTGAAATAACTTTCATTTTTCACCAAACAATGGGACAGACATCTTATACCATGTTCATTGGGTTTGTAATTTGCGAAATGTGTCACGCATCTAGCTCTTGAACTCTGGAGGATCTCACCATCTTCTTGTTTGGTCTGGCTCAGTAAAGCTCAGCGCATCGGAAAACGCTGAGCAGCAGCACCCCCTGGTGGCTGTTCCGGCAGCATCTGCTCTGTAAGCTAGCATTTGGCCCTGTGTCTCCAGGCATCCCAGCCGGATGAGCTGACCATCGAGGAGCAGGAGATGCTGGAGGTGATCGAGGACGGGGACATGGAGGACTGGGTCAAGGTGAGACTGGGAGGACTGGGTGAAGAAGGTTCGGCCAGGACAGACACACACAGGCCAGGAGGAGCCTGGGCCTTGGAATGTTCCTGAAACACACACTTCAGTCCAAACTCCAGGAGCTCACTGTTACAGAATCCCTGGGTGTGTCTGTAGGACTCTGGACTTAAGTAGTAAATTAGCCAAGTCACACGTTTCACACTTAAAGGATTAACACATTGGATAATAAATTCATCCCCCTTACAGTACAAGGGTGCCATTTAAATGGTGTCACGAGTATGACTGATAATACTGTGTCCCCCCCCCCCAGGCCAAGAATAAGGTGGGCCAGGTGGGCTATGTCCCAGAGAAGTACCTGCAGTTCCCAGCCTCCAGCAGCCTGCTGGGGATGCTGCAGTCCCTAGCCGCGCTGGACGCCCGCTCCCACAGCTCCAGCAACTCTACGGAGCCCGAGCTGGCCTCCAGCAGCACCAATGGCGACGCCAGCCGTGAGTCCTGGGCCGCACGTCCTTCCTGCCACATTCTTAGGCACTACAGAACATTCTGGAAACTGTCAAACTCAGCGAAGTTTCCGGATCTTCTTGCAGCGTCTGTCATTATCAGGGTCTGTCGGCCATGGCGACCCGCTGTCTCACACGCACACACGCCCCCCCCCATGGTGAAAAGCCCCGCGACCCTTAACCCAAAATGACCCCCCCCAACCCCTGCCCCCGCAGTGAGCTTTGTGAAGGCCATGTATGACTACGAGGGCCAGACGGACGAAGAGCTCTCGTTCCCTGAGGGCGCAGTCATCCGCATCCTGCACAAGGACAGCCAGGAGGACGACGGCTTCTGGGAGGGCGAGTTCAACGGGCGTGTGGGTGTGTTCCCCTCTGTGCTGGTGGAAGACCTGGGGGGCTCCGAGAACGGTGACACATCCTGGGGCCCCGACTCGCAGGTACTGATGCACACACACACACACACACACACACGCGCACACGCACACGCACACGCACACACACACACACACACACACACACACACACACACACACATACATATATAGACACAGTGTGATTACAGCTCCCACTCGGAAATGTCTGTAGTCCTGATTAGTGGGGTTGGCTGCTTCCTTCCTGCAATTAACATGTTTCCCAGGAGCACTAACTGAGAACTCGTGCTGACTGTGGATGGAAGCTGTCAGCAACCGTTCTGGGCTGCCTACCCACAATGCACCCTGTCCTTTCCAGGTGTCCCCATCTCAGAGGCTCCACACCTCCCTGCCCCCACTGCCACTGTACGAGCAGCCACCGTGCAGCCCCTATACCAGCCCCGACAGTGCAACAGGACCACCCCTGCCACGGGCCCCCTCCATCAATGGGGATCACAAGGGACCCACCCACAGTAAGACTCCGGCGCCACTGGGGGCCGTCTGAGGGCAGTGCCAATCTGATAAACGTCTAGGAATGAATGACCAGCCTCTCTTTTGGGACATAGGGCAGGTTTAATCTCTTGACTGTGACCATGTGACCTCTCTCAACCAATACCATGCCTCATATCTCCTCTGCCTCATTGCCCCCCAGACCACAATAGCAGTATGGAGTCTCCGGGCTTCTGCCAGCCTCCGCGGTTCCCCCTAGATGGCGGCCCGGGAAAGCTGCGTCCTGTGAGTGCCCCCGTCCCTCCACGCAGTCCCTTGGGTCCTATTGCTTACATCGCTCTTCATCTCAATGCCATGATCACTCCATCATTAATTCCTGCCTGTTCACCCCCTCCTCCCCCCCCTTCCACCCAGGTACGTGCGGCACCCCCTCCCCCACAACAGCACCCCCGCAGGCAGGTGGAGAAGACGGAGGAAGTCGAGATCACGCTGGTGTGAGAGCGCCGCCCTGGTGGCTCACAAACTGAACTGGACCTGGCTCCTGGCCCCAAGGTCCTTGCCGCTGTGAGAGAGGCGGACAAGACAGAAGGGCCAGCCTTCACATCCCCTCTGCCCCATCACTCCCACGCCTCCCCCTGATGAGGCATGGGGCTCCTGGGGGAGGGGGCAGGATGGGGGGGGGGGCAGTTACACGTGCGCTCTTCCTGGGAGCTGCCATCGCCGTGGTGCCTTTCCTGCACGTCTCTCTTCACGGCGGGCATTATGAACGTTTAGAGGAGGCTCCTGTTTAGTGAGGAGGAGGAGGAACGGGGGCTAGATCGGGGGACGGGGGGGCATTTTGGGCGTGTTCCTCTGGACCCGTCATACGTAGTCATATCATACGTGTTTAATGTGCATTAGTACAGTACATTACTGTTGCCATAGGAACGTCATCCCACACAGCAGTACGACTCGATACTTTGGTGTTTCGTGGACCGTGGGGGTCGTGCAGAGTGGAAGCGGAGGGGGCTGGCCCCCCCGCCGCGAATTGCCTTTCCCCAGACGCCCCCCCTCCCCCAGGAACCCAGTGTGACTCTTTATCTCATAGATAAGGGAAAGTGGCAATTTCAGATGATACTAATATGACAAATGTAAGTCCTTCCAGCTTTTATTATGAAGATGTGGCTCTTTATTACTAATATTTAGTCCTCATGAGAACAAAAAATGCTACAGTGGATTAGCGGGTGTGATGGGCGGCCCCCGCGTCCCCCTCCCCAGTGTGACCCCGAGCTGTTTGTTTTTGCTTTACTGTCTTTTCTCTACGCCACCCGAAATCTGAGCATTATCGCAAGTGCATTATCTCACGTCGACCTGTCACGCGACACCGCCGAGGGCCGAGCAGGAGCTCCGCGTGGCATTCATACGGCGGGAGCACAAAGTGGCGACCCCTGCCTGTAAGTGAGGAGACCTCCCCCCAGACAGGAGGCCCGCGTGGCATACAGGCCGCAGGAGCGCAGACCTGCGACCCCTGCGTGAGAATGGGGAGAGCTCCCCCCGCTGGACAGGAGGCCTGCGGTGTCTGCACTGTCCTGCAGGGTTGTCAGTGTGAGCTGATCCAAAATATTCTGGCCTCTCTTTTCCTTTTTTCTACGACACAGCAGTCGCGTTACTTTTGTACTCGTTTTTTTATGATAGTGTTTTAATTTTTTAAAGCCTTTTACAGCTGGAGCTTTTGAAAGGGCCTGATTGGGTTGGTCACAGGTGTGTGTTTTTTTTTAAGGATGTTTTCCCCCTAAGCATGAACCGTAGCATCCCACAGTCTCTGTGACAGTACCGTGATTCCTCCTGGGGGGGGAGGGGGGATCACCTCACCCCCCCCCCATTTTGACACTTTAATCCCAGAGCACCCCCCCCCCCATAGCATTTCATTCTAGCCGTCTATGGAACCCGACGCAGTGTGAGGGGGCCTTGACGCCATTTTGGTTTGTTTGTTGTTTCCTGTAATTCTTTGGTGATTTTTGCTACGGGCTTCGTGACAATAGCCAGACGCTCGAGTCACGGTGCACGGATAAAGGAGGGGGGTGGTACTGGTGACTGATGACATCCTACACCCTGACTGAAACGGCGAGGTCGGGCCAGGCCTGAACGGGGAAGCGGCTCACGGGGAGAATTCTCAGCACTTCTTTGGGAGCCTGACCTGCCCACATCGCGCACTGGGGTGGCTGTGCAGCCATCCGCCCACGTTGGCCGCATTTGCGGGTTGGAGTTGTGTGTGTGTGGAGCATGAATGGGGGGGGGTGGGCTCCCCCACAGTACGAAAATGGCCCATGGTTTGGTGAGGTGCTGTTGCATGGTGTTACCGGAAGACGAAAAGAGGAAATGTAAAATAACATTATGTGGAGAGAATGTGCATTTCAGTATAAAATAATCAGTGTAGATTTTGAAAGTAGATCAGAAGGGAGAATATATTATCTGTGCTGTCTATTTACCTCTCCTCTCTCTCTCTCTCTCTCTCTCTCTCTCTCTCTCTCTCGTTGATCTCACTGAGATCTGTAAAATGTTATCAAACTTGTTTTGAAGTTTATCGTTTACAGCAGTCCCTTCTTCCCAGAATCCCCGATTATTTCCCCTTTATTTACTCTGGACAGTTACAAGCTCTTCCGTATACCAGCGGACCACACATGGCTTTGATTTTATTTCCTTTATCTTTACTCGAGAGCTGCTAAAAGACGTAGTGAGACGGACCTTCACTTTCAAGCAATGACAGTATCAGAGCAGTGGTGAAAAATTCTGCATTTTATTGGCTGTAAAAAGTTTGTATTTATTGTGTACAAATGTTAATAAAACAAATGGAAAAAGGTGTTATTGCATTGTATTGATCTCCAAACCATCTTCTGATATGAACATCCAAGCTTTTCCTTTTTGTTTGTTTTCATATTAAGAAAAAAATATATGAAACCACATAATGCACTATTTGACTAAAGTAGCCAGTGGCAGCGTTTACCACCATTCAAACCCCACATGTGCATGTGACTCCAGAGGTTTGGGGGCCCCCTATTGGTCTTAAACGGTCACTGCATTAGGGGCTGGGGGGGCCATATCGTACACCTTTTGTGTGGGGTAAATAATGAACCTGAAATTGTACCTATCATTTAAGAGAGAGCTAAACTGTTGGGGTTGCACGGCCTTTCCTAGTCCTCTGTCTGTCACAGTGGGAGGAGTCACGGCCCATGTTGGGCGTCCGGGGCCTTGATATCTCTGAGGGCTTCCTGTCAGGATGCCAAGAGCAGCAACACGTCCAGCCCTGTCTGCGGCTTCATCGCTCACTTCTGTCTCTGACTGGATTTCTACTTACGCTGTTCTCTGTTGCCTCGATGGAAAGCGCTGCAAGAATTTCCCAGAAGTCCTGTGTTAAAATATACCTGTGCACTAACCCCGAAGGTACGTGCGTCCGTGTCCGTGGGTGGGGAGTGTTACGGCGGCAGAAACATGTTCATGGTGAGAGGAGCAGGTTTGAGCTCCTGTTCCGTTACTAGTAAACTGATAGCAGCCTAGACTTTTCCTAAAAGAAGGGTCATTCGAAGTGGACTATGTGAGACTCCCAGCTTTACAGTAGCGGCATAGTGAACGCTAACGTGAACGCATGCGAGGGTCCATCTGAAGGTAACGAGCTGTGTGTTCAGATTCAGAGCTGGAGAGAAGAGTTCTGCGGGAGTCTGTCTTCCCGAGACTAAGGGACCACTGCCTCCGTGCCCACCGGGTGGACTTCAGGGTAAGACCCCACATACATACACACACACCGGCGAAGGGGTCTTACCCCTCCGCCAGGAAAGTTAAAAGCTGTGTATGTGGTTTAGGGGTGGGTGGGGCTCGCTGCAGCAAACTTGCCCTCATATCCAAGCCCAGGGCTTCATGAGAACGTTTGCCTGCTGTGGATGCAGTGCTTTGAATGCTCCCTTTGTTTCTGCAGCATGCATAATTTATGTTTCAGTTCTCAAAAACTTAAGAAAAGTGTTTGCCTGGAAGGTCTGGCAGATCGGCCATCCCGAACAACGGTCACATGACTGCATTGTTTATTTTTTCAGGAGGTCACCCTATCCTGCCATAACAAAGAGATAACCACACATTTACATTATATGCTTCCAGAAAAATACATGCCTTTCTCATAACCATCGTTTTGGTCCCTGCTGAGATGAAAGGTTTGATTATGGTGTCCACAGTAACTCGTTCATAATCAGACAAAGATTCACGAGAAATTATTGTCAAATGCACAGTAAACAGCTGGTTACACCATGCAATGGAATTCTCATTCTGCATTTCCTTCCAGCCCCCAGTAAACACCAATAAATCACAAATATAAATCAAGGTGCTTGCAGTAAGACAATAAATACATAAATAGCACAATGTAAAGATAAACAGTACAAAGCAAATCGAATTTCCCTTCCAGCAGAGCAGTAGGCTGCAGATAATAATGCCAGAAGTGGTTTGCATTATACAGTCAGCCCTCCATGTCCACGGGAGGTTGGTTCCAGGCCCCCGTGGACAGCAAAATCCACAGATGCTCCCTTCTAAAAAATGCTATAATATTTGCCTATAACCTCCCATACACTTCAAATCATCTTTAGACTACTGATAATACCTAATACAATGTGAATAGTTGTTTTACTGTATTGTTTAAGAAATGATGACATGCATAGTATATCTAAAAAATATATATTTTTTTCTCTCTCTCTCACACACACCCAAAAATACACAGCACTTCATTTGTGTGGATGGAACATAGCGCTTGACTCGTGGAAAGTTGAAGCTTTGCTTTTTGGAACTTTGGAATTTGTCTTTTCAAATATATTCGATCCACGGTTGGTTGAATCTGCGTATTCGGATTCCATGGATATGGAGGGCCGACATACCTACTGAGATTGAGATGACCTCCCCCCCAGGTGATCGACCCTTACGAGAGCCATGGATGCCAAGGGCCTCCAGGGCCCAGGGCCCGACAGCAGCTCCTGGAGGAGTGCCGTGTCTCATCCAGTGGGCCCTTCTTTGTGGTGATTCCATTCCCATGTTCACAATGTATCATGTATTCAGTAATAAATTTTAATTTAAGGTACGCAAGCTACATTAACAAAGCCAAGTAACATGTTCCCCTTTGGGGGGGGGGGCAGGCCTTGCTGGGGCAGCAGTATGGCAGTGCATGCCTACCCACGCAGATAGAGGTCTCCGAGTTTCAGGCAGTGCTATGGACATGCCAGCAGATGAAAATGAGCACGAAAACTCTAGAGCGCTGGTACCGCAGGGATGACAACGCTATCCCCGCCTCCTTCTTCCTACAGGTAAGCTTACATATCAGCATCACCTTAAAGACACCAAAACATCTCTACAGTGGCACCATCTCAGCAGGCAGTTCTTCAGCTCAGTTCACGCACGACATTCCTCAGGCAGGTGAAGAACGTGATGAGAGAGAGGTGGCCTACGAGGATGTCGGGGCGATCCTTCAGACTGTTGTGACACGATGCGTTCAGGAAGGGATTCTGACCTCTGAAAAGGCAAGGAAGTACTTCACCTCAGGTGAGGGGAAGCTGGTCACTGTGCTGATCTCTCATGGCTGCTGATGATTAACGCAGATTAATCTTTTTGCTTGCTTTTCATGCTAAATTGGTATGTGCTGAGAATCCTGAGAATCGTGTGCTTTATTCCTGTATGTCATATAGTAGAGCTTGGATGGTGTTAACGGTTTTTAACACCCCCCAGCTCTAGAGAGCGAACTAAGATTTGCACTGGAGGACCATCCCCTTGAAGATGTCGAGAGGTGCTTCTGTTATGTACACAAGTTCGCTGACATGAACGACCAAGGAGAGGCAACTGGAGAAGCTGGGCTAGGCCTGGTGTCAGACTCCCCGGAGCAAGCCTCTCTCAACAACCCCTTGATCTATCTTCGGGAGCAGTTACTTCCAAGCCTGGCTGCCCCCCAGCAGATCCTCATCTACACATCCAGCCCAGATGAGGAGGACACAGAGGCCAGGAAGCAGTACATCGAAGTCCTTTGCCAGCAGCTCCACACTGACTTGCGGGACATCATCAACCGCACTCTCGTTAGGGACCAGGCACACGCCAACGACCCCCTCGTCCAGGACCTCCTCCAGCAGTGGGATCTCTGCAGCATCTACTCTCGTCTGTACAAGGTGGAAAGTCCGGAAGTCCAAGATGTAAAATCATATCTAGAGCAGAGCGATACGAAATACCCGCTCATCATCAGCGGGCGACCCTGCGTGGGCAAAACCGTGCTTCTGGCTCACTGTGCCACACAAGTAAGTCAGTCACTATTTCCCAGTTTCCACTGGTTTCCTGATAATTTCAGATGATATAAATGTCATAGATGTTAGACATGTTTTATCAGTTGTTTTATCGAGTTGTTCTAGAACATTCACAGATTGTACTGTACTAGGGCTACCACGATTAGTCGACAGAGTCCATGACGTCGATGCTGTAAATGCATCAATATCCATATTTTAAATCAACACATCACTTTTTCATTTAAAAAATTCGTTCATTATAACGAATGTTTTCCTTCATGATTATGGGATTAGTTCAAATTACTGCAATGGGCTGGCCCCCGTCCTGGGTTGTTCCCCGTCTCGTGCCCGTAGCTTTTGGGATAGACTCCGGACCCCCCGCAACTCAGTAGGATAAGTGGGTTAGAAGATGGATGGATGGATGGATGGATGGATGGACAATATACACATCTAATAAATATTATAGTCATATTACTAATCTACTTTTCAAATTGTGGGTGAAAATAATGTCAAGTAAATGGTCGATTTGATTTTCTGGAGGAAGATTAATCAGTTAGATTAATTGCCCAACAGTCACTAGATTAATCCCTAGAAAAATAGTTAGTGGCAGCCCTACACTATACTATTCAGTAGTTTAACACCATTTTCAACAGATTTGTTTCTTTGTAGGTGAAAACTTGGATGGACGGAAAACACCCTTTAGTGGTGGTTTATTTTGTGAGGGGCGACCACGGCACTCTGAAAGAGCTACTCATCAGTGTGTGTCACCAAATCACAGCAGGATGCCTAGATCAACCACATCTCCAAGCATTCCAGTCACTCAGTCAACTGGTTGAATACTTTACAGACCTTCTGATTAGGATTTCCACATCAAAACGTCCTCTAATCCTCATCCTTGATGGGCTGGACCAAATGGGTCACGAGGAAGATGGGTCCTGCAATCTCACATGGCTTCCACAGTCTTTACTTCCCAATGTCAAACTCCTCATTTCCACAACACCTAAAAAGTCAGCAACCCTTCAGACCCTCATGGCTCTGTACTCAAAATCTTCTCTGTTCTTGGAGCTGGGCCTGAAACAGAAGAGGAAACTCACCCAGATGCTCACAGACCTCCTGTTCGCCTGCAACAGGAGAATCACATCAGGACAGCAGCTATATGTGGGTCAAGCCTTGGAACACTGTCCTCTCATGATGTATGTTGAATTACTCCACAGGCAAGTGTGTGAGTGGGGATCCGAGACAGAGGTCACTGAGCATTCCATAACCACAGGAGTCCACAACAACATTGGTATATTCCTAGGCCGGCTTGAAAACAAACATGGGACAGAGTTAGTCTCCAGAGCGATGTGCTATCTCACAGTTTCCAGGTTGGGCCTCACAGAGGCTGAGTTAACTGATGTCCTATCTGCAGACAACAGAGTGCTTTCTCAATACCTGCCTTGTGGAGAAACCCCACCATGTAAATTCAGGGTCCCAGAGACTGCAGTAGAGAGCCTGCTCATTGACCTGAGGGGTTTTCTCCTGAGGAGGTATGTGGCTGGATGCAAGGTGCTCTTCTGGGCCAGCAGACATTTCCCACTAGTCGTGAACAAGCTCTACATGAGTTCAGATGAAATAACCCAAGACGTCCACACTGTGTTAGCAGACTACTTCAGTGGACGCTGGGCGTATGGTAGAGCTAAGTCACTAATTGTCAGCAGGGATACCATCGAGCAGTCAAACTCCCAGCCTGCTCCTCAAATAATACCAGAGAAGGTTTACATTGACAGGCTACACCCTGGGCAGCCCTGGCTCATTGAGTCTCCCTTATCACGCATTGTGCAAGTAAACTTGAGGAAGATTCTGGAGCTCCTCTTCCAAATGAAAGCAGGTGGAAGGTTGGAGGAGTTGGGAAGAACCGTAATGTCTTTTGGGTTCCATGAGGCGATGCTGAAGGCAGGTCGTCTAGAAGAATTAGTCTCAGAGCTACAAGACGCTTCCTTGCTTGTCTTCCACCAAGAGCTTCGACTTCTTGCCAGCATCTTTAAAGACTCAGCCTGCCTGCTCCAAGACTGTCCTGAAGACTTGCCTATGGTGATCCAGGCTAAGCTTCTCCCATTCCTTGATATTGTACCTAGTCTTGAATGCTACATAAAACAGGTCTTTGAGGAAGGCAGGAAAAACAATAGCTTGTCCGTGGTTCATTCCTCCGTCACCACAGTGCCCTCAACGCGCTGGATGTTGTCGGATGTGGACCCATCCCCCGTCGTGCAGGTGTTAGATGTTCAGTGCAACACATTACTGATAATTCTCCAGAATGGGTCCCTTTGGGCTTGGAAGGAGCATATCCCAGGAGGCTTCCAGCACATTCACTTATCAAACTTGGAATTTTCAGGTGGCAAAAGTGCACAGGATTTTCTGCTGCTGTCAACACGATGTGGGAAGCTCTTCTTGTGTCACTTCCCCGGTCCCTCATGCATTTGTGAAGTAAACTCTGAGAGCAGCCTACCTGACTCACAAACGGGCCGAGGCACTAGACTCCAAGTTGAAGGCTTCTTTGTGTTGGACAGTATGATGTTTGTGTGGTACAAAGACACTAGTCATGTTAGTATGTTCGATGTAAACACAGGAGCAGGTCTCCCCCCACTATGCTGCCAATCCAGAGTGACCTGCATGTCATGTTCCCCTAATGACCTTCTCATCCTATGTGGACAGGATGAAGGCAAGGTCTTGCTGTTTGATGTTCAAAGTAAACATCAACTTTCCACATGCTCCAATCCAGAGGGAGGCTCTGTTATTTCTACTTACTTTCATAATGAGAATGAGCTTGTGTGTGTGGACAGTTTTGGGAGTGTTTTTGTATGGGATATGAAAACCACATCTGATCCCAAGCTTAAGAAATCTTGCTGTTTTACTGAGGACCAAGATGATGTCTTAAATACTGAACACTCACATGAAAACAGAGCCTTGGTCATTTGTAAGAAACACCAAGTCTGGCTGTGGGACACTAGTGACTGGACAATGGAAGAGCAGTTTAGTGTACCTGCAGGTAAGACTTTCACTCAAGCCACGCTAGTCAAGGGGGGCCATCTTATCATTGCTTCCCTGGAGGATTGTCCATTCCTACTGGTGTGGAAGACGACCACTGGTCAATGCGTTCTAAGTCTAGATGTTGGTGGCACCCAAGTGGCTAAGTTCCTCAAACAAGAATCAACCCTTTTAGCCATTACTGCTAATGGAGTACTCACTGCTTGGGGCTTGGACTTGATCTGGCGGGCCTCTGCGATCTCCAGAACTGGCATGAAGGTGAAAAAGATCCACCTGGAACCAACTGGAGGTCACTTTTACACTGCAGATGGCACTGAGCTGGTGTGGAGGTGGGATATGCTAAGCGGGAGAGCTGGGTCATGCTTCGAACATGAGGGACGTGTAAAGACGTTTGCCCTCTCTCCAGACTGCGAGCATCTTGTCTCTGCATCCGCAGCGGACATCTATGTCTGGCGAATAGACACGGGGCAGAATCTCCATCGCATACGCAACAGCAATCCCGTTTCTAATCTGCTCATCACACCCAACAGCAACTTTGCGGTGTCACTGTGCCAGAGGGGCCTCTCTCGGGTTTGGAAGCTGACCAGCGGCCACATTGTATGCAGCATTCACCTGCACCTGAGAAACGCCGCCATCTCGGCCGAAAGCACCTTTCTCCTGGGCCTTCACAAGCACGACCTCCTGGCCATCAGCCTGTGGTCTGGCTGTACCAACAAAAAGTTCTTCTGCTCCAGCAAGTTAGTTGTGGTAGCCTTCCAACCTCTGCTGCATCATCCCGAATACGTGCTGGTGCTCAGTAGTTCTGGCTACCTGTTTACTTGGAAGGTCACAGAAGAAACCATCTTCCAGCATGTTCAGGTACCTCACACTCTTCTGGATCAACCAGAGTTATTTCAGTTCTCCTCAGACGGAAAGTATGTTGTTCTGTCCACTACTGGTATGACCATTAACATCCTGGACACCCAAAATGGGAGACTGTGTTTGATAGAGGCTGAAACCCCACTCTTGCTGGTTAGCATGGATGTTGCTGGACGCTACATTGCGTACATTTGTGTGCCTGAACCCAATGAGTGTGTCTGCGACCTCCATTCTAAGCCAACACTCTTTGTGGCTCACATGTCCAATGGAAAGAAGGTGGGGAGGCTCCGCCTTGGTTCATTCCCCTCCACCCTGAGGCTCTCAGAGGAACTATGTGTCTATGTGGGATTCCAGGATGGCTCTGTGGGCATTTATGCTATTTCTGACATGCCGGATAGCAGTGACATCATAAGGAGGCGCCTCAGAGATCTCGGTCAGGCGACCCAATGTCCATATGAAGAACCCCAGGTCTGGGAACCACTCACAGCACATACTATAACATTCATGGATCCTGGTTCTAAAGTTGTGTAAAGCCGCATGACCTCCCCGCAGCAACAGTAACGATCCTTAAGGAAAGACCGTGACATGGTGTCCCAGCCATTTTCTGTCTCTGCGTTAACTTTTGTATGATACATAAAGCTTGTAGATGACTTTAAACTAGTCTGTATAATAATTCACAAGTAATATTGTGCCTTTGAATTACCTGCTTTTTTGCTAACTATAATAATGATGATTACTGCTTCAGGTAAACAAAATAAGAATCTTGCTGAAATAGAACGTTATGTACCGAAATATTCTTTTTTACAGACAACCATTTTGTATGTTTTTTCTACTAATCTGGCAGCTTTGTAATAACGTATCTACTTAACTGGTTATCTAAAATTTTATCAAAATAAACTTGTGTTATAAATGTATGCATCTTGATATTTCATTAAACCCCAGTTAAATTGTGTACCTTTCTCTACGATGGACCGTTTAACTACCATGCACATTTGATATTCATCATCACAAATTAAATTTTGTGTCGATCTAAAACAGCAACCTTTGACAGGGCAGTACAGTCGGCCCTCGATTATCGCGGTTAATCAGTTCCAGACTCTACCGCGATAAGTGAATTTCCGCGAAGTAGGATTCTTTGTTTATAAATCGAATATTTTCGTAGTTAGAGCATAGAAAACCTGTTTATGACCTTCTAAATACGGTTTTTAAAATTATTAGACATGAAATAACACCCTTTAGTCACCATTACTGGTATGATTACTGGACACGTTATCAGGATCGAAGGGTTTATTTGAAATCACTCCAAATGCAGGATACAGGAACATGTAACATCAAAACGTCAATGACGGGGGTTACAGACTCTGACGAGGACTTAAATACACCGGAGGAATCAATCTGATAGGAAACAGCTGGCACACGTGGTTAATAAGGGGGCGTGGCGCACAAGAGGATCTTACAGGTAGGTCAAGACTATTATAATCGTATTACCCAATATATTAGACAAAATAAGACATATTAGACGTTACAAATATCATATGATTATTGTATATTTAATTACGAAGAGCAAAGATGCTTCCGATGCATCATTTTCACTGTCTCGATCAATTTTTAATGATTATACAAAAATCCGCGATAGACTGAAGCCGCGAAAGTCGAAGCGCGAAGTAGCGAGAGACGACTGTAGTTGAAAAATTCTGCCAACTGGCTTTCAGACTCTCACGCAAAACGGCAAATCTATTTTAATCCATTATAAACCATAATTTAGCCAGCAGGAGCGTTGGGGTACTTATCAAACCTTAAAGACTATCTACAAGGTAATAAAACTATAACATACATGTAAATGCATATGCAGACTTGTCTCAAATTGAAAATCTCACCCCAGTCAGCTGACCAAAGTTGGCAACGTAGTGCTAGGCAAAAATAACTGTATAAGCCGAATAGAAAGTTATTTTCACGGTCAAAAAACACAGGTTAAAATTCAATGGATATATATACTGTATACACAAATACCAAGCTTAAAGACGTACCCTGGGGTATTGACGGTAATATGATGTATGAGTGTACGTCCCTTCGGGGACGATGGTTTAAAACCCTCCACGGTGTACCAGGGTAGGTGGTTAGAAGATGGATGAATGAATTGCGAAGTGCGTCGAATAACTACAACTACCATCAGGCAAAGGGAAAGCGCCTCGTGTAGGTCACGGCGGATATAAAACCACTTCCGCCGGAAGCGGCAGCCCTTTCCTTTCTCAGGCACGAAGAAAGATGGCGGTGCAGATCTCGAAGAAGAGAAAGGTTAGCCTATATTTAGCTTACTCTGCATTCTAAAAGAACTGCAAATGGTATCCGATCGAAGTGTGTTCTTGTCACAAGCATTCTTGTGGGTCCCCCAGAGTGTTCTCATGTACCCTCTGACATACCCAGAGAGAGGATTACTTTGGATTGGAGCGGCGGCGTCTTGCTGCCATCGCAAACATGGCAGGGGTTTGGCTTCCTGCAAGTCAAAGTTCTTTTGGTTTGGGTTTAAACTACGCGTCATTCAGCTTGGATAGTTTGATGCGGTCAATTTAAATAGGTAGTTAACTTTACCAGCAGTACTTGTATGCGCAAGATATGAGTTTCTGTCCTTGTAAGATGTCTGTAACTGGGCCGGAGAAACACCCGGCATTAACCGCACTGTAATTCAGCAGGCTGTAATGGAGGTGTAGCACTGTCCCTCATACACGTGTTTTTAGAACCTACAATTTTTCAGTAATGGATGATGCTATGCTTAGCAGCTTTCAGCAAAAAAATGGGGTTGGACAGCACCCTGACAATTGACCACGTTTCCTTCGCAGTTCGTGTCCGACGGCATCTTTAAGGCCGAGCTGAACGAGTTCCTGACCCGGGAGCTGGCCGAGGACGGCTACTCCGGCGTGGAAGTGAGGGTTACCCCCACCAGGACAGAGATCATCATCCTAGCCACAAGGTGGGGACCTGCCATCACGTCTCCTAAGAGCCCTTTAATTAAAGACGTATTTCTTTAAAAGATATATAGAGTGTAGTAGTGGTTAATCACAGGTCCCATGAGGCATGTCCTGGTGTGATAGTGAATATTCCAGTTTAAAAATACTATGCTTCAGGACCCAGAATGTCCTGGGTGAAAAGGGCCGTCGCATCCGTGAGCTGACCGCTGTTGTCCAGAAGAGGTTTGGCTTCCCTGAAAACAGCGTTGAGGTTAGTGATGGTCACCTGGCTTGATGGCTTCATTCTTCCTGTTGACTGTCAGCTGGTATAAATAATTCATAGCTCTGATGCAGCCTTTATCAATATAAGGCACTAATTACCGATAGACACCCAAATCTCAGAATATCTCACTTGGCGAAAATGATGATTGTTGGCAGTAAACTTAGTCTCTGTTTTCATCTGTACCTGTAATTGCGTGTAGATCAGATTTTCAACTTTGGGTTCTGAACCTGTTGCCGTGTGCCCGACCTTCTGTGCCCTGTTTGTGCTGTGACTGTGTTTTCGCCGTCTTCTCTCCAGCTGTATGCTGAGAAGGTGGCCACGAGGGGGCTGTGTGCCATCGCCCAGGCCGAGTCTCTGCGCTACAAGCTGCTGGGGGGCCTGGCTGTGCGCCGGTGAGTGTGTCCTGCCTTAGGAGCAGCCCTGTGGTTTTAGGGCCAGAGGGGTGCTGTGAGGTGCTTGGCTGGTGATCGGCTGTTTGCTAGTTTAAGACCCCAGTAGTGATGGTTCTTATCAATGAAATCATGCACCCTAATTGTTCTAGTGAGATGTAGTTTGCATGAGAGGAATTTTGGGTAGTGATGAGCATGTTGGTTAATCAGCTAGGAGTCTGGATCTTCTGTATGGTCTCATGGGCTTCGTGTGTCGTTTTCTTTGAGCTCCTTCCATTGAGAAGTAGGGTGATGTAATAGTATTAGTGCCCATAGCTTAAAGCTAATGAACAATTTAATGTAGATGTACAAGCAAACATTTCGGCAGCTGAGAATAATAAACCTCTGTTTCAGGGCCTGCTACGGCGTCCTCCGCTTCATCATGGAGAGCGGGGCCAAGGGCTGTGAGGTGGTTGTGTCTGGCAAGCTCAGGGGCCAGAGGGCCAAGTCCATGAAGTTTGTCGACGGGCTGATGATCCACAGTGGAGACCCCGTGAACTATTACGTGGACACGGCCGTCCGCCACGTCCTGCTCAGGCAGGGTGAGTGCCTGGTGACCTGATCGCGGCGACTCTGGCCTTCTATGAAGATACGATGACGAATCGGAAGAGGACGTGCCACGTCCCTGGGGTGCTGCGTAGGGCTACGTTCTGTATCCCTGTGTCCAGGCCTCAGAGGCAGGGTCTCCCCATCGCTTGATGACATTGAGGCATTTGTCTGAGAAGGCCTGCAGTGCATTCTGGGTGATGAAGTCAGAGTGAATCTGTAGTCGGTCTGACCCAGGTGGTGCTTCTCTCCAGGTGTGCTGGGCATCAAGGTGAAGATCATGCTGCCTTGGGACCCCAGCGGCAAGATCGGCCCCAAGAAGCCCCTCCCCGACCATGTGAGCATCGTGGAGCCCAAGGACGAGGTTCTCCCCACCACCCCCATGTCAGAGCAGAAGGGGGCCAAGCCAGAGGTCCCAGTCATGCCCCAGGGAGGCCCAGTACCAACCGCGTAAAGGTGAGAACCCAGGCGAGTGCTGTGTGAGGATGGTTACCTGGATGGGCTGATTGTCACTTAAACTTCCCTTCGATGAGGATACGATGACGAGTCAGAAATGGACGGAACTGGGACCAGGATTCTGTTTCAGGGACACGTTCTGTGTGTCTGTTCGGGTCCCGGTCCCCGGTCGCCTATGCTTGATGACATTGAGGCATTTGTCTGAGGAGGATGGCAGTGCTCGCTGACATTAGCGTTGCACGTAAACAGCCATTTATGGTGTAGCTTTCTTTCTGTTCTGATTGGTTCCTTCCCCACCGTATTTCTAAAGTGTCTTAAACTTTGTTTTGCAGGTGTTTGCTGTCTCTCGAATATGGAAACGCTTGGATTTTCTGTACAATAAAAGTCATAAAAACCATGACTGCTGTGTTGGTGTTATTGAACGTTTTCAGGTGGTCATCATGGATTTGGGAGTTTGCTTTGAGCTCATTTCAGCTGATTGGGGCAGATTGAAATGTATAAGTCTCCCAACTTCTTTGCTCACATCCTGTTGCAAATTTAACCCTGATGAACCTGCTGATGGCGGTTGCTATTGCTGCTTGTATGGTTTCTTCCGTCAGGTGAATCATAAGTGTGTCCCCTAGATGTTCAGCTTTTAGGGGATGGGGGAATGGACACCGACAGGATTCATGGTCTTCATGTGTTTTCTTTTAATGACAGCAGTCGATATAACAAACACCAGAACATTTATATTTATGACAATTATCCAGAAAGTGCAGCTTTTGTCACTGCCGTGTCTTTCTGGGTTTTAAAAAAGGCAGATATTTTATATTTTCCAGCGCGACCTGTCCGCTGGTGGGAGTGTGTTCACCTGTGTGTGCATGGGGTGGGCGGAGCTCCGCCGTGCGCGATAGCGAGCACAGGAGAACTGCGAACGCGCGACCGTGCAGAGACAAAAATGACAAGCTGTCGTGTAAATATGATAAATAACATAAGGATATTTAGTTTAAGGAGACAACGTATAGACCTGTTCAGTAGGATAGAACTTAAATGACTTCTGTTGTGTTCTGGTGCTACATAGAAAATAAAGTTAGCTTGACCTTCAAAGGGGGTGGGGGGCCCCCCTAATATAATGATAGGGGAAACACTGCATAGGTCATCACTGTCTGTCACAGTTCCCCAACTGAAATTTTATACAGATTGGTTTAGTAGAATATTTAAAGTAACCGGCATCTGCGGGGGGAATGAAGAGTAATTGACTCTGTGTAATTGTACCTTTTAAGAAACAAATAGACTCTAGTAACATTTTTGTACCATCGTCAGTATGTTATTGATTTTTGTACATCGAGGATGTCCCCCAGACTCCTTTTCTGTACCTTAGGGTGCAATTGGTAGCCCCTTGAGGGTACAATCCCAGTGACCAGGGAAGGTACAAACTGGTACTCTTTTTCTGACAGTACTTTAACAGAATTGTTTAAAATAGTGTTTTACCTGTCAGTCCTTCACAACTTGTGTCCAGGTGAAGGTTACGGTAAGAAAGTTGTGTTGATGTAAAAGGTGGGAATACACCTACTAGTATTTAGTTTTGTTGTATTCAGATCTACTCCTTTTCCTATTCATTTTTTTTGTAAATGTCACAATCACAACTTTACAATAAGGTTATTTTTTGATGTGTACTAAGTTGAATTTGCAGTATTCTAATGTGTCCGGCATGATCATTGTTACTTTGTTGCATCTAGTGTAAACTGTGCTTTGACAGCCGCCCAGGATGTTATTTTATGGGCAGAAAATAAATGTGACGGAATATCTTCTCGCTGAAACTTAGGCCCTGCATGTTATCTCAAGCGAAGGAGTGGCTTTCGCTGGTAACCACACCCGGCAAACTAATGCACCTGTCTTCCCTGCGACAAGCACACTGAAGGGACAAATAAGTATTCTGGTCGAAAAGAACAAGAATGAGTCTTCCTGATTACCGGTCCTCCGGAAAACAGTCCACTCCCGGCGTTCAGCTGGTAAGATTTCGTTGCTCTCATTTTGTGAATTAGACTCGCCTGTTGTGTTATGTACGGGACTTTGATTTTCATAGTTTGGGGCTAAGAGGATTGCGAATCTACACCCCCGGAGAAATGCAAGCCCGAAAAGCCCGTGCGACACGGCTTATTTTAAGAAGATACGATACTGATAATAATTTTACGATCTACGAAGTACGTGCAGGGCAGTTTATAGCTATTGGAAAGACCAGAGGCTAAGTCGAGTTAACCTGGTGCATTACTTTATTTTTCGTAAGAAGATTGGTATAGGGGCTGAAATGCTCCGGGTTGTAGCCCCGAGTGTTCGGACCTAACGCCGCCCCTGAGTACATGTAGGAGGCTTGGTCTCGGTCCGGGCTGCAGGTTCCACGCCCAAACCCGGGGCGTCCGCTACACCGCCCCGCGTCCCTCTGCGTCTCCTGGAGCCTCAAGTATGGAGTGCAATCGGTATTTTTACCGGTAAATTAAGCCTGTGATCCGAATACAATGGACAGTAGACATCGACCAAAAGCCCAGGAAAGCGCCTACAATTCCGTGAAACTATCTGCGCATTTTAATAATCGATGCAACAACGTCAGGATTACATTTTCTAACACTGCTCCGTGCTCTATGAACATTACGCGTATTATTAAAGTTGATAATACGAGAAATGATAACATGTAATAAAAACAATACAATATAAAAATAAATTAGGCGTATTTATAATACATATTTTAACTCCACTATATATTTCTTAAAAAGCTGAAAAAAGACTTTCGTTTGACATTATTTCATTAGGTCTTCAGTGGAATATTTAAGTCAAATTACATCTTATATTATGTATTATGCTAACAACTCAGGCTGACAGAATGGTTACTTAAGCATCTGCTTAAAGGCACAGTGATCATTTATTAGTGGTGTATTTGACAGTTTGATTCTCATTGATCTTTGCCACGACCCCCAGCTGAGGGCCACTGAGCACTCTCTGCTGCTTCTGATTCACAGCATTCGCCGATCGTGCAGCTGAACATCGGCGGGAGACTGTACAGCACGTTCCTGAGCACTCTCCGGCAGTGTCCCGGCTCCAAGCTGGCGGACATGTTCAGCGGCTCACCCAAGCTGCGCACAGACGCCGAGGGCCGCCACTTCATCGACAGGGACGGCACGCACTTCGGGCAGATCCTAGATTTCCTGCGCTCAGAGACGCTGCCCTCGGAGAACGTGTGGGAGGTGTACAGGGAGGCCCTCTTCTATGACTTGAAGCCCCTGGTCAAGCAGCTGGAGGAGTCGGCCCCGCTTTTTGGGGAGATGGTGGCCAGGCAGCAGTTCCTTGCCAGGGTACCTAACTACAAGGAGAACCTGGAGGTGATCATCAGGATCGCCCGTGCTGAGGCTATGGCATCCCGCCACTCTGATGTCATCATCTGCATTCTGAGGACGGAGGAGGACGTGACCAGGTACAACAACGCCGTCAATGACTTGGATGCCAACAAGGAGTCGGTGGTAAGATTTGGGCCATGGAAGTCCTCACCCACTGTCGGAGACCTTCTGGACTGTATCAGAAAGGACATCGAGGCCAAAGGCTACAAGATTAGTTTTAAACCCCACAGTGCAGAGAAGGGCTTCGTTTTTAAGAGTTATGACTTTTTCCACAAATTAACTTTCACATGGTGGTAACTAGTTCACTTCCCCTGAAATGTTCTGGTCATGGAAGTGACGGATCACTGAAAGCCAATCAAGCTGTAACCACAAGATTCAAATCTAAAGTCTTATAATCTTATAATCTTTACAGTGAAACACAGTATTGCTCTGTGGTACAAGGACATTCCACAAGGATCATTTTGCCACGTGTCTTTTAAAATTTAATATAAGAGAAAAACAATTCATTCAATAAATGCATTTATAGTTGTAGACTTGTGTCAGCTGCTGATTTGGAAACCTTGTGCTGGCAAATATAGTGAACCTACTTCCAACAGAAAGTATATCGCTATAGCAGCATATCAGTGAGCCACTTGTCCAAATTATTGTAATAAGGCATGTAGTATCTCAAATTGTAAATAAAGAATCCACATCAAATAAAGATCAATTAAACCTATGCCTCATGATTTATAGTTAATATAAATGCTAATGGAATTTTGGGGAATTCCCACATACTCCTTTTTCGGCGGAATTGCAAGGTGAAGACCAATTCACTTTTATAAATGAATAAATAATAAATGATTCTTTGCGATGGCCACATAATCAAAACATGTTTTTCCCCCGTTGTTCATTTACAAACAATGAATAGCGATGTCTTTTTTCCTGAAATGTCTTTTTGTGTAACTACGGCAACCGAGGAAGGACAAACCGTGCTGACTGCTGAAAACGACACTTAAGCGGCATTTGAGGCCCATGTGTATATAGCGTAGCTTAGCTAAGCTACTGAGGCGGTCGGCGCAATGGCAGCACATTTGAAAAAGCGGGTGTACGAGGAATTCTCAAAAGTTGTTCAGGTAACTTACTGTCGAGTAGGATGAGACATGGGTTTGTGTGTGGGGTTAATATTTGAGAAGCGGAATTTACCCCCATTTCACAGTGAGTAAGTGAGAAGCTTATCGATGGTCATGTCAGGCCGAGGGCGCTATCGGACTCTCCTTGTCGGACGGAACCGGCAGGAAAACCCGCGGCTTTTGTTACTCTCGAAGGTCTTCGCTTTTAGTTATGACTCTTCGATATTGCTCCTGTCTGCTGAAGTTTTGCTACTGTGAATATGCTGTTCTGTAGTTTGATTTTGTGATGATGTGCTAGTTAACGAACGGTGAAAATATTGTCAATTATAAGAAGATTAGTAACATTTTCAGCCCAAATACCAGTTTAATATAATTCAACGGAATTCTAACGAGAAAACACTGCAAATAACTGGGAAAGTTTCGCCATCAAATATAAGGACAGTGGAACACAAATGAGGATAAAACATCTGGAATGCTGTATTAATGTATTTGTAATGCCCTCTTTCCATGCATTACATAACCACGTAATGACTTGGGTCCATCCTCTGTATGTGTTGGGTTCTGACCGAGCCTGCATTCACAGCAGCACTCCCATGAAGAAGCCCCCACCAAGAAGCTCCGCCTCAGCAAGCCCAGCAAATCGGCAGCCCTGCACATCGACCTGTGCAAGGCCAGCTCTCCCACCGACGCCCTGCAGTATCTGCTGCAGTTCGCCCGCAAGCCCGTGGAGGCAGACAGCGTGGAGGGCGTGGTGCGCATCCTGCTGGAGCATTACTACAAGGTAATGGCATTTGGGGGGATCTTTGACCCACAGGGTTGTGTGTTTAGATCCCACGTTAGATTCCCGAATCAATGTGTTGAGTGACCTGCAGAGATAAACTTCAGAATTCATCTTTCCTGATGATAATCTGGAAGATACCTCTCTGTAATGCAAACAAGACAGTTTTCAGTGCGATAATTCCTTTAAAACCTTGTCATCTTGATTTTGGAGCTGTGGTGGTGCTTGTCTGGCTTTTAGGAGACGGACAGCTCCGTCAGGCTGAAGATCGCCTCCCTGCTCGGCCTGCTGTCTAAAACGCAGGGCTTCTCCTCCGACTGCATCGTCGATGATGTCATTAACACACTTAACAGTGAAAGTAAGCCCCTCTCGCAGTCATTCGCCGAGGTGGAGTGTCAGCTGACTTTTTTGGTAACCTTTCTCCTTTGACTACTTTTCCCAGAATCCCACCAGGTGCTGGCACAACTGCTGGACACACTGCTGGTCATCGGGACCCAGCTCCCTGAAGGTGTCAACGTCAGACTCAGACTGATCGACGTGGCTTGCAAGGTGGGCCTGAGGCACCGTGTCGCCCCCTTGAAGGCCTGCCTCCCTCGGCGTGGCAATCGCCCTGACTTTATGTCTTGCCTCTCCAGCATCTGGCTGACACATACTTCGGGGTGAGGAACAAGTGCCTTCAGCTGCTGGGATGCCTGGGTCCGGTGGACAAGCCCCCAGCTAGGGAGGGTGAGGGTGGGGCAGTGGGCGTGGCCTCCAGGGACGTGCAGGGCATCATCAGTGACTACTTCGGGGACCAGGACCCCAGGGTTCGCACCGCAGCCATCAAAGCCATGGTATGACCGGCCCCTCCTCCCACACACCTCTTGGAGGGGGGGGCAATGCTCAGATTGTAACCAGATATCAGAATCGGAAAGATCTTTTTTGGCCAACTATGTTAAACCTACAAGAGAATTTGTCTTTATGGGTGTGCCCGGATATAGTATGAAACACACAAAACAATACATATGTATACAAAAAATTTCTGCACATTTTTTATACTGACCTATCTGGAGTCTGGGATGGAGTAAACTGTGAATATAATGAAATAGGGGTGATACTAGGAAGCGTTATAGAATCACAGAGTGTGTCATGGTGTGTAGTAGCATTGCTGTGGGAGTGAGAGCTGAGGCCATAGCGTGTGACTTCCCGCCACTCTGGTTCATATGGCTGTAGCTATATATCTATGCCTGTAACAGTGCTGTGCTTTCAGCTGCAGCTGCATGAGAGAGGGATGAAATTACAGCAGACCGTGTACAGCCAGGTAAGTAGAAATGGCTTTAATAAAACCAAATAAAACGGCAAAATATCGGTGTCTGGATGTGTTTCTAGGACAGGACAGGTTGTTCCGCTCTTGGTTATGCTTGGTCTGTGTGGCCTGGTTTTGCCCAGAGGAGAGAGGAAAACATTTAATGATTCAGTGAGCTGTAGCATGAGACTGAGGTAGTTGGATTATCGGTTCTGGTTTCACACGGCTGTGATCTGCCGCCCTCGTCCTCCAGGCCTGCAAGCTGCTCTCCGATGACTATGAGCAGGTCCGCTCTGTGGCCGTGCAGATGGTTTGGGTGCTGAGCCAGCTCTACCCCGAGAGGTCGCCCACGCCGCACTATGCCAGATAGCACAGATGCCAGTTCTGCTTTGAAAAATTAGGACAATTCAACATGGCTGGCTGTGTTAATCTTCTGTTTTTATCCATAGCATCGTCCCAATCCCCTCGTCCAATGAAGAAATCCGACTGGTGGACGACTCGTTTGGAAAGATCAGTCACATGGTCAGCGACGGCTCATGGGTGGTCAGGGTCCAGGCTGCAAAAATACTGGTGAGCTGTGTTTTGGGGCGGGGCACTGACCCGTGCGACCCGTGCCGTGTGACTGGGGTGACCTTTGACCTTTGTTACCCACAGGGTTCGATGCAGCAGGTGAGTCCACATTTTTTGGAGCAGACGCTGGACAAGAAACTGATGTCAGACCTCAGGGTAAGTCTCCTCCTTGGAGGGCAAAGTATTTCAGCAAAACTTACAAAGAAATGGATGCTGGGCTTTGTGACGATCGCTGTGTCTGCAATGACCCTGGTCTACCGACAGAGGAAGCGGACGGCCCACGAGAGAGCCAAGGAGCTATACAGCTCCGGCGAGTTCTCCTCGGGCAGGAAGTGGGCAGACGACGCCCCCAAGGAGAAGGTGGACACCACGGCGGTGAACTTGATGGACTCGGGGGCGTGCGGGGCGTTCGTGCACGGCCTGGAGGACGAGATGTACGGTGAGTGTCTTTGTGCGGCGTGTGTTATTTACTGTATTGTGCCATTTACTGAGTGAAGGCTTTTTTACGAGTGATTTTTTTTTTTTTTTACATTTTTTTTTTCCACATGAAAAAAACAACATTAATCTGAAACGAATTAACATATTTCCATACTGGCAAAATATTTGAAATAACAAATTTTGCATTATGATCGGTCATTTAATTTATTCGGAGACAGCTTGATTTCTTCAGTTTTCAGATTTGTTACAAAAACAACAAATAGGATGTGAGCTTTTACGCGTGATCATCTTTTCTCGAATAGGAATTTGGTTTACAACTCAAGCCTCTAATGATTGGCGATAACGCTAATATTTTGTTTTCTTTCTCCATCCAACTTGGATCTAAGGTTGGTGATGCAGATACCGATATTTAGGGCAGACCCAACCCTGACATTAAGGAACTGGGGCTGGGGGATTTGCTGGTAGATCGATCATACCGTGTCTGGACAGCTTCTCCTTTCCCCCCCAGCCTTACCCAATACTAATTCATATCTCGCCCCTTACATAAATATTCATATTATACTTCAATATTTTATCATTAGAAAACGAAAACGTTCTCAAAACAAATACCTTCAGAGCAGAAAAAATTCGTAGCAGCCGATCTTACCTGATGACAAGGGGCACATTCAGCTGTTTGCAGCTGTTCTGGTTGCTTGTGTTTATGTCAGTTTTTTTTCGTTTTTTAATATGCTTCTGGGATCATATTTGGTCGCGGCTATTTATTCGTATTTCTATTTTCTTGATTTATAGACTGTCTGTATACAATCAGTATCCAATGAAAATCCATCAAAAATTATATACACTCTGTATTCTTTATTCCCGTAGTTAACTGATAATAGATGATGTTGCTGTCATGTTGTTAATATTAATTTTGTTTTTCCTGAAATACTGTTAACCTGCTTCCTGGAATGTCCCTTGTAGTTATTCAACTGAAATGAGATGGATACATCTAAAGCCCTTTTTGACCGTCTCAGTCGGACATTATACGCTTTTTTGTAACTGGATGTACGCGGTATATTTGTCTTTTTCTCTTTACTTGTTTGCTCAAGAGAAACAAGAAAAACTTGTCACTGCTGCCAGCGTGCAAATTTTCCTCAACCAGTTATCAAAATGCTGCATCGTGTTTGGTGTGACAGTTTTTGATCCGTCATGTTCACATCCAAATATTTCGCAAATTTGTGTCATTTTTTTTCCGTGTCACCTCTGGTGTGAACTGGGCATTAGTCTGGTCTTAAGGAAGTGTGGTCAAACCTCAAGTGTTTCATTAGAAGTCTGGCTGCCGGACACTTGCTGGCTGTTCCCTAAAGTACCGTTCACAGATGTCTAGCAGGGGGCCATCCTGGGATGCAACCCGACTCCTGTTTGCATTTGCATAGAGGTCCGCATTGCGGCGGTTGAAGCCCTGTGTGCACTGGCCCAGTCCTCGCCCAGCTTTGCGGAAAAGTGCCTGGACTTCCTGGTGGACATGTTCAATGACGAGATCGAGGAGGTGCGTCTGCAGTCCATCCATGTCCTGCGGCAGATCTCCACCCATATCACCCTCAGGGAAGACCAGCTGGACACGGTCCTGGCTGTGCTGGAGGTATGCCACCAGGGGGCGATTACACAAAAAATGGCAGGTTCTGTGGTACTGCATATACTGTTAAGTGTTTTGCAAATGTTAGCTTAATGGGTAACAATCAGTTTGAGCGTGATCACAGATCCACTGCCTCCATCTGTCGTGGACAGGACTCCTCACGGGACATCAGGGAGGCTCTTCACGAGCTGCTATGCTGCACCAACGTCTCCACCAAGGAGTGCATCCAGCTGGCTTTGCTGGAGCTGCTGAAGAACCTGGCCAAGTACCCCACCGACCGCAACTCCATCTGGAAGTGAGTGTGTGGACCAGTCGGAACCTCTAGGATTCTGTAGGAAGTTTGAACAGTGACCATTTCCAACTGAAATGTTGCTGTGAAATTTCCTGAGGTCAAGTCAAACTTTGCAGGATGTGCAAAAATGAAATGGTGCTTATCTGAAATGGAAGATGGCAAGTTTGACACAAAAGACAATAATGTTTAAATAAATACATACACCGTACATAGCGCTGCTTTTGACTAGGACTATACGGTGGGCCTGACTGTACATTAGGGATGTAGCGAACTCACGATTCAATACCATTCACGATTCACGATACGATTTTCTCACAATTTTTTAACAGAATGAGCTGCAGACAGATATATTCAAAAATATTACATCTTTCTAAACTGTTCAAAATTTGGCCTTCTTAACAGTGCAACTTAAAAAAATACTGTTTTTAAAAAAACAAAATCCCAAATCAAAATAAGTAAATAAAAAAATCTTCAAATAAACGCTTTACATTAACTGCACCTTGATAATGCTTTTATATTGCATTCATAAAACGTTCAGCACACCTTCATAATGTATTGATTCAGAAATCATTCATAAACATCATGCATGTATACCTTTACATCCTAACATCCCTTAACAGCTTTAATATACATTAATAACAAACATTACATGATTATACTATAATGTTTTGTTTTTAATATACATTAAAGCTGTTAGGATATTAAAGTCTCCTTGCATGCTGCTTATGAATGTTCTATGAATGCATTATGAAGGTGCACTGAATGTTCTATGAATGCATTATGAAGGTGCACTGAATGTAAAGCGTAAACCAAATAAACTAAGGCTTGCATGTGCAGCTTTTTAGCGTGGTTTGGCCTTTTAACAGTCTTCGCTCTGGCGGTGGTGAATTGAGCTCACTGTGGTGCCGGTGGACATGCTGAAGCCTGTTCCTTGTGCTATTTCTGTATGTTAGCGGTCTTTTATAATGTTTGCACGCAGTGTTTGTCTTGTCTGTGCTTTTCTCGCCGTTTTTGTTTGTGATTACCGGGAAGCTAAAATGCTGCCACACCCCCAATTTAAGATTCCCTCCATCTCGCATCCGGTCAAAACCAAAAACTGACGTAAGACGTTGACGTGAAAACGCAGTGACATCTGAATATAAAGTAGCGATTCATTTTCCACATCAGCTGGTTTAAATCCCAATCGATTTACATCGATTTTTAACCGGTTCTGGATTCATCATTACATGTCTACTGTACATCTCAAGATTCGATTCTTTATTGATTCATTATATATGTATATTCATTATACACAACAGTACAACAAGACTGAGTCACAACTCCCCGAGCACTGGAAACAAAACAAGATGTGTAACATTTAACAGTACGTTTAGGAATGAGCATGCCTGCTTCCAGATCAGCAGATCAAACGGGTGATGCTGTTTCTGTCAGTTGAACCTGCCAGTGAAACTCCCCTGTTACTTATTGGTTGGTTACATTAGTTTTTGTTCTGTTACTTTGCACTGAAAGGATTTGAACCATGGTTGAGGGTTACTTTAATGGGCCAAGATGGAGGGGGGAGGCTGTAATGATGTCAGGCCGGTGATGAGGTCAGATGGAACATCTGAAATACCAGCCACATGCTCTGTTTCCCTCCCGCTCAGGTGTCTGAAGTTTTTGGGGGTACGACACCCAACCTTGGTCCTGCCCATCGTCCCTGAGCTGCTGAACACGCATCCATACTTCGACACCCCCGAGCCTGACATGGACGACCCAGCCTGTATCCTTACCCCCCCCCCCCAGTACCTGAACCTAATTCCTTCCTCAGTGCCCATCTGACCCACGGTGCGTTAAGCGTGTCCCACCCTTAACGCACGCTATCAGACATAGCGGTGCTCGTGTTAGTGTTCAACGCGGCGCAGTCCTGCCCCACCATGACGGCCCTGTTCTCAGACCATACCCTCAGACACTACGCCTACCTGCGTGACAGCCTCTCGCATCTGGTGCCACAGCTCAGGGTGAGCTTGCTGGTTCAATACAGCAAAGGCAGTGGATATAAAAAAAAAAAAGTGTGTGTGTACTGTAAATGCTTAAAAGATGTGTTGGTGGGACACTTTCAGCTGTAGCTCGCTTCAGAAGGTTCCTTTTTTTTTTTTTAATTGAATTTTTTTAAAAACGCAAAACGCCACGTGTGTCTGCTGAATTCACAGCTGCCGGGCCGGAAGCTGACATGCAGCGCGGAACTGAGCGGTCCTGCGTCCAGCGTGGAGTCGGCCCAGCGCTTCCTGAAGGAGAGCCTGTCCAGGGTGTGTGGCCTGCAGCACCTGGACACACGAGGGGCCCAAGCCCTGCTGGAGTTCACCATCAGGTTTGCCAGCCCCCCCCCCCTTCTCTGCCTTAATGAGCCGGCTGATCGGGTGATGGGCAAAGGCGCGAAACTCCTCCCCCTCATTCACACCAGCATCTTACATCTTGCAGTCAAATTTGGGACCCTTAATGTGGATTGACCTTAAAGGATGATGTTTCAGCTTTGAATCAATGATATGTTTTAGTTAAATGTACTGCAGCTCTCCAAAAGCTGCACAAACTACAGGCTGATGTGTGATGACACCATCTTCCCATGGCACGTCCTCGCAGAGACCTGCAGAGGCTGGGGGAGCTGCAGATGGAGCTGGCCGGGGCAGCGGACTTCTCTGCCACCTACCTGCACTGTCAGCTGCTGCTCACGAAAGTATGGCGACGGCTGGACTTGCCCCGCATCCTTACCTGGCACTGCTGCTGGCCAGATTCACACCTGCATGTGCCACCTGTATGTTTTATTTTTAACCCCCCCCCTTCACTAGGCTCTGCAGGAGAAGCTGTGGAGCGTGGCTGTCCCACTTTACCTGAAACAAAACGCTATGGCAACCGCAGCTGCCAAACAGGTAGGGAGAGAGGATGTGCACGCAGAGACGGATGACCTCACTGAGCTAACATAGGGCACCGATCAGGAAGCCAGTGTACTGACAGAGTTCCCTCCCCCAGGCTAAACATTAAGCTCCCCTCCCCATGTCTACAGATCCTGGAGGAGACGTACAAGCTGGAGTTCCTCTACGGCGGTCTGGAGAGCCAGCAGGTGGCCATCATCCACCACATGCGGCTGCAGGCCAAGGCTCTGCAGCTAGTGCTCATGGCACGGACTCGCAAGGGGTAGGTACAAGTGCCAGGGTGTTGGGGGAGTTACTCACATCGAGTAATCGATTACAGACAGAGGTGGAACGTTCAGGTTCAGAAAATCCAGACCAACGTTGTTTTAAGCAACCAGTTGAGTTGGAAGAGTAAGTCACAGGGTGTTCAACTGGTTGGTTGAAACAGTAATCCAGGTGGAAAGTGTTTTTTATGAATAACTTCCCCAACACTAACCATACCCATAATACCAAGCAGCCCCAGAGGGAAAAGGCAACTGATTTCTAATCCTTTTCAGGGTGGAGCCTCTCCTAGGTGTCTGTGAGAAGTTTCTTCAAGAAGTGGAGGCTTTTCAGAGGTAATGATTTCTGTGCTGGATCTCCCCTTTTCTAGACCAGGTATATGGTATCTCCCCACTTCCTCTCCATTAAGGTAACCATGAATTCTTCAACGGTTGGCTTTTGCTCCCTGCAGGCTCTTCATTGCAGAGCTTCCGCACCTCCAGGACAGCTTTGTGGAGAAGCTGCTGGAGCTGATGCCTAGGCTTGTGGCCTCCAAGCCCGCGGACCTCATGAAGATCCTGCAGACTACTCTGAGACAGAGCGGATTCCTGCAGCTCAAGCTGCCTGAGCAGGTGATTGGGTGACGGGGAAAGGCGCGATGCTCCTCCCGACCCGCTGTCTGACACGCGTGTAACATGCGTGTTTGCTTGTGTCAGATCCACCGTGCGACAGCGACCATAATCGAACCCACGGGAGAATCAGACAATCCGCTGCGGTTCACCTCTGGGCTGGTGGTGGCCCTGGACATCGACGCCACCTTGGAGCACGTGCAGGATCCCCAGACCACAGTCAAAGTTCAGGTGTGGCATTTATCTTTTTACCGACTTGGTTTAGTAGATACCAGAACAAGTCAGTCGATGATTTCACATTAGATGCTGAACGTCAGCTTCTGATTATTTTAATGTTGCCCCACCTACTCAGGTGTTGTACCCCGATGGACATTCGCATATTATTCATCCCAAGCCCGCAGACTTCCGGAATCCAGGTCCCGGAAGGCACCGGCTCATCACACAGGTGTATCTGTCCCACTCCGCCTGGACAGGTAGGAATTCCTGCACCATAGCCACTCTTCCCACATGCAGACACACACTGTCATACGCAGGTGTATGTAGGGAGGTTGGTGCTCCTCCATATCTGAGACCCTGTGTTTCTTCAATGGTCGGTTCGATCCAACTTGCATCCATTAGGTTGCCAGCATTTTATGTCAGTGTTGCATTCTGCTGCATATAGACTCTTTCATTCCTTACACAACTGACACTATATATCCTTCCAACACTACCTGGGAACACCAATGAGGTATTTTGTAGATCCGACCCTGACTGAAATGACAGCATGCGGTCCTGTCTCTGTCACCTAGAGCCGTGCCAGATCGAGGTCAAGCTGCTGTTGGCATACGGCTCCAGTTCAGGGCCCGGCTCCAGCAGGAGCCCCTGGAGTGAGAGCACGGAGGGCCTCCAGTCCACAGAGAGCGCCATCGAGGGCACCATCCCCTTGAGCAAAGCCGTTAAGGTGTTCATTATGCCCAAGCCAGCACGCCGCTGACCTCTGCTGGACGTGGAAAGCTACAGGCTGGGGGAATCCCCTCACATGCAACAACGGAGTGCCGCATGTGGGACTGCTAGTTAATGCATACAGCTGACAACATTCCTCAGAGACTGTCTCTCAGAGATTCTTCATTAATGTCTCTCTTCATATTAGTGGGCAAATTTAGTAGCAGCTCTATTTTAGTGTGTATTTTTTTTTGAGGTTGAAAGAAGGTCTAGGCGAAGCGTCTGCTGCAGTCAAACTCAAAGGGAGATCAAAGTAGCCTCTTTATTATTTTTTACAGCCAAAACAAAAGATGAGCCAGTGTTAAAAATCCATTTACACCCTTATACGCTTCCCGCCAGCTCACCTTAAATACACAGGCAGATGGGGGACTTGGGAGCCTGCTGTGGTACGCAATGCCACCTGCTGAGGCCGCTGTATTGCTGTGTCTGATGTCGTCAGCAGGTAGAATGGAAGACCCCGCCCACCTTGGCTCCCTTCCCAGCCAGGGAGTTGTACTCTCTCACAGCCTTTTCAGTCTGAAGTACCACCACATCTACCCCCTGCTTCTTCACGTAGTCTACAGTGGCAGGAGGTACCTAGTGAAGGGAATTATTTTCAGCAGTTTTTTTTTTTTTATCCAAGATGCATTTAGTTTTTATTGGTAATTTCAGACAATAAAGCAAATGTTAATGCAGCTTGCATCAGCTCCATAGTGATCTGAGTTTGCTCCCATCTGCCCCCTATAGGTACTGCAGTGTAATGACCCAGCCTGGCATATATTCTATACTCGACATGTTTTTAAGGCCGCCTTGCATTTTGTGCCGTAACAAATCCGCCGTCACCGTCTTGTGTGGTTAGCCACCCAAATGAGCATGTGTACTGCTAATCTGCGGACAGTGTACAGCCCGAGTTGCCGGCAGGGTACAGTAAGGTGAGGTTAGCTTCTGTGGTGATACCATGAGGATTGCCTACCTGCAGAGCTTCGCTCATACCCCTCCCAATGACCAAAGTGTCCACCCCCTTCCTTAGCACCTCCTCCAGGTCAGAAGGCTGAACTCCTGGATAATGCTAAGGATATACCCACAATTAGATGGCTCTCTGTGGGCCAGTCACCTGGCAAAGGCCTAGATGCCAATAGAAAAAAAAATATCTGCATGAGTATATCAACACTATACAAGTAAATGGGAGAGTCCCACTTGCTTACATCAGTTCCAGTCTCTCTCCAGTCCCAGGTCCTACTTCCCCCGGGCCAGACTTTGCAGTCTTTGTAGGAGGAGGAGCATCCTTTAACCTTCATGTGACCCCAGGACAGGGATGCGATCTCTGGGGAAGCCATCACTTTCCTTAAAAAAAAGCTAGATTAATAGAGCATTGCAAAATATTGAGCATAATTCCTGTTGTTCAGCTCATACATAAGCAGGGAAGTCTGGCACAACATGCAGCTAAATTGCATCTTAATTACGATATTGAGGAATACGCCTCGTGTGCAACTGTGTTATATATATTCGTGGTTGGTTTTATTGCAGCTGCTCGCGGTTTATATTTAAAGAAACCAAAAGTACAAGGCAAGTGATTCCGACTACCCACTATGGGGCATCGATCCAGACCCTTCACCGCGTCACTTCGATTAAAAAAAACAAAGCGGCGAGGCCCAGTTTGAAAGGCCGAAGGGTATCGAATGTACTCTTTTCCAGAAACTGTGCATGTTGTGTAGCGCATGCAAATTTAGTTGGCTACGTTTCTGCAAACGTTACTTTGCAAAAACAAATCGGCTTCGCAATGTCTCATAAGTAATCAAAAGTGATTCTTATTTCACTGGACTCATTTTTATTACTTAGCAGACATGCTTGAACCAAAACGACTCATTTATTCCATTAATATATACATATATATATTTAGTAATGGGTTTTTGCTAACGGTAATTCACAAAGATAGGCTAATGGTAAACGACACAAACAGTTTACAGCTTAAAAATTAGTTTGCTATGACAGCCGACAAACACGAAATGCGTACCAAAACAAAGATATATGCTGCCGTTCCGCGGCGCGCCCCAAAGCATAGCGCACTTCAGACGGCTAGCAGAGTACGTCACGTTTTCAAGGCCAGGTTCTGTCCAATTAGATTCCAATTCCGCTCAAAAACATCCAATCAGATCCCAACTCTGCTTATCACAATTTAATCATATCCCAAATCTGTTCGATGTTATCCAATCAGATTTTACCTTTGCCTCGCACTTTAACAAAACAAGCCACAGCTTTAACCACAACGTGAGCCACTCAGTTATGGTTTATTTGGTTGTCTGTATTTCGATGTATTATACATATATTAAAAGGGCGTAGATGTTTGTAGTGGTACAGGCACATTTATGTGACATTCAAGCTGAATACTTAATTTGTCGTCGTTCCGAATTATGGAAATAAAGTTCACGAACAACGAATTTCTTTCACGATGGCAAAACATTTGATTTTATAAAATATCCTACAGAAAATAACACTGAGAGCTAGCCTTTTGGGCTTACTAAACGGTCTAATTTTAACGTCACTGCAAAAACATTCATGTAAGTTGATATGTTTCACCTGTATTTGAGTTAGACGGAAAACCCTCGATAGCCAGACAGTGCTGCCGATATATTTGCTCTGCATTATGTGACTATTTCACAGAATATTGCCCTGGTGTTCATACTCCTAACGACAGGTGAATGTCACGCCTACCCTGTCAAAGCCTCCGCGTTCCCAGCACTGTAATGACGTTATTCCCGCGCGTGGCATTGTGGGAAGCCCTCAGTCCTCCAAGCTCTCTCTCCTCCGCTCTCCCCCCGCCCGTTGGAAAAAAAAGAAAAAAAAAACATGGCTGCTCCGGCGGCAGCGGCGCGTTCTTGCCCCGGTTTGTGCCCGAGCTTCGCCGTGGTCTGCTCTTTCCTGGAGCGGTACGGGCCCGCACTGGACCTGCCAGAGCTGACCTTTCCACAGATGGAGCGATATCTGCAAGATACGGCAACGGGTACGGGGCGCGGGGGCTGAGCCGCGGTGTGCGGAGGGAGCGGGGTCTCTCCATCATCATCACCACTACCACCATCATCATCACCTCACGTCTCCCTAGCTAATCCCACGAAGCGGACATTAGCAGCCGCATTACTGGGTGGCTGTTGGAGGGCTTGCCCCGTATTTTCCTTGTCTTTGTTTGTGATTGACCTGTTTTGTAGAACGCGAGCGTTATTTCTCTCATTAGGGCTATCGAGCCGTCCCCTGCGCCGCTGACGCCATGCGCTTTCCTGTAATTTGTCACTGTAGTTGCGCCGAGCCGCCGTGCCGTGGCTGATTTTCCAGTCGGCGTGCTGCGCTCTCGGCTAGTCCCTGATCAAACTGCACCCGGGACTGCTGAACCGGCTGGCCGTGCTTTGTTGTTGTTGCTCTTTATGATGATGATGATGATGAGGTTGTTGTTGTTGATGTTGTGAGCGCAGTATAGGCTCCTCCTGACTGGGGGCGCTGCCGCTGGGAGACGTGCTGGAAATGCGCTCGAAAATGCTCTCGGGGTCTGTGCAGTTTGACCATATTCCTGCCAGCTAGTGCGTTGCTTAGTGCACGCATGCGCACAGCGCAGTGGTTGAAACAGCCCCCCGCAAGGGTCGTGCATAATGTTACTGGTATTTTCTGTCATACAAACTGAATAATGTAAATGTGAGGGTAATGATGATGATAATTTTTCTCGTCGTTATTGTTATTCCTGCTGTTGTTGTTGTTACTGTTATTATATACACTGCACCACTGCATTCATTATTTAATCTTTTTTTTATTATTTTGTTAATGTAACCTGAGAGCACAGTTGCCTTACTACGAAAATCTTAATCACAGAGCTTGTTTATTTACAGGCAGTAAATGCTTGCCATGCTACAAAGTACCTGACCGTGAACTCGCTCAGTATTGCAGTTCTGTACATGAGTGTGTGTGTGTTTGTGTGTTTTTATTGTAAAAATTTCAGTTTGGGGAAAAGCTGTCAGAGAAGAATTGTGTTACTTCCTGGGGGATTTTTTGGAAATTTAGCAATACTTTTGTTGTTGAAGGAGTTTTTTTCTCTCCCATCTTTAGTATGAAAGAACCATCTCCCTCTCCCCATTTTGTGACACGTGTTATGGGGTGTCCTTGTATGAACAGTTTCTCACATTCTCTTCTTCCTCTTTGTTTCTTCAGTTCCCAAGCTTTTGGTTGAGCTTCACGTGAAGCTGATGAGGAAGATCGGCAAATCCGTATCAGCTGACAGATGGGAAAAGTATTTGGTCAAGGTAACTTGGGAGCTGGGAGGGAGCAAAAATGTGGACCGTCTGGGGGTCTGCGAGGACTGGTTTGAGAAAGACTGGTATAGTTAATAGGGGGACCAGAAGATATTGGATTGACACTGCCCTTTGTTCCACCTAGATGTGTCAGGACTTCAACACCACATGGGCTTGGGAGCTGGAGAAGAAGGGCTATATGGAGATGTCCATAGAGAGCAAGGCAGGAATCCTCAAAGTATGACCGGCATTCTGTGATCTTCCCTCTCATTCTCTTAGGTCAAACCTGGTGTATCTTGTAATCCCAGTTACACTCGTATCACACTGTGAGTGTTAATGTTTTGGTACTGAATACATGTGTTTAAGTACTGCTTATGTGACCCCTAGCGTGACTTGTCTCTTTCCAGTACTTGTGTGAGTGCCAGTTCGATGACAACCTCAAGTTCAAGACGGCAGTCAACGAGGAGGATCCAGATCAAATGCGAATTCGGCCCTTAGGCCGAGATAAGGATGGCCTGATGTACTGGTTCCAGCTGGACCAGGATCACAATGTGAGGATCTATGTGGAGGAGCAGGATGACCTGGACGGATCCTCCTGGAGGTGCATTGTCAGGTGTGCTGTGAAAGCAATGGCATCCGTATCACCAGACTCTGCGTTTTTAGTTCTTGATATAGTCACTTGTTTTGATCTCCTCTGTGGCCTTTAAGTTCTGTTACCCTTTGTCGCTTCTGGAAGACATTAAAAAGCCTCCTCAGTAAATGGGAGTTTTTGTGAATGTGACAGCTGTTTTGACCAACCTCATTTGTGCTCCAGAACAAGAGACGAACTGGCTGAGATCCTGGAGCTCCTGAAGGCCCAGATCGACCCAGCGCTGCTGACCAAGAAGGAGATGCTGGAGGACCCGACTGGCACCAGCCCACGTCAGGAGGATGAGGATGTCAAGAAGGAGGTGCCAGAAGGTGCGCACAGCTCCTCTTCAACTTGCGCACCTTCTGAGAGTCTCCTTGTTCTCTCATCGTCTGTTTCTTCTAAATGTGTTTTAATCTCCAGCTAAAACTCCTATAGCAGTTGTAGTCATCTGGGAATATTCTGTACGCTTTTGACTTTGTTGGTGGTCTGGCTTTCTGCTTTACCTTCTTTCAGAGGAATTAGAAGTATACAGTAATGTTGTAGTCATAACTTAGACTTTTTTGTTAGTTTGCCGAAGTGTTAACATATCTTGTTTGCCTCTTAGATCAATCTGGAATTCTAAAGAAGTCTATGAAATCTGAAGAACCTTCAGAAGAGGATGGCAGTGCTTTGGTCAAGGACAGCTTATGTTCTCCCTCCACAAAATGTTCAGATAAGGATGGATCCTCCGGAACAAGAGACAGGAAATGTTTCATGCAGGAGATCAAACCTGCACTGCTGGAGAATAAAGAGAATAGGATGACCTTGGAGTCACCATTTAAGTTGGAAAAGCCAGTTATAGACAACAAGGTCAGAACTATCACTGCTGTCATCAAAGAAGAACCAAAAGAGTTGGACAACCTCAAGAGCCAAATATCACTGACTGCTGAGGGTCCAGCCAGGCTGAAGACCCAGGAGGAAATGAGGGAGAAGACACCAGAGGAGGTGGAAAGAGCCATCAAAAATGATCAGCAGGCCAAAATCCCATTAAAGAAGAGGGAGCTCAAACTGAGAGAAGACTTTGACAATGGATCTAGTATCATTGTCCGAAACCCATCAGTTGCTCCTGCGAAGGAACTACTGAGGGACGAGGCAGAGAAAGCTGGAGAGAAGAGCAGAGCACAACCTAGCACTTTGGGAGGTGTGGAAAAGGAGGCTAGAGGCAACCTTGTCAATGGGGAGTCTCAGAACCCCAAGGAAGCTCACGACAGCAGCAGAATCAATGACCACTTCATGGAAGGTCCAGCAGGCAAGAGGGCCTCAAGCGGGAACACGGAGCAGGGTGGCATTGCTGCCAAAGAAAAAAAAAACGGACTCGTGGGAGATGGTGTGAAAACTGCACTGAATATGATGATGAGGAATGAGGAAGATAAGCCCATTGAGCCCGAGAGAATGAAACTGTCTGAATTGGACAGGAAGTGCATAGTCGTGGGGAAAAAAGAACACATTTCTGCGGCTGAGGTGGTGGATGAGAAAAAATCAAGAGCCTCTTCTGAAGAGGGGCAACATGTCCCCATTACTCAGGACTCTCCCCCCCCAGTAGGAAACCATGAGATGACCATGACAGCAGCCCAGAGTTTGTCCAAGAAGACTGAGGTAGGCTCCCCGCACAAAGACAAACAGGAGTCTAAGGGATCAGATAAGAGTGGAACTAAACTCAAAGGAGCATCCAGTACTGAATCTGGTCCTGTTCAGCGAGAGGCTGCCGAAGGAAAAGTCAAGATGGTAGCTGCCAAGAGTAAAGAGGGTCGCAAGATTGCAGGTGATGAAGAGAAGGAGAGTAAATCAAGGAAATGCTCATCGGGAAAAAACGGGAAGGAGGGGAAAAGGGTCGGGAATGAGCAAGAGAACAGGGAGGAAAAGACTGAGAAAATGGATTCACAAGAAAAGAGCAAGGTGGTGGATGAATCTGGAACATTGCCCCCCCAGCAAGACCCTGGCCCGGTAATGAAGGAAGGAAACGAAGATGAAGAGGTGTCATCGGAAATCCAAAAGGAGGGCATACGGCTAAAGATCAAGATTCCTGCACATCGGAGGAAGCTGGCTATCCAGCAGCAGCAGGAGGAGAAGAAGATGGACTCGGACACCCAGGTCATGGACGGGAGGTGTTTGAGAAGGTCCCCAAGGATATGTCGCCCTACCGCTAAGCTGGCAGAAATTCAAGACATGAAGCTGGAGAAGAAGCAGGCATCTGCACTGGTCCACGAAGAAGAGGATGAAGATGAGGAAGCAAAGCCTACTCAGAAGAAGCAACGGGAGAACTCAAGAAAATGTAACCAGGACAGCCAGACAAAGACAAAGCTGGCAAAGGTATTATTTACTGTTTATTATGCTGGGGGGAGGTGCGGGCATGGGGAGGTGCGGGCATGGGGAGGTGCGGGCATGGGGAGGTGCGGGCATGGGGAGGTGCGGGCATGGGGAGGGAGGATCTCCGGTTCACCCAACAGTTTTGTTACTTCAGGGAAAGCGACGGCACCGGGGCACCAGGCCGTCAAGCACCCGCAGTAACTTGCGCCGGACGAAGAGATCCAGCGAGGAGGAGGAGGAGGAAGACGAGAGTGAGGAGGAGGACAGCGACGAGGACTACACGGTGGAGAAGGGCAAGGTCCGGAGTGCCTCCGACTCGAAATCGGACGAGACCCCCAATGATGACCCATGTAAACACTGTGGCCTGCCGAACCATCCTGAACTGGTGAGTGCCTGTGGGGTATGTGTTCGCGACCCCTGACTCTGCAATACTGAATAGGTGATGTTAACGACAAAGATTGCTAATTACTAGTTACCATACTTTCACGTACGGCGTCCCATAGATCTTGCTGTGTGACTCCTGCGACAGCGGGTACCACACCGCCTGCCTGCGGCCTCCGCTCATGATCATCCCGGATGGAGAGTGGTTCTGCCCGCCATGCCAGCACGTAAGTGTCACACTCCGGCGTTAAAGGCAGGATTGGCATCCCAGGTTCGTGCTTGTCAGAATATTCTGAGAGTCGTCTGTGTTCCTCGGCCTCCTCCAGAAATTTCTGTGCGAGAAACTGGAGGACCAGCTCCAGAACCTGGACACGGCCCTGAAGAAGCGGGAGCGGGCAGAGAGGCGGTGAGACGCCACCCCGGAGAATCTGATTAACATTAATGTCTTGTGGTTGCAGGTTACCTTCCCCTAACCCGCTGTCTTTGTCTTGCTGTGTCGCCAGGCGGGAACGTCTGGTTTACGTGGGGATCAGTGTTGAGAACATCATTCCTCCTCCCGTAAGTACGGCGGACATGGATTTGAACATCCCTCAGGTCAGTTGCAGGTTGACATTCCGGAACGCTGCCAGGTCACTTGCGTCAGTCTTTGTCTCTCTTGTCACAGTGTGGCGTCTAATGAGGGTCCGTTAGTTTTTCCACCATTGACCTCTCGCCTTTTCGACAGGAGGCTGAAGCCGACAAGAAAAGCCAAGAAACAAAAAAAGACGCCAAAAAGAGCAGGAGTTCGGGGAGGAGGTCTACAAGGACGAAGAAGTGCATTAGCTACAGGTGAGCGATGGGTGGGCGGGGCTATGGGGAGGGTGGTGATGGCTTGGGCTGTGGGGGGGCGAGGCAATGGGTAATATAGTGGGGGGGGGAGAGCTTCAGTTAGGCTATCCCCTGGCTGGTCTGATGTTACCCTGTCTTTGGCTCTAGGTTCGATGAGTTTGATGAAGCCATAGATGAAGCCATCGAGGAGGACATAATGGAAGCAGAAGGCGGAGGTGAGAATTGGGGGAAGTCCCAATGCCACTTCGTTTAAAAGGGAGAAATTCTCTAATGAAATTTATGACAATAATCCTGCTCTAGACACTGTCACAGAGGCATGTCAATCAGGGCCATACTGCAGGATTGTGGCTCTTCCCACAGGTTCTGGTCGGGGCAAAGACATGGCCAACATCACGGGCCACCAGGGCAGGGACAGGTCTGTCACCCTGCAGGAGGAGGGCAAGGAGAACCGGCGGCCCGTCAGACCAGCCGTGATGCAGCGGGGGAGGAAACGACGGGGTATCAACGACCTGGACAGTGACAGCACCGTCCAGGAGGAAGAGAGTGAGGATGAGTTCTGTCTGAGCAGCAGGTGAGGCAGTTTCCTGTCTGCACTCCCCCTCCTGGTGGCTCCCCGCGTCCCCCCCCGGTGCCCCCCTCTCCTTGCCCTCAGTGCTTTGTTTTAGTTCGACTCGGTGTGTCCATAGTGGTAATGGTGTCACCCCCCCTGGCCATCGTGTCCCTGTCGCAGAGCCAGTTCCAACGAGGATGAGGTGTTGGTGTCGGAGGACGATGGCGAGAGTGACGCGGAGATTCGCTCCAACGAGGACAGCGAGTTCGGCAGCGACTATGGCGGCGCTGGGCGCAGGCCACGGATACGCCCGTCGCAGACGAAGAGGAGAGGGGGCAGGAGGTGGGGAAGGAGGCAGCTCCCATGGAAACGGGCAGCGTCCTCCTCCGAGGACGAAGAGGAAATGAATGAAGAAGAGGAGGAAGAGGAGGAGGAAATGTGTAAGATAACAGGAATTTTGGAGATCCACATACACATTTATTATCCTAGTATTTACGGACTTTATATTAGGCGTCTAACATTAATCTACACAGTGAGCGAGGACTCTGCCGACCTGAGTGATGACACCTTGGACCTGCGTAGACGACGGTCCAGGCGGAGCCACCAGAGGCAGGTCAACTACTGCGAGACATCGGACAGCGAGGGGTCACAGGCCCCCACCAACCGGAATCGGCCCAAAGGCCACCGGCGCCGTCTGTCCAGCTCTGACAGCGAAGGTCTGTGGTCCCGCCTGAGTGGGGGTCAGTCTCGCACCCAGAAGGCTCTGTTGTTTCTGGGGGCCCTCTGGGGGCTTCGAGGCGCCCGGTACCCCGAGTGCAGTGACTGTCTGTTGGCCCCCAAACCTCAGTGCCCCACGTAAATGTGCCGTTTGCTGCCCCCCCCCCCCCCCCACCCGCGGCACATGTCCATCTGACACCCCTGTCTCTACATTTCAGGAGACCTCCGCTTAAACAAGTTGTCGGACGATGGCGACAGAGACGGCAGGATCTCGAAGAAGAAGAAGGCGGCGGTGATGAAGGACGATTCCTCTGAGGAAGAGTCCAGGAGGCAGCGCAGCCCAAGGACGCTGAAGCGACGGAGGGCCTCGGAGGAAGACGAGGAGGAGGATGACTCTGAAGGGTCTGAGGAGGAGGAGCGGCCTGTTCGTAAGAGGCTGAACCGCATCGAGACGGATGAGGACGATGAGGAAGAGGAGAAGATGACTCCCTCTGCGGTACAAAGTGATGCCACAAAGAGAGCCCCGAGGACAGCCGGCGGGGGTGAGGGGGGAGAAAAGAAAGGAAGGTCGGGGGCGGCTCCCTCCACCAATGGACAGGCAGCAGCCAGGGGTCTCGAGGGCCCAGTCCAGGCCGCGAGGGCAGGGCCAAAGCATAGCGGGACGGCGGTTTCTAATGGCGCAGGGTCCCAGGAGGAGGAAGAGGATGACCTCCTGGGGGTCACTGACCTTGTGGACTACGTGTGTAACAGCGGACAGCTATAGATGTTCTGCTCATGTTCAGGTTGATTTTTTTTTTCCCTGCCTTCTACCAGCTGATGAAGCCGCCCCAAGGCGGCATGAAGAGACGGCATTCGTGAGGGTCTCCAAGTCCCTCTGTCTCCCTCACACACACACACACACATACGCACAGCGGCCTGCCTCAGAGTCCACAGACTCAAAGATCTTCTGAGATCCACAATTCTCCAGAGGAACATTCGTATTCCTGTCACCCAAGCTGACATTGTGTTTTAGGCTGACGTCTAACTGTATGTGTCTGTTGGTCCCGGTAAGAGGTAGGCGGACTGTAGAATTTATACGTTTTATATAAAAGCGGACCTGTAAAAACAAAAACAAAAAAATGTGTGGGATGGTTCTGGGACGTTTAAGGCTGCAGTCCATTGCTCCAGAAGAGAGCAGTGCTGGGAAGGGTGGTTCCCTTGGCAGACCCCACGTGTGTCGTCATTCTGAACAAGGGAAAGCGTCACAGAGAGCGGTGGGACAGCTCTGAACCCCACCCTGAACGCAAACACGGAGGCCATCAACTATAAACTTGATATATCACCAGGGCATCGTTTCCCCACAGAAACTTTTAGATATCCATTTAACATCGTACGGTCTGGCACAACTGAAACTGTCTTGACTCTGACGCTTCATCCTCGGATTTCTGGACATTAGCAGAAGCTCCACTTGGAGGGGGTGATTTGAGAATTTGCCTTGAAATGGTATTTGAGAAAACTCAAGTTTGAACTGAGCTATCCGTAGGCAGTGATTGGCACTTAGCTGACCATCTCCGGTGTCCTTTGTGTTTCCAGTAACATCATGAATATGTCACCCATGCATAAACTAATGTGATTAAAACAAACTTCTAGGTGTGTCTTGACACCAGGCAGGCATATATTTTCACGAAACCTTCCTAGATGTGGCAGTTCCTCATTTATTGTCAGCACTTTCATCGCACTAGTGCACATTAGAATGAATTGTGCTTCCCAAATGGATTGACAGTTTGATTTTGAGTTTATTCTATAAAGCAGCTTTGGCCCAAACTCTTTAATGAAAGGATGGTGTTTTGTTTTTGCTGGCTATTCTGCCATCTGTGGAAGGATGGGAAGGAAGCTTTGGAAAGGTGAACCGCTCCAGGTCTGATGAGGATCGGCCAAAGGTCTGACCTGTGGTCCGTGTTAATCTAGTTACACTTCTTGGAGAAAAAGCAATTTTGGGCATTGTTAGGCCTAAGGGGTAATATGGTCAGTAGAATCTACTTTCTCTTTGAAATGACGGACATTTATTTCTTGAACTCAACTGATCGATATCTTATTTGTTCACTGTGTTCCAGATTTTTTTAAATATGTATTTTAATTGTTCTCTCGTTTTATAAACGCTATCACGTCTGACGTGAAATTTAGCATCCTGTTCGGAAAGCTAAAGTTCTGGCTCCAAAAAACATTGAGATGCCGTGGTGTGTGTCAGCCAGGATCTGGCTGTGCGAGCAAGCCGGACCGGTTCGCAATGGAGGGTGAATGTGCAGGAGAGAGCTGTTTTTGTTGCGGTTAAGGCAGGCTTCAGTTTTCAGCTAAGGACAGGGACCAAAGAGTGTCCACGCGATGGAGCATGGATGGACTGGTCCGGTCCCGGAAAGTGGCATGTGGATACTACCCAGGATCCTCTGCTTTCAAACTTCAACGTTGTGAATTAATTTCCTAAACCTTTACTCCCCCCCCACCCACAGTAGCTCTTGCAATTACTATGGCAGACATGCTGGTGCGGTAAATGCTGCCGGTGCAGGGAGCACGTGGAATATTAATTAAAACCTGGCTGGTAGACCGTGCATGGAAGACCTCTTTCTCTGTCACGTCCTGATGGTGCCTGTAGGTGTGAGCATTGAGGAAGATGAAGCTCCTCCATACCACCCTCATCCCGATCCGGAGTAGAGTCTGTACGTTAAACAGTGAAAATAAACCTAACATCTATCTACATTGTGTGTATATTTGTAGTTTACGATGTAACATATTTAGATGCTTTTAAATAATCAAAATATATATTAGCAATTCTTTGTGATTGCAGTTGTTAATAAGGTTTTGTAGTTAGCTATGATATTTGCACAATTTTTTTGTAACAAGCTACAACGCGGCATGGTGGACGTACTACAGATAGTACGCACCTCTGCCCGAGTGTTTGCAGGATCGAAGCCCCATAGTCCTGACGCATCATGCTCAGTAGCCCGTGCTGCACCATAGGCGGGACCAAAACAACTCGCTCAGCTTGTCGCTGGGGTGGGCAACACTAAGGCTGGGTAACTTTGCTGTGGTCCAAATCGTGTTGTATAGTGACAGTAACTTAGAAACACTGGCTTATGGAGGTGCAGCCAATATGTACTGGGAAAAACGACGTCTGCTGTCACGTGGGTTAACTGAGACTGCTGGCTTTTTCCCAGGATGCCCTGTGTCCCCCAGATTAATTAAGAAAACAGTGCATGAACGAGGTCACACTTATGCAATTTCTGCAGATTTACCTGTGCTACATCTTTCAGTTACAATTTTCCCATTTTGTACTTAATTTTCCTGAGCAAAGTGAGCTTAAATAACATACGTTGTTTTTGTATAAATCTCAGTGTGTTGGATGCTTTAAGTGAGCAAAGCCCATTTGTTTGTCTGTAATGCTGTTACATGAAAGTCAAACTCTGTGACGAACGTGAAGTTAGACCACCACTGCTGTCCGTATCCACGTGCACTTCTACAAGAACATTTTGTTAAACCTGCTGAAATTTCTTTCATATGGACAAAAGACTTGTACATTTTGTCATAATAAAGAAAATTTAAAATATGACCTTCTACAGAATCACGCCACCTTCCTGTCAAGTTGGGTTTTGTAACTATTTAACTTGTGAATTTGTGATATTTTGAGCATAGAAAATAACTGCGCAGACTCTGTTAATGATATACACTGAATCCTAGTTATGCTCACTTTGTGAGATTAGATATGTAACCACTGCAAAGAGGCAAAGTCGAAGTCTTAAGTGTGAATTAAAGCCATCAAACAGGCCACTTGCCCCGCCCCCTTCCCAATGGGTCTCCGCGCGGTCATTATACCTCCGCGTCTGCAGGGGGCAGTAGGATGTATCATTCTCACGCTTTTACCGAAATGCTTCCAACTCGTGGCGCGGTCATCATAACGGTATCCGGTGGAGCTCGCGCCTTACGGGGATTTTAAATTAACGGCAAGCGGAGGCAAATTTAACACTGAAAGAGAAAGCGGCGGAGGAATAGCACCGCTGCCGAGTGCTAAGCCCGTCGTTGGGGGAACCGCCTGCTCGGTACGCGGCCACTCGGGTCTGTGAAGCGAAGCAGGTCGCTGTCCCGTCCCGTCCTTGTGTTTTCGCGGCTGGGGAGTCGTCTGAGGGCTATGGTGCTGCTGAAAAACGTACCGCCTCCGACGGAGGGTGTCCGGCACCAACAGGCCGAGACGGCGGCTGTGCTGGACGGGAGGGCGCTGGGCTCAGGGACGCTCTACGTCGCCGAGACGTAAGTGACGCTAGAGACCGACCCTGGTATAAGTGTGTTTGTGTATAATATTAATGTGTTATTTGCACTGTATTAGCGACCTGTGCTCTTGAATGCACAGTTATCCAGCATTTTAACTCCGTTTCCTTTTTTTTTTTTAAATCGTCGTTTAATTGCCGTAAAGCATTTTATGATGGCGTGGTCGTAAAAATAGACTGTACTCATTACATTTGGTGATTAAAAGGACACTGACACTTATAGCCAGCATTTTAACCCGTTTTACGTAGATGTTAACATTAGCAACAAGTAAACACTGATTTGTAACCTGTATGTTGCTGGTTCAAGTTCCACGCGTGACGTGTAATTTTGAATGTCGAGTACTTATGACTTTCCCAGCAAACTTCTTCATTCCCTGTTTCATATCTAGCTAGGTGATGGTTTTGTATTTTTTCATCAAACACATACGCACATTAACTGTAGAATTTATTTTAATATTCATAATTAATCGCGTGTGTGGTTATTGGAGCTGTTTGTTTTCTCTGTAGTCGCTTGTCATGGTTTGACGGATCTGGAATGGGTTTCTGCCTGGAGTACCCGTCAATTAGCCTCCATGCCATTTCCAGGGATCTAAGCGCCTACCCACAGGAGCATTTGTATGTGATGGTCAATGCCAAACTCGGCGGTGAGGCTCCCAGGACACCCGTGTGTCGCCTGTCTTTTTATACATCACGTCGATACCAGTGTGCGTTTGCTTCAGTGCCTGCAAACTTGTGTGCTGTACACATTGAATGGAAGGCTCTAGGCTGGATTTGACTCTGTCAATAGGGTGCAGAGTGTAATGTTATGGTTGTTTTCTAGATGAAGCTGAAATGGAAGCTGAAAAAAAAGAGGAGGATGATGATGATGATGATGACGAGGACAATAGTGAGGATGACTCTGGGCCAATCACAGAAATCCGCTTCGTGCCCACCGACAAGGCTGCATGTGAGTCACGAAAGGAAAAAAAATGGCAGTCAAATGAAAACTTCCGCTTCGTCCTGAGCATGTTATTCTTGCGAATGTGCCGTGAGACGGTTAATGAAGTGGCCCTCTGTGTGTCCGGCTTCCTGCTCCAGTGGAGCCGATGTTTAACGCCATGTGTGAGTGTCAGGCACTGCACCCCGACCCTGAGGATGACGACTCCGATGACGACTTTGAGGGGGAGGAGTATGATGTGGAGGAGGCTGGTAAGCTCCTGCTCCTTCACCTCTCCCACCCCTTGGAAGTAGACTGTTCCTTTGCTCTTTATCTCGTGGCCTTGTGTTCTGCTGAGCTGTGGTCTCAGGAGAGGCGTTTCGCTGCTCCTCTCCGCTCACCTGCCCGCCACTCTTGCAGAGCAAGGCCATGGAGATGTGCCAACCTTCTACACGTACGAGGAGGGCCTTTCCCAGCTGACTGTCGAAGGCCGAGCCACGCTGGACCGGCTGGAAGGCATGCTGTCCGCGTCAGCCACACAGCAGTACCACATGGCAGGCGTGCGGACCGACAGCACCGCAGCGGATTTCGACGGTACGTCTCTGAACTGACCTTGCTGCTTTTCTTTGCCCTTGTATTGCATTCTCATGTACCATATGCTTGTAGGTTATGTGCATGCAGATGTCTCTTTAAATCTCTCCACAGAGGGTGTAATTTGTTTAAACCACAAGGGGGCATGGGCATGCTTTGCCGTGTGAGTGCTTGGCAGACGCTTGGTGATGGTCAGGTGAATATGTTTACCTAGGGAGCATAGACCTGAAAGTGGTTGCTGTGTTCTGCTCACTTTAGATGGAATGGAAGTGGATCCGGGTTCGACTGTTGCTGGACAGTTTGAGGATGCAGATGTGGATCACTGGTATGACCTTTAGATTTTATAACTTGGCAATGGGGATGCATTGATTTTTTTTTTTTTTTTTTTTTACAAGAACATTTTTCCCAGAATGGGAGGGGGGCTGAGGACTACATTGATTTGCAAACTTACATTCTGACACATTTAGCAAGAGGCACCAATAGATCTGTTGATCTACAGATGCTTCGCTTTGTTGTTCGGCTGCCGCTCTCCTCCGCCCGAGCTGAGAAACCTACGCCGCACGGCTGATACATCACCTGCCGCTTGCCAGTTGGCTGATCGAATCCTTTCTCTCTCTGCAGATGGAACCGACCCGATTGTGCCAACAGAAGCACTTGGGACAGCTGAATAAAAATGGAGGCCAGGAGGGGTTTCAGCGATGACCTAATTTTTTTTCCTTCCTACTGCCAGCTGTGAATTGTATGTGGTTAATTAGAGAGATGGCAAAATACATTGTTCTTCATTAGGAAGCTCTTACCTTGGTGTTGCTCTTTTTTACTGTAACTGAAGACTGACCTGATCGGTGTGTTTGTGACAAATGGCTTAATAAAAATAGTTTTTCTATGATCCATTTGACTGCTGCCTGTATTTTAGAAGATGCCCAGCTTGGTGTAGCAGCAGAGCAGCCGCCCATGTAAATGAATACTGTGTTGAGTCACTTCGGGTGAGTGTCTCCGCTATACCAGGGCAGCATCGTGATGTCGCCTGACAGCCTGAGCGGTTGTTAGCTTACTGATGAGCCCGGGCTTGGCTGCGATTCGCTGGGGTTTTCCCAGGCCTGCGCCTACATTCATCCTCCTGGCTTCTGCCCAGTCAGGATCCAATTTGGATCCCTGTTTTGGCACTGGTGTGCATTGTTCAGTAATGTGCAGAGCCAGTGTGATCGCAGCATTACCTCATGGTCCTACCAGACTTCACAGAGCAGAAATTATGAATTTGATATGGTGTGTCCTATGTTCTCTGATTCTCTTTCCTGGATAATCACTACCCCACTGAAGGCACCATTCTGAATACCCACAACAGCTGTGCACAGAGTAACCTCTGGGTAGAGATCATGAACCTGCAGCGCAAAGCTGAGTGAGTCATAAATCGCTGAGGAGATGCATATTCACTAGACAATAAAACAATAATAATTAATTTGGGAGTGGGCCAACCCACACAGCAGTCCCTGTGTGGAGCGTAAAACACAGCGTTTCCCTCTGCGGTCGGGACGGCTGTATCACACGACTTTTGAAAGAACCTTTTTTGAATCCATGTGATTTCAGTCCTGTTCAGTTCTGCTTACTTGGTGCTGGGTTCCCAGTGCCTGAGGTATAGCTGTTGGAAATTGAATTAGATGGAGGAAGATTGCTTTACTGAGCAGGATTTAAAAAAAATAATAAATAAGCTGAATCACTGTTCCTCTGCTGGATGCACTTTGGCCTGAGCAGTGACAGTGATGGGGGAGGGTGACTGAGGGAGCAGAAAGGTGACATTTGCAGAGTTCTGTCATTTTCTAAAACCATTTTTAACTCGTGCAGTCCTGTTGGTCTGCAGCCATTTTCATCTGCCGTGTAGCGTGTCGTCTTGTCTCTCCCTCCCACCTGCAGTGTATATTTATCACAGTTCAGGAACACGGTGTCCTGCTTTTCCGTATCCGGGAATTTAACCATAAATTCAAGCATGTCTGCTGCTTCGGAAACCTGTACAACCAGAAAGCTTAATTAGCATTCCTACATAATCACAGAAGTGCTGGGTGTGTGTGTTGTAGATTTCTGATTAAACACATGCAGTAACTTATGAGGCCTTTGCTTAGCTGGTTGGGCTTGGCGCAGTACAACGCCGCACTGTTTATCACGTCCCTTTGGGTCAGTATTTACCAGGATGTACACAGATTATCCTGAAATAACCCCCCCAGTCACACCCAGTCTATCATTCACAGATTAGTGTTTAATGTCAGGGAGGGTGGCCAACTTCGGAATGTTACTCTGTACACATTACAGACAACACAAGTGATTCATACAAATTGCCACTAGACTGACATGATTCATTCCAGCCTGACTTCTATATAAAATACTGTGCAAATTTATGCAAACTCAGCATTGCGCTAAACGAGCATCGATTGATTAAAAACACTATTGGATAATACAATTAACCCCCTTTCCAGCATTATCTGTTCCATCTGAGGTACTTACCCAGATACATTTTTCCATCATTGTTCCCATCTAAAGTTCTCAGGCTTGTCCTTGTGCTCAGTCTAATTTCAAGTTAAGTATTCCTAAGAAGGACATTCCTGCTGTGCTTAAAAAAGGTGAAGTACGGTGGCTCACCATCGCAGTCACTAATTATGGTGACGCGCATCGCTTTGTTTCCTGCATTGCTAATACCGTGTGCTGTCCGTCGGCCATTTTACCTGAGCCAGGGAATACACAGAAACAGCAGATCTGGCCATAGACTGCGTAACAGTGCAGATGGATTGGCGATGAGCGGCGTATGTGTACATCTGCAGGACTCTTCTGGTGATTTCATTAAACCCACAATGCAGGAGAAGCCCCTGTTCACGCCGTGGTGTAAGTATGACCACTCCGGAATCTTTGACTATCGCTAGAATTGCTGGCTGATTCCCGACTCTCCGAGCATCTTTACTGTAACTTTTTAGTTGCAGCTGGAAGAAACTCTGTGTCCTTCTGGAACGTTCTTCCAGACAAGAGCGGGATGACCTTGTCAGAGAGCAGAACGGAGAAGGTCATACCTGGGGGGGGGGGGGTGAAGACACAGAGGTGTGAGATCTTCTCCTGGTCAGAAAATGAACACGACAGCAGATGCTTCATCTACACCAGTTTTTTAGTGTGTCTGCAGCCTCCAGAGAAGCTGGCTGATCTAACCCTTAAGACAGTTGTTGACAGAATTTACTTATTAGCTTTGCAATGAGCAGCCCAGCAGAAACACGGTTGTGGTTATCAGCCCCAGTAACTGAAGAGAGGAGTCTTACCCAAAACCGGTCCCAGCCAGTAGACTATAGAATATTCCATGAAGGTGTGTCCTTCGCAAGCGAATTGCGTGGAGAAAGCTAGTGCTGGGTTGAACACAGCACCGGTGAAGCGACCACCTGTACGAGTCCAAACACAGGTCTCAGCCCCGGTCAGACAACAAAATATGACATTCAGGCCTCAAGAACTGAGATAGTAACTCGAACTTAGCTGGGTCATCATCTGCTCTGAAAATAGCTTTAAGTAACCACTCATATTTCCTCTATACCAGATTATAGAACCGGGTTTAGTTAAAAAAGTTAAATAACACCGACAATAACCATGAAAATAAATGGACTATATGCTATATGCGACATGAAATTACATTTCTCTATCACTTCAGCTGGTTTCCCACATATCAGCGACAGGACTGAGCCTGAATGAAATGTGCAAACAGACACATGAGCGATTCAGGACAGTACTTAACCTCTTACTTTCACAGCGACTAAGACATCCTTTCCATAAGTAAATGCAACATCTACGGGAAATAAACGGATGTAGTGCATTTTGTTTCGTGACTCAGTTCAAAACTGGCGTTACAGTTACAACTAAGTTAAACCAACATCATGTTCATTAAAGGGTATTAATTGGTATATACCAACCTGCATAGACGAGCGTCGTGATGACCGCAGCTATTATATGGACCCTGTATTTCACATCCGTCCCCTTGAAGCACGTGAGCGCGCTCTGCACGGCGAAAGCACAGCCCAGCTCCACGGCCGCGGCGGCGGGCAACGGGACGTCAATCGGACTCAGGCACTGAAATAGTAGCGATCTGTGCCGGACGTGCAGCTCGTACATACCCAGAGCCCACAGATACGGCGCCGCTGAACGTGCTACCGCAGCCGCCAGGAACTGGCAGGCGATCCGCCACAGGGCGCCGCTGCAGCTCAGGCTGCGCCGGTAGACGCTCTCAAGTGCGCCGGAGGGGTTGCATATCGCCCCGCTGAAAGTCAGTGCGTGGACCACCGAGATGAGGTAGGTGAGAGTCAGCATGACCCTCGGCTCGGTCCGGCCCAGCTCGCCGAGGAGCTTCAGTTCCTGTGTGCAGGCGCAGAGCTGAAACGTGGAGATGAGCTCCACGGCATAAGCGGCTCGGTGCGCCAACAGCTTAGCGGCCGCCCTGCGGCTCGCTTCGCTGAGCAGCACCACGGCAGTCAGCAGCGCCAGGGACGCACTCAGATCGGCCATGCCAGCGCGCTGCGTTTCTCCCGTCCCCATCGGAGTTCGCCCTTCTGCAGCGAGTCCCCTTCCCACACCGCGGAAGTACCGCTCCTGTGACCAGGAGAGGGCGGAGTTCAGGCGTTGAGAGGTGTGCGGGTCTTCCGATGGACCACAATTTATTCCCCCAGTCAGAAATACCAAACAATTTAAATAATAGTCTGAAAAAATATACATACTAAAATAGACAATAAAATGAAACTTTGACTTTTTTCATAACGAGTGCGATGAGTTTTTAGTGATTGCATTTTTACTACATGACGTGATGAATATAGTCAGTAATGAAGATATTCCATGTTGAACTGGACGGTCTCAATGTAGGCGGAGCTCATCCCTCATCTGGGGGAATTTGGATAAATATCAGGGAAAAAACATTTCCGGACAAAACTACAATATTGTTATGTTTCTAAATGTAGTGGCACTATTAAGCAACATTAAACTGTCATCCCAACCAGGCTGTACAGCTGCCCTGTATGCTGTCCTTCCTGGGAACAGTTCTCGGATAACCGTCCCCCCCCATTCTGTATACGGTAAGCAGTTAATTGAATGGACGGATGTTCTAAGAAGAAACTGTATCCTTTTACAATATATAGAAATGTGTTTTTAACTTAATGGTCTTTTCTACAAGTCTCATACAAATCCGTTGAACGACCGCTCTGGTCAGATCATCTCTATCAGATCAAGGTTCTTCGTGATACACATGAACTATCCGAGACCACCAGCAAAGGGTGCTGAACTTTAACAACCATAAGAACAACACTAATAATAATAATAATAATAATAATACATCCATTTTCCAAACCGCTTATCCTACTGGGTCGCGCGGGGTCCGGAGCCAATCCCGGAAGCAATGGACACGAGGCATGGAACAACAGGGCCAGCCCATTGCAGGGCACACTCACACACCATTCACTCACACATGCACTCCTACGGGCAATTTAGCAAGTCCAATTAGCTTCAGAATGTCTTTGGACTGTAGGGGGAAACCGGAGTAATAATAATAATAATAATAATAATAATAATATACTAACAACAGTTTACTTTTTGTTGTTGCTAATGTTATATTATTTTTGCTGTTGTTGTTATAGCTCAATCAATTATTTTAAATTCGGTATGCATTTCCTTGTCAAATATGCCAGCACACAAATGTAGGCTATTGCTTTATCTACCATTTTTGCAGCATAAGTATATGCAGACATGACTTGCATTTCATTGTGAAATGTGTGATTGATGACATCCCATTAGCTAATCTCCGTTCACATTACGTCACGTTATCTATATGAAAAATCCACGAAAATGACGTAGTGCAGGAGCGTCACCCCCGGTTGGCACCCAGAAGCTCCATCCATTTACGCACCGGGGATCCGCCTTCTCTGGCAAAGACGGACCGGCAACAAGATCAATTGCTGGAAGGTGGGATCTGAGACTGACCAGTTGCATACTGGTGCATTGCGTGGTGGGCGGGCGTTGCTATGTAGCAGGTTCGGATGTGCCTGACAATAGCTGGAGACTGGCAAGTTTGTGGGGGGGAAGAAAGGGGACTGTCGGCCGAGCGAATCAGACGCGTGTGCATGAGTGCCGGACTGGGTAATCGCACCGGGAATTCCCTACAGCAGCACCGGGAAGGAATCGGCGAGCGTCTGCAGGTCAGATTTCCCATATTTTACATTTTCACCCTCCTTCAGTTTTTATGTACCGATCAAGCTCGGTGTAGTCTGTCTAGTCTCGCCTTAGTGTGAGACTTAGAGAAGCCGCATGAGAAAGGGGGAGGGAGGGGGGACCAATTCTTAGCGAGCATGAAACAGCGGTGGGAAAATGCAGACGGTTAATTCATTTCACGGTGCTGCCGATTGCGATTTGAAGTTTGTTTTTAGGGCGATGCCCCCTAGCACTTTATACGCATTTTCACGCCTGGTGTGTTCTCCCCAACTCTTGCTGGTCTACAGTATGCAGTGACAGTATCTTGTTAGACAGTCGCTTGAAATGACATTTTTCCCTCTCGTTGGTTGCCATTGCCAGTCGGTTCACATTTAGTCTGTATATAAATATCAATGAAGCTTGCTTGTGTTTCGATTACGGCTGTTCCTCTCACTGTACTAGTGAACAGTTCAGACAACTAGGTATATCTGTCAACTACAGGAGCCTTAACTGTATAACATAAGGCTTGCCATGTGAAACTGTGTGAGATATTGTCTGTATATGTAGGTGGATTTCAGTTTGGCCAGACTGATGTGTTGCGTCTGCCAGATCCGAAATCCTGCTGAATTGTGCAGCCTCTTTTTCCGTGATGCTTAGTTTTATGCCCCTGGTCCTGTAAAATACACATTAGTGGTTTGCATGCTTTACTCAGTAGTGTGGGGGCACTTTTGCGGTATTTCAAAGAGTCATGCAAATTCTGATGTACACTATGCAGTTTTTCTGGGCTGAGGGTCCTGAATTGAGTTCGGTAATCTCTCTTTGTTATTAGTTTAGTACTAAACTAGTACTATGGTCTGGTTTGAGCCAGTCACCCCCCCCTTTACAATATCGGTGTTGCGCGCCCAGAAGACGCATATTTTTTTTTACTACATATTTTTACCCAGTCAGATGAAGTATTTGTTACGATTCTAAACTGTATTTTTTAAATATGAATTTCAGTTGGCCGCAGATACAGATGAAATGGCTAAAATTAAAGCCTGTTCCACGTCATTAAAGCAACATCTGTGTCAAAATCTATTTTTTTCGTATGTTTTGTTTCTCTTTGAGTGCAATGCTCGACTCATCCTAAGCGTTAAATTAATAAGACCACACCGTCTTCGAATTTATGGACATATGACTGGATCAACAGCGGTGAGATGAGCACCAGCCGTAACGCACGTAAACTTAGCAAAGGGGGAATAAAACTAGGGGAGGGGCATTTTCAGGAGGGGTTATTTGCAGGGAGGGTACAGGGCATGTGGGTCACCTGACGCGCCTCTCCGTCCACCATGCCGGAGCTCATGGTTCATTAGACAGGTTTGCACTTTGGACTTATTAAACTGCATCCACTGGATTTGGTCCAGGTGCATGACAGCAGCTTTTTCTCCACGAAATGTGACTTATTGGGGAGAGTAATGTCCGAACGAGCAAATCCACACCTGTGCCTGCTATGAGGAAGGGCATGGTGCCGGTTTTGCGCCGTCCCGTAACGGTTTACCGCTGAGGAAACGTGATCTTCAGCCGCTTAAATCCTTTGCGAGGCAAAATCCTGAAACGCTGACGCCCCCGCGTTCGATAAATTTTCAGTCTGTTGTTGTAGATGTTCTTTTTTTTAATTACTGGGTTTTCCAAATGGACCAAGACAGTCATCACTTTGAAACAATGAGTCAGAATGACGTGATTTGTGTGAGCTCTGTGTGTGTGTGTGTGTGTGTGTGTGTGTGTGTTGTGAGCGCATCTGTGACTGAGTGTGCAGGCACCACTGATCACTTAACGGCAAGTCCTCAAGAAGTAATGTGACTGGTCAGGGTGGGGGCAAGCACAGTGAGTCGCCTCACTCCCTGGACGGCCGTGTGGTCACCGTGACACCCCCCCCCCCCCCCCCCCCCCAAGCTGCACAGGGTTGGGGAGGGGGGAGGGTAAAGGACTAGGTACATGCAAGAGTCTGACTTCTGACATGTTTGGAAGACTGGAGAAACTTCCACACTCACTGAGACTTCAGCGAATGAGTTCACCTTCATATTAATATCTTCGAGGTCATGATTCTGTTCTGTTCTGTTGGGGGTCCAGCGAAGCCACTTACTCAGTTCCAGTCCAACCCCCTGTATCGCCTAATGGGTTAGTTTGAACTGTCTCATCTACACAGACGGTACTGCCCAGGCAGGTGGGGTTATCATGTGTGTCCCAGGAGCTATTTCAGCAAGACCATCCACACAACAGGTCTAGATCTCATGTCCATCTGTGTGTCCAAATACGTGAAAATGCCTCGCTTGGGGTCGTGCCGCGCCGACATGAACGTGGATTGTAACCTGTCATCTGTACATTGATCCTTTTGTGTCATATTTATGTTAAACAACCCCCCCATGGGATGGTTTGCTCTTCTCTGCACATTCAGTTATGCAACATGTCAGCGTATATGAAAGCCCACCCCCCTCCCCTCAGTAACGTAGCTGAAGTCACTGTTCTGTCACTGTTTGTGATGTTATCACTTATAAATTCCCCCCTGTAAGTAACGGTGACATGTCCACCCTCCTTCAGAGGAGTCCGGCTCCCTAAAGTCACTCCTGCACCTCCTCTTCCTCCTCTATTCCTCCCTTGTCCTACCTTATGGGTCATTTTAAGGTGGCCTGATGGAATCGTGGCGAGGGATTTCGTCTAGCTTTGTTTTCGGTGGCTCTCGAGTCCGAACTACCTTAATTTTCAGTCTGCACCTAAGGAGCACTTAAATGCTCCTGAACACACAGGATGTGCCAGTCTTCCCTGGAGCATAGACTAAACACCCCCCCTGGGTGGATTAAATCGCCTATAGGAGGCTTTGGACACAGAATTAACCAGAAGGTTGCTGGTATGACACTCCGGATTAGCCAGCTGTTCTAGCTTCCAGTTAATTAACTTGGAGTTTCGCAGAATTAATTGTTCTGTGTTTTAAGGGTGTGAAAGCGGTAAGCTGAGTGTTAGTGCCCATCATGGTCTTCGTCATGCAGTCTAAATGCGCTCTCATGCAGGAGTGCTCGCAGCTCCAAAGCGACGGGCCTTTTCGACTGCACCACTGAGCTTTGGGCTGCCTTACTGTTCTGCTGTCCCTCTCACCCAGGACAATGATGCTGCCAAATTAGAGGTGCCAAGTTCGTTTCCCCTCTGAAAGGTGGTACCTCCCATTGGAATGCTGGGGAGCACCCCCCACCCACCCAGCCCTGACTCTGCCTAGGTTACCCTGGTTCCCGGAGACGGTAGTTACGGTGTTTGGTAAATGGAGATGTTAGCCAGGAGATGAACGATAACTCGAGGACAGTAATTTTACCCAGGAGTGCAAAGATCGCTGCACCATTGTCTGTGACCAGACACGTGAGGTGGGATCTGCGTCCTGTGATTGGAGGCAGGACTGATAGGGAGCGGCTTGGTGCCGCAGGCCGAAGAACAGGGGGAGGCGGACGGGGAGCAGAGCGGCGAGATCGAAACAGGAGAGGCGGACGGGGAGCAGAGCGGCGAGATCGAAACAGGAGAGGCGGATGATTCCTCGATCCCAAGGCTCCGAAGTCGTCCACATCCCGCCCTATGATGTCACCCTCGCCTGCTCACACCCTGGTCTGGCCCTGTGGCATAGCACTCTTGCAGAAGAGTGTTTTCACCAGCAGCCCAATTTAGATCACATTTGTCTTTTATTGTACCTTCTCCTCACTGCCCCCCACCCTGACCCAGCGAGAATCCTGGCTGATCACGGTCGGCGTGACCTGGAATGACCCCTTGCGATGTCACTGCCACTGAGCCGCTGTTTGGATCAGAGCCTTATTAATGCTAAGCTGGCGGGGGCTTCTTTCCCTCCCCGTGACAAATGTCTCCCTTGGTCCGCACCTCTGAAGCCCCTCTGAATGGATTGGGGAGGTTCTGTGTTGTTTTTTACATGGGGAGAGATGTTGTGCCTGGGGGCCGGTGTAACTTCTGAAGGTCATATTAATCAAAATGTGACTGATGTGCGCCCCCCAGCTGATTTAAGTAGCTCTGTTGGCTGCTCTTTGGCCCCCCATGTGTCTGAAACATTATCAGGGGTGCCCAGCCCTACAGACAGACCGCCACTCCTGTGCCACCTGGAGCGCCCCGATGCATTGTGGGATACACGTTTACCCATGAATACGGCTGGTTAAAAGGTCTTTAAGTTTAATCGAGCACTTCCTCATACGATTCTAGTGTTTTCTAGTCTCTGTGAGGCTTACAAGTGCTGATAAACCATGTATAATTAAAGGAAAATGCTCTCAGAGAGGAACCTATTTCCTGATGTGATTCATGGTGGGGGGGTGGGGTGGGGGGGCATTGGGCATTTCATGAGGTAAAAAAAGGGCACTTTGTCAAGTCGGTGTCTGCCTGCAACTACAAACTTCACTTCTTTGCCTCCTCTCTCTCCCCCTTTCATCCTAGTAAGGGAGACACTTGTGCCCCCCCCCGCCCCCCCCCCACCTGACAGCAAGCCGCTGACGGAAGGAGATCAGCTTTGTGTAATATTCCATGAATAATGGAGCACTCAATTTCAGCACAGGCACTGTATTGTTCGCCCCCCCCCTCTGTGTGTGTGTGTGTGTGTGTGTGTGTGTGTGTGTGTGTGTGTGTGTGTGTGTGTGTGTGTGTCCCGCACAGGCCAGATCTTCCATCCCTGATAGATGTTGGGGTTCCATGGGGGAGTGTCACTTGGAAACAGATTAAGGCTGGACGTCTGTCTAGCGCTGGAGGGGGGGGTCCCGGTCCCACGATTCAGAGTCCAACAATGACAGATGGATGAAAGGAAATGGGGAGGGGAGCCTCAAAGTTTAGTCGGTGTGTGTAGGTTAACTGAGCTGTTGGGGGGGGGGGGGTTGCCATAACGATGGAGAGCCCCCCGCCCTCCCCCGCCGGCTTCATGGACCTGTTTTATGGGTCTCCGCATAGGTCTGAAAGCTTGGCCTTGGCTTTAGGGTCTGCATTATTGACAGGGGCTGACGCCAGAATGCCCCCTCCCCCCATTACATTTGCATTAAGCGATTCTCATTAAGCGTAATAAAGCAGGAAGGCATCTCCCTGGCTGGACGCTGCTGCCCCATTGCATTGTGGGAATGCATGTGGCCATTTCCGCGTCAGTGTCTCTCAGGGACACGGTCGGCTGCATCACGTTCCTCCTCCTCCTCCTCCTCACCCGGTGGAATCCCCCCCCCCCCCCCGAGTTTGAGCGTTGACAGTGATGTGGCTCTTTTGAGCTTACGCCTGTCTGTTAATTTGATTTTTTTTCTTTCCATTTGGCAGGCCGCTAATTGACGTTAGCATGGGGAAGTTCCCAGACTTACCTTTGGGACAGAGAGCCGGGGTAGGGGGAGGTAAACGTAAACTTTCAGAGGGATTGATCCTAAGTCCTGCGCCCAGCCGGGCTGTTTGCTTGAGAGGTGGGGCTGGCGGGGCTGACGGGGCTGAGGTACCATGAAACTGCGGGTGATTCATCTGCGTCTGCATGGGATCCTGCAACGTGACCGATTTCCCTCCCCATCTGCTGGCTCTGCTGAGTCAGATCTGGACAAGATCTAATGGATCATGATCCATATCGTCTACGGTAGATTCAGACCCTCTCCAGGACCAGGCAGGTTAGTTAGACTCGGAGTCCTGACATGGGCAGGGAGGTAGGAGGCCCACGTTTACCGTGAGAACCAGTGCGCTTCCAAAACAGGTAATAAAATACATCGGAGTGATAAGAATATCAGTCATGCAGTTATAAAGGTGTAAGATCAGACCAGACCTTAAGGTCACATTGTCAGTCCTGTGTGAGTCATGGTTACTGTGACGACAGCACTGAGGTTGCCGCGGACGGTGACTCTTTAAGCTGGCCGACTTAACAACATGTTTACCTGTTGGTGCAGTGGGGGAAGAGATCTTTTCCAGCCTTCTGGGCTCCTCTACTCTTGTGAGGAGGGGGCTGTCTCCCTCCCATGGAATGCCTGCACCAAGCATCACATTTCCTGGCTGGGCTGCCCTAGGGGCAGACAGCAGGGTTCAGGCTGCTGGGGAGGCACAGTAGCCGGTTACCTGACATAAAGGAGCTGCCCCACCCTTCCTAAAACACAAACGCTCCCATTGTTGAAAGGAGCTCCAATGTCAGCCGCCTCTCTGCTCCATCTCCAGCTGCCCCTTTGAAGCAGCAGCTCAGTCTACACTGCATGTGACCATCTTATTCTTTGGCACGCACAAGCACATCAGAGGAGTCTCTCTTGCACGATTTTACCCTTCCCACAATGCCGTTCGTCGTGCTATAGATGGAGGATCTCGCCCGTTCGCCCTGGAGCCTGGCATGGGAATGTTTACCTTGGTGTGCAGATTGTAAAGGAGGCAGGGATAAGTCCAAAGGTTACTTCAGAGAAGCAAGGCTGTCTCTGCGTGTCTGTGACTGGACCCAAACACAGGTGGAAGTTCTGAATGGGTCTGATTGAGTGGTCCTGGAGTAGGTCGTGAAGGCCAGCGCTCTGCAGGTTAACGGACCCCACAGACCGACCCCCACCCCCTAACTACCCATCAGCTCAGATGCACAGGCGTGGTGCAGACCGTCCCTGTCCCTGATGGTAGTCATTTCAGTCCCAGATGAAAGAGGGGGGACCCTGAGATTACAAGGGTGGGGGTGGAGACGTCTCCCAGGAGGGACTGGGAGGAGCAGTGCTTGTGACCCCCCCCCCCCCCCCACCCCGCCATATTGCCTTTTGATTAGTGGTGCTTGGGGGAGTGATATAAAGAGAACCTATAAATACCGGATTCCCCCCCCAGCACAGAGAGCACCTGGTACCATATTAGCGGCCCTGGGGACCCATTTCCGTGTGACACCATCATAATGGGAGGTGGGTAGGCGCCGAACCATACCGACCCGATTCGTGAGCGAGGGGAAAGTCCCATGGAAACGAGCCGCCCGGAGATGCAGGAAATGGACACATAAAGGCTGGCTAATGGTCAGCGGTGCGCTAATGGCTGCCAGGCCGCGCGTGTGCTGTACGGGGGGGGGGGTCTCTGCGAACCGCTCCGTAACCCCCAAGGTTTACCTTAAATGCCAGGAGACAGGCTCCGGAGCTGAGTGGGGAGGGTTAGGATTTCCTGGGGGGGGCTGTTGTACCTTTGGAGTAACTTAACCTGAGGGGATCCAGTAAAATATTAGTATTAACACTAAATGTATTAAATAGTAAAGTCTGCAGAATGTTCTGGATGAAACATTAAAAAGGGTATGTGCCCCAGCCCGCCCCCCCCACTCACCCCACCCCCACCCCCACCCAGAACTCCTTCTGTTTGCCAAGGTCTCCCTTTGCCTTGCTCTTCTCTCTCCCTCTCTCTCTCTCTTCCTCCCACTGGGTGCCCCGCTCCCTCAAACACCCCAGGCATCCCGGGGTGGGGGGGGCAGCCACCAGCAGGTGAGCGGCTGGGGACCAGGGATGAAGCCCATTCACATGCAGATCAGGCCATCTTCAATGCCATCTGCTCTCTGCCTTCTTATAGGTCTCCTCAATGCCCCCCCCCCCCCCAAATAACTGGCCCATCCAATCAATTGTTAATTATAAATAATGAAACACAAGCTGACTGTTGCCAAACTGCTATTTAACCAGAGCAGCTCTGCCCTCTTTTCCCTGAAAGCAGAGTCATGTGTGTGTGGGTTTCCTGTGGACCCCCATGGCGTGAATATACCGTCCCCCCCACCAGGGAATCTGGGTAGTCGACGGAGGACCCTGCCCTGTCTCCTCCCCACATCGTGAAGGGGGGGGGGTGCAGTATCCTGAGGGTCGGGTTCTCCCTCGTGCTCGTTACACCCCCAGCGTGTCAGCCGTGCTCATGAGCGCCCTCTGCAGGACGAGGCCTTCCTCTTCGATCTGAGCTGCTTCGGATTCCGGTCCTCTGCATGCTGCACAAGGAATTTCTTTTTGTCTTTTCTTTTTCTGTCTGGAAGTGTGAATGCGTTTTGATCTGGGGGGGGGGGGGCTGTGCGCAGTGTCTCAGTCAGAAGCGGGTCCCTTTCCTGCTGTGAGCGGGGCTCCATCACACCTGACTCGCGGAGGTTTTCAGGGTCACCCCTCTCGATAAGGAGGTACTCGTAATTGTAATTCTTCGCTTTGTTGAATGAAAATGAGGGCAAGCTGGGTAGATCTCCGCAGGTCCACTCGGGGGGGGGCGGGGTCCCGCACTAGGAACGACGCATCCCGGAGGCTGATTTATGGTAAAATATACATTTGAAGTTGTGGCTCCCTCCTCCGCCTCGTCTTCCTCCTCGTCCCCCCTGGGCGTGTTTTGGGGGAAGCCCCTTTGCACTGACAGGCTTTGAACATCCCGGCATGGCGGGGAGTGTCACTGGACAGAGGAAGTGGTCTGCCAGAGCGACCCTGGTTCCCCTCTCTGGGTGGAAGGTGGGGCCTGTAGGGCCGGGGTTTCATCCCCTGTGGGCGGCAGCCGCTGCGTCTCGCTGCGTCGTCTGTGTCGCATGCATGGCTGCCTCTGAATCTGCATAAATCGCGGTAAACTGGAGCCCCGCTGTCGCTCGTTATCTCCGGGTGCAGGACCCCCCCCACGCTGCTAACCTTTGTTATGCTTCCCCAGAAGATTCGCTTGATCTGAGCTTCTTGTCAGGTGACCCCCCCCCCCCCCCCCAGATGGCTGTTAACCCCCCCGCTCCGATGCCACTGCATACACATGTGGAATCATAAATCCAGAAATACATAAGAATGATAACAGAATCACCCCCCCCTTCCCACAGTCATGGAAGAAACGTGCTAGTAATCTTTTGTTTGGGTTGGGTGGGGCTGCTTTTTTACTACATGAGTACACAGCTGTTCCTGGGCAGAGAGGGTGAAATAGACCTTTGCCGTTCACTCGTGCCCCCCTACCTCAAACTGGTAACATTTGTTTATCTAACAAATGCTTTTATGTGACATACAATTAAGCCAAGCTGGTCACTGAAGCAATTTGGGGTTAGGGTTCTTGCTCAAGGGCCTAGTGGTGATATGACTCTGACCCAGGGATCTGAACCAGCGACCATCTGATCACAGACACAGCAGCTGCACACCGCCCCCTGTCACCGCTCTGAGTCGGGACCTTTGGCAAACGTCTGTATTTTAAATATTAGATTTTTTTAAATTCCAGAATGACTTGCATGTCTCTATCCCCCCTTCCTGAACCCAGTCTGCTTTATTAAAGGGTAATATACACCCCCCCCATCCCCCCCCTCATGGACCTGAAGCAGCCTCACTTTGGTTAGATGCCCAGTTCTCTGCCCCTGCGGTGCGGGAATCTGGCCAGACCCTCTTGCTCCTCATGCGTGTGTGTGTGCATGTGACTGTGTGTCTATGCGTGTGACTGTGTGTCTATGCGTGTGACTGTGTGTCTATGCGTGTGTGTGTGCATGTGACTGTGTGTCTATGCGTGTGACTGTGTGTCTATGCGTGTGACTGTGTGTCTATGCGTGTGACTGTGTGTCTATGCGTGTGACTGTGTGTGTCTATGCGTGTGTGAGCCCATTTGTGTGTGCGTATGTGTGCATGTATCTGTAACTGTATATGATGCCGTTGGTCTGTCTGTCCATTCATCCATCCTGGCATGATCCTCCCCTCTCGCCGCACACCTTGTCGCTGAATGTGTGTTTGCATACTGATCCCAGAACAGGCAGAAGCTGCAGGAGGTCCAGTGCCGTGAGCCAGCAGTAAAACAGGTTCTGGAAAGCGGACCAGCACACAGCGGGCCGTCAGGACAGAGGGGTCATATCACCACAGTACGACACTGAGCACATCCCAGGTTAAATAATGTGGTTCCTCCAGCTCCTATACATACACGGATATATACACAAGCACAGTGTGACTGACAGGAGCCCTGAGTCAGACCCTGGTGTCTGGCTTTGTTCTCACACCTCTGTCAGACAGTACGATTACATGCGCACAAAGAAATCAAATTATTTTTAGTCCGTTTAACTAGTTTAACTTTTAAACTGCATGTAAACACGTCAGTCCGACTGAAATAGTACTAAATCGAATTGCTCGTAGTCGGATTAAGACACTCGGACAATGCGACTGAGAGTCGATTTACTCCATACATACGTTCAATCGCATTCAAACTGGTCTAGGCATCCTGCGCATGCTCAACAGTCCCCCAGCCCCTGATCTTTGACCCGGAAGTAACAGAAAAGGCCGGTACGCGCAAAGCAGAGGGCTGGACAACTTGTGATATTAAAACAAATATCGCATGTTATGCACATCCAATTCTTACATCGCTAATCGGCCAAATTAAGATCAAGCTTTTTCTTACCTTCAGTTTGGTACGGATATTATAGGGCAGAGAGTTTAGGTCTCGCTAAAACGTTTTTACTTTGTCATAGGAAAAAAACCTAGCAAGTTTTGCAATTTTTTATGATTATTCATTTTGAAGATTATCTAGTATATGTTTAAAAATCAGTGTAAAGTTTACCTCCGCTGCTTTGCATTAACACTGCATGCGTTCTCCGTGACAGTCATGATCATCTTAATCCGTGCTGTTTAAATCACTCTTCTCGTGAGAATTTTTTGTTGAACGTCTTTTTTGTTTAATAAATATCCATCCATCCATCCATTTTCCAAACCGCTTATCCCACTGGGTCGCGGGGGGTTCGGAGCTTATCCCGGAAGCAATGGGCACGAGGCAGGGACCCAGAATCGGTTGTGCCATCGCAGGGCACACTCACACACTCACACACCATTCACTAACACATGCATTCCTACGGGCGATTTAGCAACTCCAATTAGCCTCAGCATGTTTTTGGACTGTGGGGGGAAACGGGAGTACCAGGAGGAAACCCCCCAACTACATGGGAAGAACATGCAAACTTCACACACATGTAACCCAGGCGGAGATTCGAAGCCGGGTCCCAGAAGTGCGAGGCGCCCACCTACTCTGCTTTTTAAGTATATGTGTATTTTTAATGAGAGTGACCCTCCCCTGCCGCCTATGGAATCCTGAGGCCTATCTTAATCATCCGGGTCTGTGTGTATCCCCCAGTTTTGTGCCATTATCTGTGTCTTGGCTGATATTCGCTTGTTTAAAGGCAAACTTCCTGCCCCCCCTCTGAATTCCTGTTAGATGAAGAACTAGGGGAAGGTTGTGTAAATCGTGAGTGTGTGTGTGTGTCTGTCTGTGTGGGAGGGGGTAGGGTTTGAATCACTCTGTTAACTGCTCCGGTGTCAGGAAATGGGGATTTTAACTTCATTCCCCCCCCCTCGATACCATGACACAGCAGTACAGAAGCTGGTCAGAAACCCCAGTCTGACATCAGCGCGGTCAGTCCTGCCCCCACCCTCACCGCCACCATGCCCCTTTCCTTTGTCCCTTTGAGGGTGGTGTGGAATGAACCTTTATTAGCCCTATGTTAATCATTCTGTGGGATCCAGCTGCTGTTCCCTCTAAAATTAGAGCAGAGTTTACAGTTTGGGTAGGCATGGGTGGGATGCGGTTGCCTAGGAAACATCCAGACTTGTGAAACAGGTGAGATAGATGCAGGCGGTGGGGGTGAGCGGGGGGAGCTTAACTTCAGGAGGAATCTTCCTCAGATGCCCTCGGACGTCTTTGACTCGATTCTGATCCCTGCTGATTGTCAAGGGGGGTGGAGCCTCCCTCACTGCCACTTAGTCCCTGGTTGTAAAAAATCAGCTCCTAGATGAGTTTGCACCCTGCTTGTTGACGGTGGGAAGTGTGACCAATGAGAGAAGTGGGAGGGGACACTGCTGTTTGACCGCTGTACTCTTTGGATGGTATTTGCAGTGCGTACTGAAACACCCGGCAGGATGGATTTACCCCAGGTGCAGTTATGCTGGGTAGACGCACTTTGCAGCGATTCATTTGGGGCGACTGCGTGATTACGATCTCCATAATCACACCACGGGTATTATTCCGCTTGCCAAGGTGAGCGTTTGCATTTTTATTTTTAGTTTTAAATCCTTCATGAGTGTCGGGTGGACAGGCTGAGCCGAAAAAAGGCCCAGCGACCGGCCTCCCGGGGGAGGGGCGTCATCGCGGCATTGCCGTGTCAAAACTCTCACCCGCGTCTGAAAAGAATGTGTGTGTGTGTGTGTGTGAGGGGTGGGGGTGTGATGTGGAATTACAGATGCCGCTTGTTACGGTAACAGCTCGTTCTTTTTTTGCTGTGTGAACAGCTGCTTGCTCTGTCACCAGCTGTGTGTACGGTAGGAAGTGTGTCCATGTGACAGGCGTGGGGAGGTCACATGACCGCCTTTCCACCCAGTGGTGGAGCTGTCCACGGGTTGGCAGGCCTATCGGTGATGAGTCACCTCTGACATCATGACTCTCTCTCTCTCTCTCACACACACACACACATGTTGGCATAGCTATCTAAATGGGTCCATTCCTCTTTTTGGGAAAAACCCTAACCTCAGTCATGACACCCTTAACCCCTACACAGCTCTAACCTTAACTATAAATAACAGAAGAAAATACAAGACTTTTGGCATTATTACTTTTTTGATTGCATTCACAGAATTTTATATAATTGAGGTTATGTGACCTGAAAAGTAAGGAAGTTTCAGGTTTTACCATGCAGTGGGGGCATTTTGTTTCCCAAATGTGATCTATGCAGACTTATATATATATATATATATATATATACACACACACACACACTCTGCTGAACTGCCTACTATCAACCTGACACATTCTGGAACTTTCCTTACACGCACTGATGTTTGGGTCCCCAGGGCTGTTTAGCAGTTATATCTGTCGATGTGAGTTTGGTATCTGCCCAAAGATTATTGACGACCACCGATGACTTATGATCATTGCACCATGCCAGGGTCTGAACAATATTTTAAAAGTATTTCCATGTCGCAGAGAACATCCCCAGATGGCCCCAGTTAGACGCCTGTTTTTGCCTGAAGTGGTTTCTCCAGGAAAGTCGCATGGTGGCTTTGACACGCCGCTGGTCCATGTGCGACGTTCGTGGCTGTAAATGAGAGCGTCTGTCAGGCGTGCTCAGCTGCACACGAGCGGGTTCCCAGCCTTTGGCTGTCTTCAGTGGGGAGTCACCGGACCGCTGTTCACCGTTTATCTCCAGGGTTACCGGGTTCGAGGCGCTTTCTGGGGTCGCGGTGCTCCGCCAGTCCTGGCCAACTGGAACATCTGGCTGGTGACGCTGGGATGTTTCGGGGATCGACGAATCGCTGGGAGCCATCCAGCTGGAGAGAGCGGGGAAGCCCTTACACAAAGCCCTCATGTGAGGCCTAGCCAGGCGGGTGGGGTGCTGAAGACAATCCTCAGGGGTGAGCAGGGAGGCCCAGCAGGGTGGAGCCGGGGAGACTCTGGATTCTTACTGGATGTCCTCTTGTAGTGCTGAAGTGTCCCTCCGATGGGTCCCCTGGTGGACGCCTCACCAGCACAGCCGATCGCTCTGCAGGCCTCGTCTTGCACTGCCCCCCCATCCTGCCTTCACCACAGGCTCGGCAGGCGTGAAAGTCAGGAGTCACATGGCTTTGGTATCATTCGTTGTGACAGAAGTATGGTAACATTTAGCGTGGATAAAGTTACAAAGTTGAGCCTGCAGTTAGTCATTTATTCAGAACCTGCCTGCAACAAGTCGGCAACAACCTGGGCTTTTCTATCCCCTGGCAAAGCAAGATAATTACTATGGCATTACTTCACGATGGAATACCTTCTCATTGGCTGTCCCCTCCCACAGAGCTAGTTGCTGATTGGCCGGCTGTCTGCCTCAGCAGCTGAAGATGTCTGACAATGGAGAGGTGGAGGACAAGCCACCGGCACCGCCCATGCGGAACACCAGTACCATGATTGGGGCCTGCAGCAAGGATACTGGCGCCCCCCACCACGGCTCCAAACCCCTGCCCCCCCAACCCTGAGGACAAGAAGAAGAAGGACCGCTCCATCCGCTCCATCCTCACGGGCGGGAGTGACAAGAGTGAGTGCCTGGAGACTTTTAGAAAAGGAGCCTGGGGAGGTGTACAGTCCCTGGCTGTATCATAAATAGGCCAGCAGGGGGCATGGTGATGAAGGAGACTAGCCCTGTAACTGGAGTTTGCTATGATTACTGAAATTATCACTAATAGTATTATTATTATTATTATTATTAGCTATACTAGCAGAGTGATATAGCTCCCATTTTTGTACCCTGATTGTGTCCATCTGACCTCCATACAGGTGTAGGCTAGGATTCCCTGGAGCTTAAGAATACACACACACACACATACACGCACGCACAAACACACACACACACACAACACACACACACACACACACACACAGAGTGCCTTTTTCCTGTGATAGATGTAGAAACCCATGATGCCACCGTCAGCTGTTTATAATGGGGGAAGGGGAGGGATGAACATTACCGATACCCCCATAACCTGGGCAGGTGTGAGCATGTTCAGATGTGTGATGGTTCTCCAGGAACCCCTGGGAATTCATCTTCTCAACCAGCCTCATGATCCCACCTTCCATCCCTCTCTCTCTCTCTCTCTCCCACTCGCTTTCTCTCTCTCTCCCTCTCTCTCTGTCCCTCTCACTCCCTCTCCCTGTCTCTCTCTCTCTCCCCCTCTCACTCTCTTTCTCTCATCATAGCCAACAAGAAGAAGGAACGACCCGAGATCTCACTCCCATCCGACTTTGAACACACCATCCACGTCGGCTTCGACGCGGTCACCGGAGAGTTCACCGTGAGTTCCCTGCTGCCTCGGGTTACTGGTCCATCTTTCCAAGTTCCGCCCTCCCCCAACTGTGGATCAATAAACAGCTCACTCTGATATCCGCAGTGATGAACCTTAATTATCTTCAAGCTCTGTCACTCACTCGGTCTTGCAGCCTCTCAGTGGGAACGCTGGCAGGGTCACGCTCGTTACTGACTCGTGTGTGTGTGTGTGTGTGTTGTGTGTGTGTGTGTGTGTGTGTGTGTGTGTGTGTGTGTGTGTGTGTGTGTTCGGTTCGTGTGTAGGGCATGCCTGAGCAGTGGGCCCGACTCCTCCAGACCTCCAACATCACCAAACTGGAGCAGAAGACGAACCCCCAGGCCGTGCTGGACGTTCTCAAGTTCTACGACTCCAAGGAAACCTCCAACAGCCAGAAGTACATGAGCTTCACCGGTGAGTGTGGCCCCTGGAGCCCCCTGTGGGTGATGCAGCATGTGTGTTTATCCACGTACTGTGAGAAACGGCTTGGCAGTGGTGTCAGGTGATTCAAATGGTCACGCGGGTGTCGTGGGTGACACTTTAACTTGACTATTTTTATCCACAGATAAAACAGCGGAGAGTTACTGCTCCTCAAATGCCCTGGTGAGTGTGAGCTGGCCGGCCTTGTTCACATCCAACCCATGTGTCTGTCCCTGCTGTCTGTCGTGCAATAGTGGGGGTGTAGTGAATGGACATGTAGTGAATGGGCTTCTCCACCTGAGGGCGCTGCTGAGACAGCTGGGGTGGGGACTACAGGAGATAGATTGGCCTGACAACAGCAGTGTTTGGGTGTATGTGGTGGGGGCGGCGCTGTCTGTCTCTCCCTGGCAGTCCTTGAGCTGGGCACCGTGAATCAGCACCTCTTTTCGCTTCATTGGTCAGATTTAGTTTTATTTGGAGTGTAGTTACTCTTTGTAGCCAATAGGGGGAGCCGCACAAAGGCATGGCTAGACTGGTGGAAAACACTGATATTGCCCCCATACACACTGCAGGGCTCGAAAGCCGTGTCAGAGACGCCTGTCGTGAGCACGCTCTCGAGGACGAGGATGAGGATGAGGCCACACCCCCACCCACTGTCGCCCCCAGGCCAGAGCACACAAAATCGGTGAGTGGATGTACTCAACTTAACGTGGGACAGATGAGATCATAGAACACAGGCTTGCCTCCCAGATCGTGCAGATATCACGCCCACAACGGTAGTTTGTGGGTTTGTGGCTGGATACAGCCCTGAGGTCAGTAGAGAGGGTGTTTGAATGAAGCTCACCTGAGTGACACAGGGTCAGCCGCTCGGATGGGACCCACAGGGACTCAGTCTTCCTGGCCCAGGGTGGGGCAACTGTGGGATGGAAAAAAAACACAGAAATTAGTTCAAAAGCAGACACTTACTCCTTCAGAGGCAACAGCCCCCCCTCCCCCCCCAATGCAAGACCTGCCCAGTAAACCTCACAGACAGGCGGGCATGGTGAATGCCAGACTCCGTGGCGATGGAGGTCAGCACCCACATTGCTTGCCATGCTCTCACAACAAGGCCCCCCCCCCCCACAGATTTACACACGCTCGGTGATCGAGCCCATCCCGGCGACTCCCACCAAGGATGCAGCCACATCACCCATCTCCCCCCCAGCAGAGGGCGCCGGCCCCGCCCCCGCCCCCTCTACAAGCCCCCCCCGGAGTGCGGACAAAACCCGGAAAAAGACCAAGATGTCGGATGAGGAGATACTGGAAAAGCTACGTGAGTCCCGTACCCCCCACCCCACACACACACACACACACACCACAGCCAGAACTCTATGGTCTCCTTGGAAACCGGGGTCTGTCTGCCTCCCCCGCCTCTCACTCTCATGTGTGTGATGCCTCTCGAAGGCTGTGGTCAGAGGACGCTTTGGTATCACTGACAGCTTTCTTAGGTGCTGCCACAATCCCACAATGCACTGCAGACTGAAACAGTGCGTGGAGATAAGGGCACGTAATTGTAAATGACAGCTACTACATCCACCAGGCATCATATTGTAGTGAAGAATAATGCGATTATTATCAACTTCCTGGGCCTGAACATTTCAAATAACAGTTTTTGAGAAGTAAATCCAAGACCAATTCGCCTTTCCCTGCTTCCTGCTAATTGGAAGCCTTTCATTGTAAAACGTTCAATCCTGATTTATCTAACCTGCTGCAATAGTGGCTGTAAAAACAGATTCAGCGAAAAATCCATTTGCAGAGATACTTTAAAAGTGTATTTATCAGATGCTCCGTTCTACAGATGTGCTGTGGTCGCCCTCTAGTGGTAAGATATGAAGTGTGGCTGAATGAGGGGTCCAGCGTCTCCCGAAACGTTTTCCTGTTTTGTTCGTAGCTTCTGGCTGGCGCTCTGCTCTACTACCAGTTACCTGTCTCTAAACTCTGGGGGGGGGGGGCTTATTTACAAACCTCTCCTGGTTCGTATGCCGCGTTTCCGCTCCCTCTCATGCACGCCAGCTGACCTGCAGTTTCACCCCTACACTTTACCCGCCAGAGGTCCCACAGTAAAGTGAAGTAGGCAGTGTGCCCCCTGCTGGGGTGAGTGTGTAATGTCTCTCCTTTTCTCCGAGGGGATTTGACTGCCTTCCCCTTTTCTCAGTGCCTCCACCATGCCGGCGGCCTCCTTGTCATACCTTCTCTCCCCACTAGGTGGCATCGTCAGTGTTGGTGACCCTAAGAAAAAGTACACGAGGTTTGAGAAGATCGGACAGGGGTATGTCACACCCCCACACAAACTCCCCTCCCATATGGGCACATTCAGTTGTGTTGGGGAGGAGGGGGTCACACCTTATTCCAGTTTTAGGGGCTCCAGACCCCGGTCTGTATGATTAATTCCAATCCTGTTTCTATGCCTAGCGCTTCTGGGACGGTTTACACTGCGACAGACATCGCCACGGGACAGGAGGTAACCAGAACCAAACTGTGCTGAAATGCTCTGCAGCCAGCAAACACATGCATTTTAGTAAACAAAGAGAAGTTTCATTCATAGAGAAAGATTTCAGTCGGGGGGTGGCACAGCGATGTAGTGTTAGCGCTGTTACCTCACACCTCTGCAGTCTGGATTCAAGCCTCCGCCTGGGTTCCATGAGTGTGCATGTTCTCCCCATGTCACTGTGGGGTCCCCCCCCCAGTCCAAAAACATGCTGAGGCTGATTGGAGTTCTCACATTGCCCGTAGGTGCGTGTGGGTGAGTGCATGGTGTGTGTGTGTGTGTGTGTGTGTGTGTGTGTGTGTGTGTGTGTGTGGGTGAGTGCATGGTGTGTGTGTGTGTGTGTGTGTGTGTGTGTGGGTGAGTGCATGGTGTGTGTGTGTCTGTGTGTGTGTGTGTGTGTGTGTGTGTGTGTGTGTGGGTGAGTGCATGGTGTGTGTGTGTGTGTGGGTGAGTGCATGGTGTGTGTGTGTGTGTGGGTGAGTGCATGGTGTGTCTGTGTGTGTGTGTGTGTGTGAGTGTGTGTGTGTGTGTGGGTGAGTGCATCCTGGGTTGTTCCCTGCCTTGTTCCCAAACCACGACCCTGAACAGGATAAACAGAAGATGGATGGATGGATTTCAGTCAAGGATCACAATCCTGTGCTTTTTCTCCTGGACTTTTCAGCCAAGGAAGCAACATTCAGCTTCATTACAGTGACATTAGTTGGTCACTGTTTATATACCATTTTAAGTGTTTATTAAGTCATGCAGGCCTATATCTGGCCACTAGGGGGCTTAAATTGCGGCTATATGTAAAATCCATCAGTTAAAATCCCACGGTGAATCTCAATATGTCCTTGACTGTGCTTGTGTTCTGTACCCGTTTTACACCATCTTCTATCGCCGAAAACCTGGTCCAATGCTATGAACATAAGTACAGGAGACGGTAAAGATCCCTGCATTTTGTTCTTGCTCTGCCTTAAATATCACAGATGCATCTCTCCAAACGAGACTAATGCCATGATTCATCGCATCCCAAGTTTGTTCTTGGAAGGCAGGTTAGAAAGACCGATCTTGCCAAGACCACAAGCGCGACCTCGGTGGTCTTGGTGTTGAGATTCACTTCCAGTGTTCTGCAGACTGATCTGTCATGGATACACTTAGACCAGTGCGTCTGCACTGCACAGGGGTACTGAGGTAGAAAGGTCTTCATTCTCTTTGTTTGAGTGATATTATGTTTATTAACGGGGCTGCTGACGTCATCTGTTTCCGTTTCAATCCTAATGCTTTACATTCGGTTTACGATGGAATGCCTGGAACCACCACATTAACCCACTCAGCTGAGGCTATTGGGGCAGCATATGAAGTATTGATGAGGAGTGTTTAGGGTTAAAAGTGCTACATTTACCCCATGTGATCAATATTCTTGCGTGACAGATATGGAGATGCTGCCTTCTTGAACTTCGGAGGACAGAAAGCCAGTTTCTGGAAACTGGTGGCTCCATGACCGAAACAGACCAGAATTGTTTTTTCTTATCTATTAAATGCTTATAAAGTGCTTTGGGTCAGGACTGTTCTGCCAGTAATTGGACCTGTTCACTAATAAAAGAGTTTGAACAGTGCATTGATTCAGGCTGACGTGATTGGCTCGCTCTCTGGCTGATTTTTGATTGGCCGCTTGCCTTGCCGTTTTAGGTGGCCATCAAGCAGATGAACCTGCAGCAACAGCCCAAGAAGGAGCTGATCATCAACGAGATCCTGGTCATGAGGGAAAACAAAAATCCCAACATCGTAAACTACCTGGACAGGTGAAGGAGAACAATAGTTTGACCGCCAGCCCTGTCACAGTGCTGCACGTGGCCTGAAGGTTAATGACGAGTCTCCTAATAATGTGCTACCAGTAGGGTACAGGGTGTGTCACACTCGCAGTGTGTCCTGTTGTGATGTGATGTGAATTTCAGCATCATAGCTGCCGTCTTGCACACACAGCTACCTGGTGGGTGAGGAGCTGTGGGTGGTGATGGAGTACCTCGCAGGAGGCTCCCTGACGGACGTCGTGACGGAAACCTGCATGGATGAGGGTCAGATTGCTGCTGTGTGCCGAGAGGTGAGAAGATCGCCGCCCCACGCCTCCTTCCTGCAAGGAGGCGTTAAATAACCAGAAGGTGCCATAGTTGTTAAAGAGCCAACCAAATATTCCCCTGCTGTTGTACTTTTCACACAGTTTTAGTCAAAGTCCAGCCATGTAACGAACTTAAACGTAGCATTGTGCGGATGGTTCTGGAAGATGGTCTTTCTTCACAGTGCCTACAAGCCCTGGAGTTCCTGCACTCAAATCAGGTGATTCACCGTGACATCAAGAGTGACAACATCCTGTTGGGCATGGACGGCTCTGTCAAGCTCAGTGAGTCCAGTTCCCGTTTCCTCTTTTAGAAAGAGAGCCAGGAGACAACGCGAACCTCATGGGAAATATACAATATACAATATACAAATATACAATAGTTTTCTGAGAGCAGAAGGAAAAATGATTGGTTCAGAGAGATAACCAATCAGATTGTAGAAGAAACTTGAGGAGGCAGGACAAAGACTAAGACATCTGATTGGTTGGTCCCGCCTCCTCTAGTTGTTTGGACCAACCTCCTCTACAATCTGATTGGTTATCTCTTGGAACGAATGATTTTTCCTTCTGCCCTCAAAACATTCTTGTCTCCCATCAGCTCTTTTCTTTTGATCAGGATGCCTCCTGTAGAAAGCAGTTGTATTCTGCATTATTGACAGCAGGGGGTGACAAAGGACCGTGGGATATGGAGACAGAATGTTACTAACACCCCCCTGTTCCCATGCTCCTTCCCTCCCGCAGCGGATTTCGGCTTCTGCGCCCAGATCACCCCCGAGCAGAGCAAGCGCAGCACCATGGTAGGCACGCCCTACTGGATGGCGCCCGAGGTCGTGACCCGGAAAGCGTACGGGCCCAAGGTGGACATCTGGTCCCTGGGCATCATGGCCATTGAAATGATCGAAGGAGAGCCGCCGTACCTCAACGAGAACCCGCTGAGGGTGAGGGGGTCTGCGGGGGTGGGGAGGTTACCCTAAGCGAGAAATTAATGCTAAATGTTAGTTGTTGGCAATTGCAGTGATTACAATGAAATGTAAGAATGCAGGACACACAAAATGTAGCGCACATTCAGTGAAGAAAGTTTTAGCCTTAACTGGAACTTCGCCCCCTGCAGGCACTGTACCTCATAGCTACCAACGGCACCCCGGAACTCCAGAACCCCGAGAAGCTCTCCACCATCTTCAGGGACTTCCTGAACTGCTGTCTGGAGATGGACGTGGAGAAGAGGGGCTCTGCCAAGGAGCTGCTCCAGGTAAACTTGCCCCCCAGGTGCCAGATGTCTGCTAAGTGTGTGCTGTGCTGTGACTGTCTAAGTGTCTGACACTCTGCACCCCCCCCCACCCCCACCTGCTCCCTCAGCACCAGTTCCTGAGGGTGGCTAAACCCCTCTCCAGTCTCACCCCCCTCATCCTAGCAGCCAAAGAGGCAGCTAAAAACAGCCGCTAGCATCCAGTGGAGGGGGAGGGGGGTGTCCGCCATACACCCCCTCTCCTTCAACAGGCCCGATCGTCCGCCCGCTGGAAGCCTTTGGGCGGGGCCCCATTTGGCCTCCCTCACTCTCTGGACCTCAAGAACCCCCTTGGCAGGGTCCTGAGTTTCAGTGGCTAGACTGTGAATGGACTGCAGACGTCACCTGACCACCAGGACCAGAGCCAGGGGGGGTGGGGGGCTCATGCATCTCAAACGCTGATGGTCCTAAAGCCCTCCTGATTTGCTGTGCTTTCGTCCTTTTATTTATGTGGCCCCCACCCTTGTGAAGGTTTTTATTTTTTAATTTTTTTTTTATTTTTATAGACTGTAGAATAGTGAATGATCTGTGGCATCGGGCTTCTGTTCAATCCTGTTGGGTTTGCTGGGAGTCAGAGAACGAAAGCATGTCGCCCGTATTAAAAGATGACCTAGATAATGATGGTAACGAAAATACTACCACTGCAGCTACTACTATTACTAACACTAATAATAATGATAAGGCCAAGGTTTAGCTAAAGCGCAGTGTAACATTGGTTGTAAAAATAGTACAGTACGATGATAGCTGCACCTTAAACAGCTTACAGTGGAGTAAACCCCAGGAAACACATGCTACAGGAGCTGGAAGGGGTCAGGTGGCGCTGCCTGTCAGTGACAGCTTGCGTCTCCTTTAGCCACAGCTGGAAAATGTCAACTGTCCACCCGCCTGAGCAGGCATGGCTGTCCGAGGCGCGCGCGCCTTCTCAGTTTTCCTGTTCTCCTCCAGTTTACCTTTCTTGCCTCACTGACCGTGTCTGGATGTGTGTGGCCTTTACCATGCATGTGCTGTAATATAAACAACCCCCTGGTGTAAGATGGGCCACTGATCAGCCAGTGAGGCTCTGGGCCCTGAAATCAGATAATAGTAAATAAATAACCTTTAGTAGACAGAGGTACAGATTCTTAATCAGAGGTACACACTGGCAGGTACTTCCGCTACTGCCAGACAGAAATATCATATTTATTTTCCTTTTTTGATTAATTGTCTCTCTTAAAAATGATTCATGAAATCAGGATCTTTCAAATCAGGCCACAACGTGCTATGGTCTGGGCCTAAACTTTCAGTGACCGTAGTCGATTGACTTTTCGAAAGATTATTTTGTTAGAGTGTTAAGTACGCCTTCCTACATGGAGGGCACGCTTCTGCGTTGAAGTGTTTTGGGATAGTGGTTGAAGGTTTGAATCAGAGACCATTTCAGAATATTCTGTGTTGTGATCTGTTGATATCCCACATCGGGTTCGGTAACTGAATTCACGTTGTACAGCTGTGGGTCTGATCGCTGCACTCAGAAAACGCCTCCGAACTGGTGACTAACGGTCTGAAAATCCCACATGAACCTAGTTGATAGTACAGTGCATCATGGGGCCCATCTTGCCCCCCCCCCATAGTCACAATAACAGTATATCTTTTGTTTTTATTCATGTTTTTTGTTAATAAGGTATAACAAACTGGCTGTAGAAATACATAAAACAATGATCTGATGCACACTGAATGTATTCCTGGAACGTATTCAAATGTTTCCAAGAAAATGAATGTTTGGAACGAAATAAAATCGCTTTGCATCTGTAATCAATGTGGCGTGGCTTTCTCATCCCTGGAGGGGGGGTGGGGGGGTGGTCTGTAGCCCGGATTCCATGGATCCACAAAATGCTGGGGGGTTTGCGAAGGGGTTAGTAAATTTACAAAAATATATTTCTTCGAAGTTTTATGACCCTTGTAAACTGATGTCTGAGGCAGGGTCCAATCAGAAATGTGCGTGTCCATGGAGGGTGTCTTAGGGGTGCATTAAATTATTCACAGGTTAACCAATGAAAGGAGAATTCCTGACTAATCAAGAGATTATCAAAAAACTATTAAAAATGTTGTCTAAATCAGTGATTCTCAACTAGTGGGTCGCGAACCAAAAGTGGGTCGCGAACCCGTTTCCAGTGGGGCGCGGGCCTTTGGGCAAAAAAAATGTTGAGAAAAAATTAACAGAGTGTCGTCTGTTCGCACTCCTTAACAGTGGGTGATGAGAATGTCCTGTAATGCGAGCTGACAACCGCCGTTTCAAACCATAGAAGACCCGCAAATTTTGTTTACATGTGCTAATTGAGTTTGGCGAAATGCAGGTACGACACAGAATATATTAGAAATGGATTTTCTTATATTGACCACAAAGGAGGACAAAAACCTCAGTGTGTTTAGTGCAGCGAGGTGTTGGTATGTGAAGCTGTCAAAAGTGAAGTGGCATTTGGAAACAAAACACCGATCTCTCGAAGATAAACTTGCTGAGTATTTCAGAAGACGACTTCAAGACCTGAGGACATCACAAAAGTGTCACTTCTTCGTGCTCGAAGCAAGAACAGTCACTCCGTGCATCTTACCTGCAGCTATGGACATCGTCAGAGAGATGCTGGATCAATCCACAGCAGATAAACTAAAAACTACTAAAAACCTCTGTCAAATGACACTATTGGTAGGCGGACTGAAGACATGTCAGATGACATCAAACTACAGACCACAGCTCGCATTAAGGCAAGCGGCCATTTTGCCTTACAAATGGACGAATCCACAGACATAAACAAAGCAGTTTTACTCATTTACGTGATGTGATACATGTGTGGGCCGCGGACTTACAGGAACAATTTCTCTGCACGGGAGAGCTCCCTACTACAAAGACTGCAGAGGACATTTTCAGCTCTGCGGATTTGTATTTGGATTCAGTTGACCTAAGCTGGGACGTATGTGTCTGCATCACAACTGATGGCGCTGCCTCCATGACAGGAAGAAGCTCAGGGTCGTGAGGAGAAAAGCTCCGAATGCAACTTGGAACCTTTGTTTTTTACATCGGGAGGCCCTGGCAGCCAGTTGTGTAAACTCTCTTTTTCATTGATCAAAAAAGAAAAAAAAAACAAAATAAAATAATAAACTAAACTGAAGACGTGCCACACTTGTGTTTTTTCCTTCTGGAGTATTTTAGATTCCCGCAGTCCCTCATAGTCCCTCCTTCTGTTCGCATCTGAAAAGAAAATCAAACGGTCATGATATCGCCGATTGATCCCTCGGCAGCCTGAGCTCATCCAAAGGGTTGTGAATCCCCGTTCTAAAGTAATGGTGCGAACGAACCCGGCATTGTTTATTGTTGGTCACGGGACCCCCAGCCCCCATTACACGCACGCACACGCGTCTCCCGCGGCCGTCTGCTGGGGGGGGGGGGGGGTGCCGACTCGTCACAGAGGAGGGATGTGACACGGACCGCGGACAGACGGCACCTGGGAATACGGGCACGAGTGACCTTCCCTCTCTCCAAACAAGAAAAATAAAAGCAAGGGACAGATAAACGGGAGCACGGCGGACGGCTGGGGACCACAGGATTGGGTTGGAACTGGCGCTCTCCTCCTTGCGGTGTCTATCTGTCATGTGCGATATGCAATACGGCGGAGAGGCGTGAATGTAGCGAGCATTGGAGGAGTGGCGCTGAGCCGCACGAAACCTCTTTGCTGACCGGCATTTTCTACCTCCAGTGAGACACAGTTTAATTACAATGATGCCGCAATGGCACCTGATGGCCTGTAGATGGCACTGTGGGAGCCGTGACAGTCACACTTTACTATTTCCTCTGCGTTGTATGTAAGATCTGGCCCACAATTAGTAGACTTGTGTAACGGGGGAGTCTGGTTTCTGTAGAGTGCAGTCTGGGAGTGGAACTGACATGTCCTCAAGAGTGTGTATGAGGTTAGAGCCCCTTTGATCTGCAGTTCCCGCTGGGAGATCAGTGACCAGCCGCCCCTGGGCAGGCTGCCAGGGGGGGTTACGTAAACGCTTATTCGGTGAAATTATGATACAGACTGCCACGCTGTTTTCTAAAGTCAAACTGAGATTTTCAATTCAACTCTTTTCTAATGAGCTCATTGAAACAACTGCAGTCGAATGTTTTTTTCTCCTTTCTGGCTAAAACATCTTTATTCTGTAATTTGCTGCACAGTGATGATGCCATCTGGCCTGTGTCTGTTTAATGCTGTTCATTACATCAGTCTCCGGTGTCTAACATGAAACATCCATTCGGTAAATATTGTGCCAAAACAAGAAAGCCGCCAAGCATGATCACTGGTCCTGGTCCTGGTCCTGGTCCTGGTCCTGGTCCTGGTCCTGGTCCTGTTCCTGGTCCTGGTCCTGGTCCTTGCCATTGAACTGGGGACTGTTTTTATTCTGGTTCCACTCTCTTATCTATGGAAATACTTAAGCCCATAACTAAGTGGCACCAGACCATCTGTGACGTCCAGCCCTGGGAGAGATCAGACCCACGGGGATGCGGTCGTTTCAAGGTGCTGTGATGGAGAGAAACTGCTGATTCCAGCAGAGTGTAATGATGCAGGTGCAGTCCAGCGTTTGGGACACTTTAATTCAGCAGGAGGGAGCAGCTCTGCTGTCTGAAGGTGTCTAGCAGCCCTGTGGGACTCGTGGTTCTGCTCCTGGACTCCGCACTGCATCGTCCATTGTGCTTGTTTTTGACCTAAATGCTTAGTCGTCTACTTGTGGGGAAACCTTCCGGGAGCCACCTGGGGGGGTACAGCCCAGATGCAGGATACGAGCCGAGAGGCAGCTTGGGACTGGCCTGTGGCCTGTGACCATGAGGGAGAGCTGCCACATTCTCCACATCCTCACCAAAACAGGGAAACGAGGCGGACCAGTTTACTGCCGGACCAGAACTGCCGCGGTGAAAACGCCCTGCCAGATCAGGGTGTTGCGTGTAAAAGAACGTCATCCATGCACACAAAGGACAGAGAGACATTTCGTCAGAACACTCAGGGGCAGATTAACTCATAGGGCATCTTTGGCTATAGTCCAGGGTCCTGGCAGACAGCAGGACCCTCCCCTGTAGAACAGTTAATAAAATCAGCACCATCTGAGTGTCCATGCTGATGTCTGGCTGCCCCCCCCCCAGATAAGTTAATCCACCCTGTCTAACACTGCTTTGGTCGCCTTTGCAACACTCTGCAGATTCTTCTCACCCAGATTTCTTGCAACCTTGGCTTCATAAGTAAATCTCACTCAGATGCCTTCATGACACTGACGTTCCTCTTTTTCTGTCATTATTTTTATCCCCTCAGATCATTAAAGCAGAAGATTTTGATTTCATTATGTCTGACTGAACATTTCTTTGTTCTTGCTCTGGCTTTTTTGGATGTCATTCGTCACCCCAGCTGCAGAGACAGGAAGTGAAGCGTCGTGTGCTTTCAGGGGTGGTGTGCTGCTCTAATCTTTCCTTTTATTGGCTCGGTGACCCAGCGTTCGCATGGGGACACATCGACCTCACAGCTCCGCCACTCCCACCAGCAGCTGGCAGAGAAGATCACGCATCCAGGGTCACACTTTACAGCATGAAATGTTCCGGACAGATAACCGATGATGAATGCTGGTCTCTTGGTGCCGAGTCTAAGCATTAAGAATTATTTTCTGTGGACTGTCATCATGTGTTACCCAGACAGAGGAAAGTGCACGACTGTGGTGGATGTGAACCCGGGTACATTTTGACAGTGTGCAGTAACTCACGGTGTAGAGAGTGCAGGCATTGACACAGCAGTACATACACTGTCTCTGATACCTCACAAATACTTCAGAGTAGCTTTCGAGCATCACATATATATCAGTTTTTTAATGTGTATATTATAGTCAGTAACACGCACAGGTTAAAGGTTTTCTTATAGTATGTCTGAAAAATGCATCTGTGTCTCTGAGGTCTGATCCTACGGCGGCTTTCATACCTGGGGGGCGTTTAATATGGTTTTATATAACCTGAGAAAAATGTTCACACGGAAATGAAGATTCTGGAGGAAAAAAAAATCAAGTTTAATGATTTTATTCAGAAGGATCATTTTACACTTGGATCCGGTGCTCTATTAAAGAATGCATTCATTTCGTGACAGCGTTCCTGAGCTCAGTCTTGGGAATTAATAAATGTCAGCTGACATCTTATACTGCGCCCAGCATATTTACGGTGTCCCACTTTCCAGCTGAGCACCATACAGCCCATTGTGGGCAGCAACTTATGACTTAATCATCGTAGGATGTATCCAAGCGAACAATGACCATTCAGACGGCCAACGCCAGCTGCGGAGGTTATACGGACAGACACATATATTGTCATTTGCTGTTCATGTTCCTGTTTCCAGGTCACAAGCTCCGGCCACAGAGTCACATAAATGCGATTTGTTAGGGTGCTCCCCGACGGTGGCACCGCGTTACCCAAGCCGGGACTGAAGGGCGGACAGCAAGGAAGGAAAAAGAAGAGTGGGAGGGGAAAGAGGGAGAGTGGGAGGGGAAAGAGGGAGGGAGGGAGGGAGAAAGATAGGTAGAAGGAGGAGGGGACGGGAGTGGGCGGCGGTGTGTGTCGGACAGGTGGGACGGCACCTGCGGCCAGAAGCGCAGTGACTGCGCAGATCTGCGGCTTTCCGGAGGCTCTGCGCTCGGCGCTCCGGTTCTGTAAGTCCGCCTCCCCCGTTTAGCCTTTTTCGCATGTTGACGCAGCGCGAAATGTACAGTAAGCGGCAGCATATGCGGGGGGTTAGATATACGTCGGGCCGATGGAATCGCACATGCTGAAAGCCTTTCCCACGTTATCTGCCTTCTTGTTTGTTGTTTTTATCTAAATGATAAGTAATTCTGCAGGGGACACCGGCGAGCCGTTTTCGGGGGCTGCTGGATTTAAGGAGAAACGCGGTGGGCTCGATAAAGTGAGGTAAAGTACCGTGCCAAGGTTATGCGAAAGGCACATTTTAAAATTAAATCGTGGCGAAGGTTGTGTAATGATGCTCATAATGTATAGCGATGTGCTGTAAATCCCAGGGATATAAAGTTAAGTAATTCGAATAATGAAAGACGGTCTTCGGGCGGACAGATGTAGTTCTGATCTTACAAAAATAAGTGTGAAGTCTTGGAAATTCGTGTATGGTATTACATTAAGCGATTTATCATTTAAATTGTGTGCTTTATTTTCGTGAAATAAATCGCATGATCTTAGATAAATATTAAAAGCAAACTTTGGCTTTGTGGCTACAGCCTGCAGTGTCGGCAGGCAATCCGATGAGTTTACTGGGCATATGCCGCTTTTGGGAAGCAGATCGCCCTGGCGCTTCTTCCAGTCTGTTATTCATTCGCAGCTATGGCATGATGCGCACAAATGAACGGACAACAGTAGGCGAAAGACACGGAGAACCGTTGTCTTCGCATAGTGTGTTGATCCCCCGCTTTCAAACTGATGTCTGTATTCCTGCTGTTATCAACTATCTCCGGGACGTAATGGGCACAAATTCATTTATAATGTCCGGAGAGTGCTTGCCCCTAATCAGCGTAATAGAAGTGATTCTTGCTTGAAATCTGCCCGCTCTCTCGGTATTTACGGCTGCCACGCAAGCTTGTTATGGCTTATTGGCCCTGTTACTGTGAGAATGTCACATAAGCAGAAATGAGGATCTTTGGTCACAATCTTGGTCCAAACTGCTGATTTGCTGCATTGTGGTCCATATGCTAAAGACCACAGCAAGATTAATGCACAAGTTAGAGCAAATATTACGGCTCGATCTGCTTCTGGAAAAATGGAATCGTCAAATCAGCAACACCTGTCTGTGCTGATGTCAGCCCAGCACCCCAGATAAATTAATCTGACCCTGTTAAAGACCAAATGGTTAAGAATGTTGCAGGTGCGAAGCCTAACCTTTACTCCACTGCATTACTGGGCTTCATGATCCCTCGGCTTTAAATTCACCACTCTAGCTGGAATGGTGGTGATTATATAATTTTATTGTAACTCTTTTTGCTTGCGCCGTGTCCTTCTGCATCCCTGAGCAAAGACGAGCACTTTACCTTGTCTGGGTTTGATGGGATTGGCTTTGTCTGGGTCCTTCAGCTAAAATAATCTGTCCGTGACGTGGAAACAGAGTCCTTGGCACACTTCCGGGGAGCGGGGAGGGGGGAGGACAATGACAGGTATGTGAACTCCCTTTTTTTAATAGAAATTTTCAGATGGTACCAGTCTTACTGAAACTGATCCTGGTTCACAGCTGCCGGACCAGAAAGTTCTGTAAGCCTGAGGGCTGGTTAAAACCGCTCGCTGCCAAAAAGCCTCCTTCTCTGTGGAATTGTCATTCCTGAGCCCTTCCCTAGTCTGGCCAGGAGCCTGACCTAAATGACACTTCAGATTCTCGTTTTAAATCCGTTTTCCTGGGCTTGCGTGAAAAATCACAACTAATCAGAGAACATTCCGGAAAGCCAGTCAGGGAGGTCTGTTGGGTCATTTTAATGCAGCTGAGTGTCTTTGTTTTGGGGGGGGGGGGTGCAGATTATGCCATTGTATGTGTAGGCTTCTAATGACTCGATATCTTGATGCCTATGTCTACATCTTACACCCTATTTATACTCCTCCATGGGTGACTGCCCCCCCCCCCAGAACATATTTAAAGGCTGATTCTGTCCACCATTAATCTGTGGTCACAGGGGTCAGCTGGGGTCAGTGTTCTCCTAGGCGGAGAGTCCTCAGAGTCCTCAGAGTCATCAGTCCTTGTGTCACCCGGGCATTAAACGAGCTATTTCCATAAGTTAGTTCAGACGACCATAGAGCTCTTAGGTTTCAAGCCTCTGTTATGAAATCACTGAAATATCTCCTACCCATAATAAACTATTATTTAATATCCCTGATGGCCCTAGGGGCAGGGCAACTAGGCTATTTTTAATTTAATTCTTTTCCAAAATATTCTAGTTTGTTTCACCTCCTCCCCTCCCTTTTCCGCTGTGTGTGGGTTGGGTCATCCGGTGCCCTTGGGATGGGTCCCCGAGCTGGTCTGGCGTGGTGGCCCTCCGGTGCCCTGGGGATGGGTCCCCGAGCTGGTCTGGCGTGGTGGCCCTCCGGTGCCCTGGGGATGGGTCCCCGAGCTGGTCTGGGGTGGTGGCCCTCTGGCACCCTGGGGATGGGTCCCCGAGCTGGTCTGGGGTGGTGGCCCAGCAGTGGCATTTTCCCACCTGCTGACATCTCCAGCTCCAACCTGCATGTCCTGCTTCTATTAGTGCATAGTACCAGATCAGCGGTTTATATCCCACCTACAACCAGGGAACAAAAGGGAGAGAAAAAAAGACAAACAAACAAACTCCACCAGAGAAAAGGGTAGCATGACGTGTGGGGTGAGGTCTGCCTGAGGTGGGGGGCTGGAGTGCAGTCTTGGGGGGGCCGCTCACGATGCACGGTGGGCCAGACCTGCCCTGGTTGACCAAACCACGACCTTCCCCCAATCAGTCTTCCTTTTGCTCCTCCCTCTCCTCTCTTCCATCTCTACTCCCCAACGTATCGCTTTTATCTTCCCTAACAAACACAAAGGCAGAGACACACATGCCCCCCATTAAGGGGAAAGCATTGTGCGCAGCCCCCCCAGTCTGCCCCCCCAGTCGGCTCACATTCACTGCGTAAAAACATCTAACGGTTCTGCCATTGAACTTTATTTAGTTGATTTTATTATTGTTCATTTAGTCTTTTCCTTCTTTCCTTACGTTTTCCCAGGAAGAGAAAAGGAGGTGCCCCTCAGGCAGACCCCCTCAGGCAGACCTCCTCAGGCAGACTCCCTCAGGCAGACCCCCTCAGGCAGACCCCCTCAGGCAGACCCCCTCAGGCAAATATTTTGTATTCCTCCCTGCTGTCCTCTCATTTCTGTCCTGTTCCCATAATTGTATTGTTGGGTGTTTGATGTTCCTGTTTGCACCGTAATAAATAAGGACATGCGTGTATGTTTATGTTCGGGTGGGGGGGGGGGGCATTGATAGATATCCTGTGCATTATTCCCGGGGGTGTCCTGGAATAAGGGGGCTGTCTAGGGAAGCCTATTGAGGCAGTGTTCAGTGATTAATGGGCAGACCTTGTTCTGTCAGGGATGTGCTGTTTCTCAGACATGCTGTTGTGGGGGGGGGGGCGCTTTTGAGGACTGAGGACAGTCCCCCCGGGCTGCGTAACATTATGTTGGTCTTAGTTTCAGTTTCACAGAATAAGTTTTAGAAGGACAGAGCTCAGTGTCTGCAGTTGTTAGTCAGGTGTCACTGTGTGACGTATGAATGACGCGGAAATGATCTTCTGTATGATAACTGGTGAAATGCAAGTGCATGCAAACTAATCCCATAATAATAGGTTAAGGAATTAAAAAAAAATAAATGCAGGCTGACACAGTGACTCAGTGGGTGGCGCTGTTGCCCTGTGTCTCCAGGTTGCGGGTTCGAATCGTGACTGTCCTCTGTGGGCGATCGGCAGAGAGCATCACCCTTGGCACTTCTGAAAAACACACCCCCTTCCGCCTGCAGCTGTACGGCCCGGCCGCCCCCTGCCTCGCCCCCCGCCTCGCCCCTGCCCCTGGCCATGTGTGGCCGGCGCTGACCCATGGGCCGCTCGCCCGCCTCCCTGTCCACGCTGAAGCTGGGCAAGCTGAAGGTGGTCCGGCGCCAACTACTGCAGCACTATCAACACCAGCCCTGCGTCTCCTGTCTGGCTGGCCTCTATGGCTGCCAGTGGAAGCGGTACCAGCGGGCCCGGGCCCAGCCAGGAGAATGCTGCTGCAGCAAGGTGGGGGCCGGGGAGACTGGGGTATCCCTCCAGAGACTCTGAGGGCTGCATTTTCAAACATGCATTTTCAACAGCTAATAGTTAATAGCAGTTGCTGTTTTGAGCATCGATTGCTTTAAAACAAAGCACTGGGAAATCTCTGTGCAGATCGGTTTTGCATACATTTACCTTAACGCTGTGCATGTTTCCCGCAGCTGGAGTGTGGCAGCGTCGGACTCATCCTGGTGACGTTTTGCATGACCCTGGTGCTGCTGTATTTCTGGAGTGAGGCTAAGAATGATTACAATGACTTCGACTGGTAGGCGAGGCCATAAGCAAGCGTCAGAGACCGGCTCACAGCTGCACTGTATCACTGTAAAATTTCTCCTTCTCTCTTGTCCAGGTTGACTTTTGGGGCACTGGGCTTCTGGTTCCCCTGGTCACTGGTCGTTCTTGCCGTAGCAGCTGTGCTCTTTGCGTACATCGCCGCCCTGCTGGTGAGGACCAGACACTGCCTCTGATGGTGTCTGAAGCTGCTTTGTATCCCCCTTTGGGCCTCGCTTCCCTTCCAGTTGCGTATCCAGAGGGCATCCACACTTAATGCCCTTTTTTGATCTGTATGTGTGTGTGTTCCCACAGGTGTTGGCAGTTTGTTTGCTCACCAAGGGGCAGAGGCTCTACCTCCACTGGGGCCATAAGGTAGTCGCTTCCTCAGCTGGTCTTCCCTCCCCTCCTCAGTTCTCTTTTCACAATCTCCTAAAAATGCTTCTGACTCTTTGACCCTTTGACTGGAACATCCCCAATGCTGATCATCATTACTTTGGCCCCGCCCCCCGTGACTAACGCCCGTTCCTGATTGGCAGCTCGGCATCCTGCTGACACTCTCCATCTCCATCAGCGCCACCATCGTGCTGTCGGACCTCTGGCGCGGGGAATGGACGACGCTTCTCCTCTCTCTCCAGGCAGGTCGCCTGTCTGCCCACACACCTGCCGTCTTGGGCGGGTGATTTTATTACAAGTACAGAGTACGGCGATTGTCAAAGTTGCGTGAAAGTCCTGTGACAAAGGACTTTGATCTGGGTTATGTCAGTAAAACAACTGGATGCACTTAAGACTTTCAAAAATAATCTAAAAGTAACGTGATTTTTACTATTCATGTGACAGTGTTTTATTATACATGTGGGGAGGCGGGAGGTGTGGCTCTGCATATTAGGATGCTGTTCCTGTGATCAGAAGGTTGCCAGTTCAAATCCCAGGGCCAGCAGAGCCATTTCACTGCTGAGCGCCTGAGGAAGGTCCTTCCGGCCGTAGCAGCTGAGCCTGTCTCACCCTGCTTTCTCAAAAAAATTGCCTATTGTTTTGTATAAACCTGTTTGTTAAATGAATAAAAACAGGCATGTAACAGAGCGATACATCTCCCTTGGGTTGCCAGGTCACTGCTCCGTACCTCCACATGGGTGGAGTCGCACTGATGACGCTCCTGTCCTGGCCAGTAGCCTTTCACTTCTTCCGCATGAACAAGAGAGGTGAGATCTGAGTGTGGTGCCAGTTTGAGAGTGTTATTTCGGCAGCCTTGGGGAGGGGGGGCTCTCAGGTCTGGATGAAGTAACCGTGACCAAACACGTGACACGAGTGACAGTGACATTGCGAAGGGACAAGGAGCTTGGCTGGTGGCTGGCAGGACACCCCCCCCCCTCCTGACAGCTCGACCTTGAGCACTGAAGCCCCCTCAGCTCAGCATGTGTGTGAAGTCGTGCAAAGCAAAGGGATCCCAATTCCCACACGCAAGGAGTATCCAAAGCCTTCTGTCTTGTTTCTGTGTATATCACAAGCCTGACCCCCCCCCCAGTAGTGTGTAGCTACTGTGCCTAGGACACTCTGCCCCCCCAGGACACACTAGATTCACCTGCTTTTTGTTCTCCCATCCAGTACGGCAAGCGATGATCCTGGGCCTGTACCTGGCGATCCTCTTTGCCCTCTACCTGGTGCCTCTGGGCATGTACTCACCATGCATTAAGGAATTGGGCAATCTCAGACCCCCTCCTGCCCTGATTGGACACAGGGGAGCCCCCATGGTAAGTGGGGTGGGGGGGTGGGCGTGTTGGTATGTTAATATGCCAGCATTGTTAAATCTGCAGAAGCCAGCTTTCACTTTGTGAGTTGTACAGGAATGAGCGATGACTCGTGTTCCCGCTCGTCTGTTAATCTCGCTGGATGTTTCATCAGCTGTAGTGTGAGCAGGTGTGGGGGGGGGACTCTCTGAGCCGATCTCTCTGCCTGAAAACAGCTTGCACCAGAGAACACACAGATGTCCTTCCAAAAGGCGATGGAGGCTGGAGGAAACGGGCTGGAGACCGACGTCGTAATCAGGTGATACTGAAGCCTGAAAAGACGGTCTGTCTTTATGGGGTCAGTGCCCTTTGGCCAGGGGAATTCCCCTGGGCGAGTCACTCAGTGCATGGGCGTCTTCCTCTCGTCTCAGCTACGACGGTGTGCCCTTCCTCATGCATGACACCACGCTGAGGAGGACAACTAACATCCAGGAGGTCTTCCCCAACCGCACGTCTTCCTTGGCCTCCATGTTCACCTGGAGTGAAGTGCAGCAGCTCAACGCCGGATCGTGGTTCCTCTCGGTCAGTCTCTATCCCCCGAGGATCCAGCCTGAGGGAAGGTGTGACGTACAGGTTGGAGAGGCCAAGTGCAATAGAGGACTGATCTTCTTGTCCCGCTTCTCAGCGTGACCCCTTTGGCACTGCATCTTCTCTGGACCAGGATGACCAGGCTCGCGCCCGTAACCAGTCAGTTCCCACGCTGAAGGATTTCCTGGACTTGGCTGCCGACCACGGGACTCTAGTCATCTTCGACTTGCAGCGGCCACCCATGGACCACCCATATCACGATACCTGGATCAACCGTACCCTGGAGGTCATCCTTAACGAGTCCTACATCCACTCTAGCCAGGTACATACAGACTAAACTGGTTTGGCTTTACCTGCTGGTTTTTAATTTGATGATTAGGTAGATACGGCCGTAGGAGGTGACATGGTTTATGTGCATGGACTCAGGTGCTCTGGCTGCCATCAGAGGAGAGGCAGCTGGTACAAGAGTTGGACCCAGAACTGCAGCAGACGTCAGGGAGCTGTGATTCACTGGACGAGCTGCAGGAAGACAACATTGTGAATCTCAACCTGCACTATAGCTCCATGTCACAGGAGCAGATCCAGTAAGCCACGCCTTCTGATACTTCCTCCAATCGGTAGCCAGGCTGGGCCACGCCTTCTGATACTTCCTCCAATCGGTAGCCAGGCTGGGCCACGCCTTCTGATACTTCCTCCAATCGGTAGCCAGGCTGGGCCACGCCTTCTGATACTTCCTCCAATCGGTAGCCAGGCTGGGCCACGCCTTCTGATACTTCCTCCAATCGGTAGCCAGGCTGGGCCACGCCTTCTGATACTTCCTCCAATCGGTAGCCAGGCTGGGCCGCGCCTTCTGATACTTCCTCCAATCGGTAGCCAGGCTGGGCCGCGCCTTCTGATACTTCCTCCAATCGGTAGCCAGGCTGGGCCGCGCCTTCTGGGCTTTCCTCCAATCTTTCAGTCAAGAAGGTCACATCTGCCTCGCCACTTTATGCAAGTTTTTACTGGGAATGTTTCTCTTCCTGTTTTATGATGTAAATATTAAATCTTGATGAGCAGACTGTGAATTTTCCAGAGAGGATAATGAGACAGATGGCTATGGTGGCTTTAATGCCGCAGAACTTAAATCAGACTGCCGGGAGTGTGTACTGCATGCAGTGTGCCTGATTCCCAGAGGGTGATGTCAGGAGAACACTTTCTACCGTAACGTCCTCTACAGGGATGGAGGTGGCACTGGTCGCCGCAGCAACCACGCTGTCGGCGCGGTCCCTGGGAGTCGAGTGACAAGGTCGTTTCCGCTGAGGGCTGATGTTTTCACAGCCATGAATGGCAGGATGTCAGTGTCGGTCTGTCCCTCCCCGCAGCTAAGGGGGGGCCAACCCGTGTTCATGTCGTCCACAATGTTCTGCAGCTTGTGGAAATATGTATCGCAACTCAAACTAGGAATTTTCCTAGGTCCCCCTGCTGGCCACAAAACAGTCATTACATCGATATTATATAAAAATGTCCCTTATGTAGCTTAGCTCTGATCTAGCTATTTAGTCTTTGGGTGGGAGCCAGGGATCCTGAAGTGACCTTTAGAGTGGGGTCCCCATCACATGTTTGCTGACCAGCTTTGTCTTCCCATCAGCAAATACGCGTCTGTGAACATCAGCACCAACCTGTATGTCATCACCCAGCCCTGGCTCTACTCACTGGCCTGGTGCGCTGGGGCGCAGTCCGTCACCACCAACGGCGTACACATCCTGACGGCACTACAGCGGCCCCTCTTCCTCATGGTGAGGGTCCTGCTCTGCGGCTTAACCCACCCGTGGCTCGTCAGCGCAATCTTAAGTTAAACCCTAAAGCCGGTGACATCCTCGTATGAGTCACCGCTCCTCTGCTGTTTTTAGGTCCGTGTCCCTATTTTAATCGCTTCCCTTCTAATTAGAATCTCTATTTGACTTCTATCCTGGACACACTGTCCTCTAATTTATTATAATCCCTACTCACCTTTAATTTTGTGCTTTGGTGTTGTGTATGTGCTTTTTTGAGAAAGTTATCCTGCATGAGTCTAGGACAAACAGCAGATACAGAAATGATCGTATTTCTTATCCTTGATGTGACCCCAGCAATCTCTCAGTATTCAGACGACCCGCTAGGGAATCTGCTGATTCTGCTCCCTCCCCCCAATAGACTCCGAAACACTACATGCTGATGTGGACCCTCACCGATGCTGCGTCTGCTGTGCTCATCCTGCTCGTATTTGTGTTCCACTGGTGAGCCCTGAGCCCCCCCCAGCCCCATCCTATGCTACCGATGAAATGCGCCGCCGATTTCACACGCGGCTGTGGCTTCCTTTCAGGTGGCATGACAGGGGTCTCCCGTTCTGGTCAGACGGCAGACAGACGAATGAGAAGGGACCTTACAGCAAGTTCCGCACTGGTGAGGGCATGTGCTCCAAATTGGGCTGATTGGTGACTTTTAAATGAGAATGATAACCTGTAGCTAATTAGTGCTACTTTTCTGAGAAAAACATTCTTTTAACAGCTGGTATGTTCCTGGAAAAACTCAGAGAGGTGACTTGTGTGCTTGGTTTGAGCTGTAAATAGTGGTTACCACTGTGGACCAGCCGGTTTTGGCTTCCATCAGATATGTTTCCCAGTACAGTCCGGCCCTCTGTCACTTGGTGTTTCCTGCCTCTGTCCTCTGACCCCTGGGTCTTCTGTCCCCTGCAGAGCTGAGTGATGTGTGGTCCGTCTCCAGCGTCAGCGTTCGGGGGGACCTGCGGAGCCAGCCGGCCACTCCCAACCTGGCCACCATAGCCGAGGAGGCCACAGTCAGAGCAAGCAGACAGTGAGCAAGGGGGAGCCTTCCTCCTCCTCCTCCTCCTCCTCCTCCTCCTGTACGCCCATCGAAAACGATCTTTCACATGCTCCCGAGCCTTTGGGTGGTGCTCATGTGACCCGAACTGGCCATGGACAAGTCTGGCTTTTCCAGCAGCAACCGATGGACACCATTACAGAAATGGAAGCTCTATTTTCATAAGTGGTTTTCCATTTGCTGTCGCTGCCAACCTCAGGCAAACTGCTGGTATCCATGGTAACGTCACCGAACCTTCAGAACCCTCTTTCGAGGCCACCGTTCTTATCATGTCACTGTGGGAAGGCCACTCTAAGAGAGATACTCCCAGTCACCTACCATGCAGTCTAAGGGCGCCCCCTAGTGCTCAGTCACATTGCTGCTCTGTAGTTTAATGCGTATGATCTGAGCATGTGCCGTAACGTATCACAATGTTCAAATATATCAATCTGTTTTTGTCAACTTAAATATTTACTGCGCACAGCAGCCGTTAATGAGGTACGTAGGAGTGGTAAGGTTACCTGTCTGAGTGGGTATGAGTGAGTTTTCAGGACAGGCAGTGATGCCCAGCTGTGCGTGACAAAAACACTCAGCTCTCAGGCTCTGAAATGTCAGAAAGGGACTTTCTGGCTGCTGCCTGCACCTTCATGTCCATTTAAGAGGCCCACCGTCTGCCTACCAGATGCCCCCGGGGGTAGGTGGGTACAGTTAGGGGCCCAGGGCCTGATGGCATTAAACGCCAGGAATGTCCTTTGCCAGCAATTCCCTTGGGAACAGAGCCGCTTAAATCAGTGCTCAAAAAAGTCAGTGTAGTATAAAACTTGATTTTATTTTTCCTAAAAAAAAATATTCTTAAACTGACAATCTTGATATATATTGATTGGACGTCTGTCTGCCCTTTTAATGCTGACATATCATAAGTGGATCTGGGTCCTATCATTTGCATGTTTGGGTGCCGCCCCTCTAATCAGGTATCCAGTCAGACAGCTGTATTCGCTTTCCTGCAACCAACTGGGCTTAAACAAAATGAGCTGGAACTGACACCCGGTAAGTTCAGGACGAGGAATGGCCCCGGCTCGCTGTCAGGCGCTGAGCACCTCGGTGTTGTGGGTTTTGCGCCCTTGAGAAGCCCGTCTGGGAAGCTCTCATGCTGTTTTAACATCATTCCCTGAATCTTTAACCCACGACAGTTCCTATAATGTAGCTAAGAAAACAAGTCTGGCCGAAAACAAACATTTGAATAAGTTTATTATTTTTTTATAAAACTGCTTCTTTTAAGATAGAACAATGCGCTTGTGGTAGAGGCGTGCCCCTTTCAAATAAAAATATCAGCTTTCCAACTTGTTTATTTTTAATTTAATGTATATATATTAAAACTTCGTTAAAACGTGAAACACACACACACACACACACTAACATTAAATACACTGTAAACTCAGCAGACCTGCATGCTACAAGGGCCGTCCAAACTCTTGCCTAGATCCGTCTTGGCCTCGTTGCTATGGAGACCACATCATGTAAAAAGCCAAGAGGAGATGCTCTTGTAGAGGGTCTATATTTGCGTGTCACCGGGGGAGAGGTTTTGAAAAATGCATCTCAACTCACTATCGTTATTGAACACGAAGCGATTATACTGAGCTGTCAGCCAGTTCCGCCCGTGGGGTATGACAGCATGATAGACCAGTTATTACACTTCTGAATGTTTTGAATAGACAAATACAAACTCAATGCCACAAACCCTTCATGCCACAAAAAATCCATTATAAGTACGTTAACGGAACATTAACTTTATATTGTGCGGGTGAGAGGGGGGTGTGGTCTAATCTGTCACATGACTTAGTTCACTTCCATTTTCTCAAGCCACCGGAGTGGGGAAGCTTGTGTGCTTTACGGGAGCTGAGTGACGTCCACAGCAGGTCATTTCATCAGCATCAAGCGGCTCAATAAGCCGCCTGGCGGCTGCCATGTTTAATAATCAGACGTCTCACTTTGGGTTCTGCATCCTAAAATGTAAAATACCTAAATTCACAAATGGAAACGGACCCTTTACAAAACAAACCTATTCTGAAACATTATATAGCCACATATATGAATGTCAGTCCTAATGACAAAACAGTATAAGTACAAACTGGTACAAAAAATTAAGGCTTTCAAACTTGAGTGAAATCATACAGATTACATTTAGTGATATGAATTTACAGCAATGTAACAGCAATGTAAATAGTTGCTTTTGCAGGTGTGGGGAGGGGGTGTGACATTTGTGGAGTTTGCAGAACATTTCTGATGCTGGTTCGTGGCATCAGAACTGAGTACAGGTCATTCAGGCAATATAACCCGAATCTGTACTGACCCCTTTGTCCCTGTGTGTGACTTTATCAAAGGAGGAATTGTCACAGTCAGATGGGTGTGGCTCCCCAGAAGGCCCCGATTGGCTAGCTGGCTTTCCAGGGGGGTCAGCGGGGAGGGCAGGTGAGAAGAAGAGAGAACAAGAGAGAAAGGGGAACCTCAGAGGTAGTCATCCTCACTGGAAGGAGAAGAGGGGGCGGGTTCATCGATGTCAGAGCCAACAGTGCTGGGGGAGGGACTTCGACTCATTCTCCATACACGGGCGGAGTAGGTGTGGCCCCAGCTGCAGGGCTGGCCCAGGGGGCGGAGCAGCCGGAAAAGCTCAATAGCTCTCAGCCAATAATCAGTTCACTTGCTGTTGACACGGGCACCCCGTTGTTTGCTCATGGTGGTCAACATCTGGCTGATGTACGAGGTCAGGAGGTCATCCATCTTGTAGCCCTGTGTGCAGACCAGTAACCGCAAGGGTTTTTACAATTGGCATTCCTTTAACAAATATTTCCAATAAAGAAGTTTCATTACTGAATTATCATTTGAAGATCTGAGAGTTGGAGCCACCATGCCCAGCTTCGGGTGGAATCGAAACCAGCTCTTCACGTGAAATCTGCTCTTTAAACAGCCGGCTTCCTCACCAGCGAGGTCTCACACAGCAACTTGCTGCCTCGGACCAGGTTGCCGATGGTGATGTGGAAGTAGGTGTTCCCGCTGCTCCAGTTGGAGATCTTGGTGAAGGGGTGCGTGATCAGGATGTCCTGCAGGATCAACGCAGACACACACACAGTCTTGAACACACACACACATGCGGTCACACACAATCCTCGAACATAACAACAGAGTCTGAGTCACCTTGCTCTTTGGGTCGATGAGGCTGACGCCATGCTTGTTAATCGCTATCAGGAGGATCTCCGGGAAATTTGGCTCCGTAGTTTGCTAAAAAAAATAGTGCAGGCATTAATTGCTCTGGTGTTCTGATGGTAAACCCTGAACAGATGTGAAACACCCAGACAGGGTGTCAAAGTTTAAGTCAAAGTCAAAGTAAACTTTATTGTCATCTGTGCTATATACTGTACAGATACATGGAGAGACGAGATGACGTGGCTCCAGTATTTTTTCAGTGCAGATGAGAGAAAGACACATAAGAAATGGGTACGTGACGCGTCGACAGTGAAGCTCAATAAATCCTCTGGACACCGAAGCCTCCAGTACCTGCGGCCGTCCCTCTTAAAGGCAAACTGATTACCTTCACCTCGAAGAAGGCCGATCCAAACGTTGCCCACTTGAAAATAATTTTGAGGAACATCAGCTTGGCCTCCTCCCTTGATTTCCCAGCATGCCTGTTGAAGTACGCCACCACGGACTGCACAAACACATGGCAGAGATCTCTGCGTGACGTGGTGCTTTCACAGAGACTCTAAAGGGGTGCTGCCCAGTCCATTTCCTGGAAGACCCCCCCCAATATTCTCTGTCCTACCTTAATCAGGTTCAGATGGCCCTTAATAGGCTAAAAATGACTGTGGTAAGTTGAAATTAGTGTGGGTTGGAATGAAAACATTCTGGCAGAGGGTCCTCCAGGAACAGGACTGAAAAACACCACTCTAAGGAGCATGCATGTGTGGAAACACATCAGTGACTGCGGAAGGATAAATTGACTGATGGACTAATGACTGGATGGATGGATGGATGGACTAATGATTATATTGAAGGCTGAATGGATGAACGGCGAGTCCCATGTCCGCTCACGCGTTTCCAGTCGTCAGGAGACATCTGCCTTATCAGGTCTTGGGGTACCAGCTCTCTCAGCATCTTGGGGATACTGGGGAAGTGGGACTTGTCGTCTTCGAACTTGACACGGTAGATGAGTGCGGCCAGCTGGAAGACCTCGTCGCGCGAGCACTTGTGGTAGCCGCGCAGGTATTTGGGGAGCTCCTGAGGAAGAGCGTGTGGGACAGGAGAGCCAGTTAGGGGCCAGCGCTGTCTTCACAACACCAATGCTATTAGTGAACGAAAATACACGGGGATCCAAAGACGAATCACCTGGTAGTAATGAAAAATTGAGTCTGCAAACGAGTCCTTCCCTGGAACGGTGTTGGTCCACAGTTTCTTCATGAAGAATACCTGGTAGGTCAATGAAGGCACTATACCTACAACAGAGACACACAAGCTGCTTAAGTGGGAAGAGCAGGAGAGAGAGCTGACCTGACTCTCAACGAGGATTAAGCTGGATTAGGGCTTTACCGTCCTTTACAGGCCGGGCTTTCTTGATCCAGTCCGTGAGGTGCCTGACGAAATCAAAGAAAAAATCTCCTTCCGGTACACTGATCACCTGAAAAGCAGAGTGCAGCTTCAGATTCGATTCGATTCGATTTTATTTGATGCTCTCTGCTTCTTCTCAGTTTCCTTGCAAAGCCTCTAGGACTCATTGTGACATCAGACTCCATCTCACCATAATCCTCATTGACCTTCACGTACCGCCTCTTTCATCCCGGCCCCTACCTTGTCGGAGATCTTCACAAATAAGCTGAAGCCCTCGGAGGACTTCAGCAGCAGGCGGCTGGAAATGTTCAGGCAGAAATCTTTGGCTTTCGTGCTTGACTCCACCTCAAAAGCCTACAACAGATTTTAAAATAATAATAATTAATTATTCTATTATAAAAATTATTCTATTTTGCAATACCACTGTTCCATGGCCCCAGTCAGACAATTATCTGGAGAAATAATTAGAGGCAGATCTATTTAGAACTAGATTAGAATTTAATTAGAATATAATTATCAGTGTTTTTCAGGCATATCCAATTAATTACTGTATCCCTCCCCTCTGTAATTTCTGCTGCCCATGTAATTAGCACTTAATAACAGGAGATTACAGTCTCTAAGAGCAGATAATGCTTCATCATGATTAAGGAGTGGTATTCTTTGGCCTGCAGAACACTTTTCACTAATGGATTTTGTTACTGATATTAAAAAACCTCCTTGGTACACATATATTACAGGATAAAATTATAACCCAGGGACATGATGCTCCAAAAGACGGCCAATTCAATTAGAAAATGCAAGCTGACAACCGCTGATGATGTGGGAGCCTTGCATCCATTCGGTAATTCGGTGCTGCTTGCATTTTGACCCAGAACTGGACTTGGTCTGGACAAGGATGTTCACCTCGTCTGTGTCGTCAGGGAAATACACTTTGTGGAAGATCTGCGTGGTCTTGTGCTGGATGGCCTCCACCTCCACCAAGTGGGGCGGGTACTTCCTGGAGCCGTTTCTGCTTTCCAGAAGTAGAGATTTCAGAGTCGTCAGTATAAGGCAGTGTTTCTAAAGCCAAATAGCTGGAACAGGTGTGCTGGGAGCGGGGAGGGTGCAAAAATGGCCCTTTATCTAAAAAGAGACGAATTTTACCGTGATATTTTAAGAATAAAACAAACACAATGTATGCTGCAGCTGCTGGCGTAGGTAGGAAGGTGGGGGGTGAGGAGGGGGCAGAAAGCAGACACACTGTGCACATTCATCACTGCCATGGGGGGAGGGGTTCTTCTGTACACACAGAGCAGCTTGATACAGTCAGTCATCACCTAGAAGATCTGGACGGTCCTCCCTACAAGAGTTGCTGAGGTGTGCAGGTGAAATGCTGTGAGGTGAAATGCTGTGAGGGGAAATGCTGTGAGGTGAAATGCTGTGAGGTGAAATGCTGTGCAGGTGAAATGCTGTGAGGGGAAATGCTGTGAGGGGAAATGCTGTGAGGGGAAATGCTGTGAGGTGAAATGCTGTGAGGTGAAATGCTGTGAGGGGAAATGCTGTGAGGGGAAATGCTGTGAGGTGAAATGCTGTGAGGGGAAATGCTGTGAGGTGAAATGCTGTGAGGTGAAATGCTGTGAGGGGAAATGCTGTGAGGTGAAATGCTGTGAGGGGAAATGCTGTGAGGTGAAATGCTGTGAGGGGAAATGCTGTGAGGTGAAATGCTGTGAGGTGAAATGCTGTGAGGGGAAATGCTGTGAGGGGAAATGCTGTGAGGGGAAATGCTGTGAGGTGAAATGCTGTGAGGTGAAATGCTGTGAGGGGAAATGCTGTGAGGGGAAATGCTGTGAGGTGAAATGCTGTGAGGGGAAATGCTGTGAGGTGAAATGCTGTGAGGGGAAATGCTGTGAGGTGAAATGCTGTGAGGGGAAATGCTGTGAGGGGAAATGCTGTGAGGGGAAATGCTGTGAGGGGAAATGCTGTGAGGTGAAATGCTGTGAGGGGAAATGCTGTGAGGTGAAATGCTGTGAGGGGAAATGCTGTGAGGGGAAATGCTGTGAGGTGAAATGCTGTGAGGGGAAATGCTGTGAGGGGAAATGCTGTGAGGGGAAATGCTGTGAGGTGAAATGCTGTGAGGGGAAATGCTGGGAGCAGAGTGCAGGTCACTGCTTTTTAAGGTCAGACTTTTAGCTGATGACCTGTAGCTGCACTGTGAGAATGAGCCGCTGTGTTTCAGATGCACGGCTTTACCTCAGGGCCTTCTGCAGACGCTGCATGCAGTCCGAGGCCAGCGGGTGCTGCCTCTTAGCCTGTAAGAACCTCTGAACATGGGGTAGCAGCAGGTTGCTGGGTGGAAACAGGCCTGTACAGAGCCAGAGCAGCTCCCAGCCTTTCTCCTCACTATACCTGCGCATAAAAATCCCATAAAGCAACTGCAAAGAGATCAGCACATGCTACTTCCTCCACCGTGGTGGCTCGAGGCTTCAGGTAGAAGACCTGGAGAGCCTTCACCTACTTTATATGGTTTTCTGTGAGCTGCTTCAGAATTTGGCAGTACATCTCATCCTTGAGTGGCTCTGCCTTCAAGGCCCCTTCGAAGATGTGGTCGGTGAGCTCATTCACGGACCGCATGCGTTTGGATGGGTAGTCGCCCATGTATTTCATGACGGGTGCAGAAACTAGCATCAAGGAACGACACACCAGAGCCAGTGGGTGCGGAATATAATAGCTCAGCATATATAAGGGATTCACACTGATGGACGGTGACACCGATGACCGTTAATGTTAAGGATGTGAGACCAATGATGCCGTTGAGGCTTTGGTGGAGCGATTGGCGGCACCACGAGAGGAGAGTGCAGGAAAGGATATCGATGAAGGCCATGCAGGCTTCTTGAGACAGCTCCTCGTGGCTGAGAACCTTCTTCAGCAGCGCCTGCTTGATGGGCTCCCGGGTGCAGCACCACATCTTGTCTTTGCCGCGGTTCTTGGTGATCATGACACGGCTCAGCGTGTGTTTGGGGGGGGGCCTGGCAGGGGGGTGGGTACCGGAGAGAAATGAATAAAGAATAAAATGAAGGAAAACTGAAAGTGCGGCCTGGGGTCAGGAGGGCACCTGAAGTAGTCGTAGGAAAACTCTTCTAGGGTGTAGGGCTTGATGCGCTCCTCGCTGTCAGCCAGGGATAGCTGGGTCAGTCGGATGGACTCCTGGCGCTGGTCTGGGGTCATAGTGACCAGGGCCTGAGCCGCACGGAGAGGGAAAGGAATGCAGTGAGAGGAGGCTGTGAATAAAGCTAAATTTATTCATGTGATACCATTTGGGTTTGGGGGGACTGGTAACTGACCACAACGTCAGGCTGGGGCCTGGTGATGGTGGGCAGCACATAGACACAGTCGGCCGGGAAGTCGCCCCTCTGCTTGGTCCGGTCATTGATGCCATGTGCCCAGCCTGAGCTCATGACCTGCTCCCCGGTGTCCTGGTCCAGCAGGATGAGGTCCCCCTTGAGGAAGCTCAGGAACGTGGAGTCATCCCCAGCTACATGCCAGGGAACCATTCATACCGTATCATCCACTGCACTGGGGGGACACTAGGTGGCATGTAGTTATTTGTCAGGAGCTACGAGGCACTAACTGGGATTGGGGTTGTCATGCAGAGCCACAACGAACTTTGACCTCCTCCTCAAGCCCTCCAGGAAGGTGACCACCAGGTCGCGGATGTCCTCTGCATTGTTGGAGGTGAAAGTGTACTCTTCCCCCTTGATGGTGGCCAATGTGAAGCTATGTCCTTGCAGCTTACCGCCCCTGTTGGGGAAAGAGGGGGCACCGGTTTGTGCCCCAGGTGACTGGACTCCCAGGAGCCTTAACCCAGACTCAGAACCTACCAACAGTGCTACTCTCTGGAGAAACAAGGACTATGGAACTCTTGAGACTGATGTAGCCTATTTCATAAAGTACACGAGCGGAGTGAGAGTTGCAGGTTAAAAATAAATAGCAGTAAAGCGTATTGCGCCAGTCCGTGATGTTTGGTGACATTCCTGGAAGATGGAAGGAACAGACAGGAACACTGAAGACGCCAGGATGACAGCGTACCTGCTGCTGGACACGGCTGTGATCTCGGGGAAGGAGAGCTCCAGCAGCACCTGCTCCTGCTCATCCACAAAGTAAACCCCTGTCCAGTTCACTGCCACAATTACGTCGTTCTTAGGCAGGCTGGGCCCTGAGGTAGCAGGACATTAGCATTAGTTTGCTAAACACACGCAAGGACGTATGATCTCAGAGCGGCGGTCGCTGAAAAGTCGCTGTACCTGACAATTTGAAGGCCTCGTAAAACCGGGAAAACAGTAAAGGCCACTTGTATCGGGCAAAATCCACCACTTCCTCCTTGACCTTTTGGGGGTCCATCCTCTTTTGAGCATAGATTCCCTGGAGAATCAATGGCCAAATAGGAAGTGAATGGGCAAAACAGTGACGGGCTATTCTTGTAAAAGTGCATATTATGTTGCACAAACTAACCCACTGTGTAGTTCCCCATCACCAGCTGGTTACCCTTGGGGGCAGGGTATAGTTGGACAAAACATTATTTTTTGCTGGCTCATGGAAAAACCGGTTTATGCCTGCTGAGAGTGTTTGAGTCTAAGTCCATTTATAAACGTATTATTTTTGCCTATTTCCTTGCTACCTCCTGCCTCTGTCCTGGGTAGCTGTGTGTACGCACAAGAGGCCAAGCTACTGAGGCGGGATGCAGCCTTCGTACCTTCTTGTGTGCTGCCATGATAAACTGAGCCCACTTCTCGAGGGTGCGGGTGGAGCTGATCTCGCGGTCGGGGATGTAGGACGGGATGAGGCTGAGCAGACGCTCCAGCAGGATCTCGGAGCCGTAGTCCACGTAGTACTGCTGGGAGGCCAGCTCTGCCAGGTCCTCCTCCTAATGCGGGGAGATGGAACTGCATCACACATGCAGTGCACCCTGCGCACATGCCATTCATGGGGCCTGAGGTAAATCATTCTAATCCAATCTGTTTCTCAACCCTGTGCTTGGGGACCCCCAGACAGGAACTGGGGGGGTGGGGAGCAATGATGAAAATGTGAACCGTCTGGGGGTCCACGAGGACCAGGTTGGGAAACTGTTCTAATCAAGCAAAGATGCTAAGTAACGTATCCAGTAGTGTAAAAACCTTAATATTGGATGTTTGACATTAATTCAGTTGGCTATGGAATAATTTCAGTTGTAGATACCGCATTTGGTGTTTCAAAGACCGTAACCAAACCCAAATTATTCCTTGTGGTAATTTCTATAGATTTATGGGGGTAAACCCCCCACCAGCCGCTCACCCGGTCACAGCGGTACTCTCCGAACTTCACACCACGAACGATCTGCTGGTAGATCAGGTTGGTGGCCACATTGTCATCGGCAGGGTTGTGCCAGGGTGTGAAGATCTCCTTGCGGAAAAACAGCCTCCAGGGGGCGTTGCGCTCCTGGGCTCCCTGCTCCTTGGCGTACTGCTCGCACTGGGACACGGCATCCATCACGTGATCATTCCCGCTGCCCAGCGAGGACACCTTTTGGCAGGGAAACGTACGAGTATGATGAGTATGACGAGCACGATCTGAAGAACACCCAGCTGGACGCAGAGACATGGTGCACCTTGTCAAAAAGCGCGATGTAGAGAGAGAAGCCGAAGGTGTCCCTCAGCCCGATCTTGTCTGCCAGGGCGTTACACAGCTCCTTGGCGGTGGTGGCCGAATCAGTCAGCAGAGTCTTGGTTGTTCCATCCATAAATGTCACAGGGAGCATTACGGGTTTCTTCGACTTGGTGGCCTGAAAAACAAAAACACTGAGTTACCTACCACATGGACCCGGCAGCACATCACGCACTTCCAGTAAATAAATATCCAAAATAAATAAATCCAGACCTAATCTGCCAGAGCATCACTATCATTGGACTTGCTACACAAGAAAAACTGAGCATTTACAATCTTTGACAGAATTAGACAAGAAAAACAACAGTGATCGTCCGCTGCCACCCATTTCGTTGGTCTAAGAGCTGTACCTGGAGCTCCAGCCAAGAGGGCGGCTGGGTCCGTGTGCCGTTACCAAAGGTCCTCCTCAGCCTCTCCTCACAGTAGGGGGCATAACCAGGGGGCCCCCCACTGATGAAATTCCTCAGATACTGTGGAGTCAGAGAGAAAGGGTGATTTTACCTAAAAATGGCAGCAACCCTAACTTAGACGACCCCATAAGAGCTGGAAGCCTTTGAATAAATACTCAAACACAAGAATTAAAATCAAATGAGGCTTGCCGTCCATTAAAGAATGTACATCACTAAGGTATTGTAAGTACATTCACATTAAGGAACTGAACAATTTAATGAAATATAGCAAAGGAATGAGAGGTACATATTAACAGAGAGGCTGACACACCTTGTTCTATCACATGAGATTTTCTGCATCATTAAGTATATGAAAAAACTTGAAGGAGTCTTACTTTGACAAACTTCTCAGAGGGGGCAAAGCAGCCCACACAGAGCGAGACAAGGATCCACCCACGAGCGTGGCTACTCTTGGAAGGATTCTGGGTCAGCTGCTTGCAGATCTGACAGTAGATCTCATCTCTGTGATGGGGACATTACAGAAAGTGAGTGGCTTTTGTTCACAGTTTCCTTGGTGCTCAGAGGATGCATCAGCTAGCTGCAGTCAACAGGGAACGAATCAGCCAAGGGGTATCTATGGTGCTCACAGAGAGAAACAGCCAAAGGATACCCATGGTGCTCACAGAGAGAATCAGCCAAGGGATATCTATGGTGCTCACAGAGAGAATCAGCCAAAGGATATCTATGGTGCTCACAGAGAGAATCAGCCAAGGGATATCTATGGTGCTCACAGAGAGAATCAGCCAAGGGGTATCTATGGTACTAACAAAAAGAATCAGCCAGGGGATATCTATGGTGCTCACAGAGAGAAACAGCCATGGGATATCTATGGTGCTCACAGAGAGAATCAGCCAAGTGATATCTATGGTGCTCATACGGTTTCTCAATACCAAGACCTCAAAGACTGTACTTGTGTTATTGGCAAAAGCGTTTTTGCTGACTTGCCTCCCAATGACGAATTTGGGACACAATAAATCATGGGATTCTCATTAGCCAGGATGCAACCAAGGTATTCTCACTATTTCAGGTGGGGCAAGAAGGCCATCTGGGGATTTTTACCCCTTTTGCTTTTGAGTATTGGGACTAAAGCTCAGCAATGGAAGGTGACCTCAAATGGGTTAGGATTAGGGTTAGGGTTAGGATTAGGATTAGGGTTAGGATTAGGGTTAGGGTTAGGGTTAGGATTAGGGTTAGGGTTAGGATTAGGGTTAGGATTAGGGTTAGGGTTAGGGTTGCGAGAACACAAAAACTCTCAAGTACACATACTGATAAACACCCATAGATGAAATCTGTGAGAGGACATCTATGGTGCTCACAGAGTAAATCAGCCGTGGAATATCTATCTTGTTCTGACCTGAGGGCAGGCCGTAGGATACCGTTGCCGATGATGAAGTGCAGTTTCTCCAGATTGGAGGTGGGCCGGTCCTCCAGCATGCTGTTGCCATGCAGGGTGTACTCACCATCATTCAAACGCTTGGTCACCTGGAAACAGACCCCAAAAACACCTTAGATCACAGTCTCCTCCAGGTCTGATGATTTTCCAAACGACAGAGACAAACAAACAGAATGGCCAGACTCACCTCCTCTGTGATCTTCGACTTCTTCTTCAGCGTCAGCGATACCAACTTGTGGCGTACACTGCTCTTCTTGTGACTGTCAACGTGGCCAGTCTGCAAAGGTGGGCCAAAGTGATGGGGAAAGTTTATACTTCGTGCTGTTGTCATGCCAACGTGGTCAAGATGCATCATGGTCGCCTTGCTGAGGTGGCCAGAAGACCACACCTCAGTCACTTATTTGACAGACGTTTCTCCAGTTTGTTTCTTAGCGATTTATAAAATGTCATAAATCCTTGGCTTACAGTTGTTGTACTGAGTGGTGCTCTCCCACTGAAAAAACTACATGTGGATTAGAATTAGAATCAACGGGATGTATGAAATTTTGAAAGTGCAAAGTCAAACAAGGTGCTAAATCACCCCTTAGCACAGCTGGTCTCTTTACACAGCACACAAGGCTGAGTTAAAATGCACCGAATACTGTTACGCCCTAAGTAGATATGACAGAGTCTGTAAGAGATATAGGGGTCTAGGTTCCTATCTTCCTCCCTACCTCCCCCTCCCCCTGAAGTGCCTGCAGCTCCCGCTTGTAGGTCTTCTTCCCGAGGGTCTCGTAGATCTTGGTCATGACAGGGATCTTCTCGCTGCCGTCGCTGATGGCCGTGTGGTACTTTGGCTCGGGGAGGTCACCCATGAACCTCAGCACTGTGATCCAGACGGCCAGGGCGGCCTGCGGAAGGAGGGAGCAAGAGAATGATGTGGAGTGAGTGCTGTCAGTGTCAGTGATAGTGTATCGGCAGGCCTGCTGGTAGAGGCGGGGCTACAAGGGCATTCAGCCCAGTTAAAAGCTGATTGGCCCCCAGAGTGCCCTCTCCCTTGTCACTCACCGATTCAAAACATGTCATTTTTATGTTATGCCCCCCACCTTAAAAAACCCTAGAGTGGCCCCTGCCTGGTGGTCTGGGAACACCTTTAGGGGACCTACCAGCTGGTCACCTTCGTCCTCGTGGTAGAGCAGTGGCTGCTTCAGCGGCCTCCGCATGTAGCTGTGCGTGGTCGTGCCCTGGAAGTAGGTGGCAGCAAACTTGGCAAATTTGTACTCCGACAGGTCCTCTTCCTCTTCCTCGGGAAGGGGTAGGGCCTCATCCAGGTCTTCTTCCTCAAGCTCCTTCTGGGCACGCTCAAGATCCTGTCAAAAGAATGCACACAGACAGAGAGTCAGCGAGATGCTGGCCGATCGACATGCTTTTCAGAAACACGGAAAACGTGACACACGCTGTAACTCTTTTATAGGAGTAAGACTGATAACATCTCCAGTGAGAGTCCTGCAGATGCCAAGAGGAGGATGCATTCTGCTCCAGCTGGGCACTAAGCCACTGCGCTCATAACTCAATAGGCCAACTATTCTCTTGGGAGCCCAGGAAAACCTGCTGGACTCAGCAAGACCAACTGAACCCAAAGGACTGTTTAACAGCCACTACCAAAGATTCATTTAATTTAATTATGACAAAGAATGATCTGAGCTTGGTGGTGATGGTGGGGGGCCGGGGGCGGGGGGGGGCGGGGGGGGGGGCAGACACTCGCCATGCCTTTCACCTCAAAGCCCGTGGGGGCCTGGCCCTCCTGACCAGGGAAGGAGCTGGTGGTACCCAGGAAGCCGAACATCTTGTCGACCATGTCGGAGTCGTTGACGGGCTCGTGCCGCGCCTTCTCCGTCTGCTCCAGCAGCTCCTTCTTGCGCCGCGCCTCCTCGCGCTCCCGCCGCTCCCGCTCGGCGTCCTCGCGTGCCAGCTGTGCCAGTCGCTCCTGGTGCTTTCGCTCGGCCTCTGCCTTAGCCTTCTTGGCACTCATCTGGTTACGGAGCCGCTCCTCCTCAGCCAGACGCATCTTCTCGGCCTCCAAGCGGCGCCGGTACTATGAGAAGGTGGAGTATAGGGGTTAGGGAGGGTGGTGCGGGCGTCTGTCACCCCCTCATCACTTCACCACAGGCACCACAAACGCTGTAGCTGTGTCCCCCAGGGTCAAAGGTCAGGGGTTAGAATAAAGGTCAAACAGAGAGTGTACTGGTTAAGGACATGGACTTTTCTGGAATCCAGTTCAGATCCAGGACAGATCATGCTGTAAAACCTTTGAGCAAAGCACTGAATTATAGTATAGTATTACATTTTCAAGTGTATTAATGAGTAATTCAATAACTGTACATTTTAATATACTTGCACATCTGAATATTTCATTGAAACAATTTAGGTTTTGCACAGTTTTCTTATGCATTCTCTAATTTATTAATTTTGTTTATTTTATTATTGATTTTCCTTTACATATTTATTGTCTTTCTATGCCACTGGATAGAGAAATTTCCCTCTACCAGAAATCAATAAAGATCCATTTTATCTGATCAGGTTTTATCTGATCAGATGTCCGTCTGTCACAGCTGTGCCATTGACACACGTGAACGTGGCGCGGAGCCCACCTCGCCCTTGAGCCTCCTGTAGAGCCTGCGAGCGATCATGCCGCGTGTGTGGGCCTGGATGGTGATGACGGCCCACAGGCGGTGCCGGAAGGCCCGGCGCACCAGGAAGCCTCGGCCCCGGGCCTGGAAGTGCGTCATGCGCTGCCGGGTCATGTGGTAGGTAACGTACAGCTTCCGCGAGCGGTACAGGGCCTGGAGGCGTGAGAAGCCAACTCGCATCTGATGGGGAAGCAAAAACAAGGGAGGAGACGCTGGTCAGCAGCCATTTTTAGAGTTTATTTGCCAGACAATGGAACTTTAGAACTACAGATGGGATCTAAGAACTACAAATGGAAACCACCAATGAAATGTTAGAACCACCAATGCGCCATTAGGACTACCAATGGAAAGTCAGAAACATCAATGCACCAGAATGTCAAAGGTCATAATGTCTCTCCCATTCTTTGAAGATCAGTTAGGAAACTCACTGCACTGTAGTTCTTTCGGCAGTAATAACCCCTCCAGGTCTTCTGGATCAACAGGGCAGACTTCCTCATTTTAAGGAAATTTGATCTGTCAGGAAAAAGTCCATACTATTAGCTTCTATCGCAAATGATGTGCTCAAAAAATGCAGTGGAACTGTTGAGTAACACAGGTCAAGTTTAATACAAAATATAACCATAAAGAGAGACGATAACCAGCACAGTGATTAAACAATCATGGCTGATCATAGTCATCTCCGGGAATCCATTTCCATCCTCTCTTGCTCTTGGTTAAATCCAGCAGTCCAGCCCCTTTTTCACATCCTCCATAGTCACAGCCCCCATTCTCACCTGTCCTTGAAGCCCCGCACCACCTTCTGGATGAGGATGACCTTGTCGGTGATAGCCTTATCCCGCTCGATCTCCAGCAGCATGTCATGGTGGTCCTGAGAGCAGAAGCACGTTACACATCGTACAGTTATGTTTATAAACGATTCAACCTTCAAATCAAGAGAAAACTTTCATTTGAAAAATTCTTTGCACGCAGGGGTCTTTTTGACGTGTCCTTCTACTGGGCTATCCTGACAGTCGCTCAGGTATGCCCACTTCCAGCAGGGAAGCGTTATTTCTGCTCCCCCCCCAGTCCCCATGGGTTGGTGCTTCCTGCCTCGGCAGCTGCAGCACTCTGATAGTGGCCACAGATGAGTTTTCCAAGAACCTTTGACCCGGCGCTGGGGTCTTTCCACTCCACCAAAGCAAAACAGTTTGTCCTACATGAAACACCCCATGACTGTGGATTAAAACAATGCCCCCCCCCTTCACAGAACCCTATGGTTAAGTCTATTTAGCACTGACAATGGATGTGTCTTTTAAGTATTTTTACACATAAATCGATCATATCAGAAAATTCTAGGTGCCGACAGAATTCACCTTGAGGAAGATCTTGGTCTTCCCCATCTGCCAGTCGTCGTCCCTCCCCAGGACAGCTTCTGCGATGCGCTGACAGGTACCCCGCAGGTCCTCCTGAGAACACAGCCGTGATCACAGAGAGATGAATGCAAAACAAAACATGGGAAAACACCAGATGAAGCAAATGACAGCACAACGAGTAACCGAAACGAAACCATACACAGGACTAAAACACACGAACACGATGCATTTAAAGAAGAACACTAAATGAAAACATGTTATACACAAACACACCTGCTTGTAGGCGGGTTTGACCCCGGGCATGAGGACACGGTAACGGTCCACAAACTCCACGAAGGTGTAACGTATGGGGTAGCCAGCCCGGCGGATGCGGATGGTCTCCATCATGCCAGAGTAGCGCAGCTGGCGGACGCACAGCTCGCGGTCAAACAGCTGGGGGGGGGTGAGGATAGGGCAGGACGTTGAGTTACTCCCCAGCAGTCTACATGTACGATTCTTCACATGCGGTATACAAACGTCACATGATCTATATCGCCACACTCATAACGCACAATCCAGACTGTCAACTAAAGATCCAATACACAGATAGCAAGAAATCCACAGGAACACACAAACCAAAACATAAACAGATAGATGGCAACGAAAACAAACGGCAGTCCAGCAAATGGACGAAGCGAAAACTACTAATAAACTAAACCGTAAAAACAGGGAGGCCTGTAGTTCAGTGTGGAACTAAAGATCACAAAAGCAGCTGGTGACACCAAAAGTCATGGACTGTGGGACAAATGCGCAGATGCTACCATACTGCCCCATGGAGAGTAACATATACACACAATACCATGGTAACGGGCCAGACACCATTCCCACAGACCGTACTACCGCTCCTCCCATCCGCCATCACTTACCATAGGCTTCTTGAACTCATTGGGCTTGATGCAGCGGACGAAGAAGGGCTGGCACACGCTGAGGGTGCGCATCAACAGCTCCAGCGAGCGCTTGAACTGACTGCTGAGCGTGGGCGAGCGTTTCCGAGTCTCGGCACCCTGTGATTGGGGGGGGGGGGGGGACGTGGGGGGCGGGAACAGGAAACAGGGAAGTGGGGATTCAGAGCTGATCCTCCTTCACTTTTCCGTCCAGCCCCCTCATCATCCTCACGCAGGAAGGCGATAACCGCGACTTTCCCTTTGAGAGCGTTATCGCCCAGCGGGGTATCGTCAGAGTGGCCTGGTGACTCCAACATGTCGGCTTTGGAGGTCAACACCGCCACTGTCGGGCGGAACAAAGGCTTTTCTTGATAAGACAGGTAAGATAAAGCCCACAAAAGAAAAGCAAGGATCTGCTTAAAGAAGCACAGACCACTTTGCCTGAAGTGAGAAGCTCTCCCAAGATATAATCATGAAGGTAAAAGTTCTAGTTTGTGTAATTATACTGTATTACGATGTTTAAATCCGACACTCACTTCACAACTGACTACAACTAAGACCCGCAGTCACGCATCTAGCATGTAAGCAGGTCTAATTGTTCAAGAAGCTTATAACCAGCAACAATCCATATAACAAACAGGAGGCTTCCTCTCACATTCATGGTTGTGAACCTCTTGTTCTGGTCCAGATTCAGCCCGCATACCTGAATATTTTAGACGGTTAGCATTCCAGGAAATGACCTCATGCAATGAACTGATGAAAATAAGCTGGTCGGGCTTGTTGTGACACACTGGATCATTCTGAGTTCGGATACTGGTTCATGACCCAGCCCAGAGCAAGCAGCTAAGCAGGATGTGCTACCCTCAGTATCACTGGAAGAGGTCACTGGATAAGCGGCCGGATGGACGCAACAGCAGCGGTAGGGAGATGCGGCCAGGCTAGCAGCAGATGCATCATGGGAGTAGGGAGAGGCGGCCAGGCTAGCAGCAGATGCATCATGGGAGTAGGGAGAGGCGGCCAGGCTAGCAGCAGATGCATCATGGGAGTAGGGAGAGGCGGCCAGGCTAGCAGCAGATGCATCATGGGAGTCAGGAGAGCAACAATGTGGGCGTGAATCATTGTTACCTTTGAAGGAGGGGTGTCTGATGGAATCAGAACACCGCTGGCAACATAACCACACAGAAACTGAGGTGCAGAGGTGGAGATTCAGGCAGAGGGAGGAGAGAGGTATCATTAGCAAAGCAAGAGTAAAAACATACGAGGGAAGGGGGTTCGAATGAATACATCACCTCCATCAAGGTCTTCAGCATGACTAAAGGAATTAGCCTGGTTTATGACTTCAGTTTGGTTGTTTGGTTTCAACACCTGGTTGGTTACCTGGACCCTGGTTAGTCTGTCTGGGGGGCCTTTGGGTTATTTCAGGATATGGTGATGCAACGATCAAATCCATTTAGGAAACCCACACATAGCGAACCATTCCGGCACACCGTCACAGCAGACGCATCCTAATAAAAATCCCTTGCAACATTACCATAGCAACATCAGCCTGGAAAATCTGCTTGATAAACTTGTTCCTGGAGGAGTGGACCAGCTGGATGATGTCGCCATGCAAGGTATCTCTGTTCTTCTCCAGGAAGCCTGGAATTTGGAACGGCTGATTTACTTTCAGGCAGACGTCTTCATTAAGTAGAATAACGAGCTGTATGTCACCATTAAATTCTTTTTTTTTTTTTTTTTGGAATTTTCAAGACCAACCCTGAGATTGACTCAAAAAGACACTGAGTGATTACAGGTTCAAAACACTACTCACCTTTCGTCTCGTAAAAAACCACCCCAGCGAAGTGCTGGATCCCAAACTGGGTTTCATAAGTGTTCTTTGGGGGGATGTAATTGGTGTTCAGTTTGTGCTGGGAGTTGAGTTTATTCAGCATGGTGGTGTCAGTACCCTGGAAAACACAGAACCAGTAACGTTTGAAGTAAATGTTCTCTCATTACTATCAAAGTGCACTTTGTCTCCAGCGCTTCCTCAGCCCCCAGCATCACATGCGTCATCAGCCCCAGAACGTTACCTTGGGGAACTTGCTCTCCTCGTCGATGAGCGAGATGATGTTCATGGGCTTGATGGCGATCATGTCGAGGGCGTCCTGGTTGTCGGTGAACTCGATGTGCTGCCAGTTGATGTTCTCCAGGTTGTACTCCTCCTGTTCCAGCTTGAACACGTGCCGCACGAAGAACTGCTGCAGGTTCTCGTTGGCGAAGTTAATGCACAGCTGCTCAAAGCTGGAGAACCGATCAAATCAGCTGAGAAGGAGGAAGTGAACTAAAGACTCATCAAAACACAGGATTCAGGATTTTAGAGATTTCTGAGCTTTATCCAATTGCTGCTCTAGTTAGTAATTTTTAAAGTATAATGCTAAAAATTCGAGGTGTCTGCACCGTTTTGGCCACTGGTGTAAACATGTATGTAACAGACTCTTCCGAAGCTGGAATGTCGTGACCTTCTCACGTGATGTTAAACCATGCGTGAGGATCTGCAGGGATCACTGGCGGCAGCTACTCCAGACTCGCCTGTTGTTGGTGAAGTTCTCGAAGCCGAAGATGTCCAGCAGGCCGATGGAGCGTCGCACGGCCTTGGGCTCGGTGGATGGAGGCTTGTAGATGGCGGCGTTGATCTTGTCCACGATCCAAACGAACAACCTGCCGTAAATCCCCTAGGATTTACAGTAATGCGAACGTCAGACACACTCTGATACCTCTCAGTATGATTCCGAATACCACTGTCTTTCAACAAGCACTGGCACTCCAAACTGCCAGTTCAACTCATATGTTATTGTGCACTGCATGTATATTGTATGTATACTGTATATATTGCATATATATTGTCTGTGTTAGATGTATACTGTATATATTGCATATATATTGTCTGTGTTAGATGTATACTGTATATATTGCATATATATTCTCTGTGTTAGATGTATACTGTATATATTGCATATATATTGTCTGTATTAGATGTATACTGTATATATTGCATATATATTCTCTGTATTAGATGTATACTGTATATATTGCATATATATTCTCTGTATTAGATGTATACTGTATATATTGCATATATATTCTCTGTATTAGATGTATACTGTATATATTGCATATATATTCTCTGTATTAGATGTATACTGTATATATTGCATATATATTCTCTGTGTTAGATGTATACTGTATATATTGCATATATATTCTCTGTATTAGATGTATACTGTATATATTGCATATATATTCTCTGTATTAGATGTATACTGTATATATTGCATATATATTCTCTGTATTAGATGTATACTGTATATTTTGCATATATATTGTCTGTATTAGATGTATACTGTATATATTGCATATATATTCTCTGTGTTAGATGTATACTGTATATATTGCATATATATTGTCTGTATTAGATGTATACTGTATATATTGCATATATATTGTCTGTATTAGATATATACTGTATGTTTGTTATCCTTCCCTCTATTCTGTTATTTGCTATTGATGGTTCTTCACTGATACGTGCTGTTTAAATGTGTGGGAGGTTTGTGTGCAAAGATTTCACTGTAATTTTGCAAATGTCAATAATGCAAAACTGAACCCATTAACCAGGAGGAATTTCCCTTTTCCAGTTAATCTACTGCAGATGCGCGGCAGATCTGCCGGGCGCCGCACCCTCACCTTCACGAAAGCGTCTCGCACGTCCAGGGCCTGCTCCATGCTGAGCGGCGTGGAAACCGTCTCCCCGCGGGTGATGATGGTTCTGCTGGTCAGGCAGTTCATCAGATCCTTGGGGTCCACCTACAGTAGGCAGAATCGCAAACAGCAATGCATAGCCAGAGGATTACGGGGCATCGTACAGCAAGGGAGCAAAGCGGCACAGCGGTACAGCAGAAAGATTGATGATCCAGCTACAACAGGCGTAGAAATAAGGGCAGATTTACACAAGATATAAAACAGAAACACACAAAGAACTTACAGAAAATAAAAGCACAAAAACACACCAACCACCTGCAAGACATACGGTATAAACTACAGAGAGTAGGCAGGTCTCCAAGGGACCCAGTGCATTGAAGTACCTCAGTAGAAATCCAACAGAACTGAATCAGTCTTAGATAAAATGGGAGAAAATCTGACTCTCCTCAAAGATATTTTGACAGTATGTAGACCAGGCTACTAAATTAAAACATCTATTGACATTTCACCTGTTGTTTTTTTAATGTTGTCATTGTCTTGCTTGAAGTAGTTGGACAATAACATAGGGAATGTGCATTCCTCATTCTGGCACAAGGGGGCACTGTTGTACGTTACATTTCATAGGAGTTTATCTAGCCTCGTTCTTCAGTTACAAACGTATACGGTCAGGTATCTGCCTCCCATTAAGAGAACTCCAATTTCTCACCCCTGTGTTTCCTCAGAAACTCCAGGATTGCAAAATATCCACCGGTGTGATGGTGCTGGCTGGTAAACTAAGGCTACATCCACAAGAGGAGGGTCAGGCTTCTTAGACGATGTGGTGCAAAGGAAGCCTCACCTCCAGCAGCGTAGCTGCGGTAATGAGGTCAGGGCATCTCACCACTTCACAGGCATCAAGGTTGTCATAAGTCCTGGCTGGAGGAGAGGAGCAGAGAAACCGAGCCGGTCGATTTAGGGGCCAATTCAACCCAATTTGATCAGGTTTTATCTTCTGGTTCGCTGCTATGCTAGGTTCCTCCAGCACTGTACTTGCACCACTCTGCGGCGCCGCCCTGCTGGCTGACCTTCGTAACGCAGGTTGCCCAGGTGGAGGATAGCTGCCAGCAGCTTGGAGATCTCCCAGTTCTCCGTATCGGTGAACATCAGGACCTTCATCGCCGAGCGGATGTTGGAGTACTCCTTCATGTCGTCCCGGCCGTCACACACTGTGCAGTTGCCCTGGTGATAGCGAGCAGACAAAGACACTGTAACCAGAGATGTTTGGTAAAACCTAGAAACATTAATCAAAATGACTATGAGACTGCTATGAGTTAGTGGAGTACAAAGGATAGTTCACATACATGATTTAATCCAACCACGATACGAAACCACTTATTCTATTTTGGCTTGCAGGGGGGGGGGGGGGGGGGGTCCAGAGCTTATACCAGAAGTTACGAGGGACAAGGGAACAACCCAGGATGGGGCACCAACCCATTGCAGAGTACACTCACACACACCTACGCCCCACACACATGATTTACAATGGAAAATTAGGTAAATTCCAGAATTTTGAAGAACATTAAAGTGGTGGATGCACCAACAAGCATGGTGATGGGGAATCTGCTCTCCCTTCAATAAGCCCTGAGAATGCATCCCTGTCACCAGTGAAACAAACTGGGCGAGATTAGCGGTCCTGTGGGCTGAAGGCAGGCCGACTAACAATGGTGAGGTACGTGTAGTCCGTGGCCTTTCCCAGACCCAGCTTCTTCTTCTGTTCGGGAGTCATGCCCTTCAGCATGCAATAGAAGATATGATAGTTCCTCTCGTCTTGGGCCTGGAAAGGAACAAGGGTCACGGTGATGGTGAGTGAGCTTTACCTTGGAAAGCCAGAGATTTTGACACCTTTTCCACCCCCGCCTCCTCCCACCATATCATACCTGTCTGCAAACTCTGGATTTTTCCAGAAGGTACTGCTCGATCTTGGCTCCCTCGATGGCGCCTCTCTTGTTGAAGTGAATGTCGATGTACTTGCCAAAACGGCTGGAGTTGTCGTTGCGAATCGTCTTGGCATTGCCAAAGGCTGAGGGGTAAGAAGACGGCAGCGTCACCAGGCCATCAAGACAAAGCCGAAACAAACGATCAAAACAGAGCCAAAGCAAACGATCAAAACAGAGCTAAAGCAAACCATCAAAACAACTAAAGCAAACCATCAATACAGAGCTAAAACAAACTATCAAAATGTAACCAAAACATGATGTAGCCCCCAATTATGCCTCATCACAAATACTCAGATGACTGATTAAAACCATTTTTAGGCAGTCAGCCCAGCAGATGTACAAAGAGAGTAATTAAGTTGTTGCTACACCGGTAACCCTCAGGGGCACAGTATGGAATGTGTTGGTGACCCCTTGTCAGACAAATCTCACCTTCCAGGATGGGGTTAGCCTCCAGAACCTGCTGCTCGATCCAGGAGTGCTGCCCACTAATAGCGGCCAGGAACTGAAGGATCAGCTTGGTGCTCTCAGTCTTTCCCGCCCCAGACTCGCCGCTGGTGTAATGCACATAAATAAATGGATCAGAGAAGCCCAGGTAAGGCCGTTCTGGTACCGGGGCGGGGGTGGGGGAGAGTGGCACCTGATGATGCAGCATTGGTCCTTGTTGTTGCGCTGCATGTTGAAGTAGCAGTTATCCGCGATGGCGAAGATGTGTGGTGGCATCTCACCGATCTTCTTGTTGGTGTAGAGGCGGATCTGGTCGGCTGAGTAGATGGGCAGCAGCTGGTAAGGGTTCACTGCCACCAGGATGGAGCCTGTGTACGTCTGCGGTTGGAAGGTCAAAGGTCAGATGGCAGCCTGTGATTTATTACTATTCCTCTGTCAGATTTATCGATTAGTCCCTTGACAAATGGAAGCTCTCTTAGGTCTAGATTGTAAGCAACCCCCACAAATCAGAGACGAGTCTTAATGAGGTATCTACAGAGGTTTCTTTGTCTTCACCACTCCGGCTATCTGGAGAACACTGGCGTTCCAGCTCCTGTAAGTCTGACCAGAGCTGAGTGTTACCCTGAAAACACGTCTGCATCTACGGCCCGTAACAGCCAGTGTCTGGACCTGCATCCAGTGGGACACGATGCTGTGAAAACTACATTCAACCTGGTAAGTGGTCAAAAGCACACGATAACATCCTCAAAAGTCACAAACACAAACTCTGATCATAAGCGAAGACATTTACGTTTTACCATCCTATTTACAAAATTACGCGAATGAATCAACAAATATTTATTTCCCCCTTTAATACAGCAGCATATTCTCTAAAGTAATTAAGGACTTTCATCATGCAGAGGCTTTGCCTGATTGGACGCAGCTTTGTGTGGGTGTGGCCAACCCCTCACTCTTAATTAAAGCCAAGCCCAGGTGTGGCACGGAGGCTGGTCTGCCACCATCTTTATCAGGCTTCAGCAGAAAACATAACAAAAGCCATGCAGTGCGTTTGGCAGACAAGAGGATGAGCTTTCAGAAAATGTTTACTGTGCACTTTTCTGCACTTGATGGTTGACAGCGAGTGGGGGGTGAATTTAACGCAAGCAGGACATACAGTCCTGGCTATGACAAGCTGTGTGAGTAACGAGACTGTTTTGCAAACCAGTCAGAGCTTCCATGCTATGCGGTGGGGGTAGTGGCGGCCATGGTAGCAGTGGGAGGAGATGGGGGGAGGGGGGGTAATGAGTAAGCGGTAATGACAGAAAACCAGGGTGATAATGGGGTCATATTGCTGACTGTTACCGAAGGTGATAATGCTACAGACATGTTGAACCGTAGAACCAAAAATGAAATGCATGGTTACTGCCACCTACTGGCCAGTGCTGGTTTCGGATGTTTCTGTACTCACCCTTCCACCACAGTTAGTCTTTTACACAGAGGAGAAAGAGAAACAGAAGGGGGGTTGATTTAGGACAGACAGGAAGTGAGATCTGAGGGGCTTTGAGGCCTGGGACCTGGCCATTTTAACTCATGGGGCAGCACCTATGAGGTGTACGCAAATGAGACCACGACTGAACTCCACTACCCAGAATCCCCCTGCAAAGGCTGCTTAGGAACAGACTGGATGAAAAGTGAAAGTGTAAAGCCCAGGTAAGTCTCTGGTCCAGCTACTCCCATGTGGGGCCATTAGAGGTTCTTTGTTTCGTGCCATGTGGAGACCAGAGCCAGGCCGTGTAGCAGACTCACATAGATGAGGTGCTCCCGGTATCGGATCAGGAGGTTTCTTAGGATGCCGGCCTCGTTTAAGTCGCCCAGTCGGATCATGTCCTCCACGCCATGGATGGAGGTGGGGTGCATGGGCTTGATGTTGGTAGCATTCTGTGGGGAGATCCAGTGCTCCTGGGGAAGCCAGAGTAAGGAAGGGTTACTCCGAAAAGCCTGAAAGCTGGCAGAGTGTGTGGCTCTGTGGGGTAAGATGCTGTGTTAGTTATCAGAAGGTCATTGGTTCAAATCCCAGGGCTAGTAGAGTGATGTCCCTGTTGGGCAAGGCTGCTCCAGAGACTGGCTGCCTCTGCTTTCTCAGAAAACATGCAGTTGACCCATCTGCAGTGCAACTTTCCCCATCACAGCTCTGATATATCGTGGGATTGGCATAAGATATGAAATTACTCTCTTTTTTGGAGTTTTGCAAAAGCCACATATGACACGTGTAGGTCAGCAGCACACAAAGGAGGATGCCAGGCCTGTTTACGGCAGCCTCTCATGTTATAATCTCGCAGTGATCTTTGTATTTCACGGTTCTCGTATCTTTCTGTGCCACTTGCTTTTTTCACCAGTGGGACCAAAAAAGTGAGGATTTTCCAGATCGCGGGGGACGATGTGGAAGGTCGACTGTACATCGCTTTGGATAAGAGTGTCAGATAAATTTTAAAGGGCAGTGTTCAGGTGTGTGGGATGTGTCCAAAAAGGCGTGATTCTGTGGTACTGAGGCAGAATGCAGGCAGACACATTTAACAGCTGTGCAAAGAGGCGATTTACTTTTTCATGAGACAACAAACAAGCAGTTTAACACTGGAGTAATATGAAAAGCGATTAAAGGGAAAAGTTAGCAGGACTGTTATATGTAACGTTAAAGCTACTTAAAGATTAATGGCAAGCAGGTCGATGTGATGATCCTATCAGCTTACAGTCATTACTGTAATCATTAGTGGTAGGCTGTGTTGATTAATTGTATGTGACATGGACACACGGATGACACTGGAACCTGGACCGCGTTCACATCCTGCCATGCCGTACTCACGTTTCCCTCATCGTCCAGCACCTGGATCTGTCCGGAGTCACACAGCTTGACCACGGCGCCAATGGGGACCCCAAACTCTCTTCCGGTTTTAAGGTCCAGCCACACGTAGTCCCCCTGAGAGAGAACTCAGAATCTCTTCATTCACATCTATTTGTTAATTCCTCAATTACCCGTAGTTTTCAAATCTCTCGCATACACTATTTATAATAAAAAAAGAGTTGGTGTCTAAAGGTGGATCTTGAATATTCACCAACAGGATGTATATCTCAATATGCCAGTGTCCAAGTTTGTATTTTTGTTGAATCCTTAAATAGCACATCATTGATAAACATGAAAGACATGCGGTATAAAGGTGTGTGTTCTTAAATAAATGAGCGTCCAAGTTTAACTGAGCCAGACCCAGTGCAAGAACTGAAAAACTGGAATACAGAGAAAAACTGACATCAAAATGTGTGGGAAACAAGAGGTCACTGGCTTTCATGAACAACCCCGCGTCCGAAGGTAGCTGAAATTATGACGTTTTTAAATAACCACATTGCACGTGCAGGTCTGCTATGCCACCAGTAATAGTGAGACGTCATGCTGAAACCTTACACACCACGGGCAGGCACCTGACACAATAGGGCTGAGAAGCGCTTTTGACACCGAACACGGTAAACGTGTCAGGTGCAGAACAAAACCAGATCACGGGACTTTGAACATGCCCGTGTACGGCGGGGACGCGCGCGCGTGCACACGAACACGCACATATACAGGCGCGGACACGCGAGCTGTCTGTCCTACCGGCAGCAGGGTGCTGTGTTTGAACACCGTGTTGACATTGCGCAGCAGCGCCCACTTGGCCTGATCCTTCTCGTACAGCTCCACGTAGTCTCTCCGTTTATACATGGTCCGATCCCGGGCCCCCGGGACGCCCTCGCAGCCTCACCCGGGAAGGACGCTCCGAGACGTCCCACCAGTGACTCCAGCTCCCAACTCTCCAACCAGTCCAAAAAAAGAAAAACCAAAATCTGCTCGATGAAGCGTTTGTCCTCTAAGTTAATATGAAACACGACGAAAGGTCCTCGGCTGTTAGTAAAAACAGAATCTGAACTTGGGTCCAGACCTCATTCCTTGCGGAGTGCCGTCACGTCACCGAAGCCCCCAGAAGGTCCGTCCGCCAGTCAGCCGTAGCTGAAATACCTGCTGCGGAGGAAGGCGGACCGCGACCGCCGTTCCCGGGAAATGTACGGCTTTTTAATTAACCAAATACCCCTCCTGGCAAATCAGGCCAGCGCCACGGAGAACCCAACACCACCCCTCGCAGCTGCTGTTCCCGGGCAGCGTGCGGGGGCCACCACCATGTTATCCTAGCAACCGGCAACTCAATTATTAATCTGCAGCTCTAGTTTTTTTTTCTTTTTCTTCTGTTTTTTAACAAGGATCTGCCGATAAAACACCCCCCCCTCTCCCCCATAACAGATGCTTCCCGTCTCAGATGAGCGCGTGGAGGTCTCCACGCCACACACGAAAGGAAAGGAATACATTTAAAGAGAAAGGCAAAGGGATTTGCCAAAATGCGTATAAAGTAAAATAATAAAATGCAATTAAATTATCAGGAATATCAACTCATCAGCAAAAACTTAGTGATAAACAATTAAATAATGACAAATCTCTGAGTAATGCACGTTTGTATTTTTCCCCAGCAGCACAACATCCTCTATTGATGCTGAAAGCCATGCGCGATTTTAAGTTATGCTTTTGGTAAAACCGCTTACAGATGTAAAGCACGTCTTCGATGCATGTCGATATAGGCGTGAGCAGAGGCACAGTGTCGGGACAGGCAAGGATGGCAATGGCCCGGGGCCCCGAGCTGGGAGGGGGCCCCTGACGGCGGCAGGTTACATAGCACATCGCAACGACAAATCTCTGTTATTTGTGTATTCTGATTTTCGCAAAAGTAATAATAAAAGTCTTGTGTTTATAAATTGTCTTTGTTGATATTAGTAATTTACACTTCATGGTAAAGAATTTACATTTTGGTCATCAGTGATCATTGTTGACACACCACAACAAAATGCGTCCTCTGCATTTAACCCATATGCCACATAGCAGGGGCAGCTAATTCAGTGCCCTGGGGGGCAATGCATGGGGGCGGTACCTTGGGGGCAGTGTATGGGGGCGCAACCTTGGGGGCGTTACCTTGGGGGCGGTACCTTGGGGGCAGTGTATGGGGGCGCTACCCCGGGGGCGTTACCTTGGGGGCAATGCATGGGGGCGGTACCTTGGGGGCAGTGCTTGGGGGGCGGTACCTTGGGGGCGTTACCTTGGGGGCAATGCATGGGGGCGGTACCTTGGGGGCAGTGCTTGGGGGGCGGTACCTTGGGGGCAGTGCATGGGGGCGGTACCTTGGGGGCAATGCATGGGGGTGGTACCTTGGGGTCAGTGCTTGGGGGGGGCGGTACCTTGGGGGCGGTGCATGGGGGGGGTGGTACCTTGGGGGTGGTACCTTGGGGACGGTACCTTGGGGGCAGTGCATGCGTGCCGTTACCTTGCTCAATCTTTCAATAAGAAGTGCGCTTCCCTAACCATTAGGCCCCCACTGCCCATAGTAGCGTAAGGTAATAAGGTAATAAGTTTTACCACGCTGGGGGAGGGGGTGTTGGAGGCCCCAGGGAGTTTTTTGCTTAGACCTCCCAGAGTCCATAGAATCACCTCTGGGCGTCAGAAGGCGTTTAAGCTCTGGGGGCTGAATGTCATAATGACCAACAGACTGAAGTTCTTTTCTATCATTGGAAGCTATTAGCAGCTAACAACATGGGCTGGCTACCACTATTCTTGCAGAAATACTGATCGACAGCCTGAAATATTGATCAACACATTGGAGACATAATGGAGTCACACCTGAGCCATTGGGGGATAATTAACCTAACATTGTGCACTTCTTTGACGAAAACTATAGGCATGGGAGAGCTGCCCTAAAATATTCTGACCCTGCATTACCACCAACAGCCAGGGGGGGCACCCTCAGCACCGTTACTACACGTAAATAAACTAGGGTACAAATTCAACGTGAAACACAGTAGCTCTGATGTAGGCTGTCTGTTTTTGGACTGGCGATGTCATTAGCCATTTGGTTACATCACTGTCACGGCCCAGTGTGAATCACGCTAAAATACATTCCATTATATTTCATGATGATTCTGCTGTCCACCATAAATTCTGTGTCCCTAAATTGTCAGGATTTGACGATGAAAGTGAGCGTATTCATTTACAGGCATGAAGAGGTGTGTCGCTCAGTCAGCTAAAGATCTTTAACCATGCCAGTATGACTGTGGTTCAAATCCCTTGATCGGCAAAATAATAATATTACAGTTAGGCCCTTAGCACCGGCAGGCCCAGGGACCCTGGATAATCCTGCTCTCTGACCCCCCCAAGCCTTCTTTGCTCCTCTGCCGGTTTGGACAAACTCATCTTCTCGATAATAGGATGCCAAGCAAAAGCAGATTCTAATATGAAGCTGGTAGACAGGTCCTGACTGGTGGTCTGACCTTTGGCCATGAATATTTCAGCTGACTGACCAGGCCTGGGCTCCTGAGGACGACGTAGCGGGATGGCGGGCGGGAGGGGGAACTCGATCCAGAGTGGGTCCAAGCTATCAGCTACTAACAGACAGCTAAGAGTCTGATAATGAGGCCTTGAATTATTCAGGAAAAGCCGGCTTTGCTTACATACCACAGAAGGCGATCCACGCGAACGACCAAAACTCTCCAGCGAAGAAGTCCTAGGCTTTGTGTAAAAACCAGGATGGGGGGGCACCCGAATCTCAGGACATATGGAACGGGGAGGGGGGTGTTAAGAACCAGATCATAAATCCAAGGGTGGGTGATCCCAGCAATCCAGCATAACATGACTTACGGTTTTAACATTTATCTATCTGGCATTTGCTGCAGTCACCAAAATCCCAGATTATTAACAAAGTCCCTACAACATGCTTTAGCAACAAATATAGTTTAGCAATTATTTTACTAATGAAAATTTTTATCTGTGGATGTGTTTGTGAAATGAAGAGTGCCGCTCAGACACAGCCTGTTCTGTACTGCTCACACAGGTAACAGACTGCCCCCTACTGGCAACCTTATTTCCTGTTTCGATTTCTTTCTTTGTTGCAACAACCCAGCAACCACAGCAGTGTAAAACACCTAAATAAAGCCAGCAGATCTCAACCCAGGTTGCACCATCCCTAAAGCACAAGCCCCAAGCATAGGGGATGATCGTCCTTAAATCTGCTTACCTGAAATTGGAACAATGAACCTTTGCTATTTTTAGAGCAGGCTTTGGTCAACTTTGCTCAGGCGTGTTTGAGTTTCACATTCCAACCCATCTTACACGGTCCGTTTGCACAATGATGTTTGTGGAAGTTTGTAGTGCTTGCTCACTGCATTTATCACCTGGGAGGCTGTTTGATTAAACGGGGTTTGATTAAACGGGGTTTGATTAAAACATTAGATATTAACAGGCCTGCAGCAGTGTTGCTGTGTGTCTGTGTGCCGGTGCCCAGTGCCAGTATTGTGGGCAAAATGATCATATAGCACATAGAAAGGTTTTACATACAGGCTGCGGATTTAAGATGGACGCTGGAACAAAGAGCAAACATGAGCAAGATCTACAACAGACATAACCAATCGCTCCCTCAAAATGTTCTAGCGGAGAGCGATCAAGCCTCACCCTCCTCCACCCAGCTACATGTTGTACGAAAGACAGATGCTTGTCACATGTGACATTTCTCTGTTAACAGGAGAGTTATTTTACGTTATTTTATGTTCCGTTCTGATCGAATTTAACGGCACAAAAGGTCGCAACCCCACGACAATTAGCATTTAGATGGGTATGAGTCAAAGGTCAGTGAGAGACAGAGAAACACGCTGGTGCTGGTCTCATTTGGCACTTATACTGTAATGCAAGCAGCCGCTCGTTTTACTGGCAAGCAATTTACGCCGCCTTGAAGCCAGGGGACAGTCAGGTCCATTGGAGGGAGATTTACGCTGTGCACTAATCATCAACCTACCAGCCTTCGCTGCATTGAACCGTGGTTTTTAAAAGACAGGACACAGATACAGGAGTAGAGCCCATCACTTTGGCCTATTCAGGTGACAGACATCACTGATATACCTGCCTACAGTAAAGACCCCCTGCACAGAAAATCGCACCCCTCCCACACGCATACATATGCTTTTGGTCAACAGCAGGGAACGTGGCATTCTAGAATTTTCTTTCAGTGAAAAATGTCACGTAGAATTTAATCTCTGTTAATATAAATGGCAAATTACTTGATGAGGTTTGAAGCTGCCAAATTGCTGAAATTTGTGGTGTTTTTAAGAAGCATGGAAACGCATCTCTCTATTTGGGCTCAGATCTGCGTCGGAGTGAGGGGGGCTGGCAGTTACCTGGGTCTGAGTGGCGTATCGCAGGTCCAGCCGGGGTAGGGGGAGGTATCTACAGTGACACGCACCCCATGTCTCTGTGTCTACGTGAGTTCTGAGTGTTTGCTGAAGGTGTGAGGCTTGCTGTGTACGTGTGTGTAGGGAGGGGGCACGGAGGGAGGATGGGGGCGGGGGCTGATGCCCCATTTCTGACCACAGCGGTCAGACTCCCATGGTGCAGCAGTTCTGTGTCTATCTTTGTGCTGAATGGAGCCCATTGTCAGGAGCAATTAGTCGCTGAGAAAGGGTGATGGGTTGGGGAGACACCGCCCCCCACGGGGCTGGAGGGGACCCGCCGTGAGCCCCCACGGGGCCGAAAACAGACCGCTTCTGAAAAATAACCTCAGGCCAGAGAAGGCCAAAGACCATAATGAGAATACGGGGTGTCTACAGAGAATGAGGCATCCAGGAAAAACGAGACAGAATAGAGTTTAACAGTCATCTAAATCTGAATGAATGGACAAAACAGAAAGAAGTGAACCAATGCAGTTCCGGATAAAGATCTAGAGGGCGCCATTGGGAGAAGAGCACAGACTACATATGCTGCACGTGCTAGAACCCGAACACGCCCCCTTCAGGATGTTATCCAGACATCCAAACTGAGGGTTCATCACTGGCCAGTGTGATAGTGGAAGGAATTCAGGCTCAAATATTCATGTCAAATCAATTTGTTCATTTACATGGCAGTCCACACACACACACGCACACGCACACACACACACACACACACACACACACACACGCACAAACACACACACACACACACACATTTATATTTGCATATTTGTGGGAACTGTCCATCCATTTCTATGGGCATAACCCTAATCCCAAAACTGACGACCTTAATCAACCTTAATTCCTACCCAGCCCTAACCATGGCATTTTTAGTTTTTTGATTGCATTTATGAATTTTTATAAAATTGTGTGGACCAAAACAACGTCTCCATAAGGTAATTAGTTACAGGCTTTTAATCATGTTGTGGGGAAATCTGGTGCCCACAATATAATAATTGCAAAAATGCACACACACACACACAGTTTTTTATACATGGCACAAGGAATCAATAACATCAAACTACCAAAAGCAATGCAAAGAAAAACACACATAAGAATTGCCAATGCAGAGTGTTTACCTGCTGAAGAATGACCATCTTTCCGGATTATTCCTGGACATCAGAAGTCACTGTGTAGGATCCTGGGATGGTGAGGACTGATGGCAGAGAAGCAGAGGTCAGGAATGTGTGAGTATAGGGGGGGCATTGAGGGATAGCAGGAAAATGGAGGGGGAGGTCTGTAAACTCTAACCCCCCTACCCCTCTGTCCCGTAGGTCATGTGACCTGCATGCTCAGAAGCAAAAGAAGCCCCCGTGTCCTGTCCGTAAGGAGCCCCCCCTCCCCACAGGACAGTGCTGTCATAGTTCTCAGTCCATACCGGCAGTGGGGGTCAGCATGGTTGTCCCACACTCCGCTCCGCGGGCAACGGCATGCCGTGTGACCGCAATAACGCCGGTTAATGATCTGTCACCCGCAGCTGATGTCACACGACATCCCAAACCTTGACAGGGACGAGTGGACTTTAACCAGCCCAGGGAATTAAACACGCCATTTCAAAGAGGAGAGTTGGCTTACTGTCACATGACCAGCGCATCGCCTGTCCAATCACATGACCAGCGCATCGGTCGGCCAATCACATATATCAGGTTGTCTCGGTAATCCAGGTCGGCTGGCAAAGTCTAATTAAAATGGGGAGTCATTTTTGTAATTTGCAATAAATTGGTCACTGGCAGCCCCCCTCCCAGCCCCACCCTCCTCTGGGAATGTCTGTACCCGTCTGCCACTTTTGACCTTTTACTGCAAGGTGACGGTATTTTGAAAATAGACAAGCATCATGCTGCATTTCCCCTGTCTGCCTGTAGCTGGCGCTGTCCATGTTCAACACAGATGTCAAGACCCCCCTAGATGTAGAGGTTCAGCAGAGGCTCTGGCTGTTCAGGTCACGGTGCCGCGAGCAGGCAATCGGTACCACCGGGTCACAGCATGCACTCGCATAAATATTTCACCAGCTAATTACCGGCGTGTGGGCCGGGGGGGGTCACGCCTGCAGTCTGCTCATCTCCTGTGAGCTGCCCTCCTGCACCCAGGGCCACCCAGCTAAACGTCCAAGACAGACGTGAGGTTTTCACCCTAATACCCGCTCGCACTGGGATGGCTCTGATTATTAATTATTGATTGTTGTTAAGTCGATTGGCTGATGCTTTTCTTAAGCAGAAGTTTACAGCCTCACAGCAGGTACCACAGGGTTTCATCATAATGACAGCAGTCCAGCTGCCCCCATAACGAGTCGCACCTCCTAACGCCTCTCTGTGTCCCTTACTGAATATGGGTGGGGTTGGGGGGGGGGGGATCGCTTCACTGTGGTCCTCAGCTTCCGCTGGACATTGTTGCTGGAAATCTGGTGACAAAGCGGCCTGCTGTAATTCCCCCCCCCCCCAACCCCCTCTGCAGGACCTTGCTTCCGTTACAGGAGGTCGTGACTCGCAGCAAACCCCAAAGATTATCTACATCCAGCTTGTCAATGTCCTAACTGTTCACCTCGGTGACCGTGAGATGGAAAGTTAACCAACATCCATCTGCTTGCGGAAGATCACCAGGTTCATGGCCAGCACCCGTCAGGTTTATGGCTGACTGTCGACCAAAACTCACCGTACGGCACCTGAACACTGAGATAAGAACGCAGGGCATTCAGGCTTCCAGGAGAGAGATTAAAAACTGGGCATGATCCCTTACCAAGAAGCATCGAGGAGCCAACCAGATCATCTCAGCGCTCTCCATGACCGTCAGGCTGACGTCTGCAGCACAGTCAGCGTTAACCTGCAGACACTAAACACCTTAAATCCCGCGACATACCAGACATCTATTCCGGCAAAATAAAACATGGCTCTACCTTCTAGAAGGATCCCTCTGTACATCCTTCCTCCTGCATCCACACACGAAACACTGCAGGAGATGCAACGTAAAGCCATGCGATTGCAGGGACGCAGATGTGTTAAGGGGCATAGCCCTGAACATCATCTTTGTGTCAGCCGTTGCCATAGGAATAACAGCCACAGAAAACAAACACATGCCCCCCACAATCAGGAACGGGGGGGTGGGCGATGCTGCTGGAACGACGCTCGCCCTCAAAGAGCTCGGTGTGCTACGGTCAGCAAATCCAAAAACTCCAAAAAATATGGCACCGAAGTAAGAAACCTTCAAACCATCCATCACCAGTTATCATCACGACCGGCCTACAACGCACTGCATGCTGCAAGTGGTCTGTAAACCAACAGCAGTCAGATCCTCGAGGGAACCTTCCAGGCAGGGACCGCAGACCGCCTGTCAGTTGTCTGTCGGGAGTCTGGCTCAGATGCTGCCTCTATATTAGATTGGTCTGATGACCTCCTCTGGATGCTGAAACTACTCAGCACCTAGTAACACATACACTGCCAAACATTTCCTTTGCCATCATGCGAGCTGCAGGTGCTGAAAATCCACAACTGGTTAGACAGAGCGAGAGAGTAGTAGTAAGAGAACTAGTATGTGCTAGTATGAGGGAACTGTAGTTCCTGGGGTATCGAAGTACCAGTTTCCACACCAGGAACTACCACAGAATTCATTGTAATCTGAGATGTAGCGCTTTAACCTAAGCAAAGGTCTTTATCTGCAATTTAAAAGGTCAAATCAGAGGAATGTCCGCAGGAAGAGGCTGTGGGGGAGCAGCAGGAGGCAGGCCGCCGGGGCAGCAGGAGGCAGGCCGCCGGGGCAGCAGGAGGCAGGCCGGCAGTGAGCGTACACTTACCCTCATCGGAGCGAGGGACCGTCTCCTTCGCCAGGACCCCCCTCGGCTACATCCACAGCGTGTGGTGACAGCTCTGAGCCGGGGACTAGGTGCAGGCGCACTCTCACACTCCCTCTCTCTCTCTGTCACTCCGCAGGGGGTGCCGTGGAGGTATTAGAGTGACAGTGTGTCGCTCTCATTGACTGCCACTGATCCCTCTTAGTGAGGGAGGAGTCACAGCGCGGGACATGACACGCTGGGGGTGGGGGGTGTGACCATCTCATCAGTCACTCAGCATGGCGTGAAATGCCAGAATGTTCATCTAGTGTCTGGCCCCACCCCACTCAATCACCCCCGGCCTCTTACCCCCATGGCCCCATGGACACACCTCCCAGCCCATGACAGTGACATGCTCCCCCTACAGGTAGCACACTGTCAGTGCACCAGTGATGTGGTCACCGCTCCACCTACATACCTGCCTTTGCAGACCCAGGACTTTCCAGAAGGATCAATGGATTGTGAGACATACATTTATTAGCATAAAAGGGGGAAGGGGGGGGCGACCCCATTCCATTCATTCCTGTAGCCCTGAAAGGCAGAATCCACGGCCTGAGTAAGAACATTTCCTAATTTATTTTTTTGATCAGCCTGTAGATGGTTTATAGAGGAGGCCCCAAAATTAAACGTTTAGTTTGAAAAAACAATGTGAAAAGGCAGTGAATCCTCAGACCGACCACAGTGCAATCAGCACAACCACATCAGCTATGAAAATAATTTACCAGTAACTGATCAAACAATTTATTTCCCAAGATGAATATCAAACCTTTGTGTTTGTAAAATAATTTCACTGGAAGGCAACAGCAAATGAGATTCAAAGCTTTATTTGAAACGTATGCAACAAATTCATAAAATACAGCAATTATAAAATATTTTTACCTCGTGTATGGTGAAAGGAAACCTTTCAGAACCGTAAACGTAAATGCATTAAACCAAAGACCCAACAGAGATACAAAATATTTAAAAAGTACAAAATATTGATTAGAAACGATTAAAGAAAGGATTCGTAAGTATTCATATCATGGAATTTTGCCGTGCAGAGAACTTGGTTACGAAGTAAATTACCCAGCACTGGTCTACGGGCCTGAGTTCCACTTCCTGCGAATTTCCTTGGTAACTGACTGTCCTCTTTGGCTTCAGTGTCAGACGGTGGAGAGTCACATGCTGAACGGCACATGGGAACCAACTAAAATAATAATGCTGTGTTATATCACAGGGAATCTATTGGCTATTGAAAATCACAGCATTAATACTGCATGCAGACGCGGCAAAACACGCCACCCTGTGGATGTGTGGGGGACTACACCTCTGTCACAGAGGCGTCACTAAAACCCTGCACAGGGTCTGTGTTTCCATGGTGACGCTCCCGGCCACGCCCCTCTCAGGTTAGGCCCAATGTCATGTGTAGTAACTGACAGAATAACCCTCAAATGCCCCACACATGGTACAGAGCTAGTAAACATCCATAAAGTGCCTCTTTGACGACTCCACTGCCTTCAGACCCGTCACAGATCCATAACCAAGTTTGTGAAACCAAATGACCCCCCCCCCCCCCCCACCGGAAGGATGCGACGATGATGGCGACTGATGATTTTGGTCCCGTGAAACGTTCAGTGTGCATCAGAGGTAAATGTCGGCTCACTATTGTCATAAAAGACCCGCCACACGCACCCGTGAAGGAAACACAGCGACCAATCATGGCACAGGGAGAGAGCAAGACGGCGTTCAAGACAGAACTGCTATTCGATTTAAAGTGCAGGAAAGCAGTGTGGCATTTTCTCGAAAGATAGGGGGATAGGTAGGGTTACTGCCGGAAAAAAGAACCTTAACAAAGGGGGGGCGAGGGGGGGTCAGAGACCTGAATGGGACACTTCAGTGGTGTAGCCCTTGTAAACATAATTAGACTGACAAGTCTAATCTTGGAAGCTGCTTACTGGTGGGGGAGGGAGGGGTTGGTACATGCGAGTTTTGGACAAAGCCCCAAACAGCAGGAATGATATGGGGGGGGGGATTAGATGTTAGTCAGCACGTTGCTGGTCAGCAGCCGGACGGTGAGGGTCCCAGGCAGGTCATTGCTTTGGCGGTTCCCCTTGTCCCGCAGGTGGACTGTGTGCGTCTCCTGCAGGTCATTGGGGGTGCTGGACAGGGTCACCTGACCCAAGAAGGAGTCACACCCCACATTCCAGTTGTAGATCTGTCCAAAAAGGTGGGGGGGGGGGCAGATTATACATACATCAAGAAATAAACACAAAGAAAACGCTGATATTGCCGGGACAGACTGGCGCTCGGCAAACCTCGATCTGGATGTGATCTTTCTCCTTCTTCCTGTAGAAGAGCCCCTTGACGTCAAAGTCCGGATTACAGGTGTTCTTGTGCACTGGGGAGCGAACCTTCACGCCCTCACAGCGGATGATGACATAGGGGTCGGAAACTGAAACGAGAGAGACAAGCACGCTGACCGGCGGCAAGGCTACATGCGGGCAAAGAAATCACACTGTCTAGTGAGTACAGCCTCTCGCCGGGGTACCAAGGGGTTACCATCTCATGTGCCCGTCGTAAGACGAAAACATCGCAAGGCAAAAATGCATCTTAATATGCACACCTAAGCTAACAAGCACCATAGCCTAGCCTAGCTTAAAAACATGCTTAGAACACTTATTAGCCTACAGTTGGGCAAAATCATTATCACAAAATGTGTGAATATCTCATGTAATTTATTGAATTATGTACTGAAAGTGAAAAACATTTACCCATCATAAAGTCAACATGTGGTAACAGTAAACCGGTGAATGTCTGTACATATATTTCTTCCCACAAGGGGGCACCAGAACACAACAAATTATCCGAGTCTCAACACTGATGAGTCAAACCCAGAAAAAGATCACTGCCTATGGCAAAATTATTTCATACAATTCTCTATTCACCACACAATGATCTTCTACGTTCACTTTGTATTCTACGCACAACTCTATGCCATGGAAACACTTCTGAAATACTGTTGGTAAGTGGGTAGTGTGGTGGTTCGGTAACGGGGTAATTCCCATTAGCTCCCACCATACAAAGACTTAGAGTTAGCCGAACTGGCATCTCGAAATTGCCAGTAATGTTTGTACTGAGAAAAACTGTCCCATTCAATCCTGTTCAGGATAAGCAGTTGCAGCTGAATGGATAGTCATTCGCAAAAAAACTGTTTTGACAACTGGCTCGAATTACCAGTAAAAGGATACAAAATACTGCTGTGGCATGTGTGGTATACAGTAATTAAAAAATATAGCATTCTTGAAAGTTTGAGATGCTTGCTATACTGCAAATGTCCACACGAGGGCGCACCTCCGTCAGAATCCTGGCCCTGGAGCCCCTCGGCCCGGACCACATGCACCTGTGTCACCAGTTTAGGGTAGCCACACATCCCCGACCAGCATGTCTGGGGGGGCTCGTCGATGGTCAGTTCTCTGGTGGGGGAGGGAGGAGTGGGTTGATCATTTAAAAATAAGCAAACAAACGAGGAACAGTAATATTACAGCCATGCACTCTCTGGCCACGGCTGGGGTCTGGCGTACTTGCAGTGTGAAGGCACATCGCTGAACACACGGAGCAGGAAGTCACCCTGCTGCATGGGGTCAAAGGTCGTGGGGATGATGACATAACGGCCCTCCTTCAGCTCCTTCCTCAGGAACACGCTGCGGGAGTTGATGAAGATGGAGCTGGCCACCTTTTGTTGGGTCTGGTGCATCCGGTAAGTTCTGTTCAGCTCAACCTAGTAACGGGAAGCTGGTTACTAGAACGATGACAGAGATCCCGGCAGTGAACCACTAACCCACCCCCCAGAAGCACAACCCCCCCCCCCCCCCCCAATCCTCCCTGTCCTGCTCACCCTCTGGATGTCAAAGCCGATGGCCATGTTCTCCCCTTTGCCTTCCTTGCGGTGGCTGCGTTGGTCCTGCTGCTGCAGACAGACGAGAACCTCGTCTTCTACCTTCTTCACGTCGAACATGTACTGCGTGACCAGATAGGAGTTATACTCAGTGGCACCCGAACCGGCACGAACGGGCTTGATGGCATGTTTCTCTCAGCTGGGAGCGCTACCTGGGGGTTCTGCAGGAAGGTGGCCTTGTGGTTAACACAACCCCCAGCCCGGTTACTCAGCGGGTTCTCGGACAACGTCCAGGATCCTCGCATGACCTCCTCCTCCCAGGTCTTGTGGATGCTCAGGTAAGACGTGTTGATGAGGCGGCAGAGAATCATGTCTGTGAAGTGCTTGCAGAAGTCCTCGAAGTTCATCCTAGTTTGGGGGAGATAGGGGTGGGTAGGGGGTCACCTCCACGGCGACTCCCACAGACGCCACACTGCGGGAAGGAGGGGTGGACGGAGAGAGGCTCACCAGAACTCCCCGTCATCCTGGACAGTGACTCCAAGCTTCTCCCTCTCTCCCTTGCTCACCTTCTGCCATTCCTCAGAGCTGAAACAGACAGTGGAAATCTCTGCAGTCTAGGTGGAGACAGGCCACACAGGGCACACAGTCACACGCCCTCAGCTCACACGCCCTCCGCTCACACGCCCTCCGCTCACACGCCCTCCGCTCACACGCCCTCCGCTCACACGCCCTCCGCTCACACGCCCTCCGCTCACACGCCCTCCGCTCACACATGCACACCTACTGGCAATTTGGTAAGTCCAATTAACCTCAGCATGTTTTTGAACCGTGAAAGGAAACTGGAGGAAACCCCATGAGAACATGGGGAGAAGATGCAAACTCCACACCTGGAACCATGGTGGAGACTCGAACCCTGGTCCCAGAGGCATGAGGCAACAGAGCCAACCACTGTGCCGTCCAGATAAAATATTCAACCTTAAAAAAACTACAGATGAGTACAGACGACAAAACTACGGCCAAAGCCCTTTTTTTTTTGTATCTCATAAACTCCCCATGAAGCAACATTAACATTTTAAGGCCTGAGGTTCCAGAGACACTCACTCTAAACAATTGATGTGGCCAGTTATTAAAAAAAAAAAGATTCACTTGCCTTAAAATCAAATTCCTCCTCTTTAATAATTCACCGCTGAATAAGAGAGTGACGGAATATGAGCGGAGCGATGCAAAGGTGGGAATTTGAAAAACCGGAGGGTCGCTAAGGCAGCATCCAAGCTAAAGGGTCCGATCAGGGGCTCCAAGTCATTTTCCTCGCCTTAGCCACAAAAACAGAGATGAGGTTTGCTTTGCGGGAGAATCTGCTCAGCGATCTTCGTTTCACTTTCCACCTGACATTTTCCAGGCCCAGGGAATAAACTCCCATCATGCACCTGGGCACTCAAACTCTGGAGAGGAGCTGTGGCGAGGCTAGGGCACTGCTTACGACGCTTCAGGGAAAGAGCTGCGCGAGCTGAAAAGTACCACTGCGCACCACTAGCGGGCGCAATGACGCACATCAGCATTCAGAACAGCAGCAGCATTAAAGAAAAGCCTTTATCATATGAGTCACACATTTTATTTCTCCCAAAAGGTGTAATTAAGGCATGACTGAAGGTCACCACCCAAAACAGACAGTTTGAGATGACACACACACACACACACACACACACACACACACACACACACACACACACACACACAGCCATGAGAGTTTGGCATGTCCAGAGCAACAATGGGTGGACCTCCAGACCAGAAGGGGGCGCTACCTGTCACTCCAGGGCCCATTCCACTCCTTCTCCCCCCAGGGGTTCCTCATGCGGATCATGTTGAGCTTCTCTGACTTGAAGAAGGCCAGCAGGCCGTGGCCCAGGCGCACCTTGCGCACGTCCGTCACTGCGTAGGCGTGGCCTTTCACCAGGCCGCAGTCTAACCGCGCCTCCATGTCTTCCACACTGGTCGCCTAGGGAACAGAGTGCTTGCATTCCTCAGCAGCTCCACGCTGAAAACGCACAGGAACAATGAAGTTTTGTGGTATGTGGACTTTTTTTTCCCCCTAATGCTTTGATGGAAATCTGCCGCCTGGAAGTAGACTTCTTCATGTGTGTCTAATTTCAGACAGATGTTTGCTGTGAAAGTGCTGCACTCCAAGTGGTGCCTGAAATCCCAGAAAGACCAGCCCTTGGGTCACGTGGGAAAATGGAACCAGAAGCTGATTTGCCCCACGAATATCGGTCCTACTGGTTTGCCTGGCTGTTCAAATATGAGGAAAAAACCAAGACAAAGAGAACATTCAGCTCTGAGTCTGACTGCCTTTTTCCAGGAAGACTGACGCGAGCGAGAAAGATCATCTGTTCATAATCTGCTTTTTAAAAGAAGCTTCATCTTTAAAGATCGGAATTATGATAACAGAACAAATTCCACGTTTATCTTCTGTTATACACAAGTCACATTCTGCAGAACAAGGAATGTCAAGGACAGGTAACCAGGCAACAGGATGTGTGCCATCGCCATAGTAACGGCCCCAGGCCTCACCCTGATGGAGCAGCTGATGAGCCCCCCACGGGTGTGAACCTTCAGCACTCTGTCGAAGAGGTGGTTCCGAGCCACATCGTCCTGCGAGAATTTTCCCTCCAGCATGTCCATGGGCTCGCACACCCCCCCTGTGAAATCCACCAGCGCGTCGGCTGTGTTTCCCCCATCCAGTGCTTCATAGCAGCCATTTACCCTTGGGGTGGGAGGGGGGCAGAGGTTCAAAGGTCACCAAATGCTGGCACATTACGCTGTAACTTTACACACACACATCCATTTATGACCCAAAAAACGTGGGGGTTTTAACCCAACAACATTCAGGTGAATGCCTCCCATACACAAACTCTACCCCCTGCGATCTGATTGGCTGTCGCCGCTCGCCGCCGTGCTGTGATTGGCTGTACTTGCTTGGCATAGGCCTTTTCCACTAGGGCGCTCCAGAACTCGTTGGCGTCATTGGAGTGGCAGTAGACCAGCTGGTTATGGATGGTGGGCAGCCGGTCGTCGATCACCACATCCACCCACTCGCCAAAGCGCCAGAAGTGGAAATGGAAGATGCCGGCGTAGGTCTCGGGCTTCTCGGTTTCCCACTCCTGCTCCTTCCAGTTTGGGATGACCTGGAATTAAGGGGGGGGGGGGTGAGGCTGAGGCACGATACACATGATGCAGGCAGGAACAGTCAGGCTGGGCATATGGGCACCAAAGTGGCATCAAGATTCAAGATGTAGGAAAAAGCAAGATGACTCGATTATAAAATAATCAGCATTTTAACTCAAGAGGGACAAAAAACATTAACGAATTACAGAGAAGCCCCACCAATGGCTGATAAGATCGATGATGATGATTGAGAGCGACCGTATGACATCACAGCGGATCATAGACGTACACAGACAGGATGTACAGGCTCACAGAAGGGGCCTCTGTGTGCAGGGGGGGGTCCGGGCAGCACTTAAGCCTGAGTGTGTCACAGCCCCCAGGCCACATGGGGCAAATTCACAAACACAGGAGCGTGCAAACTACCTGCAGCCTGTCCCAGGAGCCCCAGAGAAAATCCCTGGGTTGGAGGAATCGACGTCAGAAGCTGCCGTTGCTTAGAGAAGCAGTACACACTGCACAAGTCCCGCCTCCCAGGCCCCCCAGCCTATCTCCTTTTATTTATCTCCTGTGCGATCCTGCCTTCAGTATCAGCAGCACCGTCCATAAAGGCTGCGGGCGTCCAGAAGAGGCTTTGCCACATTTGGGGAACAGGCTCGCAGCCGGGGCAGCGCAGACGACGACGCAGACGCAGACGACGACGCAGACGCAGACGACGACGCAGACGCAGACGACGACGCAGCCGACGACACTGCCATGGCCTCGCACCAGGAGCTGCGCTTTGAGGAGGACCCACAGCTGACGGAGGTGATGCGTCTGCGGGTGCAGTCGCTGCAGCAGCGCGGGCAGAAGCGGCAGGACGGCGAGCGACTCCTTCGGCCCGAGGAATCCGTGTACCGCCTGGACTTTCCCGAGCAGAAGCTCCGCTTCGTGCGCTGGGGGGTGCGGCTGCCGGCACCGGGCCGCCTCAGCGTGGTGGGCACCTCGCAGCACTGGACGCCGGACCTGACGCCGCTGATGACGCGCCAGCTGCTGGAGCCCGTCGGCCTGTTCTGGCGCAGTCCCGGGGACGCAGACGGCGACGCAGTCAAGTGCTTTGAGGCCGACACCCAGGAATTCGGCGAGCGCATCGCGGAGCTCGCCAAGATCCGCAGGGTCATGTTCTTCCTGTTCGCCTTTGAGGACGGCGCCGACCCCACCAACATCGACTGCTCCATAACCTTCAAAGTGCTCCAGTAGAGAATGTCGCTTCTTGCCGACCCGCGTATGAGGTCAAGCTGCCCCCCCCATGGCTCCCCAAAAGCCACCTCTGCCGTCATGCTGACCATGAACACACACCGAATGGCGCTCTTAGTCAACGTTAGCACGCATGCTACATTCACCCGCCTTGCAACTTCCGCTTATCAGCGTCGGATTCTCCAGCATCCTCTGATCCCGTCACCCAAACCTGGATATTCACAAATACCATCCTGTCAGACTGGGGTGTCACATATACATAAACAGCACAGGGAAAAATCGACGGACGGCTCCTTCTGTTGTGCATTTGTGGGTGATGAAATAGTGTGACGTGCTAATCGCTGTTAAAATCTGTTAGCCGCAGTGCACGCTGAAATAAAAGGTGCTACGGAAGGTTGTGTGATGTCCCTCGTTGTCTTGATCGCTCTAAAAAGCCTCGTCACATGCTGATTACACAAATGCTCTCTCATTGAGCCAGTTCCTCTCCACAATAGAGTCGATCTTACACTTTGAGCATAAACAAGCTCATTTCCTGTACGAATAACATTAATGGACCACAAGAGGCATTTTGCTTCCACCCTGACTGGTTCCCTGACATCACAGCGGCACTGGGTCCATTAATGAAACCTCTAAATGAACGTGCGACATCTACATTTCAGGATATGCTTGCAGATATACAGGAGCTGGAAATTGCTGCTATCTAAGCACACGTACCAGACCAAACGGCATCACGCAGGGTCTAGTCTGCGGTCATACTGACCTCAGATCAGCATGTGATACCACAGGCCTGCGGTCCAGACGTGCCGCTTCTGTACGGCCAGTGGGAAATGGGAATACTCCACAGGATGGGCTTTCTGATCATAATCAGAAACAATAATATGTTTGAAATAATCAAACATATGTGCCATGGTCCCTTACAACAAAACGCAAAACTACTGGGAACTACCGGGGACCTGAAGCCAAGTTCATTATTTTTTTAAATTACGCGAGGCCCCTGCAGGCACGTGAAAGGACAGCTAAGTGGGTAACTGTTAGATAACAGGGTTAGCACAGTGGGGAAAAGGGGAAAGGATGTTCGTACAGAGACAGTGAAGGGTTCCCACTAATTAGATCTCAGGGGGGTCAGGGTGTCAGCAAGAGGGACTGAGGACGGGGGCAGCGAGGGACGGCCCCTAATGAGAATGTTCCGGAACCTATGTGGCACCACGTAGCCGGACGAATGGTCCCCTCAGTGGTCACACTCTGAACTTGCGGTCTTAACCGTATGCTGTCCAAACCGGCAAGTCGCCAAGCCCCAGACCTTGTAAATCTGTTACCCCGGAATGTTCTCCAAGCGCTTTATGTCACACATGTCTTACAGATGTATATAAAGCCATTCAGGAAGAAACCACTGGGTGCCATTAAGCAGTTAAACTGCACATGATCTCCGGCAAACACTCTTGGTCAACCACGTGACCGGCTGACCGATCGATCGGGCGCCTGGTTAGCGAGGTTATCTGTGTGCTCTCCGTTTGTTTACTTTGCTCCCGTTGCCATGGCAGCTGGCCATAGCGGCTCGTGCGGAGAGCTGGGCCGCGGGAAGCCGCGGATGCAGCTACTTGTGGGCCCCCTCCAGAGGAAACAGGGGGCTCCGCGTTCCAGCCCGCGCCCCCCCCCCCGCTGAGGGAGGCCCCAAACGCATGACTGCAGCGCGGAGGCTCACGACAACCAGCAAGAAAAACACTCCCTGACCACGCTGTTCTGCGCCTCCCCCCGGAGCGAATCTCCCCCCCGCTAATGAGCAGTGATGTCAGCTTCACCGTGGCGACGCTGCTCCCATTCAGCTCCTCGTGAGCGAAGTCGACCAAACCCCACAAGCGTGGTCACACAGTCAAAGGCGAGTCGGGGACACAGTTAATGCTCAACCCCCCCTCCCCTGTCTGAAAACCAGACACACCCCAAAACTAGGTCGGATTACACCTGTTACAGTTAACAGCCCCCAATCCTGAAAGTGGTTGGATGAAACATCTTAGCATTTTAAATCCTGCACCTTTCAAGACTCACCTTCTGCCAAAGGGCTTCCAGGGAGGCCAGACTGGAGCAGGCCGCCACAAACCAGCAGTTGCCCAGCTGGCCCTGGTGCAGGTCGTGCGCACTGATGCCATTGACGAACAGGTGGGGGTCTGCACACAGGTCCTGCGGGGAGAGGGCAGGGGACACGGTGACACAGAGCTGAGGGAGAACACGAGACGCTCAGTGCATCATTAAATCCTGCTAATACCAGCGTCTACAAATGCCAGCCAAGCCCCGAAACACAAACGTTCACAAATCCACTGAACAAGCAGACCACCTGAACCACACCCCCCCCCCCCCCCCAAAGCACCAGCACTCTGCCCTACCCCCCATCTACCCCACCCTACTCACTTCATGGACATGAGACAGAGTGTCAACAAACCAGGCACGGGCACAGTTAGGAAATGTATTTGATCAGGATGTGGTGGCAGACAGCGCCCACCAGCAAGCTGTGGTCATGTGACCAGCCTTGTCGTCATTGGGCTATTTCTCTGTCAACAGCACCTCCCCTGCACGTCGACCACAAGCGTGAGGAGGGGTTTCTACGTGGTTCACATGTGTTCCGCCACAGAGCCTGACTGACACAGTGATGGGGTTCCTCCTCACCACCAACCGCCACAATTCCTGCCCTAACGGTGCCTCCTTCCTTCATACACTTCAATGAGGGGTGAGGGCACAAAAAAGATTAAGGGAAATGGGGGCTCCCACAGGGATGAGAGACACACATGTGCTAAGGCACGACATTGCCACCAGGGCGGCGACATCTGCAGCCTGCCGCAGTCCCCCTCTCTGCCGCGTAACGTCACAACCCCAGCCAGACACCCTTATCTCTTCTCCACGTTCCTTGCATGTGACAGATATGGGGGGTGGGCAAGGTGGGGGCAGGTTGCTCCTGGCAACCAACCACATCATTTACACCAGAAGTTCACGGCCGAAGCAGCAAAAAAACAGAGATAATGTCAGAGGGGTATGAGGGCAAAACCGTACACTTACAGTATCCAGTTACACACAGGCCACAGTCACAGTCTGACAGCACTTACTACGCCCCCTGGGGGACGACAGGGGAACAGACAGAGCAGGCCTGATGGGAACCAGGTTATAGAATAAGACGGCTGACCACTGGCCTCTAAGTGTTGGAGTGCCAGCCTCTGCAGGAGGTCTGAGGGGAGGCCCCCACCCCACCCCCACTGGGGGGAACCAGCCTCTTTCGCCTCCAGGGTTCAGCGTGGTTCACCAACTCGCATTTTGGGGTGAACCCAAGCCACAGACAAATGGATTCTGGGAAATAATCTCCCACTGAGGACTTTTGAGTGTTAGTGCAATGTTAGGGAAACACTGTTAACCAGTGGGGGGGGCGAGTCAGAGATGCATCAGCGAGTAATGAGCTTCTTAAGCAGCTACGGGGCCAGCGAGCGGATATCGATTGCGCCCACCCACCCCCCTCCGAGTTCCTCAGAAACACTGGGGCCATGAGTGTCGAGTCCGGTTCCTGTTTATCAGCTGATGCTGGAGGGGGGGGGGGGGATTAAGGATGATTCTGTGAGTAATGGACAGTAGTATTTAATCAGCACTCAGTCTCTCTCAGGAGAGATGCAAGACACAGGAAAAATTAATGACACCCTCGTTTGTGCAGCATGACTCTGAGAAGCAGATTCATTTCATTCTTTTGAAAGTTCTGGGAAATGTTTTTCAGTCTTTTAACGCTGAAATAGCCCGTCTTTTCTAGTTCTGTCTACAGCAGGGGGGGGGGGGGGGGGGCAATCTTACCCGCAAAGGGCGGGTGTGTATGCAGGTTTTTGGGGTGACCTTTAGGTCAGCTTTTCAAACCCAAGCGTGAGGACTCTTCAGCCAATCAGTCCTCTATGCAGTAATCTAATTAGGCAGTTGCAGCAAAAACCTCACTGCGACACTGTAATCTGACAGAGTCGGTTTCCTCATCACACATGGTCCACAGACCCTCCCCCCATGCACCCTCTCCCCTACCACCTGACAGCTCTCTGTCTGACATTTCTCAGGAACCAGGCCTGAGAGGGACCTCACTGTCAGCGGGAAAAGTCACAGCCCCCGACCCGAGGCCCAGCTCCCGAAAAGGCCGCGGCGAGCGAGGCATTGCTGCAGTAAGCGCTGTGGGTGGGGCAGGGATCCACTTGTCGCTGGAGCTGCAGGTGGGTGGGATCAAACCGGAGTCGGGTGATCCAGAGCACCGCAAGCGATGAGGAGTGCCGGATCGACCTGCTGATTCACCCTGTGTACACGCGTGTGGAGACTTGCTGGGCGACAACATGGCACGACACGGCACAACACGGCACGGCACCCCACCTTGGGCCTCTTCCACTCCACCCGGCCGATTTGGTTTCGCTGGAAGAAGAGCGACTCATCGCTGGTTGGAAACAGAGGGTCCTCAAAGAGCACCTTGCTGTGTAGACACTGCTTCTTCAGGGCCGCGTACCGCTGGCCCTTGTAAGGGCTCGCCGAGGAGAACATGCCAGGACCTGCAAGGAGAGGACATGACACACAGGGGGCGCTGTGAGTACGATCACAGGACGACGGCAAGCAGAGCCCAGGAAATACAAAATGCTGTTTGATTCATTTTTTCAGATGCTTAGCTTAGGAGCTCACAAACATCTCCAAGAGGACCCCCAACAATGCGGTTTTGTTCCAACACCGACAAACCTGATTGCATTAATTATTCTTTGACAAAGTCTATTACTGGTTGAATCAGGTAAGCAGGTGATGGATTGTACCATGTGGAACATCTAGGATGGGGGGTTCACAAGCTTGTGTGACATGTATCCAAAGCCAATTACGTTTTGTCTCTATTACAACAGTGAGAGAGTCGGCTTCGCAGGAAGTCTATCCACGGTGTCATTATTTACAACGTCAGCAAGGCTTGACAGCACCACACAGTCCGCGGCCCGGCTTGTGTTTACGTGGATTCTCTGTGACGAGTACAGGCATGACACACGACGCCCGGGCTTGCCACAGAGACCTGCAATCTGCCCAGCACTTGTCAAGAAAGCGGGTTGCCACTTCTGTAGAAGTGACTCTCCCAGCAAAGACCCATACGGATGCCAGGAGTGGTCCACTGCCACTGGGTTACGGGGGGAGGTAGGAAAGGCTGCTTCACCTGGAAGGTGGTGGTGGTGGGGGGAGGCAGTCATTAGCTTTTTTATTTAATTCCTGACAGCTTCCAGCTCTCCTTAATTGCTGGGCGCAGCAAGAAGTTGCCCTCTCAGCTGCAGGTCATCCAGCTGAGGGAGACGCCTCAAGTGTGGGCAGGGACAACTGCAGGCACCTGGGCTTGCAGGAAGTGTGTGGAGAAGGGGCTGGAAAGCGAGCTGGGACACGCAGTGTGGACACGGTGGGAGCCGGGGGCTCGAGAAAGGAGCCGCTAAGAGGCCAGGCGGCACCTCAGAGTCACGCTTCCTGTCACCTGATCATAATGGTCTGTGTGTGAGGAGGCAGGAGGAGGGAAGGAGGGAGGGAGGGCACTCCTCCCTGGGGAAGGGAGTTTCACCTCCAACTGACAAAACTGGTCTTGTAAAATGCAATTCTTCTGCAGGGGAGGGCTGCATACTGCACCTCAGCCAGTGAAACGCTTTGCAAGCAACCCCCCACCTCCCATCCACTGCACCACCTCCCTGAGTTTCACTTTATAGCCAAACCCGTGGACTGTAATGTTCAAGAGGTGGGTGGGTTTAATAAGCTGGGGGTCTCGTCCACACAGAGATCTGACTGGATCCTGCCCCCTGCCACTTTATTATCAACCGTAAAACTGAACTTCGTATTTGTAATGTTTTAAAGTTGCGACTTTATGAATCGTATTCTGACAGACAAAATCGACAATACATATTTTATATACGATTTGACTAATACAAGACTTTACAAAATTTACATTTATGCACATCTATAGACTAATATGCACATATATTTACTTGTAAACACACGTGGGATTTGATCGCTACCGAACCCCATAAAGGGAATGAGGAGTAATGAGCCGCTGATGCAGAGTGAGGGTCAGGTGTGTCTCCACTGACTCACTCATAGAGCCGCAACGACAAGGCAACCAGACAGGCAGGGTAGGGAATGGCCAGGGGCCCCGAGCTGGGAGGGGCCCCCCGAGGGCGGCCGATTACAGAGTACATTGCAACGACAAATCTTTATTTGTCTGTTTCTCACAAAATTGAAAATAAAATAATTTTGCTTATTAAATTATCTTTGCTGATATTATTAATTTACACTTCAAAAGTAATAAATGTTACCATGCCAGAAGAGGGGGAGTTGGAGGAACCCATGGAGATTTTTGTCTAGGGCCCCCAGAGTCGCTAGGATCTCTTCTGCTTGTTCGTGCACGATTTCCGTTACAGCGGCTGCTTTCACAGGTACCAGGAGAGAACCCGGGAATTCTATCCAGCGGCAGTGCAGAGGCACCCTGACACAGCGGGGACAGTAACTGCCCGAGCCCACAGTTTCCTGCAGAGCCCCAGGAGTCACCAAACGCATGACTCACACGCGGACGACCTGCCCACAGCACACACCACCCCAGCTTCTATTATCCTGACCTAAAAAGTCAGTACGGACAATGGGTGTGATGCCTAGGGCACACCTTGCCCAGCTCTCGTTTCTCTTGTTGACAAAAGAATAGCAGTAAATTCTGCTTTGATTGGGCATCTTCCAAAACCTCAAAGTCCTGTTTGACTAGAGGCCACCTGTGGCAAAGAGTACAGTTAGTATCATTTACTAATAGTACTGAGTAATCGGGTCAGCTGGAGCCCCACCCCCCTTGCGTAAAATAGTTAAAAATCAGGGGAGGGCGATCGAAAGTACCTTCACCTCAGCCTATCTGACAGAAGGGGTATTGCAGATGCCAGTGGGAGGGAGATCGAAACTCCACAGCGTCGATAACTGGATCCGCCGAAAGAAAAACTAACTGCTGCGTATCTGACCCGTAAAAACAAGGAAGACGTAAACTTGAGGGCCAGGACACAACAGAAAGGCTCATGCAGCACCAAGGAATAAAAACCGGGGGCGGCCGGACAGACTTTCGGGGAAGGAGTCATATAGTGTCAAGGGAGGATAATAAGGCGCTGCGCCGTTTGCCATTTCACTCTGTTATATTACATTTCGGGACAGAGACTCTGGGGGTATGAGCGACAATAAGGGGGTGAGTCACGATCATACTTCCAAAGTGTCGGAGGAAGTGTGCAAAGGGCGGGATTCCAAGCCATACACACACACGCAACTATCATACGTGTTTAAAAATAATCAAACTAAAATATATTACACATTAAGCAGTCGATAAATGCTTTGACTTCCCCGTGTTTTTCGGCACCACCAGCAGCATGTTGCAAATGATAAGGCGGGGTTCTATGCGGTTTTGTCTTCGCCAGAAACCAACGCTTTGCAACTCAGATTTTTGTAGTTGTTTTGCTCCTAAGAATGTTGTCAATTAGCGGTGCAAAACGGCAAGAAGCACACAAGAGAAACTTGATTTTGTCAGATGCAGACACAATCTGCCGGACTCGGACCGCGTGCTGTGGGATCTGTACTACATGTTTGCGGACCACACTGAGTGCGGGTCCAGTCCCATTCCCAGTGATCACGGATCGGATACAGTGTTAAAGCGAGCGAAGGGGGAAGCACGCCGCCCTTTCCGATAAGCACATATGCTCAGCTGCTGCCTCCCAGTCCGGCTGCTTTATTACTATCGCTTTTCGCCTAAACATGCCTCATTCCCAGTTGAACTCCCCCCGTTTCCCCTTACCTGCGCTGGGATCCTCTGCCCCGCTGACGCACTCTCCAGAGCCCCTGGGGAAAGCGGAGGCGTGAACACAACCAGCAACACCGCCACCCCGCGATGCGCGACTCCCCGCTCCGGACACCGACTTGTTACTCTCAACCTCCAGAGAGGGGCCGGGGAGCGCCGAGCTGCACTGCGCATGCGTAGCCAGCGCAGCATCCTGAGGTCCGAGGCTCCACGGCGTCTGTTGAATCCCGTCGTAGTTAGGACTTAGAAGATTTGTTTCTTGTGCAGTCATTTTTGGAATAGTATTATTAGGTGCTTGGACCGAATGAAATTACAATGTATCAAATTTGTCTTGCATACCCGCCTTTTGCATCAGACTTAAGGATCCGCAAAGAACAGCCAGATTTGTAGATCCATGTAAGTTGTATAACTTTAAGTTAAACAAGCTGGGCCGTCTTCCTTTAACTTTAAGCATTTGCCAGGAAAGCCCCTTCGTATCAACCGTCACGGTTCGCACAGGCTTCCCACTGAGTAAAGTCGGATTGTGCCGCCCCCTTGTGGCCAAGCAGAGAATCCTACGTTTCGCACAATGTATACATAAGAATTGGTCGCTTACATAAATGTTACTAGACCATCAATTAAATTAAATTGCTGTACTCCAAACTGTGCAATGTACAAAGGAAAATAACAATAAAATAATAGTAGGTAGTAAAAATATGAATAATGTAGAAAATGGACCTATATAAAAAGTGAAGATAAAAATTTAGGGGTCTATAAAAATATTTGAGAAAATGTACTTGGCTTTAAAATTCGGTCCGGACGCTGTCCGCTTTTTTGCTGTTATTGGCAGAACCCTAACTGCATAGCTGCTCGTGACCCTAACCGGGATAAACGGGTGGAAGATGGCCGGATGCATGAAATGGAAATAAAGGACACAGTTTCGTTTATGTAGGTAATATTACAGGTAATATAGCGGATTATGTGTGTGTGAATTTGACACACCCACTTCGCCTTGTTTTCCGAAACATCAGCCGGGGATTTACTACAGCATAATTCCCGTCACCCCCAGCGCCGTTTTCAAAACTCCTTCTCTTTACATAAGAACATGATAAATTTACAAACAAGAGGCGGCCATTCGGCCCATCAAGCTCGTTTGGGGAGAACTTAACTAATAGCTCAGAGTTGTAAAAATCGTATCTAGTTCTGATTTAAAGGAACCCAGGGTTTAAGCTTGTGCTACACTAGCAGGAAGACTATTCCATACTCTAACTACATGCTGTGTAAAGAAGTGCTTCCTCAAATTCATTTTAAAATGTTCTCCCGTTAATTTCCACCTATGGCCACGAGTTCTAGTATTTAAACTAATATTGAAATAGCCATTTGGCTGAACAGCATCCAGACCTATTAGAATCTTATATACCTGGATCATGTCCCCCTTAGTCTCCTTTGCTCGAGACTAAACAGATTCAGCTCAGCTAGCCTCTCCTCATAAGATATTCCTCTAAGACCAGGAATCATTTTCGTACCCGTATGTTGCCCCCTTTCCAAGGCAGCAATGTCCTTTTTTAAGGTATGATGACCAAACCTGCACACAATATTCTAGGTGGGGTCTTACCAAGGAATTGTATAATCGTAGCATCACTTCCCTTGATTTAAACTCCACACACCTAGAGATGTAACCCAACATCCTATTGCCCTTTTTTATTGCTTCCCCCCACTAGCGAGAGTGAGACATGGAAGCATCAGCATACACACCGAGGTCTTTCTCATAATCAGCTACCTTTATTTCAGTGGAACCCATAAAATATCTGTACTTTATATTTCTGCTCCCTGCATGGATTACCTTACATTTATCAATGTTAAATTTCATCTGCCAGATCTGCCAGGCAGGCACGATACCATACGGGACCCTCTATTACAGGTGCACACATAAGTATCTACACCTCTAATAATTGAACCCCCTACTACCACAACCTCCCTCCTCCTGGGGGTAGGTGGCTCCTTGGTGCCCACAGGCCCTCCTGCCTCCCCAGTCTCTTCCGGCTCTAAAGCTGGAAGCACCTGAAAGCGGTTAGACTCGGTCACTTCAGGAGATGCCGCCTCTGTGGTCTGTGGACGCCCTTTCTTATGTCTCTGCCCTACATTCACCCAGCTCTCTGTCATCAGCCGCTTCCCTGTTCACAGTGTGACAGTCCTATTAGTGTCACCTGTTCCCACCACATATGCTACTGTCCCGACAGTTAATTTTTAAACCCTGCAGCCAGAAACAGACGCTCCATGTATCATGTGAGAACTGCACTTTACACCTCGACATAGTTTAAATCATGGTGTTGTTGGGACAGAGAGAGGGACCTCTGCCTTGTCTGGTTTAAACACGGGTTTTATTATTAGAAACTAGGCTTGCATTTTAAACGTTTTAAAGACGAATGAAGGTATCATCATCACGGGCTTAGGATGGTAAGTTCCCCTCTCTTTACTATTTTATTGCTATGATACTTTATTTGAATGTTTTTTTTTTTACCGGGAATAATCTGATAATGTAGTCCCATAAATTGTCAAGAAATGTTTTGTCTTCCACAAAAGGCAATTTATTACCGCAACAAACCGCACCATTTTTGCAAGAAACGTGTTTATTTGTAAGGTTTTGCTCATAATACGTAGCATCCACCACATCACTATATATATAAATACACATCTAATTACGGAAAAAAGCCAGTAGCCTCGTTTTCCGCTTCTATGAGAACAGTTATCTGATCTTTTACCATGCTCCAACTATGGAGATTATCTTTAACCTCCCAAGACCGCTGCTTGTGCTACTGCTGTGTCAGCTGAAGTTCTCCTCTGCAAACCGACCAGCGCGATGGGACCAGAGCGCACATCGGGTTGGGAACCGTCCACTTCCGACCAACTGCTCTGAAGGCTCTGCAGCGCCACCTGGCTGCGGGAGCCAGACGCACACCTTGGACCTGAGTTACAACGACATCTCCAGCCTCACCTGGTCGGACATACCGTGTCGCACGTCGTGTGCAACTCGGCTTGATCTCAGCCACAACCGCATCCAGGAGATCCACGACGGGGTGCGGGCTGGTTTCCCGCGGCTGAAGGAGCTGGATCTGAGCAGCAACCTGCTGCATACCGTGACCCAGGAGCTGTGGTCAGGGCTCCAAGCCATGGAAGTGCTGGACCTCAGACACAACCTCCTGACTGGGATTCCAGCATCTGCCTTTGCCGGCTTGGGCCACCTGCGGACGGTGCTGCTGCAGAATAACAGTTTAGCGGCAATCCCACAAGGTAAAGGGAGTCTGACCTCACACTGTCCAGGGACAGTGCACGTACTATGTAGGGAGTAAGGAAAACTATTTTTCAGATTATTCATTTAGGCTATATTTACGACTAGATGAATTTGAAGTTGGGTTGAACAACGCAAAATCTCATCTAAGTGGTCTGTTCAGTGACTGGAAAGCCGACACTCATTTCGATTGTGTTGATTTTTTTAAATTGACGCCGAGAAACATGGGCACCAGATTAGCCTATATATCCCTGTGAATATTAAGTTTTGCCGTTATGTCACCTGGTTCTTATGGTGAAAAATTTATATATTTATATATTATTATACGTTAAAAACGTTACGCATTCAGATGCGGCCGTTGTCAGCGCTGACCGCCGCACCGGCGAACAGCCTTGAGCTGTAATTGCTGGGGACTCGGACTGCCTTTCACCCCGGGTCACATGGCAGGAAAATGGGGCAGACGCTGCTGGCAGATATCGGTACCTGGCTGCGACGATTATTTAATTAATCATCATTTATGACCTGAATTTAGAATGTAGATATCGCAGAAATCTCAATATTTCCATTCCGAGACATGTTAGATAGAATGGCAGAATAGCGTCAGCGGCACCAGAATGATCAAGTTTAGTTTTTAATTACTGACAGATTATTACTAGGTCTGTATGAGACAAGGCCGGTGATCTGTCGAGTTGATCTACTTTGTCGAGGTAGGCTACCGTAGTGCTAATCGATATCACTAACCCCAAAGAAACCCCTAAAACCCTTAGCCTAACCCCCAAACGGTGGAACTGCACATGCGCAAAAAGGCTCTATAGTACGTCTCGACAGGTAGCTCAACTCGTCAGAACACCGATCCCAGCCGAGGCAAAAAGAGGGAATTGGCCGGCAAGTCGGCACCCGCTCAGATGTTGGTGCCCTAGTCGCCGTATGTCCACAACCTGAAGGCTGTTCTGGAAAGTGTCTGGTTGTTCTGCTCTCTACTGACTTGAAATGGGTATTGCAGCGCTATGCAGCGTGAGCAGCTTGCGCGTACTCTTTCTGGCCGGAAACCGCATCGCCAGCGTGGATTCCGCGAGTCTCCATCTCTGCTCTGGGCTGCAGGAGCTGCACTTGGAGCACAACCTGATTTCTGAGGTGTCCCCCGAGGCCTTCTGGGGGATGGAGAAGCTGAAGGTGGGTGATCCATTATGCTGGGGGGGGGGGGGGGGGGGGAGGAGGAGGGACTTAACCAGTGGAAGAGCTACAGGGGCATCCTGGAGGTGATCAGCAAGAAGATCTAGCTTCCAATAAAACTTGGAACTGCAAACGTTTTTCATCTGACTAGGTGCCCAGTCACTTCAGGATGCAGTGTGATCATTATTAGTCTATGCTGGGATTATGGCAACATTTCTCTGAGAAGCCAATCGCATTTATACTAAAATTCATATTATGGAGTTTTAGTATATAGTTCAGAACATGCTATTCATGCCTGAACACTAACCAGCGTGTGGGGAGTTAAAGAGCCAACGAAGTGTTAAGTATGAATTAGGATAGTGTAAATGATGTTTTACAATTTGTACTCTGGTCTACACTGCCATTCCAAAGCAGTAAAATTCATCCTGTACTCCGATTGGCTGATTTGAGCTGCTGTACATGTGACACTGACATGTAGTAGGCAGGGGGCATGATGGGACATTAAAAACTGTTTTGTAACACAGGTGCTGAACCTGAGCTCCAACCTGCTGAAAACCATGCCAGTCACCACCATGCAGGCCCTGAGGGAGACGGGGGTGGCGGTCTATCTCCACGGCAACCCATGGGGGCTCCATTGTGACCAGGGGGGCCGCTGCCTCGGGCTCCGTGACACAGTAGTGAGCACACTGCATGAAGACACAGCTTTGACACTGCAGTGCAGAGGCAGCAGGCATGGAGGCAAGGAAGGATCCATTCCAAGCCAACATGGTCTGGGGCTATTAAGGAAAAACAGCTTGAACCCATAGAGGGCAGAGTAGCACTGTATAATCAATCAATTCATTGTTTTTCTTCCCATACAGAATTTCTGTACTGGCAAACCCCATTCGGCCAATGGCAGAACAGCAGTGGGAAAGATGACCACGCCCCCCTGGAAATCCTGGCCAATGGCAGCTTGAGGATTATCCAGGCTACCCCTTATCACAATGGACTGTACTACTGCCTCTTTCGGGAGGGTGAAGGACAGAGCCTCCACCCATACAGGGTCCGATTTGTGCCAGCCAGGTCGCGGAAGAGCAGAGACACTCAGGGCAATACAGAAGTGGTGTCCAAAAGCCATTTCGAGGCTGCAGTAGTGGCTTCGGTGACCGTCACCTTCCTTGCAGGATTCAGCCTAGGAGCCTTTAGTAGGACCTACCTTAACCGCTGTTTGCAGAAAACGAGGGCAAAGGAAACAAAGGAAAATGCCGTGCACTACAAAAGGACAACCTTCCGGAAGGGTCCGGAAGCAAACATGGAGGACTCTGTGAACATTGAGATATGCGAGCCTAACAACTCGCGGCCGAAGCAGATCACGCCGCCCAAAAAGGCCCCGCGGACCGTACTGGCCAGAGAAGGCGAGGGTGATGATTCCAACCAGGAAACACCCGGCGGAGAGGACACCCAACAAGAAAAGATGGTGCCAGGAGACTGGAACCACCATGGGGACCAGGAGGCCACCAGAAGACAGGCAGATGATTCCTTGGAGGAGCTCCAGACACCGCAGCCAGCACCCCGACCGTCCAAGCGCAGGGTGATCAAGCTCTACCACTATGACGAAGACGGGAGCCCCTACAACCACGTGCAGGAACCCGAGGAGGCACCGCTGGCAACGCAGAGGTCCCTCTCTCTGACCCGCCTCAGCAACATCATGAGCGTAGCAGCGGAGGCGGACACCAGCACGCTGCCTTCGCAGGGGGACGAGCCGAGCGGGCGACCGCCTGGGGGTGGCACTGCAGTGTTCGAGCTGTCAGCGTAACCCTCATCCGGCCTCTTCCCGTGCCCAAGACCGCCGTCAACCGCCAAGATCAGCATTCACAGACATTCAAGTCAAAAGAACCAATCAGATTACATTAAACAGTATGCTGATGATGCAAAACTATTTTAATATTCTTGCCACTAACTAAATATTTCAAAAGACCTTCGTCTATCCTCCACAGGGGCAGGGGCACAGCCGGGGGTGGGGGTGGGCACATTCCTACCCACTGAACTATCAGGCCACCCATTCAGTATTCCTTTGCATCTTGAACAATGTCATTTGTTAAATTTTAAAAATCACATACACCTGCAATCGATGCTGTATTCCTCAGGCAATACTGATGCAGTTTAAAACAAGCGATTCATTCATTAAAAGATGATTTGAGGCCAATAAATACTGACCTGTGTGCACAAAACAATCGTTCCTGTGCTTATTTAAAGAAGAAAAGCCGTTCAGGGGCAATAGCGGAAAGCTGAGAGTCAGACTGCGCGGAGCCTTACTCTGCAATCACAGTGTCACCATGAACTGCGTTTGTGGGACTCCTGACAATCCTGTCCTTGCAGGGGAGGAATTAAAGGTCCACATACATCTCCAGTCTTTTATTCTTACTCTGAAAACACTATAAATGAGGTAAGACAAAGGAAACCCTAACAGAGACCCAGTGCATCCTTCAACACTGGGCACTTAACCGCCAGCACAGATGGGGACACACAACTGAATCCCCTTTAGTTTAAATTAACACTGTCAAAGTCCATTTTCAATGGGCTGCACGGCGGATGTGAAGCATTGTAGCTGGAGTCTGGGGGGGACGTCTGCCATCGGCACACCCGCCGCTTCCTCGGACATGCCCCTGCTAAACCGCCAGCCGGGCCTTCTGCCATTCCACGAACTCGTCCAATAGCACTGGCCCTGAAGGGGGGGGGGGGGGTGGGGTCAATAAGAGAGAAAGTAAACCTTTTGGTTCAATGCAGGACAGCCGAAAGGCCAACGATGTCTAACGCCCACGCAGATATACGTCTCGCTACCTCCAGAGGGAATTCCATCCTCAGATTATTTAGTTCGACAAGCGGCACAAACTCACATGCTCCATCCTCGTCGTAATTCCTGAGGTCCGTGTTCACGGTCCTGCTGAACTCTAAGACATTGTACCACTGGTCCTTGTTCATGACTTTGTATTTTGATTGCTGGAAGAGAATGGGGAGAAAGGAAAATTACTCAGTCTCCAAGCTAATAACCCTGCCCATACAAGAAACACATACAGCCACCAAAAATACTGCCCCCTGGTGGTGGGAGGACCCTTACAGGTCCAAATAATTCACCGTGTCTAATATTTTGAAAAGCCCATTTTGCCATACAAACCTGACAGAAGTGTTCTTAGCTCCATCACCAGGTATAGAAGAGGGGAGGGAAAACCCAAATGTACACGTACCTCCAGAAACTGATGGAAAACTGGGAAGAGGGGCCACGTCCTTCCGAGAATTAAAGCTAGCATGGACTTTGCCGTGTCCATATCCAGGCTGCGTTGATTCTTATCCTACAGCGGGAGGCATGAACCACAAAGCTTTCCACACGAAAACCATGAAAACGAGCATTTAGGGAATTGGAGTCACGGCAGTCAGAGAAGCCACTGGCCAGGCGGACGCTCACCCGCGCGAAGTCGAAGGCATATCTGTAGATGTTCTTGAACGTGACGGGGTCGTTCAGCTGGGAGCGCAAGTAATCTAGCTTTCCTTGTAACCGCTCAGGCTGATCACACCTGTGAGGGCGAGATCATGGGGGACGTCAGGGGAAACGGTCCAAGCGGGTGACTGTATGCAGAGAGAAGGCGGGACCTTTGCTTACTGCAGTGAGGTCATGCCTTTAATCCACTCTTCTTTCGTGAAAAATCCCATATTCTGTGCTTCTAGCTTCCAGGCTAAAACTAACATGATGATCTGTGCAAAACAGATGAAGTGCCATGGATAATTAACACAAGAATAAAGGAGACAAATGAAACACCAGCATAATTATATTATACTGCTCCAGATACACAGTAATTAGGTTACTGAATACCACCCATCCTATCCAACAGGCCTGTAGAGGCACCTGGATGAGGACGAATCACGTAACATCGAGTTCTTAAGGAGGACCTGAAGGACCAGGGTCTTGAGAAACCAACAGCATCCTCCACTTGTCCACCAGCTACACCGATTCAGCGTGATCCACATGCGGTTTTTATTATTAGGAGAAACTCACATTTTCTGGTTCCACACCAATGTCTTCACAGAACTTCTCCATACCCTCTGGGCCAACAACGTCATCTGTGCCTGAAAGAGTAAAAATCCTTTTCATTTTTCACTGATGCGTACCGGTCTTCCGGACTCATTTCCATCACCCAAACCTCTCGGAAACCTACAACGATGCTTGATTGATGGGTGATGACAACCGCTGTTAACGTACTGCATCCGAGACCGCTGTTAACGTACTGCATCCGAGAGCAGAAACCAAACTGATACAGAACCAGCTTCCCTAGACAGATTGATTGTTTGTACATCAACAGTAAGCTACAGCTTTGGAAGACAGCAAGAACAGAAGAATATAACAGGTAAATCCAAGAAACACAGAGACAGGAACACAGATACACGTACAGAGGTACAAAGGTAGACAGATACAGGTACACGCCGGCATACCCGCATACTCGTAGAACCAGGATTGGCACTTCTTACTGGAAAAGTGGTCTTCCGGGTTGATCAGTCTGCTGGGCATCTGTGTCCTGCAAAAACTGACCCGCAAGCAAAACGACAGAAGTGGTTCTTAAAGTTGAACCGTAAATGTTCAATGGGAAAAACGGTGTACAGCATGGTCACAAGTCTCCCTTCATTCCTCCCTGAAGAATCACACAGCATGTAACCGGACAGATATGCTGAGCGCAGTGCTTCAAGTGAGCCAGGGAAATTGTAGCTGTTAAAATGCAAAGCAGGTGGCTCATGCCCTGGCGCAGGTCGAAACAGCAGGCATGTGCCTGGACACCTATCCGAGGCCCTGTACATTCAGAGATGAGCCGCTTCTGAAGCCCCAAACTGCCTTCATTCAGATCAAGGCAACACTTAAGAATCCAGCTGAAGCAGGACCACTACTAAAGCCAAATCCCCTAGCAGGCCTCTTACCTGGTAATTTTACACTTTTTGAGAGCAGATTCTTCGGAGCCTGAGGACTTTCTCTTCTTCTTCACAGGCATGCTGATGACACCAGAGGGTTTATCAAACTCGGCTATACCTAGGAAGTAGCAAAGTAGATCAGAAGCATGGATGGAGGACAGCCTACCACACATACAGCAAGAACAATCACGTTACAAGCAGTAATAAACCAGAGGAGAACTGTACCTATGTAGTTTTGGTCACTCTGTCCATTAAGATGTACCAAAATCTAGACTTAAAGGGGAAAACGTCACGGTTAGCTGTGAACTGCAGAATGGTATTAAACTTTTAGTTTTCAAACAAAAGCATCAATTACCAAGTGAAGCTTTCAAAGCCTTCTGGGGATTTGAAGTTATTTCTTTTAGCAGTATCGTCAACAGTACATACATCATGCAGTTAATAACCCAATAAGGAGAGATTCAGACTTACAGAGCTCACCAGGAATCAGCAATGCTTCAGTGCAGAAAGCTATTTCTGTAAGAGTGACAGGAGAAAGACTGAGCATTTCGCCCAACTGGAAGAATTAGCAAGAGAGTACGCTCGGGAAAGGCCAATTTTATGCACGAAGAGAAATTAAAAAGGAAAAGACCACAGGAGCCGGAACTTTAAACCAAATACGGGTAATATTACGCTTCGCTTTCACAACGGTGCCTTGCAAAACAAGTTATAACTTGATAAAAAGAGGTGTTTGTATTTTATCACAAACATTCATTCATACATACGAATACATACATGAGCCGTTCATTTCAAATCACTGCATAACAGTAGCGGTAAGGTAAATGCGGTTTAGCCTAGACACAAACCAAGAAAACCCGGCTCCTTATCTAAACTGGGAAGTGGATAAGTATGAGCAGCAAATAGTATAAATAACAAAACGTGTCCGATCGTGTTTGTTTTATACTTTAATACCGCCATGCTGCGCTTTCCGGCCTCCGCTAACTGCGTCACTGCGTGGAAGGGCAGAGAAATCGGACAAATGCGGCAAAATGCGTAGGAACAGATGGGGATGCAATGCTAGACAGAGATCCAGGGGATACTGAAGCTGAAGAGCATCTTGACAATCATCCGAAATACATACTTTAACATTATTAAACACAAGACACCAACAGGCTCCATACCACTGCCGATGCCAAGAGGAACCATAAACCAAATATAATGAGTACGTGAACAGAGGTGACGATCCACGGTTTCAAAACATAACACTTATTTAATCAAATATTTAATTGAATATTTGAGCAACACAAACTCGTATCAAAGTTAATTCCCCCCCTATCGACTGCGATATTTTAATCTCATAACTCAAAAATAACCAAAACAATAGTAATTATGATACCAACAGCAATAGAACATTTAAAAATAAGAGACAAGAGAGATCCAACCCAAGATCTCCTCAACGGTGCTAGTATTTTCTCCTGTATGCGCCGCAGTCGGCAACCAAGCGAAAAGCAGCTGCTTAAGTTACCGGTCTGTAAGCCATTTAGTATTTCGTATATTATCTAAAACTAGCAGCGCCGCCTTAGTCAGCTACTCAGATAAGCAGACAGCTAACAATTAGCATCTCAGAGCCATCTGTTGATTTCATAACACCCCAGTAACTTTACAGAGACTTGTCCTCATCGCAAAATTATAAGTACATGATACAAAAAAAATTATATACAAATGTAACACCAACCTGTAACTCCTTTAACCAGCAACCTACTTAACAAGTACCCATTCACATACCGCAACCACAGGCAAGCAGTGCCACTTTCCTCACACCGGAAATACAAACTGTCTTCTTCCGGGACGACAAACTTTTTCGGATCATACCATGTTTTGATTTCACTAAGGTGAGTTGTACCTCTTTGACATGTAATAAACACGTGAAACGGTATGACATCGAAGGAGACCGACTTAAACATTTATTTGACATTTAACAAATGCATTTTTATTTTAAACGTTTTATTATAAATGTATTCACGTTATTTTCAATTCCTCCCCCCCAAACTACTTGTTCCACGTCTTCCTGCGCTGCCAGGTGGGGAGGTGTGCGTAACGTGGAAGGATGTAATCTTAATTTTGATTTTTTCAGAAAGCATATTACATTTGGGTCTCATTTAAGGAGAGGAAATTACTGGTGATTGAGACAAATGAGTTTGCGATATAATTTAATCCCAGGAAAGTCCTGTTAATTACGGTTTTCTTCACAGACCCTCCACCTGGCTTAATTTATCCAATTAGTAGTTAGTTATCCGTGCTATTTATACAGGGAGTTCCACCCTCTGCTCACATACGACCAGTATACATTTCTTATACAGTATTGAATACGATATATTAACGTGCAGTTCTATAGAAATTTTATATATAAATCTTAATGGAGGGTGTAATGATATGTGCCTCATATCGATTCGAACAAAAGCATCTGATAAACGTATATTTTAAGTATTAAGCATCCTCCTAATAATGGCATGTTATTGTTCATTGTACATGGGTGCGTACAATGGGCATCAATAAAACAAGTAATAGCCTATTTGCAGTAGGTTTATTTTGCCCGTAAAATAAATTATACCACTTTAAAATGACGCATTATGTTAAAAAATTTAGACATTGTCCAAGAACTACATATGAGCATCCTTATTTTGTACATCAGAATACCTTAATAATTTGACAACATATTGAAAGATATGCCCAAACGTTTCGATTTTGCGCTATATTCAAGATTACAATCATACTAATGGTTTCCTTAAAGGAAAACAGCCTCTGGTTTGCCAAATTTATCACTTAAGTGTTCGATTTTGTCATATTTCATAACACGGACCAATCATGTAATAGGGAATAGAGAAAGTATTTTATCAATAATCTTACCCTTAAACTGTTAATTTATTTTAAAATGCATATTGCAAGCATTGTTTCCAATCAAAATGAAAAACAAAATAGAAAAATATCATGACCATTATAAATACTTACATTAAGGTAGTTTGGGTACTACAGAGATGTAAACTCTGATTTAATATATCTAGGACTACTGCAAAAAAATTCAAGCAATCATATATGAGGTAGGTAAGGATCATGTGTTGATAACCTAACGTTGTGGCACCCATCACATGACAAACCACCTCAGGAATGAGAACCTGACTACAGCTGTGATACTTCAGTGCCACACTAGTCTGGATGGAAGAGTTTTTTTTCCCAGTGATTGGAGTGCCAATCTTACCACCAACCTCCAAATTTTCTCTGTAAGTTGAAGGACCTAATTGCAGGGCTGGATGTAGGTTAACATCAAACCCAAGATGAAGTAATTGTACGTTAAGGGCTTTGCTCAACGGCCCAGCAGAGTAGGATCCCTTCTAGTATCCACAGGATTCAAACCAGCAACCTTCCACTTGCTGACATAGATCCCTAACCTCAGTGCCACAACTCCATCCATCATACTTGGACTTACATTTTTTTAATTCACTCAGTCTCTCTGATTTTGTAGCTATGAGAATAGATGTCAAAGCACCAAACGTCATTCATTTCCTGAAAAATGTAGACTATAAAATTATAACACAAAAATATTTTTCCAGAATGTAAACCATATGGAAGACATAAGACTAAGATAATGACTCTATGCCTCTCTGTGTCAGATGCCTGGTTGACCTTTGCTAATTTTGTAATAACACGGTTGCTCAAAGCCCAAGTGGAGGATCTTGTTAAACTACAATCAGATAGTGTTTTACCATGTTTTTCCCCAGATGAGTATGCTTTGGGTGTGATTTGCAAGGGCAGACTGGCGTCAAAAAGCAGCACAGGAATTTGCCACTCAGTAGGGAGGGTAGGTGAGTGGGTGGGTGTATTTGTGGATCCATATAGTCATTTTAACTGCTGCTATTTACTATGGCCCTGTGTTATCCATCCATCCATCCATTTTCCAAATCCTATCCTGGAAGCAATGGGCACGAGGCAGGGAAAACCCAGGATGGGGTAACTCCAATTAGCCTCAGCATGTTTTTGGACTGTGGGGGGAAACCGGAGTACCCGGAGGAAACCCCACGACGACATGGGGAGAACATGCAAACTCCACACACATGTGACCCAGGCGGAGACTTGAACCCGGGTCTCAGAGGTGTGAGGCAACAGTGCTAACCACTGCACCACCATGCCGCCCCTGTTAGTTAGTTTATTATTATTATTATTATTGAATATATTGAATATATATATATATATATATGAGAGAGAGAGAGAGAGAGACAGACAGACTGACTTGAACTTGAAGGGAGAGAGAGAGAGAGACTTGAAGGGGGCATATTTTGCCAATAGTGATCACCCTGTTGGCCACCAATGAAATAAAGCATTATCCATTTAATCTGTCATCTGGAAAGGGGTTAGGCACCCCTGCTATACAGGCTATATTATTATTTGTTTTTATTGTTTGTCTTTTATGGTCTATGTAATGTGACCTTGGGTTTTAGAAAGGTGTCCACACATAAAATGCATTATTATTATTACTATTACACAATGGAGAATGACCGGCCTACTGGGGAAATTGCTGACTGCCCAGTCTGCAAACCCGCAAAACCAGAATGCAGAGTATCTTGCATGCAGAATGCAGAGAATGCAGAGCATTGTGAGAACAGTCAGGCTGGACTACAGACGATACTGCAGGTCAACGTCAAAGCAAAATATGAAACACATGCAGCCCGCTGATCACCTCATAGCCCAATAGAAACACCAAGAGCTAAAAGATCATGAAAAGACAATGTATATCCATCCATTCACATATAAATAAGCTTAAGCCTAGCAGTGTCCTAGTTTAATGACAACTCATGAGGAATACATCACACATGTTGTGTTCTTTGGCAGAAGTATCATATAACTGCAATATTTAAGCATATAATTGTATAAGGTTTCACAGACTTAATCAGTAAATAATCCAAGATCACTTTCGGGAGCATTTAAATTATAATGTATGAACTGCCGTAAAGTAATTACTATGCAGCCCATAATTTCTTAAATGGCTGGGAGAAAGCAAAGCATAAAAGAAGTAAAAAATAAAATGCTATAACCAAACATGAGACCCTGTACATTTATGCCCTAATACCTGATTAAGTTAGGCTGTTCTGTCACTGTGTTGGGCGTGTCTGACAAAGGAAAACAACGCAGCAGTGACCTTTAAAACGGGAACTAGCGTTCAGTAAACAAGTAATGCCATCCAGGTGATTTTCACATCTGAGAACTGCAGGAGGAACATGGACAAACAATGGAGACCAATGAGGGAGGACATTGATCATGTTCCTTCTTACAGCCAGTGATGTGGTTTAACACAGAGACAACCCTCACATCGCAGTGCAGCAGTCCTACGATGAAATCAGCTGAACATGGATGCCACGGCTGTGCCAGGGAACATTAGGGATGCTCAGAAAAAAGACTAAAATGAGACTGATATGTGGCAGGGCTACGTCCGGCGTCCTGATTTTCAACAAGCAATTAATGGAAGAGATTAGATAGACAAATACTGGCCACGAGAAGCAGCCATAATGTCCGCTTTCAGAAAACAAGGCCCCAGAGTCAACTGCACACATGAGAGAAAAGACATTACAAATCAACAGGAAGACTGCATCTACTGCAAGGAGACAGTGGAGAGCCTCAACACATACACAAGGTTCACCGTTTATTTTCATTGACATATTAAACCTTTGAAATTGGTGCGAGTTCCAGCAGTGTGAGAAAGAGCCGTGCGAGGACAGCTGTGGCCACATTCCTCGGTCCTCCGGGGCAGGAGAGGGCGCTACAATCAAGCCCACCTGCACTGATAAAGTCCGGCCACACACAAAGACCACCAAACCAGAATGCATTACAGACTTTCCGAGAGCATGACACTCCTATGAAGTAGCTTTAATATAAAGTTAGAAAGACTGTGAAATACTCAGTGTTGGGGGGCTACTTTCAATGGAGCTGTATTACATAAAAAAAAAAATCATGCGTTTGATTAAAATAAAATCTACACGCCACAGACCTCAGCACCGCGGTGCTGTAAATTTACCAAAAGTGTCACCGTCGGTGGTACGCGTTTCATTCCCAGGAATCACGATGATCCTTCTGAAACAGGAATACACCTCTGACAAACATCTTCAAGCATGGGGGGGGATCATCATTCTGACATTTAAACAACGTCCATGGCACCAATAACCCTTCACCTGCAGCTCTCAAAAATATTGCACTCGTGTGAACCGAAGGTATGCATTCTCTTAAGTGTACTGTTCTAACTGTTTACATTGCTTAGCAATTTTAATGTCTTTCTTGGTAGCAAACAGCCCGCTCTCAGTCATAGGTTTCTAGGCAAAGGCTGAACAGAAGAGGGGAAAACAAACACACACACTTTGTTCTGCTTCAGATAGAGTAAGAAAAGCATCTAAAACAAAGTTGACTGAAATAATTCATCTGAAAGACCTCACTTCTCAATAATTCCAGAACACCAGACCCAAGACAGACTACTGTTTTAATGCCTTCTGTGAGAGACGCCACTGAGATGAGGGAAAGCTCCTGTTGGAGAGATGCCTTCAACAGTGTCCTTGAGGATTAAAGATTTCAGGTAATCAGATTTCATAGCGAAAGAAGGCATGTCACTGCAACGTGAACCCTGCAGCACAACAGGTAGGTATCTACTGAAGAAGTCTTTACCCTCGACATAATGTTCAAACACCAGTGGATCCCTTGAGAATGTGGAGGAGAATGTCAGACATCTGGGGTGGAGAGAAGCACAACTATCCACATAAAGGCTCAAAATTGCACTGCTGAAGCCAAGGCGGCAGATCGAGAAGAGTCGCGATGCTAACGTTCTTCTTGTATGCCCTGATCTTCCTGGATTATTGGCAGAGGGGTGTGGATTAACTGTAGGAGTCGGGGCCAAACTTTAGGTTGCCCATTGGCCTGAGATGTGTGCAGTTGGAGTTGGAGTCAGATGAGAAATGAGAGTGATTGGGTGGTTGTGGGGGCATGGGGGAGGGGGTGCACAACACAGCACACATGGGGTTCTCTTATGAACGCAAGATATCCGGAGAAGAATAGCATGCTGCGGGTGAAGCCGAAATACCAAGACGAACGGCACCATGCATACGGACTAGAATCGGCAAAATATAGTCCCTTTATTCATTTTTTCCTCCGCAAGGTAAGGCAGGGATTTAAATATTTCTGTAACTGGACTGTAACTGTCAGTCATTAATCCATCTCAGATCCGGTTGCACACACAAGCCCACTTGACGCTGTGAAGATGCCAGTCCTGACGGTGTCCATTAGGCAGCATCTCCTACACCTCGTCCCCTTTTCATCTGCACCGCCGTCGTCGTCGCCTCCACCTTGTGTCCGCGCTACGCCATGTAGATGAAGGTGTTGATGTCCGTCTCGTCCCTCTTTATGTACTTGTGCTCGATCAGCCACTCGATCTGTTCTTTGATCATCTTCTTCTGTGGCAAGAACATGTTCTTCAGGATCTCCACGAGTTCTGTCTGGAGCTGGGCGTTGGTGATCTTCTTGCGCATCTTCATGATCTGGATGATGGCTTCCTGTAGAGGAGAGCAGCGGAGTCAATGGCCACTGAACCCTACCAGAGACCCTGAGAGGCCCCCTTCCCGTTAGAGGACGCCGCCACACGCAGAGCCAAACACACCTGCGTCCTCAATATCCGCAGCTGGACGATGCCCTCATTCTCCTCCTCCCGCATCCGCTCTGTGGTGAGCTGCAGCCGGCCAATCAGGTTGATCTTCCCCCTCTTCTGGACTTTTGAGTTTTTACTGAGGACCACAGACAATGAAACCCATGAGAATGTAGTAGAAAGTCTTCCAACAGAAACGCCAAGTACAGGAAAATCCGGTTAAACTGAAAATATATAATGCTGCTTAGGTTAAACACAGAACAGTAACATGAGCAAATAATATGGTCAAATCTTGGGAATATGGTAACTGAAGAGATGAGTGTTTATACAAACCCCGTTAAATAAGAGAGAATAGCACTTACATCAGAGAAAACTCCTGGTTGACATAGAAGAGAGTGCCCTCTGTGAAGTCCTTGGGGGAGCTGACCTGAGGCTCGTATGACAGAACCTGCCGCTTGAGCTTGGGGAAGGCCACGAGTGACTGCGGGGACACAGACAACCGACAGGGTTACCCCACTCAATAAGAGACCAGGGGACACCGACAACCGACAGGGTTACCCCACTCAATAAGAGACCAGGGGACACCGACAACCGACAGGGTTACCCCACTCAATAAGAGACCGGGGGACACAGACAGCCGACAGGGTTACCCCACTCAATAAGAGACCGGGGGACACCGACAACCGACAGGGTTACCCCACTCAATAAGAGAGCGGGGGACACAGACAACCGACAGGGTTACCCCACTCAATAAGAGAGCGGGGGACACAGACAACCGACAGGGTTACCCCACTCAATAAGAGACCGGGGGACACCGACAACCGACAGGGTTACCCCACTCAATAAGAGACCGGGGGACACAGACAACCGACAGGGTTACCCCACTCAATAAGAGACCGGGGGACACAGACAGCCGACAGGGTTACCCCACTCAATAAGAGACCGGGGGACACAGACAGCCGACAGGGTTACCCCACTCAATAAGAGACCGGGGGACACAGACAGCCGACAGGGTTACCCCACTCAATAAGAGACCGGGGGACACAGACAGCCGACAGGGTTACCCCACTCAATAAGAGACCGGGGGACACAGACAGCCGACAGGGTTACCCCACTCAATAAGAGACCGGGGGACACAGACAGCCGACAGGGTTACCCCACTCAATAAGAGACCGGGGGACACAGACAGCCGACAGGGTTACCCCACTCAATAAGAGAGCGGGGGACACAGACAACCGACAGGGTTACCCCACTCAATAAGAGACCGGGGGACACCGACAGCCGACAGGGTTACCCCACTCAATAAGAGACCGGGGGACACAGACAACCGACAGGGTTACCCCACTCAATAAGAGACCGGGGGACACAGACAGCCGACAGGGTTACCCCACTCAATAAGAGAGCGGGGGACACAGACAACCGACAGGGTTACCCCACTCAATAAGAGAGCGGGGGACACAGACAGCCGACAGGGTTACCCCACTCAATAAGAGAGCGGGGGACACAGACAGCCGACAGGGTTACCCCACTCAATAAGAGAGCGGGGGACACAGACAGCCGACAGGGTTACCCCACTCAATAAGAGAGCGGGGGACACAGACAGCCGACAGGGTTACCCCACTCAATAAGAGAGCGGGGGACACAGACAGCCGACAGGGTTACCCCACTCAATAAGAGACCGGGGGACACAGACAGCCGACAGGGTTACCCCACTCAATAAGAGACCGGGGGACACCGACAGCCGACAGGGTTACCCCACTCAATAAGAGACCGGGGGACACAGACAGCCGACAGGGTTACCCCACTCAATAAGAGACCGGGGGACACAGACAGCCGACAGGGTTACCCCACTCAATAAGAGACCGGGGGACACCGACAACCGACAGGGTTACCCCACTCAATAAGAGACCGGGGGACACCGACAGCCGACAGGGTTACCCCACTCAATAAGAGACCGGGGGACACAGACAGCCGACAGGGTTACCCCACTCAATAAGAGACCGGGGGACACAGACAGCCGACAGGGTTACCCCAGTCAATAAGAGACCGGGGGACACCGACAGCCGACAGGGTTACCCCACTCAATAAGAGAGCGGGGGACACAGACAACCGACAGGGTTACCCCACTCAATAAGAGAGCGGGGGACACAGACAACCGACAGGGTTACCCCACTCAATAAGAGAGCGGGGGACACAGACAGCCGACAGGGTTACCCCACTCAATAAGAGAGCGGGGGACACAGACAGCCGACAGGGTTACCCCACTCAATAAGAGAGCGGGGGACACAGACAGCCGACAGGGTTACCCCACTCAATAAGAGAGCGGGGGACACAGACAGCCGACAGGGTTACCCCACTCAATAAGAGAGCGGGGGACACAGACAGCCGACAGGGTTACCCCACTCAATAAGAGAGCGGGGGACACAGACAGCCGACAGGGTTACCCCCACTCAATAAGAGACCGGGGGACACCGACAGCCGACAGGGTTACCCCACTCAATAAGAGACCGGGGGACACAGACAGCCGACAGGGTTACCCCACTCAATAAGAGACCGGGGGACACAGACAGCCGACAGGGTTACCCCACTCAATAAGAGACCGGGGGACACCGACAACCGACAGGGTTACCCCACTCAATAAGAGACCGGGGGACACCGACAGCCGACAGGGTTACCCCACTCAATAAGAGACCGGGGGACACAGACAGCCGACAGGGTTACCCCACTCAATAAGAGACCGGGGGACACAGACAGCCGACAGGGTTACCCCAGTCAATAAGAGACCGGGGGACACCGACAGCCGACAGGGTTACCCCACTCAATAAGAGACCGGGGGACACAGACAACCGACAGGGTTACCCCACTCAATAAGAGACCGGGGGACACCGACAGCCGACAGGGTTACCCCACTCAATAAGAGACCGGGGGACACCGACAGCCGACAGGGTTACCCCACTCAATAAGAGACCGTGGGACACAGACAGCCGACAGGGTTACCCCACTCAATAAGAGACCGGGGGACACAGACAGCCGACAGGGTTACCCCACTCAATAAGAGACCGGGGGACACCGACAGCCGACAGGGTTACCCCACTCAATAAGAGACCGGGGGACACAGACAGCCGACAGGGTTACCCCACTCAATAAGAGACCGGGGGACACAGACAGCCGACAGGGTTACCCCACTCAATAAGAGACCGGGGGACACAGACAACCGACAGGGTTACCCCACTCAATAAGAGACCGGGGGACACAGACAACCGACAGGGTTACCCCACTCAATAAGAGACCGGGGGACACAGACAACCGACAGGGTTACCCCACTCAATAAGAGACCGGGGGACACAGACAGCCGACAGGGTTACCCCACTCAATAAGAGACCGGGGGACACAGACAACCAACAGGGTTACCCCACTCAATAAGAGACCGGGGGACACAGACAACCGACAGGGTTACCCCACTCAATAAGAGACCGGGGGACACAGACAGCCGACAGGGTTACCCCACTCAATAAGAGACCGGGGGACACCGACAACCGACAGGGTTACCCCACTCAATAAGAGAGCGGGGGACACAGACAACCGACAGGGTTACCCCACTCAATAAGAGAGCGGGGGACACAGACAACCGACAGGGTTACCCCACTCAATAAGAGACCGGGGGACACCGACAACCGACAGGGTTACCCCACTCAATAAGAGACCGGGGGACACAGACAACCGACAGGGTTACCCCACTCAATAAGAGACCGGGGGACACAGACAGCCGACAGGGTTACCCCACTCAATAAGAGACCGGGGGACACAGACAGCCGACAGGGTTACCCCACTCAATAAGAGACCGGGGGACACAGACAGCCGACAGGGTTACCCCACTCAATAAGAGACCGGGGGACACAGACAGCCGACAGGGTTACCCCACTCAATAAGAGACCGGGGGACACAGACAGCCGACAGGGTTACCCCACTCAATAAGAGACCGGGGGACACAGACAGCCGACAGGGTTACCCCACTCAATAAGAGACCGGGGGACACAGACAGCCGACAGGGTTACCCCACTCAATAAGAGAGCGGGGGACACAGACAACCGACAGGGTTACCCCACTCAATAAGAGACCGGGGGACACCGACAGCCGACAGGGTTACCCCACTCAATAAGAGACCGGGGGACACAGACAACCGACAGGGTTACCCCACTCAATAAGAGACCGGGGGACACAGACAGCCGACAGGGTTACCCCACTCAATAAGAGAGCGGGGGACACAGACAACCGACAGGGTTACCCCACTCAATAAGAGAGCGGGGGACACAGACAGCCGACAGGGTTACCCCACTCAATAAGAGAGCGGGGGACACAGACAGCCGACAGGGTTACCCCACTCAATAAGAGAGCGGGGGACACAGACAGCCGACAGGGTTACCCCACTCAATAAGAGAGCGGGGGACACAGACAGCCGACAGGGTTACCCCACTCAATAAGAGAGCGGGGGACACAGACAGCCGACAGGGTTACCCCACTCAATAAGAGACCGGGGGACACAGACAGCCGACAGGGTTACCCCACTCAATAAGAGACCGGGGGACACCGACAGCCGACAGGGTTACCCCACTCAATAAGAGACCGGGGGACACAGACAGCCGACAGGGTTACCCCACTCAATAAGAGACCGGGGGACACAGACAGCCGACAGGGTTACCCCACTCAATAAGAGACCGGGGGACACCGACAACCGACAGGGTTACCCCACTCAATAAGAGACCGGGGGACACCGACAGCCGACAGGGTTACCCCACTCAATAAGAGACCGGGGGACACAGACAGCCGACAGGGTTACCCCACTCAATAAGAGACCGGGGGACACAGACAGCCGACAGGGTTACCCCAGTCAATAAGAGACCGGGGGACACCGACAGCCGACAGGGTTACCCCACTCAATAAGAGAGCGGGGGACACAGACAACCGACAGGGTTACCCCACTCAATAAGAGAGCGGGGGACACAGACAACCGACAGGGTTACCCCACTCAATAAGAGAGCGGGGGACACAGACAGCCGACAGGGTTACCCCACTCAATAAGAGAGCGGGGGACACAGACAGCCGACAGGGTTACCCCACTCAATAAGAGAGCGGGGGACACAGACAGCCGACAGGGTTACCCCACTCAATAAGAGAGCGGGGGACACAGACAGCCGACAGGGTTACCCCACTCAATAAGAGACCGGGGGACACAGACAGCCGACAGGGTTACCCCACTCAATAAGAGACCGGGGGACACAGACAGCCGACAGGGTTACCCCACTCAATAAGAGACCGGGGGACACCGACAGCCGACAGGGTTACCCCACTCAATAAGAGACCGGGGGACACAGACAGCCGACAGGGTTACCCCACTCAATAAGAGACCGGGGGACACAGACAGCCGACAGGGTTACCCCACTCAATAAGAGACCGGGGGACACCGACAACCGACAGGGTTACCCCACTCAATAAGAGACCGGGGGACACCGACAGCCGACAGGGTTACCCCACTCAATAAGAGACCGGGGGACACAGACAGCCGACAGGGTTACCCCACTCAATAAGAGACCGGGGGACACAGACAGCCGACAGGGTTACCCCACTCAATAAGAGACCGGGGGACACCGACAGCCGACAGGGTTACCCCACTCAATAAGAGACCGGGGGACACAGACAACCGACAGGGTTACCCCACTCAATAAGAGACCGGGGGACACCGACAGCCGACAGGGTTACCCCACTCAATAAGAGACCGGGGGACACCGACAGCCGACAGGGTTACCCCACTCAATAAGAGACCGGGGGACACAGACAGCCGACAGGGTTACCCCACTCAATAAGAGACCGGGGGACACAGACAGCCGACAGGGTTACCCCACTCAATAAGAGACCGGGGGACACCGACAGCCGACAGGGTTACCCCACTCAATAAGAGGACCGGGGGACACAGACAGCCGACAGGGTTACCCCACTCAATAAGAGACCGGGGGACACAGACAGCCGACAGGGTTACCCCACTCAATAAGAGACCGGGGGACACAGACAACCGACAGGGTTACCCCACTCAATAAGAGACCGGGGGACACAGACAACCGACAGGGTTACCCCACTCAATAAGAGACCGGGGGACACAGACAACCGACAGGGTTACCCCACTCAATAAGAGACCGGGGGACACAGACAGCCGACAGGGTTACCCCACTCAATAAGAGACCGGGGGACACAGACAACCAACAGGGTTACCCCACTCAATAAGAGAGCGGGGGACACAGACAACCGACAGGGTTACCCCACTCAATAAGAGAGCGGGGGACACAGACAACCGACAGGGTTACCCCACTCAATAAGAGAGCGGGGGACACAGACAACCGACAGGGTTACCCCACTCAATAAGAGAGCGGGGGACACAGACAACCGACAGGGTTACCCCACTCAATAAGAGAGCGGGGGACACAGACAGCCGACAGGGTTACCCCACTCAATAAGAGAGCGGGGGACACAGACAGCCGACAGGGTTACCCCACTCAATAAGAGAGCGGGGGACACAGACAGCCGACAGGGTTACCCCACTCAATAAGAGAGCGGGGGACACAGACAGCCGACAGGGTTACCCCACTCAATAAGAGAGCGGGGGACACAGACAGCCGACAGGGTTACCCCACTCAATAAGAGACCGGGGGACACAGACAGCCGACAGGGTTACCCCACTCAATAAGAGACCGGGGGACACCGACAGCCGACAGGGTTACCCCACTCAATAAGAGACCGGGGGACACAGACAGCCGACAGGGTTACCCCACTCAATAAGAGGACCGGGGGACACAGACAGCCGACAGGGTTACCCCACTCAATAAGAGACCGGGGGACACCGACAACCGACAGGGTTACCCCACTCAATAAGAGACCGGGGGACACCGACAGCCGACAGGGTTACCCCCACTCAATAAGAGACCGGGGGACACAGACAGCCGACAGGGTTACCCCACTCAATAAGAGACCGGGGGACACAGACAGCCGACAGGGTTACCCCACTCAATAAGAGACCGGGGGACACAGACAACCGACAGGGTTACCCCACTCAATAAGAGACCGGGGGACACAGACAACCGACAGGGTTACCCCACTCAATAAGAGACCGGGGGACACAGACAACCGACAGGGTTACCCCACTCAATAAGAGACCGGGGGACACAGACAGCCGACAGGGTTACCCCACTCAATAAGAGACCGGGGGACACAGACAGCCGACAGGGTTACCCCACTCAATAAGAGACCGGGGGACACAGACAGCCGACAGGGTTACCCCACTCAATAAGAGAGCGGGGGACACAGACAACCGACAGGGTTACCCCACTCAATAAGAGAGCGGGGGACACAGACAACCGACAGGGTTACCCCACTCAATAAGAGAGCGGGGGACACAGACAACCGACAGGGTTACCCCACTCAATAAGAGAGCGGGGGACACAGACAACCGACAGGGTTACCCCACTCAATAAGAGAGCGGGGGACACAGACAACCGACAGGGTTACCCCACTCAATAAGAGAGCGGGGGACACAGACAACCGACAGGGTTACCCCACTCAATAAGAGAGCGGGGGACACAGACAGCCGACAGGGTTACCCCACTCAATAAGAGAGCGGGGGACACAGACAGCCGACAGGGTTACCCCACTCAATAAGAGAGCGGGGGACACAGACAGCCGACAGGGTTACCCCACTCAATAAGAGAGCGGGGGACACAGACAGCCGACAGGGTTACCCCACTCAATAAGAGAGCGGGGGACACAGACAGCCGACAGGGTTACCCCACTCAATAAGAGACCGGGGGACACAGACAGCCGACAGGGTTACCCCACTCAATAAGAGACCGGGGGACACCGACAGCCGACAGGGTTACCCCACTCAATAAGAGACCGGGGGACACAGACAGCCGACAGGGTTACCCCACTCAATAAGAGACCGGGGGACACAGACAGCCGACAGGGTTACCCCACTCAATAAGAGACCGGGGGACACCGACAGCTGACAGGGTTACCCCACTCAATAAGAGACCGGGGGACACAGACAGCCGACAGGGTTACCCCACTCAATAAGAGACCGGGGGACACAGACAGCCGACAGGGTTACCCCAGTCAATAAGAGACCGGGGGACACCGACAGCCGACAGGGTTACCCCACTCAATAAGAGACCGGGGGACACAGACAACCGACAGGGTTACCCCACTCAATAAGAGACCGGGGGACACCGACAGCCGACAGGGTTACCCCACTCAATAAGAGACCGGGGGACGCAGACAACCGACAGGGTTACCCCACTCAATAAGAGACCGGGGGACACCGACAGCCGACAGGGTTACCCCACTCAATAAGAGACCGGGGGACACAGACAACCGACAGGGTTACCCCACTCAATAAGAGACCGGGGGACGCAGACAACCGACAGGGTTACCCCACTCAATAAGAGACCGGGGGACGCAGACAACCGACAGGGTTACCCCACTCAATAAGAGACCGGGGGACACAGACAACCGACAGGGTTACCCCACTCAATAAGAGACCGGGGGACACAGACAACCGACAGGGTTACCCCACTCAATAAGAGACCGGCGGACACAGACAACCGATAGGGTTACCCCACTCAATAAGAGACCGGGGGACACAGACAACCGACAGGGTTACCCCACTCAATAAGAGACCGGCGGACACAGACAACCGACAGGGTTACCCCACTCAATAAGAGACCGGGGGACGCAGACAACCGACAGGGTTACCTAACTTAATAACCTCACCCAGAGTGTCCTCCTCAGTTCTGCATCTGGCAGCTCTGTGGCCAGCTTCAGGTTCTCAAAACTAATCTTCTCCCTGGGTCTTTGGTTCCAGGCGAACAGCACGGCCAGCTGGAAGGTCGTGACCTCTAGGTCGTACTGCCCCACTTCGTTCTTGAAGGTGATCTGCAGGGTGAAGGATTGGGGGGGTGGGGGTCATATGAGGCAGGCATCTGTCCCCATCCCCCTTCCCAAAAACAAAACCCATTCTGAAGCTTTCTGAGCACCATAAGCTGAACCCTCATTGGCTAACCAGTGGGAGACATGAAGGATAATTGGCTAAGCGAGGCTTGGGGTGGGGTTTCACTGCATCTACCCCAGGCCTTCACTGTGGTGCCCCCTGCTCCCTGTCGGGCCACTCACGATGCCATTGGACATGAGGTGGTGCCAGTGCAGTTTCCGGCCGCTGTGATTCTTCTTGTAAAACTCCTCCACCTCAGGGATCAAGTCCTCCAGCTCCGTGGGCAGCGAGACAAACACCTTTTCTGAGCTGCGCGACCAGGCCCCGGCATTTAGGATCTTTATGTTGACTGAGTCAGCTGAACCACGTACAGGGATGTGGGAAAGGAGCAGTTAGTGTCACACAGACGTTCCTGCAGCACCTCACACGCAGCAGACACCAAATATGAAGAAATGTCACCTGGCAACGCCAGTTTGTTGTGTTTGTGCATCTCCTTGAAGACCTGGTTGAGATCCTCTGATACTTTGATGTCCTGGAACATCCTGGCCAGTTTGTTCACGTAATCCGCAGGCATGCCAACTTCCTGTGGGATACAAGGCTTACATAAAAGGAATGCTCCGGAAAATGAAAACAAGCTAAATCCTATTATGACCGCTCACCCGTACAGACCGCCGCTCACAGCACCATTTCTCTGCTTTGATTTCGGCACCAAAACACAATTTTGCCACAAGTTGGCGTCGCAGGACGGTCACCCTACCCTGAGCCACTCCACCATGTTCTCCTCGATCTCGCTGTCGGCCGAGATGTCCAGTATCAGCCGTCGTGTGAGGTGGGCCTTGTGGTATCGCATGAACACATCCTTGTTCTGGACATACTTCAGAACTAGGAGCTACACCAAGACACAGGTGAACAAAGGTGAGTGAACCTGGGACGGATCCACAAACGGCGAATAAGAACCAACAGCAGACCACGGATGGTCCACAAGCAGGACATCGCAGACACATCCGGCCAAATGGAGACTCACCACCTCCTTCAGCTTCAGCTCGATCTCTTCAGACGTGAGCTTCTTGCTAAGTGGCGTCTTCCTCAGTAACATGTCACAGTAGTTAGCCAGCAGCTCTGGGCATTTTGACTCTGGCTGGGTTTTCAGCCCCACCCTGTGGGGGAGGGGGGGGAGCCACCAGAAGTGTCAGACACGCCCCCCCCCAGTGAGACGAAAGAGGGTCCGCAGAATGGAAGGGGAGTCACTCACCCCTTCTGTTTCAGGGGAAGCTCCAGTTTGAATATCGTAGCATCGTTCACGACAGCTTTGTAGGCCTGGAAGAAGCACAGAGTGATTATACTTCTCATTATCCCAGACTGTCTCGAGGGGGGGGGGGCATTAGGCCATTTATCAACCAGCATCTTTCGAGAGAGAGAGAGACACACTTCACTTCAAACGAAAGTAATAATACCTCATATAAACAGCTATTAATTGCAATGTGTGCTGGTCCATTAGCGCTGTGCATCTCATGATTATAAATGACACTCAGTCAATAATGTATTAGTGAAAGGGAGGGAGGGGGGAGGGAGGGAGGAAGGGAGGGGGGAGGGAGGGGGGGGTGGGGGGGGGGGGGGGGGAGGGGGAGGGAGGGAGGGGGGGGGTGGGAGGGAGGGAGGGAGGGAGGGGAGGGGGAGGGAGGAAGGGAGGGGGGAGGGAGGGAGGGAGGAAGGAAGGGAGGGAGAGGTCCTCACCTTGTCTCTGGCCGTCAGGAATCGCGGGTCGTCCTGAAAGGCCTCCTTTACAAGTTTACTAAAGCGGTTGAAGAGCGTGAGGAGCTGTTCCACGTACTTCTCCGAGTCCTGCACACACACACACACACATACACACACACACGCTAACACGGACATCCAGGCTCGTACAGGAGCGTGGGCCAGGCACCCGGCTCCCTCTGCCCAAGCAATTTGCTGCAGAATGAGCTCAGATACATTGTCTTCATCAACATGCCTCTCGGGACAGAGACACGCATGGGAAACCAACTAAGAGCCATAAAAGGAGGTACTGGATGAAAAGCAAACGTAAAATGGGGGTGGGGGCAGCCAAATAGCCATGGCGATGACTTTAAGTCACACCTTTAACTAACCTTATGTTTGTCTGCCAGTAACTGCACTCAGACATTATGAGGACCGCTGACAGTGATCTCCTGAAATAGCCGCAGCAGCAGACACCCGCCAGCAGGGGGCACTCCACCGCACCGTACTACTTACGGTCGTGATGGTCTCCGCGGCCCGCCACCATGTCCGCCAGCCCGGCGTTGATGATGTGCTCCTCCAGATCTTTCAACATGGGTTCGATGCCACTGGGCACCTTGTCCATGAGCGAGAACATGAGGTGGAGCTCTGCAGGGAAGGCAGGACAGAGTCTGGAGGCGGGAACGACGAGCTCCATGCGACCTCCAGCTGCAGCCACAAGCACCCAGAGCTGGAGGGCTTTGCAGGGCACGCATGTGCACACATGTGCACACAGACCAGAGCAATGGCTCACAGAAACACCCCGCACCCCCTCCCCCACTCCCACCCGACAGACATACTCACTCTCTGTCTCATTTCGTTTGATCATGCCTGGACATTCTGCCAAAATGGTCTCCTTAAAAGACGTCACCAGCGCGTTGACACAGCACTCCATGAGCTGGAAGACACCACAGCCCGGTGACGGTCAGCTCTGCCAGTACCCCCCCCATCAATTATTAATTGAAATGCTGGTCTTCATCAGCACCACCAAAAATTTTAAATCAAAGCTCTAATACCTGCATTAAATCCACTGTCTACTGCACCCCCAGATTCCCCAGAATACTTACTACCCATCAGCAGAGAATATAGAGAATGTGCAGGTTAAACAATGCAAACCACAGAAATGCCAATTCTAATGCCTATTCTCAGTACTTTTTTTGTTTTCCTGTGTACACCCAGCCCATTGTACGTTCTCATGAGGTGATTCATTTAGCTGGCATATCATGAGATCAGACGATCATGTGATCAGGTGATCATGTGACTAAAAACACTCCCCCAGTACTCACCGCCTGCACAGAGTTACATTCACGCCGGGTCTCCAGGTAACGCAGAGCTCGCTTTTCCTCCTCCCTCAGCTTAGCGTCTGCCTGCAAAAGCAAACATCAGCACAGAGTATTTAGACTAAAGCCTGACTATCTAGCATGCAAAACAGCTGCCGATAAGCATCAGGAGAGACAAAGACGAACACACACACACACACACACACACACACACACGCACATATTTCATGTAGTTCTGCACGCCGTTCTGCTGAAGGTATGAGGGGGCCTGTGCTCTGTAGAAGCGTTCTGTGGAATCTAGGTAGGCCTTCTCAAAGTTGTCCCTGTAGATCTGTAGCTTGTCCTCTGGGTTGGAGCACAGGTTTACTGGTGGGAACGGAGCAGAGCACAGACGTGCCGATTAAATGAGACACAAATTTTGGAGCAGCATCTGTCCTGAACCCATGGCCTGAACGGCTACTGGGAAAAACATGAGGCTGCTCAGCAGGGATGTGGTCAAACCACGACCATAAAAACTAAACGAGATGGACGAAAGTGGCATCATTAGCCAGCCAAGTTGCGGAAGTACACAGTAAACAAGGTGTGGTTTCCACTTCCCATATCGGCCCCAATCCTGTTACCCGGCGCTCACCGTAGGACTCGCGGACGCCGATGACCAACTGCGAGTCGAAGGCCTCTCCCAACCGTTCTGCGTGCACCAGCTTCATGGCGCTGTCCTGCAGGCGGCTCTTGATGTTCGAGAAGATGGACTCATTCCACGTGTCCAGCATGAGCTGATGAGGAGGGAGGGGGGTAAACAAGTCAGCGTGGCCAGAAAGGTCAGCACCGTAGCAAACACCTGTAAGCTCATGCTCACCCAAACACGGGGACACCACATGCACCTCACACATTCCTGGCAGATGGACAGGCAGCTCATTACTTGCTGGGTAATAACGTCATTTCGTTTTAAGAGGGGAATGTAATCACCGGCTTCTCCTGAACTAGGTCACACTATATCATATTGCATCGCGATACGGTTGCGCTGCGTCATTAAGTTTGATTTGCACGCAAAGCGGCCAGAGATGACATCTGAGCTCCTGCCCTCCCCCACCCACCCTGAAGCCCTGGACCTTGCCAGACTGGGGGCGGATTCGGTCATCTCACTCAAAACAGGTTACATACGGTCAGAGTATAGGAGATCCCACAAAAGACGGAGGATCCCTCAAAGGACATTGTTACAAAAGGCACCGCTGACCGAATGGATCATGTTCAGATCTACACCCATGACTTGGAGAACATCCATTATCCCCGTTGCCTCCCCCCTCCCCTCCCCTCCCCTCCCACCTCACCTTCCTGACGATGCTGTCCTCCACTGTGGACTTCTTGTTGCTGCCCTGCTTGCCCATCAGAGTGATCTCCAGCTGGCAAAAGGGCTTTGGCAGGATGTCGCACTGCGTGAAGAACTTGCGCCATTCCACAATGTAGGCCTTGAGCAGCGCCGTGTCATCCTGGTGACTGAGCACTCGCTGCAGAGGACAGAATCCGTCAGAACCAGCAGCGAGGCCCACATCCACTCATCAGACTCTCTGGCTCCACAAACTGACCAAACATCTCTAACTTCTGGGGACGTCTCTTACCGCCTGAGCTTGCTTGATAAAATCTAGGATGTCCTCTTTCAGAGCCTGGTGAATCTTTGCTGGTCCTTTGTCATCCCAGAGGCAGACCGCGTGGACGTCTCTGCAGAGGAGGAGATGAATACACCATGTCACATGTTCAATTACGTGATAATTTACACAGTACTGAGCTGTATATGGAGAATGCATGAAGAAAAAAATGTCCCAAATTACTCTGCTAAAAAACCACCCGTAAACCAAAAGTAAGACAAGATATTCAGAGGCAACATTAAACCCTCTGTTGCTTCTCTGACACATATAAAAGTGTACTGGGGTTGGGCTATATTATATCATTTTAGTAGATAATTCCCAGTGAAGAGGATCTTAAAAGTGAAAGACAATGAATGTGGATGTGATGTTCTTCATGCTACAGTCACCTGCACTAAGGGCCAGGGTGGGGGGGGGGGGCTTTTGGTGCCGCAGAGACCCCACATTTGTTCACGTATAAAGAATGTGGGTGGAGGAGGACAAGAGGATGAAGATGAGAAGGCTGCACTTACGAGAAGAGGTCAAACCACTGCTGCTTGGATACACACTCCTGACGAAGGAGTTTCAGAACGATGGGCCGCATCAAATCCCATTTGTCCTCAAACTGGAGGGAGCCTTTGTTCTGGGAAGAAAGGTGCAATACCAGCAACTGCAATTACTAGGGAAGGGGATGATTTGGTATTTTCTGCCTCACTGACTCAAGTGGCATTTTTTGTTACATGCATCTATTGACACACAAGTCAACAGAAAATAATGCAACCAAAATAAGACATTCAAACCTATCCTCAGGAAAAAATCATATATCACAGGGATTTACAGCCAAATTTATAGGCGAATCCCCCTGTACAAACTCTGGTCCATGTAGATCAGTGTCCAAAACACAAACTTCATATTAAATATGACAAACACTTAGAAAAAAACTCCAGCAATTCATACAGTTTATATTAAAGAATTTTAAGGTGTATGTGAAGTTATGCAAAACATTGCTTCAAGTGAAATTCTAAACTGTCAATTTGACTTTAAACAGATCTTGACACATGTCCAAAGACTTCACAGCTTCACCCCAGGACTCATGACACCCACATGACAGCCGAAAAAACTATTACAGAGGATTTTTATATTAAAACCAGGACCTGATTGCAGTAATGGAGCTCAATGGAGCAGGAACTACTTTGCCCAAGTCATTCTATTTACATTTCAATTGCATCTGGACTGAATATCCATAGACCTACAAGACGCTGATGAAACAAACATATGGATTTAAGGAAGAGGTTTGCAGAGGGAGTGAGGAAATTCCACTGGTCCATGTAAGAGTGAAATACAAGGCCGGGGCAGGGGGTGTCACATTTTCCCCTGTGACCCTCTACAAACATGCTGGTGACCGCCAAACAGTGAAGATACCCATCAATAAACGTCCAGCTCACCCTGCATATCACTAATGCTGCCTGAACACCCCTGTCCTATGACCGCCTCTTTTCCAAGGAATTCTGTCCGTGAGTACCAAAAGTCAGCGTCGGTATGTTAAAGGAAAACCAAAGCAGCAGCGTAAAGATTAAAAATAACATTACAAATACACAGACAGCTGGAGGTACACCCAAAACAGCCAGTACAAACGGGCACTTCCCACTACAGCAGGGAGGCATGTTAGCCAGTGATGAACACAAATGGAAATAAAACATAACAGGGGAATGACAGGTAAAAGTCAAAATGCTGGGCGGGTGAAAATCATCATCATTGTTTATTTGGTTTCGGAGGGGACACATTAAGCGGCACTTTCCTCTGTTTATACTGGTGAGACGGAACACGGGAATCCAGTGCCGAACTGACATTGGCAAACCCGGCCAAGCAGCACTGACACACATAACCTGATTCTATCTGAGCATAACCTCCAAAAGTCCGCATAAATCTGCACGCCTTGCATGTTATTTGAACCCTACCATAGTAACGTAGTTTTAATACCACTATAATTAAATTGTCAGCGGAAGTAACCTTTATAAGTTTATGACTACAGAGAGGCTGCCTCACATATTAGCTTGCTAGCCAGCCGACTACAGTGGCTGCAAAACCGTAGCAGCTCGCCGAAGCTCATACGCCACCGCCTTTTTTAAGACACTAGCTCCTTGCTAAAGATGGGCGACCACCGAGAAGGATTTTTTGTTTCCTTTTCCTGTCCACAGGACGGTGCCAATTTTAAAATGAAGTGTGTATCCCCTACCTTCAGTAAATGAGACGTCGCCATGTTTCTTCAACTTATCCCCACGCGCGGTCTCGCGAGAGTCGTGACGCTCGGTTGCCAGGGGCTTTCGAACGAGATCTACCATGAAGCCATGAAGCTAGTATAAACATCCGGCAAAGTCCGTGACAGGTCGAAATGATTGCAATAAATGAACAAACCGTAACGTTACTTGGTGATTTAAACAGTTCACACGTTTACATATAATAAACTTTGCATTTTGTTGTTGGTCTTTCTTAGTTTTTGAATCTGAAATCGTGCGACTAGTTAGCGAGCTGGCTAACATTAAACCAAAGCTAAACTTAGCTCTGCGCAAGCAGGCAGAACCATATATGGGCAGGTCACATGACCCCGGGCAACGGGGGTTCCCGTGGCGCAGCCGCAGGACCACAAATCCGCGACCCCCCCCCCCCCCCCCCCCCCCCACAGTGAGCATGACGTCAGCAGAGGAGCTGCTCGTTCTGTTCCCTATCTGTAAATTATCGGCCGCGCTTCCCATTCCCATTCAAATACATGTATAATCGAGAACCAAAATGAACAAGCAACAATATGCACTGTAATCTCAATTCTGTTAATTCGATTTGTCATCTATTTGCTCTCTTTTTATGGTCCTCATGTTGTGCATCCAGATGTATTTGGATCATAACGTTACATTTTTGTCATGCAATGAATTGTCCACAAGATGTCCCTGTTGGAACGAAGCATGTTGTATTCTTCCTAATTCTGAATTAAGCATGCACATTTTCATTAAATTAATCCAGGTTTAACTAACCTAGTAAGTATAACATAGTACGGGCCCCTTTAAAAATAGTATTGATTTTGATTGTTGGCTAATGCAATTTTCTTAGTTCTAGGTCAAAATATTTCAAATGTAATGGTTTTGGTTAAATCTTTTTTGGGGTCCCCATGGTAACATTTGCCGGTCCTGGGTTTCAGTTCAGAATGTGCTCTGATATAATCGGTACATTTACCTTTACGTGGAACAGTTTGCGGGGATGGTGTGGGGGAATAGAATATATTCATATATACTATATATAAGGGGATTGTTTTCCTGTTTTTTTCCCATGGGGGTACGGCATCCATGTGATTCCCATGACAGCCGATCACATGTGCCCTGACTGAGAAAACAATCCGGCAGTCCGATGCAGCCTGAAGCATCAAGACAAGCTTTTCTTCAACTAACATGGTCCTTCAGCTACTTAAGATCAATTAATGAGCACGTTCCAGGAAAGATAAGAATGGATTGTCGCTATGCACTTTGCTTTGGGGGCTGTTAATGATTCAGCCCTTGGTGCCATAAAGTGCAGATCTGTGGCTAAAGTGTCAGTGGAACTCTGCTTCTCGGACTCTCCCTCTCTGCTCTTTTGCCTCATCACAGGATGACACCAGAGGAGCTAGCGCCCACCGATCCAGAAAACGGGGACGGTGGAAGGGATGTCCTGGGTAACAGATGCTGGATCCAGGAGCTGAGGAAGGTTCTCACATGGTGAGCTGTCCGTTTTCCTGTGGAATTGTGCCCTGATGTGTCAGACAGCGACTAAGAAAACTGATGATAGATATTGATGGAATAACGATTTGATGAAAACCTGCCGGCGGTCATTATCTCAGGTCTCTGAAATCTCAGCGACGTTATTGATTTCAGGCGTTTGCTGAAAACCACAGCCATGGGTCAGATGCTGTCTGCTATGATCTGCGGCTCGGCCATCTGCTCTCAGTACCTGGCCACGGACTTCCATGTTAACGCGCCCATGCTTCAGAACTTTATATATTATGCGCTGCTGTTTCTGACCTACTCCACAATTTTGGCCTGCCGCAAAGGTGAGTGGCTGATTGGCTCACTTAGAGAGACGGTAGCTGTGACATTATACCTGTGACATTATACCATTATACCCACGCTCATCTCATTTGACTGCAGACATATTAATATGTTATTGCATATGAGAGGAAAAGAGCTGCATGGCTCCGTTACTTGGAGATCACTGATATTGTGCTAAAGGACCTGAGTTCTAGCCTGTAAAATGGGGGTGGTGTGTGGTTTCAGTGCGTTGGGATGTTGTGTCTATGTCTATGAGGCTGTTTGTTCATATCATGAGCATGGCCCTTAACATGGCACTTAACACGACACTTAACATGACACTTAGCACGACACTTAACATGGCACTTAACATGAGCATCTTGCAATCTTAGCAATCTTGTTCATTTCCAGTTCATGTTCTGTGAGTTACCTACTGGCCTTCAGTCACATACTCCTTTAGTTCTACTGCAACAAAGATCATTACAGGAAGTCATTCCCGCCTGTGGCAACAACCATCTAAATTGACTCCCCTCTGTGCAGGAAGAGTAACCAGCTTCTCTGAGGCACATGAAGATTTGTACATTTAGCATGTTTATACATATATATTTTTGTAACTTGTTATTTGATGTTATGTCTACGCTTGTGCATACCTCACTCACGCCTGTGTTTTCCTGTTGTTTATGTAAATGAATATTGAATGAGTTTAATAAGCCCCCTTTTGTTTTGCCACTACGCCTGCCCTCAAGTCCTTTGTCATTTGCAACATGACACCAGCTGATAAACGGCACAATGTTTGCACATTAGGTCTGAGTGAAAATCAACACCATCAATAACAATAGGGATGCTCTTGTTTTAATTCAGGCAACAGAAATATTTTGCAGATTTTGAAGACAGATTGGTGGAGATATGGGCTGATAGCTCTGGCAGACGTTGAGGCTAATTACACCTTAGTGAAAGCCTACCAGTATACGACGTTGACCAGTATCCAGGTGAGAGCCCATCGTTTGTTTCACTGGGACGCCCACGGTGAACATTTCCTCATAGCTCAGTCTGAAGCCCCTGCCTTCCAGCTGCTGGACTGCTTTGTAATCCCAGTGCTGATGGTGCTGTCCTGGTTCATCCTGAAGGCCCGATATCGGGCAATGCATTACGTGGCCGTGGTGATCTGCTTGCTGGGGGTCGGGGCCATGGTGGGGGCTGACGTGTTGTCTGGACGAGACCAAGGCTCCTGTAAGGACAAACAGATGTACATCATTCCTCACCCCCCTTTTTCTGGCTGCACATAAAATACCCACCAATATCCACCAATATTTACCTTCATTTGGTTGTTTTTATGATTTCCATACCTGACTAGATGTAATAGCAATGAATGCTGTTTAAATAGCTATTCTGGTTCCATACAGATAAATTAATGCAAATAAATGAGCAGATGAACAGATACTCAATTCAATTTCAATTACAATTTGCTTCACATAAGCAGAAGATTTAAACTGTATTAAAAAGTCTCTGGGATTCTTTAGACACTGTGACAGTTATATGTCTCCTTCTCTTGTTCACAGCCAGTGACATCTTGCTGGGAGACGGGCTGGTGCTGCTCAGCGCCCTCATGTATGCGGTCACCAACCTGGGCCAGGAGTTTTCTGTCAAGCATGGGAGCCTCTTGGACTTTCCGGGCATGATGGGGCTGTTCGGGATTCTGATCAGCGGCATTCAGTGGTAGGATGAGCTGTCCGGGATGCTGAGGAGGGAGGGGTCCTGGCAGCCTCTGCCACAACTCAAACCGCATGTCTGCTTGGAGCTCTGGGGTTTGGGCCTCCTGCTGGCCGCAAATGGTCCTTACGTAGGAGATTTAGCAGTAACAGCAGTCCTCCTCCTTATCGGCGCACCAGTCCTGTAGATTTTTAGAGCTGGATGCTGCTTCCTTTGAAGCAGGATGACATGATGAGCTTGTCAATCCTCCTCTTCAGCCACTTGTACCAAATAATATGATACTGGTACCGCTGTGGGATCCAAACTTCACAAGCTGCAGGAAGTCTCCGGTTTCCCAGTGTGCACTGTCGCTGACTTGCATGATCTACGGGAGACTGCAATAGCACTTATAGCCGGGAAGGTCGGTATGAGGCGCTTGGTTCTGGGGGACCCACGGGTCATGTTGTTCTGCTCCTGCAGCGCTGCCCTGGAGCAGAAAGACATCACCGCGATCAGGTGGAACTGGAGGATTGGTGAGCTTTGTCCTACTCTCATTGCCCCAGACTATTAAAATAATGACTTATTCATAATGCATTCATAGGAGATTCATAAGCAGCGTTTAAGTATAGCTTAACATCCTGACATACCTTAACATTAATAATAAACATACACAATGTCACACAAGGCACAACCCCAAATGCGGTCTTCATTCAAACCAAATCCCACATAGGGGTGAGGTGAACAGGGCAGCTTGGCAGACGCTGGCAGGATAAACAGGAAGCACAGGCCCTAGAGACGCTCATTTACATGACAAAGGGGCAAACACAAGGTAGCTGTGGCTGGTTAACAGGAGGGGAGGAACAAGAGGTAAGACTAACAACTCAGGTGTGGCTGGTTGTTCAAGGGAAACGCAGGGATCGGATGCGCAGGGCGGCGCTGGGCGTGACAATTACATCAGCGTGAGAACATTTTAAAATAAATTTGAGGAAGCACTTCTTTACACAGCATGTAGTTAGAGTATGGAATAGTCTTCCTGTTAGTGCAGCGCAAGCTAAAACCCTGGGTTCCTTTAAATCAGAGCTAGATAAGATTAACAACTCTGAGCTGTTAGTTAAGTTCTCCCCAAACGAGCTTGATAGGCCGAATGGCCCCTTCTCATTTGTAAATTTATTATTTTCTTATGTTCTTATATGATAGTAACAAAAAATATAGTTGTTTAAACATATAATGATTAATAATTGATAATAAAGTGGTATATTAGGATGTTATGGTGTACTTACATGCTGCATATGAATGTTCTATGAATAAAGTATCTATCTATCTATCTATCTATCTATCTATCTATCTATCTATCTATCTATCTATCTATCTATCTATCTATCTCTGTCTGTCTGTTTTATGAAGGTGCACTGAATGTTCTGCTAATACCTTATAGAGGCATTATGAAGGTGCAGTAAATGTAAAACGTTACCGTTTATTTTTAGAATTGCTGTAATGTTGTGTCATCATGTGGGAAACGGACACTTGTATATTTTTATGCACATGAATTTCCACCCATTTTCGAAGAGCTAATCCTGGTCAGGGTCACGGAGAGGCCTGGATCCTGTCCCAGGCAGCGCAGGGCACAAGGTCGGGGTGCACCCTTGACCAGGTGGCACATGGATTTGTCTAATGAGATTACATGAAGAATTATCAGAGTATCAAAATATTATGCTGTCATCGTGTTACTGACGCTGCCTTTGATCCTTTGTGTTCAGGCAGAACGACACGTTCTTAGTCCAAGGATTTCTAACAGTTAAGTGGTGTAGCAAAGCATGATGGGTGCGTGTGGTGGAGGCATCACCTCTGCTTGTGCCCTGTGTGTCCGCAGGCCTGCTCTTTGCCGCCTATGCCCTCTGCCTGTTTTTGCTCTACAGCTTGATGCCTTTGGTCATTAGGCTAACGAGCGCCACTACGGTCAACCTCTCTCTGCTGACCTCCGACATCTTCAGCTTCTTCTTTGGGGTCTTCCTGTTCCACTACACCGTGAGTACAGCTCTCTATGGCACAGAAGCCATAAAAAGGAACATCGCATTCTCAGGTTTCCGAATCCACGAGAAAACAACAGCGTGACCCTTTCAGCTGGCTCACACACACATGGAGCCCGTCTCTGCGGGTCCTTCTCACACGGTTTGTGGGTGCGATGAAGTGGCTATCCTGGCCTACACACAGAAAGGGGACAGGGAGATTAAGCACAGAGTGAAACCAGTAAGGAATAAGGAAATGGGAGCACATGTGGACTGATGGGAAATCAAATCAACCAGCACCAGGAAACAATCTGTAACAGATAAGACATTGTGTTCAGAAGGTTGCTGGTTTCACTCCCAGGGAGTGCTGCTCTCGAACACTCGAGCAAGGGGCCAGGGAAGTAACCAGCAGCACAGACATAATATTGAACGTATATTAAAGTGAGTAACAAACGTACAATGCAATTTATAAGTAAAGGCAAGAGGCAGTCAGTATGTACAGGTGAGAGGTTTTCATTATCTCCTGACTAATATTTTTGTTGGCACTCCATAGATTGCATATATAATAATTTACTGAGCTCATTTGTGTCTCATTTACAGATAGTCATGTTTACACACTAATTGGCCAAAGTCTCAGCGGTTAGATTTGCCATTGATAAAAATCACAGGCGGCTTTGCTCTGAGTCATTCATCGCCCGCGGCACACGGCCTGACCCTGTGCTGTCGCTGCCCCGCCCCTCTGCAGTTCTCAGGCCTGTACATTGTCTCCTTCGTGGCGATTCTCGTGGGCTTCGTGATGTTCAATGCCACCACCCTGGCCTCCACGGCGCCGGTGTCACCAGCAAAGCGCGACGAGGTCCAGGGCGTCATAGACGGGCCCGTGCCAGGCCCGGAGGTCAAGGATGGACCGGACGGCCAGGTCCTGTTTCAAGATCAAGCCGGAGCAGCAGAGCAGGAAGTGATACGGAGCACTAAGATGTAGGTCATGTGACCAGGACGCTTCGCCCACAGGAGCCCATGACAATACAGCCAGTCCCTGACACCAATCTTACAAGCCCCCTTTACTTTAAACAGGCTTTAAGTGGGCAAAAGCAGTTTTTTATTTCTTGGCAGTATTTTATGTTTCACTAATGATGCTAAGAGGCAGAAGGGAACCTTATATGAGCAAAATATCTGGTAAGATGACACTTGATGCACTGGCTGTTTTAATCGTTTAAAGACAGCAGGACGCGGTGGCATTAGGGTTTGATTGGTGCCACTTCGTATTTCAAGCTTTGGTTTAAGTGTAAGAACAAAGGTTCCCAAACTCAGCCTCCGAACCCCAGATGTTAGTCCACCTATGGAGATAACGGGAGATAACCCTGTCATTTTGGTTTGGGGACTTATACTCTGCATGTAATATGAAGAAATTGTTTGTAAAACTGATGTTTATAAACTGGTAACATGTAACACGTTTGCCTTATTTTTTCGTTATCAGCTTAAAAAATAAGATGTTCAGCAGTATTGTTAGATGTACATTTTAATTCTCCTATGCAGGACATTTGTGAGAGTTTTCAGTGAACCCCTATAGGCGTTTTTACGTGTTTTACGTGTTGCACAAATATTATGCCCCATTAGTGTGGACTTTGAAGGGCAGCTAGTCGAATGGAAAACTGACTGGTGGAATACGGATCCTTGCGTTTTAATCTAGGAAATAGCGCGTGCACAGGGACCGCTTAATTCCATTGTCGTACATCTCAGTAAAACCAAAGGGCAATTGTTCAAGAAGTGGACAAACTGGAATCATTACTGCATTTAAGTCAAAATTGTGTTAAGACCTGCCACAACTCAAATATTACTGTATATTAGGGGGGAAAATTAAAAACGTGAAATGACAGCATTCTGAACAGCGTATCGATCAAAAGTCTATGGAAGGTTACACTTGAGCCTGCTAAGAAATCCGGTCAGGGACACAGCAAAACGTGACAATAATGCAAAAACACTGAGACGGGGACCAGAACCTGATTAAAGGAAACGCAGCGCATTTCCCCGCAGGATCCGCAACGGAGGTAAAAACAGGGCATTTCATCATGCTTGGGATATGGAATAGGCTTTAGATTACCTTCAAATGCCAGCACATCACCGATCTTTCTGGCATTGGTTTGCATCACTGGGGAGAACAAGAGAATCGGCATTTCTGCAAGACGTCTGACGATTATCCTGGTTTGGCCGCTAGCATGAATTACACTTTGTGATACGTGCGTATTTTAATATATACTTCAGTTCTGACGCCTGCGCGGCGGATTTTATTCCGTTATACATCATATTAAAGAACGGCTACGAGATGCAAAACACACGCGTTAGGGAAATGTAAGAGGGACAAAACATACGCAGGTCATTCTTCATACAGTAATATGAAAATGATAAATATTTTCAGGGCGTAGGTCGGGTCTCCGCACAAGTCGCCGCAAAATACACGACGGGCGTGTTTCGTATGTTGGGCGCTTACTTAACGAGGCAGATTATTACCGGGAATTTTATTCCAAGGTGAAAAAAATGCAGTGAAATGAAAGCTTGTTGCTTTTGGGGGTCTAAGATGCATGTTATGTAAGCGCTGTTCACAATTTCAAGCCGTTTAATGATAATGTACCGTGCAGGAGCGCAGACTGACACCTGAATCTTAGAGGAAACCGAGACGGGCAGGAAGAGGCAAGCAGGACAAAATGAAGCATTTTCTGAGGTAGGTCTCTTTTGCATCTTCATGGAGACAAAACCAGCGAGGTGCCGTTTTATTGCATAATGGTATTTTTAGTTCATGTGGGTTTTATTTAAAATAAATAAATCTGTTTTAATAAATCTTATTTTATCTTTCATATTATACTGCTCCGTCATTTTGTCTTGCGCTTAAAATAACAAGTTAAAAAAACTATTAATCTCAGTGCACGGGAATGAGAATGACAAACCTTCATATTTGGAAAAAGACAATATGTCAGTAACAGCAGAGCATAAACCACGGTTATTAAATTGGCTTTCATTTGAATATATATGAAAAGGTGAATGTGTCATTTTTATCCGCGGATTAAAGGGTAGGCGCCGTATATTAGTCTCTAGATATGATTTAAAGATTATAAATTACCATCAGCTAATATTTGCCTTGTCTCTGTAAGGATTATTTTGAATTTGAAATTTGCCGTTGAAAACATGCAATATACATTTATTTTATAAAATGACACTACCGTCTTCCACCACTGCATTATGATGTGCTATTAAGTTTAATGCTGCTGGAATAATGTTTATTTATATGGTGAATTAATTTCTGTTTACACTGCGCATGTCCCAGACTTCGGACCCCCCCCACCCCCACCCCTAGGCTTAATTGACCAAACTCCCACGTGACTTCTCCTTGTGGAATGTTTTTAATGCATTTTGCTCTGGATCACAAAGGCAATTGATTATTGTGGATTCTGAGTAATAGGAGCCGTAGTTTATTTATGGTGAGTGCGTGATGAAGCTGTCACGAGGAATGCGGTTGTGCCTGTTTCTGCGGGACAGAAGGCATCACCGCAGACAATGTGCCAGGCTCCAGCTGGCAATGGACCCCTGCACTTGACCCTACCATCCTCGAATCTGCAGTCCCAGTTGTACCAGGACAGATTCAAAACGGATTTGGGTTAGATTGCACAAAGTTAAACCCTGAGCACACTTTCTTGGCATATAGATATGGACTGCTTTTGAGGGAAGTCATGTGACATTCTCTCTACTTAAAAAAATCAAACAGATGTAGAGAATGTAGATTAAACCTGAGATCAGTAATTAGGGCTAGAGAATAACACATTAGCATCACACCTGTGATGTATTTGAACATATGTTTGCGGTGGGTGGGTGAAGGATGCTGGTAGCCTGGACGCAGTCTGCTCCACGTCCCGATTCCCCGATCCTCGCCCCCTGCTGCATTGCAAGGTCATGCCATGCCCCAAGATGGCACTCCATTTGTCAGGCTGTCCTACTTACGCTCGCAACACGAGCCATCATGCCAGTCTGTCGCGCAGCTCACACCGAAGTCTTCTTCGTGCTCTGGGACGAAGGGCTTGTAAAAATAACCCGAATGTGGAGCGGCGTGTCAGAGATGGGTGCCGGCCCAGCGCGCGCTGGAAGGCGCAGCTAGCTCAGTGCTGCTCATCTTCTCGCATCAGTACAGAGGCAGGAGGCTTTTCAGATGCTTCACACTCTTCACTGGCCAGTGAAGCAAAACTTCAGTCATCCCCTCTGCAAAAGTCAGATGGGTAAATAATTCAGGTGAAAAAGCAGCCCCCCTCCCCCTCCCTGCCTTTGCGTTTCCATAGTGATGTAGTCTCATTTTCTTTAGGCATGATCTGATTGCCTGTGACCTGCTGAGCATGAATGTGTGCCCCCCCCTCCTCCCATTTCAGGGCACTGATGCAGTTCTTCCTGTTCCTGTACTGCGCCCTCCTGTGGCGCACACTCAAGTTCGTGATGCGAAAGGTTACGGGTCGCTGCGAGCTGCAGCGGATCTGCCACAACAACAAGCCTGGCGCCCGCAGGACGCTGAAGATCGGTGAGTGCCACTGCCGCATTTCCATGTGGTCCCCCTGCAGCCGGTGTTGTTCTCTTACACGTCTCCTGTTGTAATGTTTTAAGTGGAAAAACAAACCTTTGGTTATGTCATAGAGGGCTGCATGGCTCTGTGGGTAAGGATGAAGTGACTATCATCGGAAGGTTGTTGGTTCAAGTCCCAGGGGCGGTAAAGTGCTTTCACTGTGGGGCCAATTGTTCCAGGGACTGTCTGACCCTCCTTTCTCAAAAATGTGCATGTTGGTTTGTATAAAACAGTCTGCAAAATAAATTAAATGTAAGTTGATATGAACATTTTAATCTTTGCTTTTGCAGAGTCTTCCCTGAAATTCTCGAAGAGTGAGGTGAGTGGTCCGTCAGGGGTCACGGTGTGTCGGTCATAGGGGCAGCCTGCAGGGGGCAGCACTGCATAGTCACCTGTTTGTGTCACCTCCTCCAGCTCCTGCAGACTGCAGTGAGTGCCCAGCTGGACTCGGTGGAGAAGATAATCGATGACATCATCACCCTGAAGAACATCAACCCTGATGCGAACCCACAGTAAGCAACGTCCTGGGCTATAGGTTTTCTGAGATGCTCTACAGGAGGAACAGTAGGTATAGCATGCATGGTACATCCATATCATGTGGTGGCACCATCCCTGCTCTTCCACAGGTTGGGGGTCTCTCTCCAGGCCAGCCTCTTTCAGATTGTGGGCTACCGGAGTCTGGTGGTAGAGGTGGAGAGGCTACGCCGGGAGTCATATGACTGTGAGAACCCAAAGCATGAGGAGATGTTGCTTAAGGTGGGAAATACGTGCTTTACACACGCAGCTGGATCACATGCTAACAGTGTGCGATACACACACACATGCAGCTGGATCACATGCTAACAGTGCGATACACACACACACGCAGCTGGATCACATGCTAACAGTGTGCAATACACACACACGCAGCTGGATCACATGCTAACAGTGCGATACACACACACACGCAGCTGGATCACATGCTAACAGTGTGCAATACACACACACACAGCTGGATCACATGCTAACAGTGCAATACACACACACACACGCAGCTGAATCACATGCTAACAGTGTGATACACACACACACGCAGCTGGATCACATGCTAACAGTGTTCACACCCTGCCGCTATCCAGCTGACTGTGTCCTTCCACTGTCCCCCTGCAGCTGTGGAAGTGCTTATGCCCAGACACCCCCCTCACGGGCCGTATCTCCAAGCAGTGGTGTGACATCGGTTTCCAAGGCAACGACCCCAAGACGGACTTCCGGGGAATGGGGATACTGGGCCTGTCTAATCTCCTGTGAGCGTGCCTTCAATTAGCCCTAATGAAGACAAATTAACGAGTTTATGTAACCTGCGTAGCATAAAGACTGCTAAAGACTAAAAGGGTGCAATTTAGTGGTTAAAGATGTAAATTTTAAAAAGCAAAGAGTGGTTAAAGGCGGACCAGCCGAACAGGCCTTGGTGGTTTAATAATGAGTATTTAGCCCTGCTCAGTACCCACAGCACTGCAGAAGCAGGCTGCTCAGGCTGCTGTGTGAAGCCAGATGTGGTTCCTTGGGTCACACTGATTTCCCCTTTTTTTCCTCCTGTGGCTGTACAGATACTACGCAGAACACGACAGAGCCAATGCCCTGCAGCTGCTCCACGATTCACAGCAGCCAAAGAGCAGGTCAGTCTCACCTCTCGCCCCCTGGTGGACGTCCTGTGAATTGTCCTCACTCAGCCGTCACGCAGTTTCATGTATAAATTTAATGTACATCTGCAAAGGACAAGTGGATACAGAAGATTAACGGATGGATGTCTGGAAACACGTCCTTCTCTTTGTTTACATCATTTGCCTTTTCATTTCCTGCATGTTTTTTCACATTTAAGAAAAATGCTTTTTTTAACCTTTGCTGTTCGTCATCAAACACACACCGCCATCATGACCGTCACATCTCTCCACATCTCACGCTGGACTTTCTGCAGGGACAGCTATTTCATTCACACATTTTTATTTTTCTGTTCTCTGTCATACGTATCCAACACATTTCTTATTAACGCTATTACATGCCAACAAACATTTCCTTTGCAAGTGCAGAGTTTGAGTTATGGCTCAGTAAGAGCAGCAGGAAGTTTATGAGAATATATCCTGCCCTTATGAAAGATGTCTGCCCTCGCTGTTGTTTAATCAGCGTTTCTTCTCTTTGGTGCAGCGTGACGCAGTTCTGTCATTCTTCCTCAGCTGCATAATGTATTTTGATTTTCACAGCAAGATGAGCAAGGCAGAGTGGGAGAAGAGCCAGCTGGATAAAGCGATTGGGTAAGGGTGCCTGATAACCCCACCCACTGGTCACCTAAGCCCCGCCTTTATCTGCCTACCTACATTCCTGTAGCAGTAGCTTGAGTGCTTCTTCAGCCTGATGCTCTGTGATAAGTAGGTCGTTTCCCAGACCACAGCATGTCAGGCGGGCCACAGACAGCAGAGAACATGCTCTCATCCAGCTCCCTATCTTCTGTCTCCTTTCATGTTGGTTCAGGCTGTGATTAGCACCTGGATCAGACAGAAAGTCAGGCTAGTTGCAGGCGATTGCATCTGCGAGTATGTGTGGGGTATCACTCTGTCTCAGCCACATGAGACAAACACATTAGCGGAGTGTGGAGCCCGGGGTCCGGTTTCCCCAGAAGATATTGCGCCAAGTGGCTATGTTACAGGCCTGCATTTCCTCAGCCAGAATCGATAGCTGAGATTCACTGAGCCGCATAAAGAGCAGCATCAGGGACATCAGAGCAGGAAGGGCAGCAGAAATGTAGAGTGAGTGATCTGGGAATGACAGGCCGCTCCAAGTCACATGGACGCCCACTGCTTCTGATCCCATACTTTACCGGTGCAGGTATTCCTTCGCCATCGTGGGTATCAACATCACGGACCTGGCTTACAGGCTGCTGGTGGGCGGTGCCCTCAAGACCCACCTGTACAACGTGGCCCCAGAGATGCCCAGCATAGCAAACTTCCAGCAGACCTTCTGTAAGCAGCGCCACCTTGAGGCAGCACGCGTATCTGTAGCCTGCAATCACAGTTATTTTGAACTAAAGTCCAAGTTTGTGAAAGAGGTTCTGACATGGTTCCCCGGTGAGTTGGCTTGTTTTAAGGCTTCTCTGCCCTGCAGGTTATCTGATGCAGGAGTTTCACAGGTTCTGGATGGAGGAAGACCCCCGTGACATCATGGAATTCAACCGCATCCGTGACAAGTTCCACAAGATGGTGCTGAAGCTGCTCAGGGACCCTGACACAGCCCTGTGCCCCCACTTCTCTGCCTCCGACCTCCACATGATCACGCTCTAGTCACCTGCAAAGCTCGAACCTGGGGCTGCATCCCTCCCATCCACCCTCATGTCACTGCCAACAGGTCACACATCTACGCTACAGGGAGATTCCTGGCCTCCTGCCCTTCCCACAATCCTAAGCTCTACCAGCAGCCCTCACGACATTGGTGATTGTGCGATCGCGAGCATGGCGCTCTGTCTGAGCCAATCAGGGAGCACTCTCATTTCTCCCATGAGCCAGTCACATGACACATTTCGTCTGTAAGCCTTAGCGTGCAGATACGCTTCTGAGCTGTGGATGTGTCACACCTGTGAAACTGTCACACTTCTGGAATTAAATAAATCCAAAGATCACATGTTCCAGTGTGTCACTGTCAGACACAACTATGGTATTTCATTGCCAAAAAACAAAAACGAAGAAGGAGAGAGTGAGAATATAATTTGAGAACAGGAACTTAAAGATGTTCTGCTATTTGTGGATGTTATTGTGATAGATTGTTATGATTGTTTAATACCAATATATGTTATGTATAGATGGAAAACTGCAGAATAATTTGCTCTTTGTCAGCCAAAGCAATAATTCACCATTTTTCTAGCCAATACGCTTATAGTTTACCGTTGCTTTGGTGCAAATATTTGATTTAATTATTCAACCACATGTCAGTAGTAACTTTTAAAATGTGATGTTACAGGAACCTCATGCATTTCTGCGCTACTGCAGGTTTCCGTAGGCAAGGTTTTAAAAATATTTTTATAATTGTTTTACGTGGAAGCATCATATCAAACATGACGTATTAAGCACATTTTGTAACTTTTCCTATTAACTGTGTGTGGTGTAGTAAAGAACTTTAATTTTCAGAACGTTCATATGCAATAGATTGGATAGACAGAAACTCTGGAAGTTAGGCTTTTTGTTAAAGTTTTGTGTCTTACATTTCTCTGAAGATTGTGTCCATCGAATATATTGCATTTTGCTTTTAAAAAGCATTGTATCTAATTTTGCCACTACATTTGCTTTGCACACACGTCAAACGATTGATTGACATTTAAGTATTGTATTTGCCTATTAGCAGCTATTGTACGTACAGTGATAAGCAAATAAATTTGTGGGCGAATACGTGCTTTTTCGCTTGCTTTTTCTCATACTGTGCATGTTCTCAACCGATAAGCTGTTCATCTGTCTTCTGAACTGAAAGGAGGAGCTTGTGCTGCTAGCGATTGCAAATAAGCAACTGTCAGATGAAAGTGGAATACTGTCCTCACTAAATAATGTTACACTAGAATTAAGAAATAATAACTTGAATCCTCAAAACTCCTAAGTACAAAAATCAGAATGAAGACTTAAATGAATTACTTTCAGACGCTCGTTTTCCAGAGTAAACCCGACGTACGTGTCTGATTTTACCGATTTTATCGGTTTTGCATAAGTTTTCTGTTATGAAATATAGTTCATACTGCAACTGTGAATATTTAATACAAATATTTAATACAGTTGCGCAATTTGTTATCGTGAGGTGTACATATGTGTGGTTTCTGTAAGTTATACTGAACTGCAAGCGACACACGGGTTTAAACGGCTGGCAATGTTGCCGGAAAACGGCAAACACCAAGACATGGACAATCAGCATTTCCACTGCGAAGCACCAGCGGTGCCCGCCCCTCTGGCGCTGCAGCGGCTCTTTCCCGGGTTTTTGACGTCACTTCCTCTGTATCCAACTCTTCCGGTTCCTTCTGCAAGGTGGAGCGGCTGCTGTCCGTGGTGCTGAAACCGTGAGTAAGTAAAGTACTACCTGACGTTATTTTATAATCACACAGGAATTTCAAAACCATGTCAGACTTTGTGCCTGTGCGTCTTTTCATGTGCCTTGGTTACCTTTATTTTTTATAGCTTGTGTATGTCACGAGTAAAACAATATTCACAAGATATATAGTCTAAACATTTTGTGGAGATTCATTTATTATTAAGGTTTTTCTAGATTGAAACTGAAAGAGAGTTTCAAGATGGTTGAAAAGATGGTTTTAATGAATTTACAATAACCTTGAAAACAGACAACCACATCTGAGAATTCACTGGCTTTCTGATGGTGGGACAATTTATTGAAACACATTGACATGTCAGTCTCTCTTGCAATCTGCAGTCTGCATTCTGCGGGTCCTTGCATGAATGCAAGATTATGGTCTCCCTGCTGCGGTGCTTGTTGTCATTTATTTGACTTTGCGTTTCTCAAGAAGATGCGTCTGAAGTCGTACAGGAAAGATGGCTGGTGTGGCAGCAGTATCACCAGCTTTATAAATTGCTTGTTTTCAGTAGTGCCGCCTTTCTCCTTCATGTCGTTTATTTAGAAGATTGAGATTTGAGAAAACAGGGTCAGCCAGTTCATGGAACAACGCGGGGGGGGGGGGGGGGGTGGTTTAAGGACCTTGCTCAGGGACCTAATGATCAGGGACCCTTTGCAGTCACAGGGGTTTGAACCAACAACCTTTGGATCACAGGCACGCTGTAGTAGCCTTACTCCACACTCTGTCTTCCCCAGTCATTCATTAAAAAGATCAAATAGATACACGCATCTTCACACGCACAGTGTAATTTCACAGCACCCATGCCTCAGGCTTGCTTGGATCTCTGCCCACCCTCCCGCATTAGCCAGGTGGGGGACGGCGCGACACGGACATGTCTGGGGGGTCCCAGTGCAACGGGGCTCTGGAGAGGAGGTCCATGGTGCTGGTGGCGGAGACGCACGGACAGCAGGTACTCAGCGTGCTCCAGGGCTTCCGGGAGAGGGGCGTCCTCTTCGACTTCCGCGTCCTGGTGCGGGGGGAGTGCATCCCCTGTCACCGCTGTGTGCTGGCAGCTTGCAGCGACTTCTTCAGGTACGGAGTGGCTTCCCAGCCCCCGGTGCCGGCCTAGCATGGCCCCTTCCCCCTATTGTGTCCCAGAATGTTGCGAGGTGACAGAATTGACTGGCAGCCCCCCCCCCCCCCACGGCTCTCCCGAGGTGGCAGACAGCTGCAGCTTCTCGTGTGAAGCCTGTGGAGTATTCACAACAACAAGCGCTGTCCTCGCTGTCCATCACACCTGCTGCTCATACCAAATGACTGATATCCGTCTCCATTTCTCCTCCCTGTTGCTTCAGTCTTTGTTTTACGTGCAGCAGCTGCAGCTGGCCGGGGGTGGGGACAGTGTTTGGAAGTAACACACACAGGGAAAGGGGCTTCTGTTATGCATGCACTCATTACATGATGCGTACATGCTAAATTAAATTCAACCTAATCGTCATTGTACAAGTACAAGCACTCAGACAATGGAATGCAGTTTGGCACCTGTTCCAAAAAGTGCTAGAAATTACTTGCAATATATACACACACACACACACACACACACAGACACACACACAGACACACACACACACAGACAGACACATACACACATGTGTGGTAAATGTACACCTATCCAGTGGTATACAATACATACATAGTGTTGTATAAATAATGTGTATGTACAGCTGCTATAACTGCAGTAAAAGAATGCATATGCATATAGTGTCACTATAGTGTAAACAGACAGAGTAAATCTTAGTTGTTCTGGGTCTTGAACGCTTGATGTCAGCATCAGGGATCTGCATGCAGGTGACGCTGCGCCCCCATCTTGCGCAGGGCCATGTTCGAGGTGAACATGCGGGAGCGGGATGATGGCAGCGTCACCCTCAGCCATCTGTCCCCCCGAGCTGTCCGCGCCTTCCTGGACTTCGCCTACACGGGCCAGATGGAGATCACCGAGGAGAACGTCGACATGGTCTTCCAGCTCTCCTCCTTCCTGCAGGTCTCCGTGCTCTCCAAGGCCTGTAGCGACTTTCTTATCCGGACGCTGGAGCTGCACAACTGCCTGCAGCTGCTGGCCATCGCCGAGGGCTACGGCTCCGCCTGCCTGCAGCGGCGCGCCCTCGAGTTTGTCACGCGTGACTTCTACTCACTTACTAAGATCCCTGATTTCCTGGACATGAGCGCCAGCGTGCTGGAGACGTGCCTGTCTGCCGACGAGCTGCAGGTGCCAGATGAGGAGGCAGCCCTGCGAGCGCTACTTCTCTGGGTTGGGCACGACCCAGAGGCCCGTTGCCGTCTCCTGCCACGCCTCCTGCGCCGGGTGCGGCTGCACCAGCTCCCCGCAGACGTGCTGGAGGAGCTGATTGGCTCAGAGGCCCTGCTGTCTGGCGACGGGGATTGCGCCTGCATTGTTAGCAGCACCCTCTCTGGCCTGCGCGAATTCGCTGGTTTCTACCCGGACGCCCGGCCCGCCACGGCCGAGAGCTACATATACGTGCACAAGACAGAGGAGAACGGTGACATCCAGCACACCTTCTGCTACAGCATCCAGGCCGACCGCTGGCGCGAGCTCCCGCAGACCCACGTGGCGGACATGCCGGGCTCCAGCCTCTCCAGCTATGGGGAGAAGTTGTTTGTCACCGGTGGCTGCCGTGGCAACTGTTGCCGGGCGGTACGCCTCCATATAGCCGAGCCATTCCACAACGCCACGGACGAGGTGTGGTGCTACTGCCCCCTGCAGGACAGCCTGGCGCCGGTGCCACCCATGCAGAAACCGCGCACCATGCACACCTCGGTCACGGCGCTCGACCGCGTCTATGTTATCGGTGGCAAGACTCGGGGGGCCAGGAACATCCGCAGCCTGCTGGATGTGGAGTACTACGACCCCCTGGGCCGAGCTTGGTGTGGCGTTAGCCCATTACCCCGGGGCATATACTACCCCGAGGCGAGTGCCTGTGGAAGCGTCATCTACGTCCTGGGGTCGGAGGTGGAGATCGCCGACGTCTTCAACCCCTCGCTGGACTGCTTCTTCCGATACGACGCCGTGGCCGATCAGTGGAGCCAGTTGGTGGCAGAGTTTGGCCAGTTCTTCCACGCCACGCTTGTGAAGGCCGTGTCCGTGTGCGACGTGCTCTACCTGTGTGACCTCTCCACGTACAAGGTGTACAGCTTCTGCCCGGAGACGTGCGTGTGGAAGGGGGAGGGCTCCTTCGAGTGCGCTGGCTTCAACGCCGGCGCCATCGGCGTCGCCGACAAGATCTACATCCTGGGCGGCGACTACTCACCGGACGAGATCACGGACGAGGTACAGGTGTACCACAGCGGCCGCTCTGAGTGGGAGGAAGTGTCACCCATGCCCCGGGCACTCACCGAGTTCCACTGTCAGGTCATACGCTTCAATCGCTACCGGGACCCTTGGAAGGTGGAGCAGTGAGCCAGCGGCCGGGGGCAGCAAATCAGAGAGGGGGTAGGAGTGGGGCAGTCGGTGGGTGGGGGTGGGGGTTAGGGTACAGGGCAGGGGGCAGAGCTGCATGCGAATGCATCATGATGAGAAGCAGAGGAAGAATCTGCAGGGCTGCTAGGTTTAAGCTTTAAATCTGCTTCACCCAGTTAGACTCCCATCCACGAAGACCCACGCTGACTCCGCCCACCACCATGAACCTCCTACCATGTCCCAACATGCCTGGACACCACTGCCAGTGGGGCGTGCTAGTGGACTCATCTGCTTCTCTATCGATGTCCGTTCTGTCTGTTCAGCATTTCTAAAATACTTTCTATAGCTGGCCGGTGTTGAACGACAACCTGAGTTTGCTGTTCTGGTTAATTTCCGTTTAGACGTGCTGATCATGATTTCATCCACCGTACCCCGATGTCCGCTGATGTCTCTCTCAGCATGTGACTCTGGCATCTGCAGCTCGGACTGATCATGTGTTTGCACTGTGTTACAGCTCCGTCTATACATACTGCTCGTGCCGTAGCACTGCCCCCTGCAGGAGAATTCAGGTAGTGCCTAAAATATCCGACGCCTTCCAGGCTTTCGCCGTGTTTGCTGCCCATTTCCAGGTTACTTTGCCCTTTCCGGCACGGTAAAACAGGGACATTTCCATGCACAAGTAACGAAAGACAGAAGGAACCAAACCACAGCTGTCACAGGAGCGTGCTCCAATGTAACACATCTTTAAACGTGCTTTTTCAAGCTTACGGTGCCACACTCACAGGTGCACGGCAGATGCACTTTTGCAATATGAATAAATAACACAGGGAAGTGGACATTTATGGTCCTGAAAGTAAAAATCCATACCAAGATTTTGTTTTAACCAACGTTTTCAGTACTCTGACCGTGACACGTAACGTTCAACGCGTTGGTTGAAACAAAATTTTTACTTTGCAGACCTGAATTGTCTGCCTCTGATCGTCCCTGAGGGAGTGAGGCTTGCTGGAGCAGACCTTCGTCGGGGCCCGGATGCTAAGCACTGACGGGGACTGGTAGGACCGCGGTAAGAGGACCCAGGCTGTCATATCAATAAGCATGCAAGCTGAAGCAGCAGTTTTAGAAGACCCACACAGGAAAAACAGGAACATGGCCAAAAATAGGAAGAGCAGTAGGTATCTATGGTACTTTATGTAATGTTATTGGGTTGATCGCCAAAGATTTGGTTTGATGTAACCAGAAAACATCTAAAGGTATATTTCCAGGCTTATAACGATGGAATGGCTTACAGTTTCGACGTTAACTGGCGCATAAAAGTGTCCGATTCGTGACTTGTTTGGAATGCTGCAATAAAGTGTGTCAGTGTCAACATGAAGAGGTGCTGGCAGTGCGTTGCTATGACAACACAGCCGACAGTGGGGGGGGGGGGGGGGTTCTGCACAGATCATCTGAAGTAGACACGCCGATCTGAAGACGTCATTGCTCCTGGCCTAAATGTTCTCAACTGGTGATTTGGCTCAAATCACAAACGGACAGAATGCACCAGTGACCTCATTGTTTTTTATTGCACTAATTGTAAACAGACCTTTTTCTAACACTGATAGGCCTTTCGATTAACATGAATAATTAGTGTGGCATCTTGATGCACATGAATTAATTACAGTCAGCCTTTTTTATTCAATTAACAGTTTCTGTACAAGAAAATAAACCGAAACAGGCAGATAAACTGAATGTCGTCTCAAATATGATCTAAAAACACACAAAAACATACTAAAACAAGCACAGAAATATTATTGGCTAGAATGCATTTGTTTAACTTTCTTAAAGTTAAAGAAGTTTAAGTGTTGATGCATTTAAAGGCTTGAGGGAAAATGGTCACAGTGATACACAATAAATTTAGGTGTCAGATTCGAGATGGGGTTCCGTTTACTGTTGGGGGAGCGGTACCCTGCATGACCTCTTCTCATGGTCGGTACCTGCACCCCACTCCATGCTTCACACCATCTTCACTCCTACGAATTTTGGTAGGATCTGACCAGCAGCCACATCAGCAACACAGTGATCAGGACGATCATGAAGTTGAGGAAGAGCTCCTGCACGGATCGTTCCATCCTGCCAACGGAGAGGGGGGGTGTGTCAGAGGTGGGAAGGGCAAAGTCTGAGACAGCAGGCCGGTCAACAGTCGGTGGCTGCAGAGGAAGGTGGAGCCAGGGGTGGTGCTGTTTCTCACCAAGGAATCTTGGAGGAAGGACAACAAAGGAAAGAGAAGAGGGGGGAAAGGGTTGAGCTGAAATTTTGACAGGAGCTTGCAGCACTGCACACAGTTAAAAAGTAAAAACATGAAGTGACCTTGAGTGGGGGGTCTGCGTAAATAAATCACCATAGTACAGAGCTGGCCGGAGGTGGGGGGTGGAGTGAGGCACTAATATCAATCATGTGCTTTTTTAACACCATTTGCCAAATGCACAAATGCTCAGTATTGTTTTCACCCGATGTTGCCAAAGGGTCCTTCTAGAAGCGCAGATGTCAAAGATGTTACCCCTGATTAGGTTACGGGGAGTTTTTGGCTCACCAAGCAACCAAGACGATCGGTGACTTTCTAAAAATACAGTATGCCATCCAACAATATGGGGGCATTCCAGGATCCCTAAAGTCCAGCCCACCTCAGTTAGCATAGTGTCAGCTGCCAACCCTGTCCATAAAAACGCCACTTAAAAAAGCTTTCGGGGAATGCCGATAAAATGAAGACTGGCTGTCATAAATTCACACTGCATGTGATGCTTCTGGAATTTCCATCCCAAAATTACAGGTAGCATTCGACAGGTGACGGACCTGAAGCATCTCGTATTTTTTCCCCACAATTTGAGAGCATCCTGTTAGTGGCAATAAATTCCTTCCCGATTCAAAAATCACACTACATTTTACAAATTTCTCCTGAACAAAAAAAAATCCCTTGATTTTTTTGCATTTTTCTACACTTTATGAGCTTCTACGGTTCCTCTCCATGTTACATTCTTGAAGTTGATAAACTGCTTTTGCGTTACAGAAATTCAGGTTATAAATTGTGCTGCCAAAAGGATGCAGCGACACTGATGCGAGTCGCCAGACGCCGGGGTGGAGGCTGCAGGTAGCCCTACCTGGCAGAAGGTGGGAACACGGTCTCTGCTCTGCTGGCGGGGCGTGAATTCTCAGCTCAGGGCGCTTCTGGTTGTGCTCTCAGGCTCGGACAGGTCCTTCTGGTCCAGGTCTCACTCTGGTCCCACTAAAATAATCAGGGGGGGGGGGCAAGGGGGGGGCCATACACGCGAACGTGTCACACTGCATGCACTCACACCCCTACTCTGGGGCACCATCAAGGGTTTTTAGGGTGGGGACAGGTCTGATTTGTGAACTGGGCGGAGACTATACTGTTGAATGATTGGTTGGGGAAATAGATTAAGCAACAGCAAAAGAATTGTCACTTTTTATTAAATGAGACGTTCGTTTCACTGCAATTTGCTGAGCAAGCTCTCATACTCACGGTTTCCTCCTTAGAGTTTGCATTCCTGCTTAGAGACAGTTTCCTTATTCAGCAGCTTCATCCAGTGCCGACCCCCTCCCCCAAAAGACTGGTGACACCCCGCCCCGATCCAGCGCAGTGGGCACTGGGAGAGGCTGAGGCTGTTTATTAGAAGAAATTAAGAAAAAATGCATTTTACTGACATGTCTGCTTCTGGGGATGCAAGAATGACAGGTATATCAGGAGAGCGCATCCCCATCAGAGCCAAGCTCTTGCACTGCGCTGGCGATGATAGCGGCCTTAGCAACAGCAAACACGGTGAGCCCCTGTGCTCAGGTGGCCTCTCGGTCATAACAGACACGCCCACTGATGCCTGACGATTGGCTCCGGGATCCAGCGAGATTCCACCTCTGTTTCCCTACGTCGGCCTTGAGGGACCGGCTCCCTCACCAGGGAAATGCGAAGGTCCCGGTGGTTGTCATGACAACTCCAGCTTCAGCAAGGGACAGAAACCATGACCACCACAGCCTGGCACGCAGCGCAGGATATAAGGCCCCCCTTGCCATAACTTAATAGGCTCGGCTGTGCCAAAAAATATAAAAGACTCTGTCAGGACCTGGTCTTCTCTACAGGCCAATGGGGAGCCAGAACCGGGGCAGGAGTTCAAACAGAATGCAGGAAGGAAGCGCCCCTGACACTCTGAGAGAATGCGCTCACTATCCCTGATGAATAACTCGCTCACTCTCCCTTGTCATCAGTTTGGATGGGAGAACAAGCTCCTGTACTCACACCTTTAGCCTTTGACACACAACACACTGAGCTTCCACATTCCCCTGGGCTTTGTAATTTACCCACGGTTCCTAAAATATCTGGAAAATATAGCAACTAAGCTGAGTCAATTCCCCACATTGCAAACTATGCTTGTTTGAGGGCCATTTTTGGCTCTCAGATGTTTAGTTGCGCTGTGAGGCCCAGAAGTCCATGGCAAGGCATGTTGATCTGGCCAAAACGCATGGGCGCATCGCCACCGGTGTCAGCTGTCCACACCTTCTGCTGCTATGCTGCACTGAAAATAGATTTTGACGGATTATGCCAAATTAAAAAGTGATATATAAAGTGTCCACCTCTCATTAAGGCTCCACATTATGTAACAATGAAGGCAGGGCCAAGCACTTGCATGGTGAGTTTACAAAATAGCAATATGAGCCTTGTACTTAAAGCAAAAAACTAGCGGAGGGCTTTAGTTTAATCGGAGGGCATTTCCAGCACATTCTAGGGGTATAATGAAGTATTAGAGGATGTGTTATAATTATAGAAAGGTGGGCTGAGAGGAGAGGGATTGTTTTTCCATCAGCAGGAGCATAAAGTAGCCAAGCTTTACTCTGAGGGAATCCTGGCCACCAAACTGGAAAGCGTTCAGACCCAGTGATGAAGCGAGACAGGTGGGCTGCCCTATCAAATACATCTATATTTCACCAGATCCCACTCCTCCTGGGGAGGGGGAGGGTGGGCACAACAATACAGAAAAGTCCAGGCCCCCTCTTTGGAGCAGACAGGAAGAATTTTAAGCACGGGAATGCTGCAGCTGATGCCTGCACACCTCCCGGAGGGCGAGCTTAACAGGAGAAGCTGAGCCCCTGCACCAGCACCTCCTCACAGAAGATGCCCAGAATTAGCAGCCCCTCTGTAAAAATCAGGCCACACAGGACCTCTGACACTTTGCCCCGGTTTTACTGCTGTGGCAGGATATGAATCAGCCCATAATACTCTGCATGGCACGGATCACACAAGCTGACGCGGGATTGGCTAATGTAGACGGGAGGGCAGCATAACAGGGGACAAAACATGGTGGCATTGAATGGGTTCTGCATTCACTCATGTTTTGGAGACATGGCAGGACGTCCTTCATCGGGAATGTTGCAGCACGTCAAAGGTCTGGGATATAACAGGGAGAGGTCAGGGATAATACTGTATCCCACCAATCATCAGCTTGCAGCTGTGAATTTCTGACATAAAAGCTACTAAACACATCCTTTCACACCCTGTTTGTTGTGTATGTGTTGGTCTCCACTGTCGAGAACTTCAGACAAACCAGACTGCTGCTGACACACCAGCAGAGGATTCCACTGCAAATCCAAGGGTGAATTTCACAGTGAAGGTGAGGGGGGGGGGGTTTGAGGGACTCGACGAATGCCAGGCGGCAGAATTTTCCAGGAAGTAGTCCAAATTACAAAGAGCTCTATATAATTACCCCACATAAAGAATGGTGTTGGGGTGGGGGTGCTTTGAACAGCTGGGAAGATCTCTTCAGGGACTTTGGCGGTGTACAATGTCAGTGCCAACTTTATAGGGCAAGACAAAAATCTGAACGCATGTGTACGGTCATATATCTATTTTAGTTTATAATACACACACACACACGCAATTTATAATACAACATTTTCTACAAGAATGCAGAGAGGAACTATTTGTCGAAACCTGGTTTCCTTCCGGCAGAATTAGGAGTAGCACCATGGCAACAAACTGCGGAGGGAGTGTGGAAACTGTCAAAAAGAATAAAGAGGACAAAAAACGCCTTCGGAAGGAAATAAAAGTTAGCCATACGTTATTGAGACATGAAGGTATTAATACGGTGTCGTTTCCGACAAAGGTAACTTTCACTGAAATGTATTAGTTCACGTCAATCTCTTTATTAAAGTGGCTGGGATTCATAAAAAAGTAACACAGACGCCGGCAGTTCGTGGTCGCTTTGTTATTTAGTGTAATATTAGCTCATAATTTGATAAAATGTGTCTCCTTCGCAGGTAAACTACCATTCGCGGACATAATCTGAAAATTTAAGCTACGTGAATCTTACAAACATGCAATTCAAAGCAGTTAAATATTAATGATATGGCGAATACGATCATAGCAAACCTTCGAAGATGTGTTGAAAATACTTATAAAAACGAATTGAGGTATGCATAATTCATGGGTGCTCCTTTCCACATTTCAGAACCTGGCAGTGGCTAACGGGGGCCTCGGAAACGGCGTGTCCCGAGAGCAGCTGCTGCACGTGCTGGGACAGTGCGGCCACGTGGAGTGCCTGCTTATGCCCCCCAACAAGCCCTATGCGTTCGTCAGCTACGGGACTGTCAAAGACGCCAGGCGATGCCAGACGTCGCTCGGTGGCAGCCATCTTCTGTGCCAGGGGCAAACTATCACATTGTACTTTTGTTTTGTGGAGAAAGGTGACAGACGGATTTTTTTTAAATGTATGAATTCCACAAACCAGATGTCTACATAACCACGATGTTTTATGTAGCTATACTGTTAGCATGTTGCAAATTAATAAAAAAACACAGAAAGATTAGGTGATATCCCTAATGACCATTGGTTACAGTGTAAAATTCTGTGTTTTTTTTATTTGGCCTAGACAGTGTTACCAAATGAGGCCTCAGCGTGGCTGTGGAACTACTCCCCTCTTTCTGTCTTTGCAGTGGACTACAACTACAACTTCACCTGCTCCAGTATAGAACTTCCTCCTGGCCTCAAGGTGTTGGAGGACTTTGTTACGTCGGAGGAAGAGACTGGTGTCCTGGAAAGTTTGGACTGGGTGTCCCTTAATAATGATGTCACTGGTGTGTAGCTGAGTTTGCATGCCTCGACCCCCCCCCTGTACTTTTCATCTGAGGTCCATAAAGCAGGTCTGAAGTGTTAGCAGTGCAGTGTTTGTGTTACATTCTTTTTCTAGAAAAAGACTACAATGGCTCTGCACAGCGGACTGGTGTCACAGTCTCTGGATTCACTGAGAGATTAATTAATGGCTGTATTGATTTCCGTGCGCTTGGAACTAAAAATGAAGACTAGTGTGATCCTGATTAAGTCATTCCTTTTCTTTCTATTCACATATGTGCCTTCTGTTTCATCATTCAGCACAGAAGAGTCTGAAACACAGGAAAGTAAAGCATTATGGATATGAGTTTCTGTATGAGACCAATAATGTGGACAAAGACAAGCTGCTACCTGGTGGTATGTTTTTTTTTTCATTTTTAAATACATTTCTTTTTTATTTTGGGGAAGTTATAGCGTGTGGTATGTTTGTTACAAGGAAAAGTATGGCGTCATCGACCATGAACAACAGCCTGATCTTTTCTGGAATATTATTGTTATTTTAGACGCTCAGAGGTGAATATTTGCTTTCTCTTCAGGCCTTCCTAGTGCCTGTGACTTTGTGCTGGAAAAGTGCTTGAAGGAGAACATCATCAACATTAAACCCGACCAGCTGACAGTCAACCAATACCAGCCAGGACAAGGTGCCCTGCTTTTCCACCAGAGGGCAGTAGAAGCCTTGCACATTAACCTATTGGTCCAAAGACAGTTTTGTTAAAAAGTCATGCTTTGTCGTTGTTAGGCATCCCACCTCATGTGGACACTCACTCTGCCTTTGAGGACACCATCCTGTCGTTAAGTCTCGGAGCTAAGGTATGGTGCTGATGTTAACTAACGTTTACAGGGGAAATACATTACAGCTGGTCTTTCCTTGCATCACTGTTGATCTCCAAAGGAATGCTGGCCCCAGTGGTCATAGACTGAGAATAGAAAAGGCAGTGGCTCTGTGTGTCAGCCCCGGTGAGAAATGCATACTTACATTTTCTGTCTCCCTCTCAGGTTCCCTGCATTTAATGTTCGTACATGGGCAGTGTTCCTATGTGTTACGCGTTAATCCGAAATTTGATGTAGGAGCAAAATGAAATGGTGCTGAGGTGATCTTCAGGACGTCAAGTAGAGTTGCATGATAACACATTGTGATGTAATCATGATCAGACGGCACATACGCAATAATCACTGGGGTTTGGATGACGGGTGAAACATTTGTCCAGATGCGGGCTCTTTGATTCTATGCGGACATTTACTTGCGCCTACAATTTGGTAAGCAGATCAGTACTGTGCCTAAAACATCAATGAGATGTTTATTCAATTCAGCTAGCAGAGTACGACACATGCTACTGTTTTGGTAAATTTTGGAAGCGATAAGCGCTGAAGTGGCGGTGAAGGTAGGGACAGATCAGCAGCCACAACATGCTTTAAAAGAGGAGAGATTGTGGATAAACCAGGTTAAAGATGTTGGTGTGGCGGTAGTTTTTGCAGTTGAAAGTCAGACATGTTTATTAAACAAGGATATGCCGAATTTCCTTAGACAGTCAAACACAGAGGTTCCAGAACATGTTCCAGCAGGATCTGGCACAAATTAAGCACAGATTAGGACAGACTGTGCACCTGACAGGATTTCTGCGCGCTTGGGCTATTTGCACCCTACGTGCCGTCTCATTTAACGGCGATGTGGGGAATCTGGGAACGTCGTCCGTAAGCCCTCAGCACAGTCACGCTCGAATGGACAGAGGGAAGTTGCTTATTAAAGACAGCTTGTGGTTTGAGGCTTCAGGGAGCAGCTGTGAGGGGGAGCTCAGGAGGAGATGTGAGGACTGTGGAAGCCTTCGCAGATACTCCTCAGTGTGAGCAGTAGCCATCTGATGGTGGAGAGTCCCTCATTCTGTCTGCAGACTGCAGGAAAAGTCTGCCGGAGGTGATGGCCGGTTTCCTCACTAGCCACGATGTCGTCATACATCGGGGAGGCCTGATGTGTGATTAATTTGCTGGTTCTGCTCCCAGGATGCTTGGGGCCTCAGTGTGTGCCCCTACGCCCCCTGCTGGCATTGAGGTGAAGGACAGCAAATCACTTTCCCAGCTCCATCTTTGATTCAGGAGTGGGGGGTGCTTCTCATTTTTGTCGCTGCCTGGGGTTTGTTTCTGTGATGACCATACTGTGTCACCCACCCCGCATGGTTCACTCCTGTATGCATGTGACTCATTTTCACACGATCGAAACCTGACCTGTTCCATAAAAGATATGATCGTTCCTGTCATCCACAGACGGTGATGGACTTCCGGCACCCCGATGGACGCTCGGTCGCTGTGGTGTTACCGAGGCGGAGCCTGCTGGTGATGAAGGGCGAGAGCCGCTACCTCTGGACCCATGGGTGAGGGAGACACTGCCCCCTATGGCCTGGGAGGACTGCGGTTACAGTCGCTGTCTCTCAGGTTATGATTAACTTCTTGATGTCACGTGATTCCTTCAGAATAACTCCCAGGAAACTTGACGTGGTTCCCGCAGTTGGCGGTGAGCGGCCGGGTGTGGTGACCTGTGACCCTCGTGACCTAACGCTGAGTCAGCGCGACACCAGGACCTCCTTCACCTTCCGCAAAGTCCGGCACACCCCATGTGACTGTGGTGAGTCCTGGCGGAAAACTGTGATTTCGGCGTTTATCAGTAGATTTTATTCCTTAACAGTGACATTTGTCTTTGAGCCATAACTAAGGAAACCTTACTACTGTGGGTGCGGCACAGTCTCCTCCCTGCACCTTGTGTGTGGAGTTTGCATTTTCTCCATGTTCTCCATGTTCTCCACCTGTTGCCGGAGGGCTGTGCCCATAGTTCCCAGGATAAGTTCCCCCCACGACCCTGCATAGGTTCCCAGTCCAAAGCTTTTGCACACACTGAGATTCTCTACATTTGCATGTTACTCACTTAACATTTACTAAAAATACACTCTATTCTTTGCTAACAATTAAATATACAGTATGTTCACCATTTCAGCATCATTATTAGCAAAATAACCACGTTCTTCTCCAAGCTGACCTCCTTTCCTCATGTGCGAACACCCCCACCACAGGGTACCCGTCTGCCTGTGACAGCCAGCAGCCTCTGCTGGACCCCCCCGGCCCCCCCCCTCCCTCGCAGCGACACGGATGCCGCACAGCTGGAGTCGCGGTTCGTGCACGCCGTGTACGAGGAGATCGCGGGCCACTTCAGCGGCACCCGGCACTCGCCCTGGCCGAGGGTGGCGGCTTTCCTGCGCTCGTTGGCCCCTGGTGCCCTGCTGCTCGACGTCGGCTGCGGGAATGGGAAGTACCTGGGCGTCCGCCCAGACGTGTTTGCGGTACGAGCCGCTTGGGGTGGCCTGACCACGTCCCGCACCGCCAGCGTCTGCATTGTCTGCTTAAAGAAATCACAGACCTTCCTCTTTACAGCTTAATTCACAGCTTTAAAGCCAGGCAGTATTTGCTGTTGAACAGGGACTGTTCCATAAGGCTCTTGTTGAGCATGACTGCCCCCATGTGGTGCAGGTAATTTTACAACATAGGGTTTTTGTTAAAACACACGGTGAAATATTACTCTGGTAATCCCTAGTCTAGTGACCCCATGATTTCTGATGCCACTGTCAGTTTACGGGACAGGAATGTAAGAGGAGTAAAACGAGTCCAGACCAGGCCAAAGGCCAATCCCAACCTGTGTAGAATCTAAAATCTGACCATTGCCCCCAGTTTGGCATGTAAAAGGTTCTGTTTTACCAGTAGCTTCTGAGCCTTGGGGAGTGCTAACGTGGCTCATAAAATGAAATGAAATTTTCCCCCGACTAAGAGTTTTATGACGAACATTATTACAGCTATCAGTATCCTCCGCATTATGCGAAGATGAAGCAGCTCAAGGCTGCACTGTTGTCTTGCGCAGTGGTTTTATGTGGGAAACGTTATCAGGGCAAGATGGGGAACTGGGGCTCCCAGAGGCCCCCAGCGTCGCCTGCCAGCCTGATTTATGGCTGGTACACAAAATGCACGTTAAACAGGCTGCAGGACCAGGTGGATGCTGCGGTAAATCAGGAGCATAGGTGTCATATTTATTGTTTATAATGTAAATTATTACCCCTGATTACTAGCTTTAGCCTTTTTGCGTGAAGTAAATTCAGCAGTTAATTGTGAGGGTGAAGTCTGTTCAGCTGTGTGAGGTTGAAGGTCAGGGGGAGAGTATTGCTGTACAAGAACTGAGTGCACACTGCCCCCTGCAGGTGGGCTGCGATCGCAGCCAGAGCCTGATGCAGATCTGTGCCGAGCGCGGCTTCCAGGCCTTCACATGCGACGCGCTGGACGTCCCGCTACGCAGCAGCGTGTGCGACGCCTGCATCTCCATCGCCGTCATCCACCACTTCTCCACACAGGTTGGGTGTAGTCACTGGAAAAAGGGCACCTCCCCCTTTTGCCTATGAGTGTCTGCCCTCGCCAGGTTCACTGGTGACATTATCAAGCCAGCCTGCTGCACCGTTTTTTTGGCTGATACTGATAACTAATTTCCTGTAGCACGTCTGTGAAAATTACCATGTTATGTTAGCATCAAACGCTAGGGTGATTAACATTAGCTTACATAAATTTGCATTATGAATCCATTCCGTTCAGCTGTCCTCTTTAAGTAGGAGGTTGGAAATTTTGATGTTCCAAGTTATTGGGAATGCATGACTACCTTGCGATGTGCAATGCGACTAATAATGAATAATATATAGAATATGCTTTTTTTTCCCTTCAGATAATTTATGCGTACCAATGCAGATCATAGGTATCTTCGTGTCTTTTGACAAATCAGGTGGCGATGAGACAATCAGTACGGTTTATTCATACTGTTCATGCTATATGTGCAGTACGACTGGGTACGGCCCGGTTCTTGGTGGCAGTGGAAAACGCAATTTGAATATTCACTAAAGTCTAAATATTGGCCAGCAATATCAACGTCCACATATCGGACTCAGGGTGATGTGTTGACTTTTATAAACGTCGGCTGATATCAAGATGTTATCCAATATATTGTGCACTTCTAGTGTAAACCTTTACATTTTGTACGCCTGGGGGGGATTAAACATGTCAACTATCTAGGATGGCAGTCTTTGTCATGCTAAAAGTATTGTAGCTCACACCGCTGTCTGCCCAGGAGAGAAGACTGTCGGCCATCAAGGAGCTGATTCGCCTGCTGAAGCCGGGGGGGCGGGCCCTAATCTCCGTGTGGGCGCTGGAGCAGGAGTACAACAAGCAGAGGTCCAAGTACCTGAAGAAGACGAAGGAGGAGAATGGGTGTCCAGGGAAGGACTGCGGCACCATCCCACCCCCCCAGGTGCATGCTGGGAAAGATGTCTCCTTGGTACAGAACGATCAGACCACACTGAGCGTACACACCAACCGCACAACATTCAGCTCTCAGGACTTGCTGGTGCCCTGGCACCTGAAGGGTGTGACACAGAAGAGCCCGGAACCACCGGCTCATCTCACGGACAGCGTGACGGAGCCCACATCTGGCCCCATTCTTCATCGCTACTACCACGTCTTCTGTGAAGGAGAACTGGAGGACCTGTGTCGGAAGGTCGAGAATGTGACCGTTCAGAGCAGCTACTATGACCAAGGGAACTGGTGCATCATTTTGGAAAAGACTGATGCATGAGGGCATCAGGAAGTGATCTTACCGTCTGATCCCTGGATGACAGCAATGTCAGAATGAAGTGCCACTGTCAGTTTTACTGCAAAATTTCAATAATGAAATGAAAGAGGATTAATAAAATTTGAAATATGAGTACCCTTCATTTTTAAAAAATATCCACTCAGGGATTTTTCAGTTTCCGTTCAACAGCTTTGCTCTCTCTTCTCGCTCTATCCGCATTTACTTTTCTGAGCAGACACTTTCGTCCAGAGTGATGGACGAGTGAGACAATTTGCACATTACAGATATATGGCTGTTGAGCAGTCGACCAGGAGAAAGTACAGTTAAGCTGAGCTTTCAATATATGCCAAATTACAAGTGTAAGCAGTTTTGGAGCAAGAGTTACACTACGTCTGCCAAACAAAGCAATAATAAGACAATCAAATTAGAAGCATTCAGGGAACAAGCATGGTGTGATGAAGGCTAGTGGAGGTGTTTCTGAAACAGGGATCTTGAGGGTGGAGAGGGAATCTGATGGCCAAATGTGATTTGGCAGCGCATTCTGGCATCAGGGATGTCTGGAGTGAGCCGTCTATGGTGGAGGGATCTCCCAGGGTGTGTTTTTCCCCGCTACACTACTCCTCGATCTCTTTCTCATTGGGATCTGCAGTGATGCCCTTCAGCATTCTTTAATAGGTTCGGTTTATTGGTAGCGGCCGAGGATGGCTTTCACAGAATAGTTTTAATAAGTGACGGTAGAGATTAAATTATTCATTATATTGCTGTGTGGTTGGAGCTGTTGGGTGATGTCCAAACACGTTGCATATGCAGGAAACCTACTGAATCCTTTCTATGGGATAGCATCACTTGTTAAAAACCCTTGAAGAGAAGAAAAAAAGAAACCGAAAGTTATCTGACGCTCGTTTTAATGAGTAGTGATATTATACCATTTTGTAAAGGGCTTGTAACCGATTGCTTCCACTGACACATATGTGGGTTTAATAGTGGAACCTTTTATTGAAAAATTGGAATGATACAAGAATGTAGTATGAGTGGCCTCAGCGTCTTGTGAGAAACTGCACAACACACGATCACGTCTTAGACATTTAAGATTTCTGTTTTTGGGTGAGCTTAAGGGAGCTCTTCCGTCGGAAACGAGGGGTCTATTGTCGTGAATGACTTTACGACAGTGTTTCCGGCAATGTCATGGCGGCGTTCGGAGGTACGTTTGAAAGTTCAGAAAGCATCGAGAGCAAGAGAGAATCTAAGCGCAAAGAAAGAGAAGAGGTGCTCCGAAAGGTAACTAATAACCCGAAGCAGCCTAGCCAGTATGTTCGTATGGAGGCCGCTAATCGACCAAAAAAGCGTTTGGGCTTAGTGTGAGAACGCGGTGGCTAACATTAGTTAGCTTGTATCTGAGCCGAAGCTCAAAGATGTGAATCTTGTAATAATATTATTGTCCGCTATGTCATTTGGAGGCACACCTGGTGGAGGCTCCGCTTGGTTAGCCAGATTGACCTATACAGTTCTCGTCTATTAGCTCTGTCTCCTCTGTTTGTATGTTTAATTGTCGGAGTGACATGGAGAAGAAACAGCGAGGCCCCACTGGCTTTTATACTGACGGTAGCTGTACTGTCTTATGTGTTACACCCGGTGACTGTCCACCCACTGCATTGTGTTTCACGCTGTTTTAAATATTCCACTTCTCCATTTTACAAGAAATTTACTAACTCTGTGATCATTTACACATCTTTCCCTCGTAGCACAACCTGTTTATTGCTTATTTGCTGACCGCTTGTTCTTCCATAGCACTGTCTTGCAGTGTCTCTCATTGCACTGTCTGTACTTATGTCTCACCATGCATCTGTCCCCATCCTTGCAAGTTTGGCACAAGAATTTCACTATGTTCCTCCGAACAGATGTGACGATAAAACTTAAATTTAATGGGAACGTATTTATTACCACAGTAAAGTCACCAGCGAACTAAACAGTTTCTAACATCACCAGTTAATCTGGGTATTTGATACACATTGTCTGCGTTGCTATTGGCAAGAATTTCTTGCTTTACGATACATGAAGGCCTCGTATCAAGCTGTGTTCCCTTAAGACTTGTAGGTTTTCCGAAAGAGTGTAGTGGTCTGGGTGTGAGTTAATGGGTTTTCCTCGTGTATTATGGGGATTTTACACGGGAAATTAAACTCTGCCCAGGTGGCAATCCTAATGCCAATGCCAGGGGGAAGCGTGCTTATTTCAGACATCAGACTGCTAGATGTTGAACCCTTTCAGATGGACTCGGTTCATTTAACACCACATTATAAACGCGGCAACGATCAACTTCATTCCCCACAGGTAGCCCGCCGGCCAGTAGATGTCGCTGTGTCCCTTCCCAAAACTTACTTCAATTATTATTAATTCGTTTTCCTCTGGCTGTTGACTGTAATTGGTTTTGAGTTACAGATTCTGTGTTACATGGACATGAGTTGGTTTATCTAAATATCTAATATTTAGAGCTGGCCACTAATTTTTGGGTTTAGTAATTGGTAACTATATGGTAGTTTTAGGGAAATGTTTATGCTTAAGTATGTTATTTTGAGGGTCCAAATCAATAAAATGTTTCTTTTGAAAAGTGCACACTCATTAATCTTTCTGAAAGAGTTAAGAATTGACATCTTGATTTGCTCTAATTTAGCTACTCAGGCTAATGCAAGTATAATGTTATGGAGAATGAACAGCAAACATGGAGCAGATCTGTGATTATTTTCAGAGAGAAAACATGGAGCTGTGCTCCTACACTTCCGTGGCTCCTGTGCGAAGCGTCTTCCGTATGATCCAACAGGACAATTACCCAGCGGAAGCAGCGCGTCATTGCTGATAATTGCCTTGTTCTGTGTACGCGTTTCTGTTGGGCTTGTTTGTTAATCCATTCACACTCAAGCACCGTAAATTACCAAGGAATAAATGCCTTCCACCTGGGTCCAGGCCAGGTGGCCGGTAAGCAAATCCTGCCCCCTGCTGATAAGATGCTTTGCTTTGGTTTGGGGGGACGTCTGTCCACAGTGAGCTTGGAGGATAGGCTAATAGTGTGTGGTGTGTGTGTATGCTGTTACACACTGGTGCTTCAGGTAGCGGAATCGTAATCGCCGATGGGATATTTCCGCAGCCCGTCAGGCCTGGCAGTAAATGACGTCCCATCTGCACTGGAAGCCCATGTTCTGTGGCATTACTCCGTCGTGTGACAAAACATTTATCCCGTCCAAAATGGATGTGCGAGGCCTCCCCCTGTCTGCAGTCATTGGAAAGGTTGGAGGTGCGACATATACAGGTGACAATATGTGGCTTTGGGACCATGGGGAGGGGGGTGGCAACAGAGAGTGGAGGTCAGGAGGTCGGTATCATCCACCCACTGGCTTGCTGATTACCACCTTGGGGGGGGGTCTGTAAAATTCCCCCCAGTCCCATATCTCCCCTGCAGCTGTGCTAGGCTTCCCTCTGTAAATAGTCACACGGTAAGCAGCTGGAGGGGGAGGGTGATGAGCAGGTGGGGGCCTAATAATGTGGTCACGCAATGACAATGAGTTAAGTGCTGTTAAGCTTGGAGAATCAGTTAGGAACTCGCATTGTGCTGGCGCCCCATAGGATCAGGAGGTTAAGGTCTTCAGAATGACCAGCTAAGCTCTTTGCAGTGTTTCCCCCAGGTTTACAGCTTTGGGGGGGGCAGACGGACAGATGGACACCTAAAAAACGCAGATATTTTTCTCTGCTTTTCAGGTGGTTGACGTGACATATTTTCTGACACACACTCTCTGTCCGCTGGTGGGAGTGTGCTCACCTGTGTGTGCATGGAGGGGCGGAGCGCCGCCGTGCGCGATACAGAGAGCAGAGGAGAATTGCAAACGCGCGACCGTGCAGAGACAAAAATGACAAGCTGTCGTGTAAATAAGATAAATAACATGAGGCTATTTAGTTTGTTTAATAAAGAGACAATGTATAGACCTGTTCTATAGGAAAGGTAACCATAAATGACTTCTGTTGTGATCTGGTGCTACATAGAAAATAAAATTAAATAAAATTAAGTTGACCTTTAAGGGGTGGCGGGAGGTGCTGTTGGGGGGGGGGGGGCGGGAGGTGCTGTTGGGGGGGGGGGCGGGAGGTGCTGTTGGCTTCCCTGTAATGTGATGGTAGGGGAAACATTGCTTTGTCATAAACATCTTAGCTGTGAGCTTGGTGTCCGGTGAGGTGAAAGTGCCCCGCCCACCTCGAGCAGAGGCGTAGCTTGGTCCACCCTGCGTTTCCATGGAAACCCACCGCGATGCTGCAATGTCCCCTGCAGGCCAAGGAGAAGTTTGAGAAGGAGGAGAGGAGGAAGGACCTGAAGAGGGCCCGCGGAGAGGGTACATGGATGCTCCCTGACGTGGACCTGAAGCTGCAGCAGCTGGAGCAGGTGGGTGACACTGGGGCGGAGTTCTGCAGTGTCTGTGCCGGCCCGGGGCGCGCCCTCTTACAGCCCCGCGGACTCATCCGGGAGCCCCCTGGCGAGAGAAGCTTTATGCCTGCATGTGCGGATGGCGAGTGTGCCAGCTGCGGGCGGCATGGGGCGGGTCAGCTGTGTGACTGCTGACCGGTGACACCCACAGAGAACCGGCAGAGTACGTCAGGCCTCACTGCCGGTGTCGATGCTGACTGGCTGACAGGGTGACAGGCTGGTCTGAGCAGAGTGGCCTGAACCACAAGCTCTGGGTAAAGGCCTTGGCCAGAAACAGGCAGGCCGCCGCATCCGAAGGCAGCGCTGATGTCACACCTCCCCGCCACTCTGCTGTGATCCGCTTGGCCAGGGTGACGACTGCATTGGGTGCCTGATTGATCCCTGTGTCGTGTATCCTTGCCCGGTAATTCCCCCCAAGCCCAGAGTGAATTACCTGGGGTGGGGGGGATGCTTCCTGTCGGCCTCGTGCTGATCCCGAACCTCGCTAACCCCCGTTTCAGGTGAGGGTCATGGCCTCTGGTCCCCGGGGTTCGTATGCATTTCCTTCAGACTCTCCTCCTGTCATCTTCCTGTATTAAAGTCCTGTACATTTTCCCAGTCCCTGTATTAAAAGGCCATTACAGTTGCTTAATTTGCCCCAGCACTCATCACTTAGTTCGCTTAAACAAAAAAAAGCCATTGGATGTCGGTGACCCCGCCCCTTTGTTCTCATTGGACACTGACTTTGCGGCTCCTCCCCTGGCCACTCTGGGTGTGTACCAGTGCTTGTGGCTGTTTCTACTCCCTTGTCACCCGTGTGACACCCCCCCCCCACACAAACGTCAGGTTTAACCCCCTTCCCTGTTTCCTAGGAACACAAACAGAAAAAGAAGAAGAGCAAGAAGGACAAGAAGAAGAAGGCAAAGAAAGAGAAGAGGAAAGTGGAGGATGTGTCCAGCGGCAGCTCGGAGGTGAGCGTGGGGCTCGGGGCAGGTGGTGGCTGATCAGGGCGTGGATCTGTTTGCTGAGTTTAAGCTGTGGCTTTGGCTCCGGCCTTTAATCCCGAACCTGACACCTGTGCACCTTCTATGGTGTAGAAGGTCTGAAGACAGGAGTAGGACCTTGGACTGTCATATGTACATTTTGCTGGATCTGTGGTGTGTAGGGTTCTGAGGAGGAGTGGGTGGAGTCCAGGCCGGTGGTGGAGGTCACAACCAAGCCTTGGAAGATAGGTGGGGAGAGCCGGCCAGAGGTGGCTCCTGAGGAGGTCGCTGAGGCCGAGCTGAAGCAGGTGAGTCATGAACCTCGGGGTCTCCACTGCGGAACGGACTGCAAGAGAGCGATTAAAAATCTGCGAGTTGGGCATTTGTCTCAGACCATGGAAAACAGTAATGTGAGCATTTAAAGGTTACGATCTGATTGACGCCAGACTGGAAAGTACATTCAGAGGGAGGCATCCCATAATGAGCTGGTGAAAAGGGGAGTGCTGCGGGTGTGTTTGCCTGCTGACGTGGGGGTTTTCTCTTTTGTTGGGGTGTCTCTGGCATGTGAAGCTGCCGGCGCAGGTGTCAGTCCTCCTGTTTGTCCTTCTGATCTGACCTTTACCGTCACAGAGAGACGAGTGGATGACCTTTGACTTCCTGTCCATGAGGACCACGTCTGTGGTGGAGAAGAGGGCGGAGAAGGAGAGGGAGAAGGAGGCGGACCGGGAGAGGAGCCAGATGCTGGAGCAGGTGTGTGCTTACTGGAAATTTCTCCTGTAACTTTTATCTTAGCTTCCACTCTGAAAATGTGCGCTAATTAATTATAGCGCCTTTTCTCTGCCTTAATGGCTGCTGCTGGTCGATCACATGATGGTTGTTTCCACATCGGGCTCATTGGAGGCCAGGCTTGAGTTTCCCCTCTTCTTTGGCATCTCCTGTCCTGAGAACATGAGCAATCTCTCCACAGGCGTCCTAATTTCCCAGTCTGCTAAGGGGGGGCCGCAGCTGTCCCCAGTCTACTGGAGGGACGTGTCTGGGTCACGGAGACGGGAAGCCTGGGGGTGTGAAATAAACCCGCTGTGATTTCCCGCTGATTTCTTGCCTGGGGTTCTCTCCTGCCTCGGTGGTGATTTATACCGGTTCTGTCTGATGACCCTCATCCTTTCTGTGCTCCCCCCTCCCCCAGGCCGGCCTGCACAAGCTGGAGCTGAACCCCTACTGGAAGGACGGGGGGTGCGGCCTACCCCCAGAGGACATTGCTGCCCCTGCCCACAAAGGTAAGTACCCCCCAACAGAGGGGCAGTCGTGATTCACGGCCCAAACTCTGTCATTTGGGTGATATTGTAGTGTTTCAGGAACCATTCGAAATGATAGAAACCAGGTTTTATTCTCTTTGTTATATTCCAGAGGTGCCATGCATGTTGCTAAATGTTCACCACTAGGTTCACCACTGAGGCCACTTTTATTGTTACTAATATAATATAAAACTCTTACTGAAACCAATCCAGTCCTCGACGCCCCACAGCCGGCACCATGTTTTTGGTCTCTCCAAGCTCCCTGCCTGACAGTCAACATTTTTGCTCTGGGGGGAGCAAAAATGTGGACTGTCTGTGGGTCCCCGAGCCCCGGATTGGGAAACACTGACTTAAACAGTTGAAATGATCATATTCGTTGTATTGATCATATGCTTCTGAGACGGATGTTCTCTGATATTTGACTTTCTGCCCATCAGTCACTTGGTACCAAGCTTGCCGAGTGTCTCTGTACTAGCTATGGGTCTCCGCTGATGGCTGAGGTAGAACTATCCAGCTAAATAGTGTGCCCCCCCCACCCCCCCTAAGCTGCGGTGGTGGATGACGGTGGCCTGAGCTGGCTGCGCGGGTCCTACCAGCGCATGAAGGAGCAGGCCGAGAGGGAGAGCCGCAGCCTGGCGCAGGTGGTGTCCGAGCGATACGGGGTGAGTCTGGGTGTCTGGGCAGGAGTGACGTCAGCCGTTGGGCCGCCTGCCTGCTTTTACACCTCCGTTCCTGTTCTGATCTCCCACAGTCATTGGAGAAGTTTCAGAAGAGGCTGGAGGAAGCGGAAAAGGTCGCCAAAGCCCAGAGAAGGGGGCCTGGGCGTGACAGGAATGAGGGAAGCGGGTGGAAGAGGCCGGGGACCACGGATGACAGCTCAGACAGAGAGCAGGAGTCCGATCGGGGCCGAGGGGGCGAACGGAGTCACCTGGAAGGCAGGGGTAGCAGGAGAGACCGAGACCGGCATGGTGACCGGGACAGAGATCGGGGGAGGGGACACCCTGACCAGGACGGGGACAGGAACCGATACAGGGACTGGCAGAGCAGGAGGGACAGGGGGGGCCGGGCAGATGAGTCCGGGCACAGAGCCACGGAGGACCCTCTCCTCCGCAGAGAGAGCCCTCGGCCTGCGGAAGACCGGGCCAGGCTGCTTCCATCCAGCAGCTCGCTGAAGGCCCGGTTCCTGAAGCCCACGGAGGACGAGCCGGGTCCGGCCTGGGCAGGGTCACACCAGGGCACCAGCGGGTTCCTCAAACCTCGCAGCGAGGGCACCCACGAGGGTACCCGTCCAGCTTGGAGGAAGCTGGGCCCAACTGGGGAGGATGGCGCGGGAAGGGCGGCTGGGAAGACCGTGTCGGAGATCCCTGAATCGGAACGCCGGTCCCCGGAAGGTCATGGAGGCAAGGATGAGGGATCACCATCCAGGTTAGCCAATGTTTACTGAATAATCCCACAAAGTGTGGTTTGTGTTGCTGAGGGATTTTGTCCTTTGTCTTGGGGGTGGGGGGCAGCGTGAAGCCCACTGCCTCTTGTTAGGGTGGAGATGAAGGCAAAGCTCTGGAGCTTCGACCTGCTCAGACCAAACAGAGCAGCCTGGTGTCTGAAATATTTGACCCCGTCTTAGGGCCACGGAGTCAGAGAGTGGGGAGGAAGAGGAGGAGGTGGAGGAGGAGGAGCTGATCCTCACCGATGAGGAGATGAACAAGCTTGGGGCCAAGCTGCTGAAAGCTGAGCTGATGGGAAACAAGGTGAGCTCCTTCTGAGGGAGCGGACATTCACAGGAGCGCGTGTGGAAGGCCGTGGAAACGCGTCACTGGTCAGAATGCGCTTTGCTCTGGAGCGCCCCCTCCAGTCTGTAAGAAGTGCAGCGTTTTCCCAGGCCTCCTTCCTTGCTGTGCTAACCGGGGTGGGAATGTCTTCTCAGCTTAGGCGGATTCTGACTGTCTAGTCTTTCTGCTCTCTCTCACACTCTCTCAGGAGCTGCAGGAGAGGCTGACATCCCAGCTGGAGGCTGCCCGCCGGACCAAAGAGAAGCGAGCTGAAGGCGGCGGGAAGCAGGTGGGGGAGTGGACAGGGGGCACCGTGCTCTGCTTTAACCCCCCCCAAGCCTACTTTCTCGCTCAGCTTGAGGGCACGTGATGTCTTCCTCATGTGGCTGACCCAGAGGCAGTGGCCAGTACTACGAAGCGGGGTTACTGGCTTATCGGGGTAACTTGTCGGATTTAAGGTTTAAATGGATTTCATATTTGTTCAGTTACATTATGCCCAGACCACCTTAAATCCGACAGGCCCCCGGTCTCTGGATGCCCTGTAATGTTACACTATGGGACCTTTTCACCAGCGTGGTGGACCTGCCTCTTCTAGCGAAAGAGTTGACAGCAACAGACCCATCGACATTAGTGAGGCATTACAGTAACGGTTCCCATAGTGCTTTACCCATTCAGCTCAGCATCTCTCTGCTTATTAATCAGGCAGATCGTTCTTATTATATCACAAGAGTGGATTAACTACTGGCTGAGTGTCTGTGGAAAGTCTTGCCAGGATCAGCCACAGAATCCTGCTGCTAAAGGCTTAGCGTCCGGTGCTAATTAGGCAGGTTTGGTGGCTCTTCCCGGAGTCGATGAGGATTTGATTGGCTGATGTTGAGTGTAGATTCATCAGCATTGTGTTCTCGCCCTGCTGAAGCTGACCTGACTCTGTGTGTGTGTGTAATTTTCACAGCTTTAAGGGCTAGCTTGTCCCCACATACTTGTTTAAGGGTTTTCTTGAATAAATGAGATTTGCTTCCAGTTCCTTAACTGCTATGCCACCTGCTGCCTGCCTGCGGTATTGCTTTATCAGATACACTGTGACTTGTGCACTCCTGTTTTTCTGGTGACCCTTCTGCTGTGTCTGAATCAGGTGTCCAGACGGGTGGAGGAGGATCAGGAGGTGGTTCTGTACCGGACCGATCAGATGGGTAGGGCGTGGCCCGTCAAGGGCCCGTCAGAACCCCAGGAGCCCCGGGGAGGACGCAGGAAGAAGACAGCGGTAAGCTTAGGCAGTACCTCTGCCATGTTCCTGTGGGGTGGCTGCTGCAGGGGGCGAAGGTGAACTCCCACCTTTTTAGTTTAATGGCGTATGTTTAAGGCTTCATGTAGGAGTTTCATGTCTAGTCTGTGTTTTAAGACCACATGTTTGCACTGCCCCTTTTAAGCACGGCCCTCTGTGTGGATGTGGGCGGGACAGTCTTTGCGGTCGGACGAGCTGATTGGCTAGCCCTTTGGCTGCAAGAGCACATCTGCTCTTGCTGCGAGATTTATGCTGTTTATGTCAACATGGTGCTTTTGAGTCAGTTTGTGTCTGAGGGCCATTAAAGCGGATCAAGTGGCCTCAATGGTGGGACGGCCTCTTCATGCCGCGCTAAACATGTTTCTAAAAGCAACACTCTTTGTGCGGCCACACCCCCAGTAATGCTGCTGTTCCAAAGTACAGGGCCCCCCTGGTAACGCTGCATTACCAAGTACCCTACCTCTTAAGGCCACACCCCCTTGCAGGGCTTGGTTACGTTCAGCCCCAAGGAAATGTTGCAGAATGTTTATTTGATAAATGAAAACGGTGGTCACATGGCTAGAATCCATTGTGGGCAGTGCCTTGTTAACTTTGCATGTTGCTGCTGATTGGGTGAAACCTCAGCAAACGAGAATGTCTGTCATTCAACCTAGAAGCCGTAACAAAATATCGCACATTGTTTTCACGTTGAACGTGCCCCCACTGTCACAAAGTACACCCTCCTTAAAGCCACACCCTTTGGTAATGCCACCGTCACTATGTACATGCCCCCTTGAAGCCACGCCCCTCTTAATGCTGATGTCACTAAGTACACACCCCCTTAAGGTCACCACACCTTCATCCCACAAGATTAGCTGACTTGCATGGTTATCTCTGCCCCACCCTGTCAGATCGAGACTCACCGTGATGGTGAGCGCGTCCGCTATTTCCAAGACGACGACGGTATCGACCTACAGGAAATGGTGCGCCGGGAGAAGATGAGCACCGCGGGAGACCAAAATGCCCTGTACTCTCGCATGGCGGCCAAGGTGGGCGGGGCCTCTGTGCTCAGTGTGGCCACTGAGGTCTTGTTTGTTAGTTGGAAGCTTTGTGGCTTCTGGATAATAAAGTGCTGATATTTGGGGCTGTCAGAGCTGCTGGGGAGTTGGGGGTCTGCAGAGTGGCTGTGGCATTCCTGCACGTGGTCCAGACAGACTGGGCTGGAGTAGCTGAGCTTCACTGACTGACTGTGAGTGTGAGAGAGAACGCGTCTACGTTCTACGTTCTACGCTTTTGTGTACCCTCATGCATCCTGGGAAGGTGCCTCAAGTGGGTTGGAAGTGTCTTTTCTAGAATAGGACCAAAGCAGGGACCTCGTTTGTCATTGTTCCTCCCGCTGGAATCTTCTGTAACACAACTGCCGAACATTCCAGCCAGTGCTGGTTCCCTGGAGTGGGCGGAATCCTGGAGTGGGCGGAGTCAGTTATATTAACATTTCAGGAAGGCCTGGTATTAAATAGCAGGTGGCACACGTCTGTTTAATTTGGTTTCTTTTCTTAACAAAGGCGAACAATCTGTGCTGCTCTCTTGTTACTGAAATCGGAGGAAACAGTCTACAGTGAGGTGTCTCTCTACCAGCTCCTGTCCTCCCGCCCGATGGGGACGGGCTTGTGTCTGACCCCCAGGGCGCTGCTGGATAAGCTCTCAAAAAATGCAACGTGTATGATCCGGGGTACACATGTGGTTTGCGTATGAAATATTAACGTGCCTAATATGTGTAAATCCTTTAGGGGGCAGAGCATTATTAATAAAGTACAAAGACGTCAGTGTTGCCATGGCGATTCAAAATGAACGTGGTAAACATTACACCTTGAGCTTTCAGCCGTGCCTCGGTTTCCAGCCCCATTGTCGGTCTCCGTGCCGCTCGATAAATACGGGTTTGGTTTCCAAGGCCGGATTTCTGTAAATGACGCAAAAAAATTCTTGAAATTTCCCAAAATCAGTTGTAAATAAACTGCGACATAAGTGAAGGGGTGACAGAAATCTGTAATTTGTTTAGAAGCCCCCCCCACCCATTTTCTGGGGACCCCCGTCATGCAGTTGGACCGTGGATCCAACACCAAGCCGCTCCTCCATCGCCTTTCATGTCTGGCGTGGTGTTTGTTTGGTCGGAGACGTTTTCATTGTTAAATCAGAGGTGAAAATTAATTTCGTTTCGATTTGTCTGTGTTTTAGTGATTGGGGGTATATCTGTTCGTCGTTTGGGGGGCTTGGGGGGGCTGTAATTACGAGGCCAGCGTCACACGGCAGGAACGCACATGTACCGTCCTGCTGCCCGCAAACGGCACGCCTGATCCGTCCATGCAGACACGCCTTCCTCACAGCTCACAACGTTTCCATGGACACCGGTCTGGATTATCCCCCCTCCTCCCTTGATTATGTAGCCTTTACAGCACTGATCGCTGTAAAGGGCTGTCCTGTGCTGTGGATTTAAATTGCCTTCCACTGCACTTCCTGCTGCCCATTTAACTGGCCAATCCCGTCTCGCCAAAGCGCTGGCTTATGCTGACTCCGCCCACCCAGGCGTGGCTTCTGCGGAAACTGCAGGGGGTCTTGTCCAAAAGGCCTGGTGTGGCGTCCTGCGTGTTAGTCGACGTATCGCTAGACATTCCCGTGGCCCCTCCCCCTTTATCTCCTACCACTTCCTTCCCACCCCAGTCTCCCAAAAGGCCGTTTTGATTGGCTTAGAGGAAAACGACATTGTGAAAGAAGCGCGGTCCGTTTCAGGCCCAGTCCGGTCCTGATGTTCCTGTCCTGTTTGCATGAAAATGTGACCATATTTCCAGCACCTTGGTTGCATCTTGGCTGGTGTTTCAGTTTTCCTGTGATTTTATTTAAATGTGTGTAAATTCAGAGCTGGGCTTTGGCCGACGCCTGCAAACCGGATCTCAGCCGTTAGATCCCCATACCAGGCTCTTCTGGTCAAGCAGGGTTAAGGGGACGAGCACGTGTGACAGAGGTGACGTCTTAGCTGTGCCGTGTGCCGCAGATGATGGGCAAGCAGGATGGAGACAACTACACGCTGGACGACATGTTTGTGTCGAGTGCGGCCCAGAGAGAGCGTTCCGGCCGGGATGAGCAGCGCCAGCGTGACCGGGCCGTACGAGAGCACCACCGGATGGCCGGCGCCATGGACAAGTGTCCTCACTGCTTTGACAGCGCTCAGCTGCCCAAGCACCTGGTGGTGGCCATCGGAACTAAGGTACCGGGGGCTCTGGGGGGTGGGAACTGAGTTACGTGTCTACATTGTCATCGTAGATTTACTGCGAGACTTGGTGTGTGTTCTTCATCTGTGCTACAAACATTATTATTATTATTCCTATTAGTTATTTAGCAAATTATTTAGAATAAATAAATGTATGTGTGTGTACGGTGTAGTGCTGTCATAAATTTCATTTAGCAGTGTTGTAAATGTAACAGCATAATATGAAATAGAAAGTAGCAACAGTCAAGTGGTTATAAAATGATCAACATTGTAAATGTTGCTCATTTTTAACTGTTTGACTGCTACTGATAAACCGGCCGTGAGATCAGAGATCTGTCAGGACCCTGAGAGCCACTAGTCTGGCTAATAATCGGGCTAGTGAGTGTGCCTCTTCGTCAGGCCTTGTCGTTAGCTGCCTCTCAGCCCTTTCTCCAACATCCTGCCGTGTGAAAAGGTCCTCTACCGATTCCCCATTGCCCACAATCCTCTCTTGGTCTGTTCGAAATAAAAGCCTGGGAATATAGACCCTGCCTCCTACTGTAGGAATTTAGACCTTGCACTGTACAGTGTAGAGTTTAAAGGAGCATCTTAAAGCATTTAGTCTGTGTCGTACCCTCTCAGGCTGCCTGGCACACAGCCCGGTCAGTGCACCCTAACCCTAACCCCCCAGGCCTTTCTCTACACCCCCCCCCCCCCCCCCCCAGGTGTACCTCTCCCTGCCCAACGCCGTCTCCCTCACAGAGGGACACTGTCTCATCTGTCCACTGCAACACCACACGGCCTCCACCGCCCTGGACGAGGATGTATGGGCAGAGGTGCAGGTAGGCAGGGGATCCCCGGCCCCCCCCTCCCTTCACATTTATTCCTCCCCATTTTCTTTCTGGGGTTTCGGTTGCTATCCTTACAGTTCTGTACTGAGTTCATGATCTCGACCACATTGTATTCATAGGCGGCTTCAGGTTAGTTTTAAGACCATGTGCAGCCCATGTATGTGACCCCCCCCCCCCCACACACACACACACACACAGTAATGATTGCTGTTCATCTCTGCTGGGCTTCCTGGCCTCTCATTAGTGTAATTAGGTGGGTCCGTTACAAAGAGTGATGTCTGTGAATATTGGTGTGCACAGGGCTCCAGCCCCCGCGAATTACAGCTCGTGGCACCAGGAGGCAGCCTGTTGGATGGACTGACAGATAGTGACCCAAATGCTATACATACACACACACACACACACACACACACACACACAAACACACCCCGGTCCTGACTAGGCCACACATCTTGGTGTAGCAAGATCAGTTAAGGACCTGAACCCAAAAGTTCCCAGTTCAGTTGCCGGCAGGGGCCCTGCTGTTTGACCTTTGAGTTGCTACTTAACCTGACCTGCCGCTTCGGAATATCATATGTGTGAAAATCATGGGTTGCTTTGGAACTTCGGAAAACGAATCCATGAATTAATGGAACGCAGGCAGCGTTGCCCACTGTAAGGACTGGATGTTTGTGCAGATATTCCGTAAAGCGCTGGTGAAGATGTTCCAGGAGCAGCACCTGGACTGCGTCTTCCTCGAGACCCACATGAACCCTAAGCGGCGCCTCCACATGGTGTACGAGTGCGTCCCCCTCCCCCGGGAACTGGGTGATATGGCGCCCATATACTTCAAGGTACGCGCGTCTTGAGGTTTGTTCTGCCCCCCCTGTCTTTCTGATTCCTCGGTGACACGCCGGCACTGTACTGTCTGTCCCCCAGAAAGCCATCCTGGAGTCTGATGAGGAATGGGCGATGAATAAAAAGCTGGTGGATCTGTCTTCAAGGGATGTGCGGCATGCTGTGAGTGTTTCCCCCCTCTGGTGAACCGTCGTCGCTGGGTCTGAGGATGAAAGCAGTATGAATGATGACTGGAAATGCGCCGTAAGCCTGGGATGAGCTGGATCGGGATTCGATGCCCCTGTGGTGATGTGATAGGCTGTGACAGATACTTGACAGATCCTATTGGCTCTCCTCTGCGAAGCCCTGCCCTCCCCATCGCCACATAACATCCTTGGTCTCTCTTTAAGGTCCCCAAAGGTCTCCCGTTCTTCTCGGTGGACTTTGGGCTTCAGGGAGGATTCGCTCATGTCATTGAGAACGAGCAGAAGTTTCCTCATTACTTTGGGAAGGTCCGTCTCCGAACCTGCTCACCTCCCAACCCCAAGCCCGTTGTGTGGTGTTAAGGCTCTGCTGACTCCCTCCTTCACCCCCAGGAGATCCTTGGGGGAATGCTGGACCTGGAACCCCGGAGATGGCGAAAGCCAATGCGGGAAAACTTTGATGACCAGAGGAAGAAGGTCCTGCAGTTTGCACAGCGGTGGAAGCCGTTCGACTGCACCAAGACTGACTGATCAGCCAGGATGGATGGACTCTAACCTGGACCCTCACATGACCCCTAGGGGGCACAGACTCGCTCATTGTGCTGAAGGTGGAGAGGCCCCCCCCAGTGTCAGATCCCTGGGTGTCACAAACATGTGCCCCTGGTTTGACTCTGGGGCCAATTCAGATCTGTTAGGGTTAGGAACCGTGTCTATTAGTCACTCGGAATGCTGGTTTTAAAGTGAATGTTTTTTTTTTTTTTTTTTTTTTTTTTAAGAATTAAAGCCTAAGAATTTGTTTGGTACATGTGGTAAATGGTTCTGAAAACCTGGTCCGTTCAGTGGTTGTGCGACTCCGGCCGATTCCTGCATGCTGCCCCAGAGATCCTGGCTTTGGTAGCCGGTGACCCTTGACCTTCCAGACTATCACAGTTACACTGCATCGGTGTTTTTTTAAGCTTTCCTGAGAGGTGTCTCTTGCTCCACGTGTTGTGAAGCTCTTTGCTGTGACTGTATAAATCCTCCAATTTGTTGGAGTGGGGGGGGGGGGTTCCATTATGGCCACCAACAGCTCATTTTGCCTTACCTGTATATGCATGCCTTGCCAAATGGGGAAAAAATGTTTTTATTTGATTTTGTTTGAATAGAGGTTCCTGACAAAGTCAAAAAGCCTTGATGCAGTACACGAATTAATCTGGTGCTTTTATACATTTTAAACACAAAAACTGGTTCGTGCTGACTCGATCATCGGAGCTGTTATAATCTTAACCAGAGCACATATAATTTAGTGATTTTTTTTATGTTTGAAAAGAGGTTCCTGACAAAGTCAAAACGCCTTGACGCAGTACACGAATTAATGTGGTGCTTTTTTGCATTGTAAGCTTACAAACGGGTCGATGTCGACCCGAACACGATAGCAAGGTTAAAGTCATGTTGCGCGTTACTGACAGGTTACAGTATTCAGCGACCGGTCCGGCGATGCATAACAAAGCGGCCTATGCGGGCACACAAACGGGCTGTATTGAGATTTACTGACCGCAGCCCGGCGGGCATCTCCAGCGTGTTTTTAAGCCGATCGTCCTTATTTAGGTCATTGCTCCGGCACATGGAGCAGACTGGCGATGCTTTACGCCTCTCAAACTCTAATGAACATTGACCTGGGCAAAGCGGGGGTCTACGAAGTCTTACGGTGCGCTCTTACAGGCCGTCATACGCTGCCCAGCCACAGGCTTCTTACTGTAATATTTCTGATCGACCACCGCTATATCGTGCCGCGGCAGTGTCTGGGATTTATTAACTGAACAGTGTACATTTCCCGCAATGTTTATTATTATATCTTGTCTTGACGGTAAGTTATTGGGGACATTAATATGGCTACGGCGACAATGTCGCACTCGCATCCCGCCCTGGTGCTTATGATCTATATATCAGAGAACTGAAATTATGATGACGGTATTCTGCCGCTCCATAGCGCAAACCCACCAGTGCCCTGATCCCTCACTCATGCCTCCGACGTCCTTTTGATTTCTATGGTAATGAAAGACCATAAGGTAGCCAAGGAAGTGGGTCATGTGGACCGAGGCGCTTTGGAGGTGTCTCCGGCACCCGAAGCCTTTTCACGCAGCACCTCCTCCATGTGCGCCTTTGATTTTACCGTCGGAAAGTTGCCACGCTGTGTTGAGTGTCACCGTTTCCAGGCGCGCCAGGTAGCCAACGACGTGTCACGGGATATAAGAACATCTCAGACAGACTTCCTGCTGTAGATTAACGTCCATACAACCGAACCCAGCATATAACGGGGACTGTGTGGTTCGCCGTGAGTGATGATTGGGGGGCACAGAGACCCCTCCCTCTTTAAAATAAGGCTTGTGCGTACGGTTTTGGGGTCTGTGTTATAATCCCATCCACTGAATAGTAGGTAAATAATAAAAATCCACTCACCAATAATACATACACAAGCGACGCGTGATGCATGCGGCATAAATTTCTCTCTTTTTAAATAATAGGCTATTAAATTTAATAGTCTAAAGGTCTTCAGGCTCCTGTTAAATATACTGTCTCTCATTATTGATGTCTGTTTTTAAGTTATGCCAGTGGGAAAACGATTATTTCCTCCATAATATGTCGCATTTCTTTGCATTTTCGGCGTCGATCTCTCCCCAGCACACATCTTTGCCAAGCCTCCAGACTTCACATCGCTCCTCTGAGGATCACACCGAGAGGGGGTGGGCTGAGGGGGGGGGGGGCAGGTTGTTAGCCTTAAAAATTACTGATTGGCTGACGTGCAGAGCTAGAAAAAAAACGAATAGTGATGGTGTGGTGGTAGGGACTGGATGGTTCAGCGGTTGCTGAGCTCTCCGGCTGGCATCGGGTGCTGCGCTTCGCCTCCCAGATTCCCGCATTTGCGGTTTCCTGGATGCGCACTGACCCGCAGAACCATGAAGATCTTGCTCGTCGTTTATCACGCGGACACCGGGCGGAGCATTTACTTCTGATGGTTATACTTATTTATTGCGTCGGGAAGAAGGATTTTTGAACATCGGGTGGGAATGAAACGCACATGATGGGAATCTGCGTCTTATCCTGCGCTGTCGGGAACAGCTGATCGCCCCTGGATTTTAACTCGTATTCTGCCTCTCGTTCTCCGCTTTGCCCCCCAGTCTTAAATTCTCAATCTAATGAATCCCTTTGGATGCCCGGTATGTCTTCGAGGAAGATCTCATCGGAATCATTCAGCTCAATGGGGTCCGACTACTTGGAGAGCCCGGACGACAGCGAATGCCCCATGTCGCGGATGCTGTGGAACGGCCGGAGCCCCGTGGAGTCCCTGCCCAGTCCCTTCGAGGACGTGGTGGTGAAGCGGACCACCCGGCGCAAGCGCGTCAACCTTGACTCGCTCGGAGAGAGTCTGAGACGGCTCACCTCCCCGACGGTACGGACCGTCGCCGCCGCCTCCCGCAACTTCGCGGCGGCTGTACGAGGCGCTCCGTTGGTTACTCAGCTACGCTTACGCAGACGCGTTCGTGTGTGTGTGTAAGTGTACGTGTAAGTGTATGCACCTGCGTGAGTTTGTGCATATGTGTGTGAGTGTATACATTTGCTTGAGTGTTCTAGTTTATGTATATTTCTTTGTGTGTGTGTGAGAGAGTTTGTGCAGATTTGTCAGTGTGTGTGTAGCATTTGAACGAGTGTGTGAATGTGTGTGTATGGATTATGTTTATATTACATTACGGGGACCAAATGTCCCCCACAATGTAATAAAATCCTGTTATTTTGCTGTTGTGGGGACCATTTTTCCGGTCCCCACAAAGACCTGTGAATGCAATGAAAAAACTAAAAATACCAAAAAGTCTTGTGTTTTGTTCGGTTACTTATGGTTAAGGTTAGGGCTGGGTTGGGGTTAAGGTCGTCATGTTGGGATTAGAGTTTTCTCCATAGAAACGAATGGAGAGTCCCCACAAAGACATGATTACAAACCTTTCTTTCTTTCTTTCTCCGTGTACGTACGTACGTACGTGCGTGTGGGTGGGTGTGTGTGTACGCGGCCGGCTGTAACTTTCCCGTCTACCGTCATTCCTATGCTGAAATGTACCTGTGTATTGAGAGGGAACTACAAACCGAACGGTGTTAATCCTGCAAGAAACGCCACGTTTTCACTGATAAGAGTCAAATAAATATCGCTACACGGGAAAGTCTTTTTTTTTCAATAGTACGCGATAATTGATTGGAGTTTTGTAGTATTGCATTGTTTTTCTTGTAGTTGTCTTTTGTATTAACATTCTTCCGACATTAAACCTTGAATCATGCAGGCTGCTTTCCGCCGCCGGGGACTGTCAGACTGAATCAGATGCATTTTTACCTGGTCTTCGGCAACGCAGTCTATATGGAACACGGCACGTCGTTTTACTTATCATACCCTACCTTCTGTACACCACATAAATGTCCGTTTGTAGGCCTACTTAACGTGCAATGACAGTGATACAGCCTGCGAGTCGCACCTTCTGTAATTCGTTTTTAAATTATGGGTCGATGAAGCTGAAGTCCGCTTTGCTCGAGTAAAACAGCAAACTAAAAATAAGGTTGTTTTATCTGCCACCAAGGGACATTTCCAAAATGCCCCGATGTGGATTTCAGAAACGGGGGGATGTCCTAATTTGCTTGGATGGGCTGTGTATAAATAGACTTGCGATAGTTTAATTTTGAAAGTAAGGAGCACATGGCCGCGCCACCGGTACCCGGGGTGACAGTAAGCGGCTGTGCATGATTCATGTGAGCGGTTTCCACCTTTAAAGCGGTGACACATTTTACCGCCGGAGAGAGCTGTTTCATCGGGGAATAAAGAATAAATATGGAAATGTGAATAAAATGACAGATCTAACCGACTGCAGGATGCCCTGAATGAAGTCATTTTAAACTGATACATCAGGGCATGTAATATTTGTAAGTACAGGAAGAGGCATGTGTGATTAGTTATTGACAGATGGCATGTGTCTTTCGATAATGGAAGCTACAGTAATAAAATTATAATTAATGCATCCCTGAAGTGAGTTTTGGACTGGAATCGATATTACCGAGCAGCCCCGTGCCAACCCATTTGTGGGGAAACAAATGGCAGCGACTTGAAAAGCCGTCCAAAGCGCCTGTCAGAGTTAATGAAATGAAAGTGAGCTGCGGTGTAAATCGTAAGCGTCCGCGGCGCTCTTTCCGAGCCGCCTGTCAGCGTTAGTTCGGCTGACTGGGGGCTGCGACCCTTCCGCACGCTGTCCCCGGAGCCCGGCATTTACTCGTCCCCAACCTCCCGGGTTTCTGGGTCCCCAGACGGCAGAGAAAATGAGGATGTCGTGTGGGCGAAGTGTGATGTTCTCCTGACGTTTATATCTCACTGTAGCAGCGTAATCCGCCCCAAACAAATGCTTTAACTGGGCGTGGATGTGGTTACTTCAACATGACTCCCCAACGCTGTTGGATTTCATGTCTTCTGGACCCATTATGAAGTAAACATTTTTTTGGTGATGGTCTCTTCTGCTCCTTTACTGAATCCCTGTATGTGCCTGGCCCCCCCAGGTTTGGGGGGGGGGGGTGGGCTGTTGACCACAAACTGTTACCACACCAAATATGAAGTACACAGTGCTCTATTTAGAAGTTGCTGAAGCAGCATGATGTGCTAACTAGCTAGCTAGCGAGCACAAACCTTCATCTGGCCTCCCTTCGATGCCCTTCACACCTGTGCTGTCTTCCTGCCTCAGAGACACACGGTTCAGCTGGCCCTGCAGAGGACTCTGGATGCCTACAAGCAGAAGGGGATCAGGTAAGTGGGGAGGGGGTGGTGGGGGGGGGCTGGGCTGTACCGTGGCCTCTCTGTTTGTTCCCGGACGGTGGGAGATGGGGCCCCTGTTGGGGGGATGTTAGACTGTGTTTGTCACCATGCATCACTGCCCTTTTGCAGGTTTTTTTTTGTCCCATCATCAGATTTATGTCTGTTTGTTCACTCCACACTTTAGTCGTGGGTCTTTCTTTATAGTGGGCTTTGCTATTTCTTATTTGCTCATTTTTGATAGATAATTAAAAAATGTTCCAGTCCAGTCCCGGGGTACAGCAACAAAGCCTCAAATGTTCAGGCTGTTGGTGTGGTTTCCACCATGCACTCAGGGCCTGTGTGCTCTAGTGCCCCCTGCAGCCCCCCGATTGCCCCCCTCTGCTGGCATTGGCTTGTTGCTAAACCACCTTCTTATCTCCTCTATTACTGGAGTTTCTCTTCGATCCCGGCGCAATGGAGTCTGTTTGCAGAGTCACAGCTGTGCGTGCTTTCAGCGTAATATATTATTTTGTCCAAGTCAATTTATTTTTGTCCATTTCACAGTTTATTTCAGTATTTCAGGAGAGTGGAGAGACGCCCGTTTTGAATGTGGACGTGTCAGGCCATTTCTTTCAGCCAGACAGGGTGTATTTAAAAAAAAATGTGTGCATGGAAATGGGCAAGTGGGGTTATTCCGCAAGATGGCCTGTAGGGGGCGACACCATGTAAATTCCATGAGCTCTGTGGGTTAATGTGGGGTTCCGCCTCATGTCTCGTGTCCGCTTCTTGGACACCTTGTTGATATTGCAGGTGTGACGAGGACGGGGCAGATGAGGGTGGTGAGCCCGGAAAATGCCCCTTCTTGGAGGATTCGGGGTTGGGGGAGGAGAGTGACATCTCAGGAATCCTGCAGTACACAGCCTCCTTACTGGGTGAGCCCCCACCCCAGCCACCCCGGAGATAATTTATTTACCTAGCAGATGCCGGTGCCCGGGGCCACTTGCAGATCAAGACGTTCCCAGACTTTATGTACACAGCTGGAATTCCCCGGGTAACAGCTGTGCGCCTCCAGGTCCTGAGAAAAGGCTCGGTCTTTTTTTGTCTTCTTATTATTTTATTTACTCTCTTGGCCAAAGTGCCCACTGGCTAGTTACCGTGGTATAGCCCCCCCCAACGCAGATTAAAGTTCAGGTCACTCTCATCCCGTCGGCCATGTTTGACCACACCCCCTTTAGCTGAAGGAGGCCTCAGCATATTGGCAGAGCTGGAAGCCCTGTAACCTACGGGCTGAAACCAGGACAAATTGCCCGTGTGGATTTAAGGGGTCTGTTTTCGCTCCGTTAATGAGTCACGTGATCGGCACTGATTTGTTTACCTCGACGGAGCTTCCTCCGCGGCCCATTTGCTCCACCGCCTGACCCGACCCGACCTCAGCCGGGCCGTGTGCACGCAGAGAGACCTGCTGGTGCGATGGGAGCCCTTTGCCCTGATCCCGGCCCTGCGTTGCGTGTCAACGATTTTCGGAGACCCAACTCCATCTCTGCAGTGCGGACGCCTGTGATTCTGCAAGCCTCCGTCAAGCACAGAGTGTCCTGCCGTGCTTTTATTTTTTCCCTCCATTTGCTTAGCCTCGCGATTACCCCCCCCCCCCCCCCCCACAACCGCATTAATGTGGTCTCTGCTTCGCGGCTCCGGTTTAATCCCTGACATATTATTCCCTGTTGAAACCCGCCAGCTCAGCACAGTTTTCCTTTTCTGCATCACTAGCGTAACGACGAATTTTCTATATGGGAGGGAAAGAAATAGTCAGTTAAATGTTTTGGTTGGGATGCTTTCCTGGGGTCTCCCTGTGTCCATGCGGACATTGATAGCAGGGAGACATTCAGGGATGTTGTCATAGCGTAAAAAGCCTGCCCCCCCCCCCCACAGGGCTGCGGTTCGAGGAGCTCCGCGAGCACTTTGGAGAGGAGCTCTTTGGTCTCTGTTTTGAGGAGAACGAGCGGGTCCTTCGTGCCCTGGGCAGCGACCTGCAGGGCTTCTTCAATGGCTTTGACGCACTCCTGGAGCACATCCGCGCCTCCTGTGGCCGGCGCGCCTCCACCGAGTCGCCCTCCTTCCTATGCAAGGACGCCCCTGAGACTGGTAGCCTGCTCTTGCACTGCTTCCACCCAGCGCCCCCTGTGGGCGTGGCCATGCCTGGCCTGATCCGCGCCGCCGCCCGCAGGATCTACCACAGGGAGGTGGAGGTGGAGGAGGCGCAGCTGACACTGGAGGGGGTACAGAGCGAGACGGCCGCCTCCTCCTGCCTGTCCTTCCTAATTAAGGAGCCCCGCGCCCCAGGGGGGCCGCAGACGCTGCCCCTCGAGCTGTCGTGCTCGCCCCCGGACCTGCGCATTGGCCTCAGCACCTTCTGCCGCGCTTTCCCCTTCCACCTGGTGCTGGGACCTGACATGACCGTGCTGCAGCTGGGCGAGGGTCTTCGCCGCCAGGCCAGGTGCGACCCTCACCGGACCCTGCACTTCGCCGACTGCTTCGAGGTGGTATCACCCCGCATTGCCTGCACCTTCCAGGGCGTCCTGCTGCGCCTCTCCACCCCCTTCACCATTCGGACCCGGCCAGAGGGTGGCAGCACTGGCACCAAGGAGAAGGTGGGCCTCCCCCCGTATGGTCGTTCGCATCATCCCATGAGTTAAATGACACTTAGGCATATATAGAGGCGGGGCCATAAGGTCAATGGCCCCAGATGAAAGCTGATTGGCTTCTTGAATGCCCCCTCCCTGTCATTCACTGCCCTCTTATACTGCCCTCTTTAAAAAAATCCTTGATATGACTGTGTGGGGTTAACCCTCTTGGATAAAACACTGGCATTTCTGCAGATCGCTGTGTTCCTATTCCTGAGCTGAGAAATGTTTCTTTAGCAGAAGTTGTGTGGTGGATCTTCAGGGCTCCGGGTTCGAGTGGTTTAGGTGAAACACTGTGCACCTTCTTTGGATCGGTGTCTTGTCCAGGGTGTCCATACCTGCTTGTTCTGTTTATGGTCATGGGGGTCCAGAGTCTGTCCCAGAAGCTCAGTAAATCCTTAGGCTTTTAACGTATCTGTGATTTTGTACACGCTGGATTTTGAAAGCATGTCATGTCCAGGATGTGGTCCTCTTCTTCTGCCGTTCACTTGCAGGTCCTTTCTTTGCTCCCCATGGTTCTGTAACGAGGTGGCCTAATTAGGTCTGGCGCTGCCACGGCGCCATTGACGAACCATACAAACACGCCGGCTCAGCTCGTTAATCCGGGCAGATGATTCCTGGTGAGGGAAGTTCGCCAGGGGCTTTGCTTGCATATGCTGCCTTTTCAGAGCTTTATTTCTGCTGTTCATTATATTTAGCGCAGATATTACATGTCACATGTGCTGTCGGTTTCCACGGTGAGGAGCAGAGGGTTGCCTGCTGCTCAGACCCAGCGCTGAGCGATTCGCATCGCTTTACATGCCTCCTCCAATTCAGCATTTTCCGGTTGTAGCTTGTGGTGCAGCTGGAGAGAGAGTGGGCTGCCATTGCGTTAGCGGGATGCTAGCACGTTAGTAGGGCGCTAGCACGTTAGCAGGGCGCTAGCACGTTAGCGGATAGAGGGTGCCTGGAGGCTGGTCTCCATGTCTGTGCGCCGCCATGATGACCTCCCCCCCCCCCCCCACCACCTATCTGCCTGGCCGATCTGGCTGATTTAATGAGCTGGTCTACATTTTCCATCACGCTAAGTAATATGCTGAGTGGGGAATGCTTACGGCATCCTGAGTATTTACATGTCGGGTCTCATTGCTCTGGATTTCTGGGTCACTATACGGCACCAAAAGGACCTCCAGGAGGTCCCTCTATGGGGCACATGTTGGTGCTCACCCCAGGGGGGCTGTTTGTCTTGGTCGTACCTGGGGGTGCCCGACTGGCCTTAAAACAGTGTGTTCTTCTTCCCTAAATAAGCTGCTTATCTTGGCCCAGGACAGAAATGAAGGAATCACTGGTTCTTGCCAGTATTAAGAGAAGCATAGAAGCATGGGAGGTCAGTGCAGCTGCTGTGTGCCCCAATTGGACTATTTGAGTTTGGCTGAATTAAATCCAGGGTGTTTTATTTAAGTGTTTGATTTAAAACGAGTTTTCAGGAGAAACGCTGTCACTGGGAGTGCTGGGGGCACTCGCTTGGTCCTCCGTAGCCCCATTAATCTCCAGTGCCCTCGTGGAACTGAGTTGTTCTGAAGTGTGACTTGTGCTCGTTGGGCCTTGACATGAACTGTAATTAAAAAGATCTCGCAGGTACTTTGCATGTGATTGGAGGCATTTTTATTGCATTGTTGCATGATCCCGTTACATCCTGGGTTTCCATAAAAGAATGGAGGTGCCTGCTGGTGGTCTCTAAGTGCCAGTGTCTGTCCTGCTCCAGTGTCTGTCCTGCTCCAGTGACATGTCCTGCTCCAGTGACATGTCCTGCTCCAGTGACATGTCCTGCTCCAGTGTCATGTCCCTTTAAGGTCATAACGCAGTGCAGCCAGGACCCCCCCCCCCAAACCCCACGCTCGCAGTGTCCGAGTGAGTATCGACTGTGTTCCAGGAGGCCAATTAGTCCATTGTCTTCAGGTGACGTGGGGCTGGCTGATGAGAGGGGGTGAGAAGGTGGATGTCTAAGTGCTGCATGAGATGTGATGTGAGCCGCTGTAAGTAGGGGGAGGGAGGTGGCCATGGTTACGGCCTGTATGCGCCGTCCTCAGCACTAGCTGGCACCATCGCTCTGCTCGGTGAAAACATGGACATGGACACCTGGGTGCAGAACCTTCCGGGTCAACGATCCCAAAGTCCCACCTCCATCTGCAGAGTCGGAGGCCCTGATTGGACGTTGCCAGGGCCGTCGCCGTCTACCTGTCACTCCCACATAGCAGCACACTGAGCACTGTGCAAGCTAACCCAAAACGAGGCAAAAGGAGAAGGAGGGGTCCATCTTTCCTGGAAGTGTTTGAACCCCGTGGCGTCCCCCTGCTGAGATGAGCGCATGTTCTGCATGCATCACGGATGGCGATGTGAAGCGTGAGCGTTTGATCGTTTGTGGAAATGTCATGGGCCGTAATTCGTCCTGTGATCATGCACCGCCTCATAGGTCACGGATGCCGATGGGCACATTATCCTATTAATGCCATGTAAACTGTCAGTGTGGCAATAATGGAGCCACCGCTGCTGCCTGATTGGCTGAGGAAATATGAGTGTCTTTTGAAGCAGGCACCGCACAGGAATGTCTGAAAGTCATCATTGAGGCTAATACTGGTTTAATAACTGATACTAGTGACATTTAGTGAGGGGTCTTGGTGTAGGTTCATTGAAGGGTCTTGGTCAGATTTACTGAGAGGTCTTGGGTTATGTTCACAGGAGTGTCTTGGTCAGATTTAGTGAGGGGTTTTGGGGTAGGTTCACAGGAGGGTCTTGGTCAGATTTAGTGAGGGGTCTTGGTCAGGGTTAGTGAAGGTTCTCCTCTTCACTAAAAAGTGCTCATTAGGGTGCTTTTCCACTGCATCAAGTACTGTACTTCCGGTACTTTTGCTTTTCCATTGACTTCTGGTTGAGTACCAGTACCAAAAGTTCAAGTACCGAAAGGTCCAAACCAGCTGGGGTACTTCTTTGGTACGTCGGTACTTTGGGGTGGGAAAACAAATGCTTTCTTTGTAGATCGGTTATGCTAATTGCCCATTGCTGAAATACAATACAAACGCTGCCTTGTAAACAGTCGCAAACTCAGAAAATAATGATAAACGAAGTAAAAAAAAAAAAAAGTGTGATTTGGTCGTAAGAACAGGTACAATAAAAATATCTGGATGTCAGATATTAAAAACTATTTAAAAATATTTTTTTGAATATGCTAATAGAGAACGCATATAGCGTGCTGTCCTAGCGGTGAGATTTTGATATAAATATAGATGAAGAATCTATAAAAGGAATAATAATTAAAATTGCAATGCTTGCTACATTTTTTTTCCTAGGACAGAGTAACAAAGTAAAAATATTTTAGCGAAACTTTAAGAATTGAAAGCAAGAAAAAGCCTGATCTTAATCTAGCTGACTAGCGATGTAAGAACTGCATGTGCATAACATGCGATGTTGGTATCGCACATCATCCAGCCCTACAATATGCTGCAGCCATTTTTTTGACAAAAAAACCCTGCCTTGCGTTGTGACGTCATTTGACGCTTGGTACTTTCCCTACTTTCTTGAAATGCCAAAAATTTGGTACCTGGTGTGGCGGAAAAACGCCCTTAGTGTCTGAAGAGTTGATGCTATTGGAGCAGCTGTGGTGCGTTCGATTATCTCTCGGAACTCCGAAATTCCGAGTTCAGTGACATCAGTCTCCCATTCGAGCTACCGCACCACATCTCGAAACAAATATGGCTGCCTCCATGAATACGCTGCTGTGTCTTGTTGCTTTATATTTTAGCAGTTCTGGAGTAAGAATATTTTTTCCGACAGACAAATAAATAAGAAACATGGACTAGTCAAAGCACATTAAAAGCTTTATAAAATATTTTAGTACATTCATAGCGATATTCTTTTTTTCGAGAGGCAAACAAACGACAAACCAAGGACACTAACAAGTCTGGTAAACATCTGATATTGCTGCTAGGATACTGTTTACGGTCACGATGTGGTATTCTCTAAATCGAACATGTGCAATTACATTTATAATTATTAATACATTTAACAAAATAAACATTTTTAAAGATTTGTAAAATAGAATTACTGTTGACTGTGTAAGCCGCCATGTTGAAATTACGTCACGGGGGCAACTCGGACAAGAAAATTCTGTCCGACGTGAACGTCATTCTGACGGGAAGTGACGTTTTTCGTGACGTTCCGAGCTGGAGAGAAATAATCGGACGCACCATAAAAGAGTCAAATGGGTGGCTAAAGGGTTGCAAAGATCGAGGAAGGACTTTGAGAAAGACATTGTGTAATGCCCTGGGGGCGGGGGGGCAAGGCGGGGGCGCGGCCCCTTTCTCTGGGGAGCGGCGGCATTGATATGGAAATGAGGCCTCTCATTGTCTGTGTGAGAGGTGTTTGCTGACTTCTGCTGCCTGTGACGATGCATGGTGGTGTGGCGAGGGACGAGGGGGTGGGGGCTGGTATTCCCTCACCTCCTGGCCCTGATGCAGCCCTTCACATGCCCTGTTTTGTTTTTGCGTGTCTGTATCTGCACTGACACTCACGGCTGCCATTTTTGCTCTAGTCACTTCCTGCTGTCGGTGAGTGACAACATCCTGTCTGCTGTCCTGCCTGCTATGAATCCTGTATGTGGGGAAGGGGGGGGGTTCACATTTCAGCAGTTTTCTGTTGGGGTCTGACAGTAAAATGCCGGTCAGCACACAAAGTGCACTTACGGTGTTTGCTGAGGATTGCAGCCAAGGGTCGGCTTGGCGTTTGTTGGGAAAAGCCCCCTGTAGGGTTTGTGCACGCAGCTTCCATTATGCATGACAGTGGAGGGGCCTGTTAGTGTACCGGATGTAGGCGTGGCCATGTCCCCATTTCTGTGACATCATCTCAGACGCTCCACATTTGGCTTTCTGGACTCAAGTGATGGGGGTGGCCAGGAGTGATCCAGAAGGGCGGGGGGGGGGGGTGGGACAGCCAGCTCAGATGATCTCAGAAGATGAAGGTACAGCATCCATGTGTGTCCATGCATATGTCTCCTCGGCTCTTCCTGAACTGGGACCGTCTCGGGTTCCACCTGACCGGGCAGTGCATTGGGGCCAGGTCCAGACTAGCCCCGGGTGAGGCTGGCCTCCTCTGGTCACACAACAACCTGGAGAGAACTTTCAGGGACCTTCCGGGTGGAATTTCTCCATGGCAACCGAGGGCTAATAAAAGAAACCCTACAGATGTGCCATCCTCCAATCAGCCGCCAGGGACCTGCCCGATGCCTTTGCTCCACCATTTCCCGAGGATAAAAGGCGCCGGCGGTGGGTGTCAGGCCCACACTGAGGGCAGAGCTTCAGCCATCACCTCACATGCTGCCCCCTTTATCCTAAATCAAATTGTCTTCTGAAGCTTCCTGTTAGATTTGTTTTTTCATCACACTCTTCTTGATGAAATTTGACCAATGGGAGGGACCCGAGGAGATGGTGGGCGGGGTTTATTCTGGACGACTGTCTGTTTGCTCTGTGCTCATTGAGAATACAAATCGAAATTAGTTGCAGGTAACGAACAAAATGACTATTTTAGTAATGAAATGTATTTCTGTGTGCTGGGGCTGTTTATGCCAAGTCCTTGGCAGGCTGCCTTGGCAGCTTTAAAAAAAGACTTGGATATGAGGTATATTTTTGGCATTTTTATATTTGGTTTTGAAAAGCTTTCTGAAGGAAGTTTAAGCCGCGTAGCATATGGGATCTGGACTCGAAGTGGCCGGCAGAATCGGACCCAAAACCAACCATGGGCTCCAGGGAAGATGCGTGTGGGACAGAGGAGCGAGTGGGGGGTGGGTAAGATGAAAAGAGAGAAAGGGATGGGAGAGTTTGGGAACAGGGCACTGTGGAGGCTGGGGGCTCTGAGGACCTCAGAGTGCATCTCCCCAGAGGGTGCTGTACTGTACACACACACACACACACACACACACACACACACACACACACACACACAGACACACACACACACACACACACTTGCACCCAGTGCCTGCAGACAGGCCCCAGCGGCTCTCACATGTGTCCTCCTCCCCGTCTCGGTCTGGCATCTCTGACTCCTCCTGACATGACTCTGCATACATCTGCTGTCCCCAGCGCTCCACCGTTGTCCTCCTGGTTCTGTAGCCTTAGGCTTTGCTATGATGATGAGGTCACTCTTCACAGCATCAGGGAGCCTCTGACAGCGTGGGAGCCTGCGGTCCCTCTGCATGCGTCCTCTCGCTGTCACCAGGCCATAAGTCTGGATGATCCTTATTTATTTAACATGTTGTAGCCTCAGAATCATCAGAACTGATTGATGACATTTATCTTGATTTCTGATGAAATGTATTTTTTTCCAATGGGTACAGCAACAGGATCCGTATGGGATCAGTGTCATTGATGCTACGTTCCACGTACTTCAGAACTGGGAATGACATTTTACACAAATTACCCGTGTTCCAGTCCAGCAGGTCAGAAATCAGTGCCAGGGACCCATTTCAAAAAGCAAGATTTTTTGCTTGACCGAGTAACTTCTCGGATTTGATTTATCCCAGTTTGACTGACCGCTACCTTCATTTACTTACAGTTATCCCAGACTACCTTAAATCCAACAAATTATCCAACTAAGCAAGAAAGCCTGCTTTCTGAAACAGGCCCAAGTTCCAACCCAGTTAATTGTTAGCCTTAGTTAGCAATACCACATCACACGGTATTTTGCACATAAAAACACCATAGCAAAGTGTCCACAGATAGCAAACATTTATTTCTGTTGATAAAGGGCGCAGCCATCTTGAATTCTGAAGTCAGGGTTGTGTAGACACCTCCGACTTCACAATTCGGAATTCTGATTTCAGGGGGCGATCCTGTTGAAATTTCTGACTAGGGACTTGGAATTTCTGAATTATGGGTTTAAATGGAACACAGCATACTTATCAAATGCCCCTGAATGAGGGGTGTGCCTCTCTGTTAAGGTTTCTTATCCCCCAATACTGCCTCAGGTGATGGAGATCAAAGGTCAGATGATCCACGTGCCAGAGTCCAACTCCATCATGTTCCTGGGCTCTCCACGCGTGGACAAGCTGGAGGAGCTTATGGGTCGCGGGCTGCACCTCTCCGACATCCCGATCCATGATGCCACGCGGGACGTCATCCTAGTGGGCGAGCAGGCCAAGGCACAGGATGGCTTGAAGAAGCGCATGGACAAGCTGAAGGCCACACTGGAGCGCACGCACCAGGCCCTGGAGGAGGAGAAGCGGCGCACTGTGGAGCTGCTGTACTCCATCTTCCCGGGCGACGTGGCGCAGCAGCTGTGGCAGGGCCAGGCGGTGCGCGCGCGCAAGTTTGATGATGTCACCATGCTTTTCTCAGATATCGTGGGCTTCACCGCCGTGTGCGCCCAGTGCACCCCCATGCAGGTCATCAGCATGCTCAATGAGCTCTACACGCGTTTCGACTACCAGTGCGGCATCCTCGACGTCTACAAGGTAAGGGCTGGAGGCAGGGGTACAGGGTGCGGGGGGCCTGCGATGATAGGTGCAATCTTCTTGGGCGCCGGTGTAGCAGCTCGTCCATGGTGCCACATGGTATTCGACCGGCACTGTATAGATGGAGAGAGCGTTGAGCTGTAAGGGCTGGTGCTACTGAGATCATAGAACTGTAGGGGCTGGTGCTATGGAAAGCACAGAGCTGTCAGAGGTGTGCTATAGAGAGCACCGAGCCTCTATCGGTCCCTCAGTCCCTCCCGTTCCATATGTTCTGTAGATCGAGACGATTGGTGACGCCTACTGTGTGGCTGGCGGACTTCACCGGAAGAGCGACTGTCACGCCAAGCCCATCGCCCTCATGGCGCTCAGGATGATGGCTCTTTCTGAGGAGGTGCTCACGCCCGACGGGAAGCCCATCAAGGTCAGCCTGTCGTTTTGGCAATGGGACGTGCCGTCCTGAGATGTTTCCTTCTCTAAATTAGCCGCGGCGTGTGACTGTATACCCTGCTTCCTGAAATTGGCTGCAGAGCAACATCCCTAATTAGATAAGTGGTTATTAAAAACAGATGGAGCAATCGATGAAGGCAGGGATTGGCACAGCACTGAACCGGTGAGTCAGACTGAGGGCCGCTATTGGCTGCTTTTCTTGTCACATTATTATACAGACCCTGTTATGCGTACTAAAGTTATTGGACTGTTCCATCACCAATGTTGCGGGAGGGGTGGTGTATGTTTAGGTCGTATGGTATGGATCACTCCACTGTGCTGAGGTGAAACAGAAGCACCGGCTCACCCTTTATGCTGAGTTGGATTCTCCCGTGGACCATCTGGTTCACTGTAAGAGGCCCATGTGTATAAGTGCATGTGTAAGTGTATATACAGCATATTCACATTCTCCACTTGTGATCAATGCATAGCAGCTACAGATTTTTTGAGCCGGAAGTTAGAAAACAGTGGCGTGAAAAAGGCCCCGCAGGGGGAATAGCGGAACGCTTCCGTGTCCTCGGATCTGCCACCAGCGCCGCTCTTCAGCTCGGTGCTGCTGACACCAGCTGTAAATTACCCAGCGCCTGCTGAAATGTGGCTGGGAAGATCTGGAGATTTGGCTTATTGTTGGCAATATAAAAAGCCATAAAATATGCACACAGCAACGATCAAATGAATCTGACACGTCTTAATGAGCGTTTCACTATACAAGTCGAATTTATGTATAATAAATGTGACATTAACACTTTCTCAGCCCAAGAGCCTCTCCAGGAAAAGCTTTTGAAAGAAGGATGGATTAACACTTTCTCAGTATTTGGTTATAAATCTGTGGCAGCCGATCCAGGAATCTGACTAATCCAGGCTTTGAAAACTGTGTCTTTGGTAACTGGATCAATCCAAAGTAAAAAAAAAAAATCGCTAAAATGAATCTGGGACTCTGCATACTGTTAAATACTAAAAAAAAATAATTAACTGGGATTAATTTTTGATGCAGAAATGCTGTGTGTATGAAGACAATTGAATCTGGTCTCTGGTGAGATGACTGACATTGCTTCCCTTTCGTTTGAGTTTTGCCATGTGCCGGGCAGATTCCGATCTGAATCGCTTCAGTCGTGTCAGAATTTCGTTGCCATGGTAATAAAAATCCCACATCCCTCCTTTGTTTCTGACTGTTGATTGATAGACAGTTTTTAGGATGTAGTATGGGTGCTGTTGTTTCCAAACCCGTGTCCTCTTGGTTTTGGTTTAGAGGTTGGTCTGTGTTTCTGCATTAACTCAGCTGAAATGCAGAAAGGTGTGAGCGTTCTGCTGCCTGTCCCATCCCATCCTGTCGTCTCTCCTCCCTTCCTGTCCCCTCTATCCCCTCCCATAGCGAGCTATGTCTGGACACTTTGCTGGCCTCAGTCAGCTCACTTCCAAAAAGTATGTTCTGTGCACAACACTGGAAATACTGCAGGATTGTGTGCCTTAACTTCTATGCCACCTGCTGGACACACTGCAGCCTCTGCTAGGAAGGATGAGCTCCTCATCTTCTTAATGTTCGCTTTTCGCTGGTTATGTTGGAAATCGAAAGGGGGCCGTTTGCCGTAGAATGTTCATGCAGATTTGCACCCAAACCCCAAAAGGGTGACTGAGAATTAATTGTCAGCTGGTGCCCTGACCTGGAATCCAGCTAGAATGAAACAAAGAGGATGTGTGTGTGTGTGTGTATGAGTGTGCATAGTACTTAAGCTGAACTGATACAGTGAAAAATGTAGCTGTCTGACTGGATTAATATGTGTTTATAAAGACGTTAATCTCCAACACGGATCTGGCTGCTCGCTCACGGGGTGATGACTCAGCCCGCGCCCCGTGTTTAGGCGTGTGGGCCCCAGTGTCCGTTTATCCAGTGCGTGTGCTCACTGCACACGTGAATCCCACCTATTAATAGTCTCCTCCACGTCTGAGTGACAATTAGCAGTCCCAGACCACGAGACGCATGTGTGGAGAGATGGGCGCCCCCTGGAGGTGGAGGAGGGAGTCGCATCTCCACCGCTCGAAGGAGCATGTCAACTGCGGCATCCTTTAGGAGCAGACAAGCCACGTTTCAAGGTGCTCGCCGATTTAAGATCCCTTTGGCAATCGAGGATAAAAATAGCCCAGCCTTAGCACACCCTCCATCTCGAAGCGATGGGAAGGATCCCTCCAGACGGCAAGACGAGTGCAGAGAAGCAGCTCTGTGTCAGTCCGCACCAGACCGCCGCACCTCAAAAGTGGCCCCAAAAAAGAGTAGGATCCAGGCTGGTCGAGGGTATGCTTTATCACGATTCATGTTCGGCTGAAAGATTCCTGCATATTTTTTTGTTGCTGGGTGCGATTGACAAATGTTGTCATGGCAACAGGGGTGTTGAATGGCAGGTGACTACATAGCTGTGGTCTCGTCAGGGCAGATGGGAGCCGCTGTTCCCCAGGTGGGCGGGTGGGGGGCTCAGGCCAGGTCCCGCATCGCCATTGGTGTGTAGTGACCCCTCCCTCTATGTATTTCGCCCGTCATTGTTTCTCTTTGGACAATAATAAGGATTGTTCTAGGTTCTCTTTCCTTTACTCTGACTTAGATTGGGAGGGGGAGGCTTTTTGCTGACTGCTTCTGTCTGTGTGGGTCACAGAGCAGCTCCGCAGCAGGCAGCTTGGGGGTGTGGGGGGGGTCTTAAACGACGGCTGAGCTGGCATCAGAACTGGCCGAGACCGGCAACTGTGTACCGGGTTCCTATGGCAACAGCAGACGAGGCTCCGAGCTCTGGGTGTTTTGTATTCCACCTCACTGGCGTGCGGACGAGCAAGTGCATTAGGCCGGCGGCTGAGGGTGACACCGATTTCGGCGATGTCTCTATGACAGACTGTAATCGCAGGTGCAGAGAGGTCCTGGGGGCCACCACAGCGGACGACGCGTCACCTGGCCCCTAGCGATAGGTGACGAGTGTGTCGGTGTCCTGTCTGGAGGTCAAGCTGTGTGTTCAGGCAGCCTGTGGTCTGATGGGAGATGTGACCCCCCTCCTCCCGTGAAAGGGGCAGGGCTTCAGAGGCTCCCCCCAGCTCCTTCGGTTCTTGGTGGCATGCCCCCCCCACCCTGCCATGGCAGGTTTTAGTGACTCAAAGGGAGAGAGGTGAGGCAGTGCCTCCCTGATGGAAACTCATAGTAGATGCCACAGCATGCCCCCCCAGGAGGGAGAGATGACATTTTCACAGAGTAAGACCTGAGGCCTCTTTGGGAGAAAGGTTATTTGCTCGGGGGTGGGGGGTGGAGTACTGGAGCAGAAGACTGGATGAGAAGTGCCCTGGGAAAAGGTACATAGCAACTGGGCTAAGTCAGAGTGCGGAGAGGCCATTCTGGGTGTTGTCTAGAGTGGGATGTTTCCCCGGACTCCTTTCTGCCATCATCACATGAACAGGGGCCCCATCATCTCACTCCTCTGCCCATAATCATAGCTGATACTCAACAAGTAGAACTTTCCACACTCCTAGGCTCATGAGGTGGGGGGTGGGTTAGGGTTGTGGTGAATTGTGACCTTTTGCTGTCGGCATTATGTAAACGTGGAGCGGATGTAAACAATTGTGGAGGTGCATGACTCTGCCTGTCTGTCTGCCTGTCTTTCCATATGCCTGTCTGTCTGCCTTTCTATCCGCCTGTCTTTCCATATGCCTGTCTGTCTGCCTGTCTTTCCATATGCCTGTCTGTCTGCCTGTCTTTCCATATGCCTGTCTGTCTGCCTGTCTTTCCATATGCCTGTCTGTCTGCCTTTCTATCCGCCTGTCTTTCCATATGCCTGTCTGTCTGCCTTTCTATCCGCCTGTCTTTCCATATGCCTGTCTATCTGCCTGTCTTTCCATATGCCTGTCTGTCTGCCTTTCTATCCGCCTGTCTTTCCATATGCCTGTCTATCTGCCTGTCTTTCCATATGCCTGTCTGTCTGCCTGTCAGCGTGAGGGTTTGAATAGACACGGGAAGCTGCATTTGTGGTCAGCCATCTTGCCACAGATCGCCCTTCTGGGTTCTTCTTCAATGTATCCCTGCAAAGCAGCGTCACGCTGCTCAGGCCTGCCATCATGGGGCCTGGGTGTGGGGCTTGTTGGGGTCACTCTACTGGGACGTTATCATTCTGTTAGGGCAGTATGTGGTTACTGGTGAGCAGTCTGTACATTGTGCATTGCTATTATCCCTAACAGATACGAGCTCATGTCCAGCACTGTCAAACAGAATCACCTGACTGGATAAACAGATGCTAACAGATGCTAACAGATGCTAACAGATGCTAACGTGCAAACCCCCCCCCCCCCCCCATTCATACAGCTATCAGCTCAACCTTGATCTTCAGGCCAAAGTGGCTGTTTTATTATGTAGACAGATTCCTTTGTGTTGTTATGCCTGATATTTATATTGCTTGAATAATAATGGACGTGTAGTGTGCTTGTTGGGTGGCTCTGGGCATCGCGATGTGGTTTGAGCAGCGGCAGCCATGACAGTGAGCTCCCCCACCCACTTCACGCTCCTGAGCTGGCAGCAGGACCCTTCGCGTCGCCATGGCTACGGTGCCGCACAGACCGCTGGCATGCAGTAACAGCTTTTCAGCAGCAGAGTGTCTCTGAAGTGGATCATTAGGGATTTGGTGGGAGACTCCACCCCCCCCCCACACACACACACACACACACACACACACACACACACACACAAGTGGGTGGATGAGTGGATCGCAGCCACGTGCGGATCTGGCCCGGCAGTGCACTTACCACGGCCCCTGACCGCCCCCCCCGGTTTTCTCCCCACAGCTCCGGATCGGCATCCATTCTGGTTCAGTTCTGGCTGGCGTCGTGGGGGTGAAGATGCCAAGATATTGCCTGTTCGGGAACAACGTGACCTTGGCCAGCAAATTCGAGTCGGGATCCCACCCGCGCTGCATCAACGTCAGCCCGACCACGCACCAGTAAGAATCACATGACCCCCACAGCTGGAACCCGCTTCTTGGGTCAGCAGTCCAAAGGGCTCGCTGGATAGGTGTCATCCAGTGTATTGTTCCGTTCTGGTGTCTGTGTGGGGGGGTTGTGTACCTTCTAGTCACCCCGCGTCCCCCACACACAACCTCGCTGACTTGACATGGTGCTCAGATAAATTATACTTCTTACATATTTTAGTATCTCTATAATTTCTGCTAAGCTGCCCCCCCCCACAACGGGGGCTTCAAAGGAAAAAACAATTTTAAAAAATCCAATTTTCCAATCCCCCCCCACACTGACTGCGGTCATGTCTGAACTGAAATGGAGAATAAGTCAGTGTTGCTGTGGTAACCGTTCTGATTTTTTATTGTTCAAGGACGCCCCCCCCCCGCCGCTGTTCAGCATAAGGGGATGTAGCCAAAGGACAGAGTGCTGCTGCACGTCCGTTGCATTTTTGCCATTACTGGGGGGAGGGCAGGGGTACAGTGCTCTCGCTGGTATCATTATATATTAAGGTACAGCCAACTCCACCTCCACTGCAGGATAGATGCTCTCAGTGCGTGCGTGTGTGCGTGTGTGTGTGCGTGCGTGTGTGTGTGTGTGTGCGTGTGCGTGTGTGTGTGTGTGTGTGTGTGTGTGCATGCACACGTGAACGTCGGAACACTGCTTTCCTGCCAGCTCCCGTCATTCCAGATGCTTCTGTAAGTCAATTTGATGCTCGATATGGACATTCCAGTGGAGTGACATGGATGATGTCACTCTTGACCTCATAGGTTAAATTTTTCACTAAAACTGCCCCCTACACAAACAGATGGCCCCCCAGCCTGGGAATCACTCCAGTCTTACACACCTGCGTGATGTTCCTCATTCAGGATGTGGGTTTCCCCAGACCTGTGGAAATGCCGCTCATTTAGGTTTTCATGTGAAAGAACAGGAAGCATTTGTTCTCTGCCCAGGTGGTTATTTTTGCTCTTATGTGTCCCTGCAGGCTGCTTAAGGACGACAGGGCCTTCACCTTCATGCCTCGGTCCAGGGAGGAACTACCGGATAACTTTCCCAAGGAGATCCAAGGAATCTGCTATTTCCTGGAGGCAGGGTCGTCACAGGGAGCCGCTCCGGTGGGATGCTCGCGATCTACCTCCTCCGCCTCCGCTGCCCCCATCCGCAAGGTGTCCTACAACATCGGAACCATGTTCCTCCGGGAGACGAGCCTGTGAGCACCCCCCGGTGGCGAGGCTGCGCTGCTCACTTAGCGTTCTGCCACCATTACTGGCTCACACTGGGCCGGTGGGCGACTGGAGGACAGGAATGAGGAGAGACTGAAAGAAGCGCTTAGAAATTCAGGAGCTTCTGCTCCTTCAGACTCTCCGCATCACACATCTGACATTTTACTCGCATAATTCGGTGCCTTCTGACCACGTTTGCCGTCGGAGAGACGGAGGATCCCTCAAGCACACCTTCACCGTCCACCGTGCCGCTGCCCATCTAGCCTGCCTGCCTGTTGAATGTCCGTCCGTCTGTCTTCTGGCAACATCCATCCCTCTTCCTCATCTTGCTTCCCGGAATTCCTAACACTAGGCCAGGTCATGTGACCGCGCTTCCCCGCCCCAGATAGGTCTGACGGGGTCATGTGAGCAGCTCTCTGTACTTTATGGGTCATGTAGTCAGCTAACAAGCCCTGTTCTTATTTGATTCCTGTGCAAACTGCCCACTTGTGGTAGAGAAATGCTGTAACACCTTTTAAATAATTGCTTTTAAAAAAAAAAAAAAAAAAAAACTACTTGGCATAGCCCATTACCAGATCCAAATCCTACTGACCATCCCATCCGATAAGCTGCGATTGGGTGGGGGGGGGGGGTGGATAGTGTCCCTTCTGTGGAAACATCACCACCCCGCAGTTGTCATTCCGACAGTCCCTCTCTGGACTCCAGCGGTCTGTCTGCAGTGCCCCGTTACCCAGCGGCCTGGGCCCCCAATCAGAGTGTACAGATCGCTAGCCAATAGCAGCAAATGACAGACTCTCAGGGGGGTCAGTGCGGACCAGGAGCAGGAGGCCTGCTGATTGGTCACTCAGATTCAACGGTACAACAGACTGACCCCAGCTGGCCGCGGAGCCGTTCTGCTGTGTGTTGTCACAGCATGCGCCCGCCCCCATGACCCGGTGTCCCCTTCTCCCATCGCACCATTAAAGCATCATAGGTGTAAACCCAGTCGGGTCATATCAGTGTTTAAAATGCGGTTCTGTGATATGGTGACGAAGAAGAACCTGGAGCTCTCAGTCTAATTTAACTTCATGCTCTAACATTGGAACAGGAGATTTTGTAAACTGTACTAAATGGACACTTAATGCTTATACTAATATATTTTCTGTTTGCCTTTCATATCTGACACTGAAATGCTGAGGTGTCTGTTTATAAGACTCAGATAATGAGATAAAACTCAGAAGGCAAGGCTACTCCACACCAGACCGATCCCTTTAAAACGGCTCCAGCACTTGCAGGAAAGCGAAACAAATATAAAAATAAAACAAAACAAAATAAATTAAAAGCAAAATGCTTTACTTACCTGTTGTCATTATTTTATAGAGTTCGGAGTCGAGTTTGAAACTCAAAGAAATACGTTTCGGATGGCGAAGTTGTCGGCCTGTGGGTCCGTCGTGCGCTGAGGTAAGGAGCCTCACAGATTGGTTGGATTCACGGCAGGTTCCCAGCCGCCTGTCACACACCCAGCACTGTCTGTCACCCGCCGGAGGGTGATGGGCCGTGTAGTGATGCCATGAGACACCCTCGCCACTTGGTGTGCTGTAAGTACAGGTCAATGTAGCACTGCCTGCAAGAGAAAGAGCCAATCAGAGGCCAGCACCTGCTCCCTTATGCGGTAGCTTAACGATTTGTTTTCTAATTAAAATACGAAACGTCAGGCAGCAATACGGATGGACGTTGTTTCTCTTCTGTATGGAAGCCTGCCACGCCTGAGGCTGAGATGTGCTGTAAAATAACTGTACATTATAAAATTTGTATCCAATCTGACATTTTAAGCAATAATGTAAGTGTTCTACTTGTGGCAAGATAATAAAGTTAGCGAGCAAAGCGAGCGCTTTCGTCCCAGGTCTCTTTTTGTGTCCTCCACAAAGTAGCTGATTGGAGGTGAACCCAAATTCATCTGCCAGCCTAAAGATGTGGGGCACTTTACTCACTGCCGGAAAACCTCAATCCACCAGACGCGGAGAACTCCAATATCAATATGAGACTGTTTTTTTTGCTCTCCTTTATAAGACTGATAAGATCTGCAATCACCTGTCACTCTATGTTCCAGGGAATTCTGGGGGGAAATGCTGTGCAAATAGACTACTGTCAGTCCCTGCAGAACCATGCAGAGCAGCTTGTGGGTGGGGGGGGGGGGGGGGGGGGGGTTGAAAGGTATCCAAAGTTACTTTCGATGCTACTTTGCAATGATAAAATGGAGAATACTGCAGTCTCAGTCCTAATGTATTTCAGGAGTCCTTCCCATTTCGATGTTGCTCCCTGTGGCCTGTTTCACAAATCACGTTTCTCAGAAACCAGCACATCCTGTCAGCTACAGGCCCCGTTAGCCACATGCACTGTTAGCCAACACCCTGCTACTAGCAACACGTCCCGTTAGTCCGTTTAACAGCGCGTCCCATTAGCAACACACCCTGCTAGCCACACACCCGGTTTGACCGGCACCCAATTAGCCACACGTCCCCTTAGCCAATGCCCAGTTAGCCACCCATTCCATTACTCGTGTGTCCCACTAACCACATACTTGCCCTGCTAGCTTGGGATGTCACAATAGTAGTTGTTCTCGATACCCAATTTAATACCGCGGTATAAATAAATAAACTCAATTAAATTTTATTATTTAACTGCAGTATCCAGCCGAGACACGAAAAGTATGAAAATAATAAATAATGACAAATAAAATGAAGCCTCTGCATGTTAACATTACAAGGACGGCGCGGCGTTTCGAATTATTTTCTAAAAATATGATATTAAGCCAGAAATGTAAAGCAGTAGAAAAAACTGAGTTAAGGCATTTTTTTACTTGCTTATTTACAGTTTTCAAGACTGGGTCAATCGGATGTGAAAAAAAAGCTTTTAATAACAAAACAAACCACAAGATTATTTGTGGCAGCGCACAAATGCCGTGAAGGTATTTTTCTTCCATTTATGTAACATTTTTGAAATCGGTTTGTGATCTGTTAACATTTCGTGACTGTCGGGATTTAAACTAGACCATGTCTATGAATCATAGTACAAGTGGTTCAAAAATAATAAACATTTTATTTCAGCTTTGTCCTACTTTTTAAACAGGTACCATCTTGCTTTCAAAATTTTGGCATTGACTTTGTACCGACGTGTTGTTTCTTATGACATCTATACTGCTATATCCACCGGCTGGAGTGAGATTTTCAATTAGAGACAACCCTGCACACACATTTACATGCATGTAGCAGTTTTATTATCTTGTAAATAGCCTGTAGGGTTTGCACACTACCCCATTGCTTTTGGTGTAGCTAATTTTAGGTTTATAATGGAAAAATGTAGATTTGCCATAAGATTTCTTGCGTGAGCGGGCGTCTAAAAGTGTGAGTCGTCCCAGATGCGTGAGAGTTGCCACATGCCCTGTTATTGCCGTTACGTTACCCACATGTCCCCTTAACTACACACCCTGTTAGCTGCGCGTCCCGCTAGCCACACGTCAATTGCCCGCCACATGTCCAATTAGTCACACCAGAAGGCAGACAGATAACGGGATACATTCGATACCATCATCAGTGTCTGATTTACACGTCAAACACTCTTATCCAAAAAGCAGAGCCAGCCAGCATGCCCAGTGCCCTCCTGCCGCTGCAAGGGCCAGAGCTGTTAATAATTCACTGCACTTCTGTCTGCCTGTGACTGCTGCTAAGCAGGATCCAGGCAGTGTTTCCCCAGTGTTCCATCCAACCACAGCCTGCCTGTGAATGCAGCTTCACCAGGAACCACGCTCTTGACTCCATTTCTGTTTGAACCACCCCCTCCTTCCTTAACAACAGTGCTGCTGAGGTGAGTCAGTCAATGCTGTTTTGTCTGTAGACTGCAGCGTGACTCGGTGCTAGAAGGGAGTGGAGGTGGTGACCTGCGAGTGAGTCACCTTCCTGTGGGGTTGTATCATTTCAAACACCTTCTGAGGACTCTGGCTGCTGCTCAGCTGTGTGTGTGTGTGTGTGTGTGTGTGTGTGTGTGTGTGGATTATGATTATCCCCTGCAATGTAATAAAAACCTGTTGTTTTGAAATTGAAAAAACTACAAAGGCCAGTAGTCTGTTTTTTTGTTTGGTTACTTATAGTTAAGGTCGTTATGTTGGGATTAGCGTTTTTGCCATAGAAATGAATGGAGAGTCCCCACAAATATATAATTGCAAACCTGTGTGTGTATGAGGAGGGGTGTTTGGTGGAGAGGGACGCAGAGAGTGATTTTGAGCCCCCCGCTTCTGAACACCTTGTGAATCACAATGATGCACCTGCGGTCATGCTACAATCAACCGTGAAGCCCCGCCCTCAGGACAGGCATTGCACCGTGGAGATCACATGACCACCGTGAAGCCCCGCCCTCAGGACAAGCTTGTTACCGTGGAGATCACATGATGGCTATATCGCAATGGACGGTATGTCCCCTTTCATTCCCATTTCAGGTGTGCTTCCATAACATTTCCATAACAGTTTCTCTCAACCAGGTGATTTGTGACATGTGACATAACCTAAAATCAACCTAGGAATATCAGTCGAGCCAACAAAATCACCTTCAGATCGTCGACTGTTTGAAAGCCACTTTTCTGTGCTTTGCCGGAAATCTTCAGAGCACTCCTTTTACCGCTTGGAGGGCTCACCGGTGCTACGTTAACCAAACAAGCCGTCACGCTGATTAAGAGCGGCTCATTACCTCAGAGGTTGTTAGCGATCATGACATCATGATCCTCCCTCTCCGTGCAGCCTCCAGACTCTCGTACCCTCTCTGTGCATGTCGGCATACGGCACTTCACCGTTTCTCAGTATCACTCATCCGTTTTGCAGTCACGGTCATCCTGGACTCCATCCCAGGGAGTATCGTGTGCGGGCTGAGATACAGCCAGGAAGCCCATTACAAGAAATGCCACCACTGTACACATAAACTATAGAAATGCTTTGGACATGACTGCTGATGTCATCAAACATTCCGTTCGACTTCTGCCACACCAAGCGCTCAAGTAATTTTATGCATTAATAACCTGTGAACAATTTGTAAGGTGGGATGAAGAATGGCGGGCTGGGAGCAACCAAATACCAACGCTGCGAAAATGATTATTCAAGGGTGAGCAAATAGAGAATGAGAATGGAACCGATATCAGAGAGGGGGATTCTGCGAAATGGTTCTCAATAGCGCAGCTTCATAGAACAAAAGAGATGGACAAAGTGAAAGGGAAAGTGAAGAAAGGTATGAAGAAATGAAGGATAGAGCAACAGCATCAGATATAGCTAATGACAGTCCTGGCATGGACTTCACGGGGTGGGGGGGGCGGGGGATATACATTTTTAAATCACATCAGCATGCAAATCTAAATGTCAATGTGCCTGAGAAACACAAAGAAGCAGAGTGGAGATGGACTCCTGAATGTCACAGTGCGGCAGAGATCGCACAGTCCTCAGGAAGATAAGCGGGATCCACCCAGGTGGCCCAGGTGCGGGATCCATGCATCTCGCAGTCCCTTCAAGACTCTGGTGACACGTAAGCATGTATCCCATTGAGGTTCATCCCTCATGAACTTAATCTATGATTAATCTATACCTGCCAGGACCAGAAAGCAAAGCTACAATGGGGATTTGGGGTTGAATCGAGGAAAGTTACACAGACACGTAGGTGCAGGAGAATGGCTGCCACTCAAACCACACGTTTGCCCCTGACACCTCAGGGCCCCCCTGTTGGCCACAAACAGTAACTACACTACAGGGGGCCCTGAAATGACTTTTTGAGTGGGGGTAACAACAAACCTGTCCCTGACAAGGACTTCTAGAGCCTGCTGAAGGTCCTGGTGTCTGGTCTGCGCTCCTGTAGCTCCTTCCCCCCGCAAACAGAGCTGCGTGTTAGTCCTTACAGAGCAGGCTGTCTCCTCCTGTTTGTTACACAGTGAAAGCTCCCGGCGCGAGGCATTAGGCTCGATGAACGCGCACAGGACTGACAGCGCGGAGTGACGCTTCAGAGGAAGAGGTTCCTGTACACACCGCCGTGGGAGGACAGCCGGGTAGTTTGCTGCTGAAATCGGCCAATTTTCTCCTTGCTTTTGCAGCCTCGCCACACCTGTGCCTGACTGGAGAGAGAACTTCCCTTGGAGAGGGAGCCTGACTGTAGCTGGGCAGATGACAGGTAGAGAACCCAAAACCACCTGCTGTTCATGGTGGAGGTAATTCATGGAGGGCTCAAGATGATCCTGCCTCCAACTGACTGCTTTAAATCAGACTCCCCAAAAATTTAGGAGGGAGGCCACCTGCAGGATGTCTGGAACGCTGTGGGATTCCCCATTACTGGCAGACTGATCACATCACTTGGTCCTTAGAGCAACTTATCCATATTGTTCCAGGGGTGCTGGATACTGACTGACCTGGCTCTTTGACCCAAATGGACCTCCCCAGAAGGGAGATGAACATCAGAACATTCAGAACGAGCCACTCTTGGAGCTGGGTCACCCCCCCCCCCACTGTGGGAGAGCAGGTCAGCACCAAAGCAGCTGCTTCAGAAGATCACTTCCCTATTTCACATTAATGGAATGGAGGTGAGCAGTGCATATGCAAATGAGGGTGCCATCAAAGTAATTGGGGTGGGATGGGGTGTCTCTTGCTGGGCTCCCACCATGCTGACATGTGACACATCAGAGGCAGGACTCCTGGTGAAATGCCCCTCCCTCTTGCATCATGAACATCACTGTACAGTCGCTGCCACCATCAAAGGCATGTCAATATCCAGGGACTAATTAACTAAATGGAACGCAGGCGCATTCAGCATTTATTAGAACAAACACTTTGCAACACCTGTTGGAAGGTCATCAGTTCATATCCCAAGGTTGACAAAGTGATGTCACCATTGGGCCCATAAGCAAGGCTCTTAAGCTCCAGAGACTGGCCGGTCCTGCTTAAGCTCCAGAGACTGGCCGGTCCCGCTTAACCTCCAGAGACTGGCCGGTCCCGCTTAAGCTCCAGAGACTGGCCGGTCCCGCTTAAGCTCCAGAGACTGGCCGGTCCCGCTTAAGCTCCAGAGACTGGCCGGTCCCGCTTAAGCTCCAGAGACTGGCCGGTCCCGCTTAAGCTCCAGAGACTGGCCGGTCCCGCTTAAGCTCCAGAGACTGGCCGGTCCTGCTTAAGCTCCAGAGACTGGCCGGTCACTCTTAACCTCCAGAGACTGGCCGGTCCCGCTTAAGCTCCGGAGACTGGCCGGTCCCCGCTTAAGCTCCGGAGACTGGCCGGTCCCGCTTAAGCTCCAGAGACTGGCCGGTCCCGCTTAAGCTCCAGAGACTGGCCGGTCCCGCTTAAGCTCCAGAGACTGGCTGATGTATGTCGATGAAAAAAAATCGATGTATGTCGCTTTGGGTAAAAGCATCTATTAGATAAGTTGTAGGTAATGTTTTTATAAAAAAAAACTCTAAGAATTGTGTTGAATCAGATCTACTTGAGTCAGAAGTTGATGTATATTACCATGTAAATAGATCTGGTTGGGTTGGGGGGCTGGGTGTCAGTCAGCCTGGAGGTAGGACATGTCCCACAGCTCCCTCGTACCAAATCGAGCTGGAGAAGCACAGGTCAAAGGACAGCGAGCACTGAGGGCTTCTGGGAAAGCAGAGGCTGACGGGCTCTGCATGTGACGCAGTAAATATGGGGTAGACGTCACTATGGAAACCCGTCACGACAGTGACGCAGCATGAGGAGAACATGCGGGGTAAACGTCACTATGGAAACCCGTCACGACAGTGACGCAGCATGAGGAGAACATGCGGGGTACACGTCACTATGGAAACCCGTCACGACAGCGACACAGTACTGAACGCAGCTGTTTGAGAGGTGATGTTAAAAGCCAGCGGAAGGGGGGCGGGAAGAGCAAACCTTTGTGGTGGGGGCATCACACACTTTTAACACTGCTGTGCACTCAGGGGAGAGGGGGCTTTGATCAGCACCATCCCGCATCACTGGCTTGATTTAGCACCCTCTGTAAAGCCTCTTTGATGAGCGGGGAAGTGTTCAAAGAACCTGGGAAAAATATATATTAAACTATCAAAATAAAATAAGCAAACTGACCTGGAAAATTCTGACCCGATTGCCGCATTGGGATGGTGAGTTAGTGGGGGTCGGTACTGGCCTTAGTGACCATATCACTGTAGCTGAGAGTATGCTGTGCTTAGCCTGGTACAGCCTGTCAGGGGTGGGGTGGAGGTGGCAGGTGCTGTGTGAAGCACTGACTGTGTAAACACAGCCAATGACTAGGACACTCCTTTTCTCCACCTACATGTTTACAACTGGGGTAATTAAACCATTTGACTCTTAGGGGGGGCAAGTTCAATCCGATTCAATATGGGATGCCGAAACGTGCATGAAAATACATGACAATTTGCTAAATGGAGAGGGGGGCTTAGACCAAAAAAAAATGGGGTGGCTGAGGCAAGGTCTGGAATCACCTACATTCACCACTACTCAAACCGCATATTTGCATGTGGCCCCAGAGTTTCGGGGCCCCCTGTTGGCAAAAAACAGTCACAACACAATATTAAATAACCTCGTTCTTTATTTACGAGATGCTGAAGCAACTTGTTCCGCTAACCAGCCAACTACCTATGATCTTCTGACACTACTCACAAACATCTGCAGTGACTTTTTGATCAGGAGTCCCGAAGTCGCCGCTTGGTGTGGATCCGAACGACCCGGATGGAGAGACAGCGTCATCACAGGCCTGTCTGTGAGCGATGTGCTCTGTGAGGCTGTCGGCTCGGCCCGCGAGGAAGCAGACACGGGCCCCCATCAGATCTCCTTGTGAAAACGCCTCCGCGGACCACAGAGGTGCCGGTGACATGGAAGTGAAATATACCGAAAAAAAACAGAAGTCATGTTACACAGTCCATTCCTCCTCAGAGGAGATCTGAGCTTTAGGTGCATGTGGTGGGGGGGGGGGTCTGCTGACAGCTAGCCACATTGCTCAACCCAATCGGATTTCACAGACTCGGCACAGGACACAAAGCTGTCACACCGACTGATTGGTATATTTCTCTCTCAAACCTAAAACTGGGGGGGGGGGGTTAGGGTTAGGGTTAGGGTTGGGGGGGGGGGGGGGGGAGTGAGACAGTACAGTGCCTGTGAAGCACCTCAGCCCGGTGCCAGCTGGTAGCTGGCTGCTCTGCACACTGCAAAACACCGGATGCTCCGGACCCCGACGTTTATGACGTCCACGTCGGCATGGGAAGTGGAGATCAGCAAGTCCATTTTAAGCCAGAGTTTCCGCAGGAACTCGCCTGAGAATAACAGGAGGTTCTGCTTCTCAAAGCTGATTTTAGTGATGAAAACACAAACAAACTTAGACATGGCCCTCCCCTCTCATACCCTGTGCTATATCTGTAGATGCCCCCGCAGAGCTGAGCTTCTGCGCCCCCCCCCCCCACTTTGACCTTCTGACCTATCTCAACTTTTATGTTGCAGCTGCAGACGTGAGAAGTGGCCACCCCCCCCCCATCCCGCCATCAGCCACGCATTGCAGCCCCTGTGAGATCATGCGGTCTTATGGGAAATCAGGAGAGGAATGAATTTTCTCAGCTGTGAATCTCCAGCTCTCCAGGGCGGGGGGGATGTAAAATTACCCACAGGTACGGAAGCAAGCCGACCTCTTCTCTCCTCTCCGGGCTTCAGGCTACACAGCTGCACTCGTCCTTTTTTAAGAAACATCCATCCATTTTGGGACCTGTTTAACCAGACCAGCTTTCAGTGGCATGGACCATGGGGTGGGGCACGGGACAGGACGGGCATGAGCCGAGGCACCGAAGAACGTGGGCAGGGTGGAGGCACTAGAGAGGGCGGGGCATGTGGTGAGGCACTAGAGAGGGCGGGGGCATGTGGTGAGGCACTAGAGAGGGCGGGGCATGTGGTGAGGCACTAGAGAGGGCGGGGCATGGGGTGAGGCACTAGAGAGGGCGGGGCATGGGGTGAGGCACTAGAGAGGGCGGGGCATGGGACAGGGCAGGGCATGGGGTGGGGCACTAGAGAGGGCGGGGCATGTGGTGGGGCACTAGAGAGGGCGGGGCATGGGGTGGGGCACTAGAGAGGGCGGGGGCATGGGACAGGGCAGGGCATGGGGTGGGGCACTAGAGAGGGCGGGGCATGGGACAGGGCAGGGCATGGGGTGGGGCACTAGAGAGGGCGGGGCATGGGACAGGGCGGGGCATGTGGTGAGGCACTAGAGAGGGCGGGGCATGTGGTGAGGCACTAGAGAGGGCGGGGCATGGGGTGAGGCACTAGAGAGGGCGGGGCATGGGGTGAGGCACTAGAGAGGGCGGGGCATGGGACAGGGCGGGGCATGTGGTGAGGCACTAGAGAGGGCGGGGCATGTGGTGAGGCACTAGAGAGGGCGGGGCATGGGGTGAGGCACTAGAGAGGGCGGGGCATGGGGGTGAGGCACTAGAGAGGGCGGGGCATGGGACAGGGCAGGGCATGGGGTGGGGCACTAGAGAGGGCGGGGCATGGGGTGGGGCACTAGAGAGGGCGGGGCATGGGGTGGGGCACTAGAGAGGGCGGGGCATGGGGGTGGGGCACTAGAGAGGGCGGGGCACGGGACAGGGCGGGGCATGGGGTGGGGCACTAGAGAGGGCGGGGCATGGGGTGGGGCACTAGAGAGGGCGGGGCATGGGGCGGGGCATGGGGTGGGGCACTAGAGAGGGCGGGGCATGGGACAGGGCGGGGCATGGGGTGGGGCACTAGAGAGGGCGGGGCATGGGGCGGGGCATGGGGTGGGGCACTAGAGAGGGCGGGGCATGGGACAGGGCGGGGCATGGGGTGGGGCACTAGAGAGGGCGGGGCATGGGGTGGGGCACTAGAGAGGGCGGGGCATGGGGTGGGGCACTAGAGAGGGCGGGGCATGGGACAGGGCGGGGCATGGGACAGGGCGGGGCATGGGGGTGGGGCACTAGAGAGGGCGGGGCATGGGGCGGGGCATGGGGTGGGGCACTAGAGAGGGCGGGGCATGGGACAGGGCGGGGCATGGGGTGGGGCACTAGAGAGGGCGGGGCATGGGGTGGGGCACTAGAGAGGGTGGGGCATGTGGTGGGGCACAGGACAGGGCAGACCTTGGACAGGTCCGCCAACGAAAATGGGGCAGGAAGGTGTGCAGCTTCCTTGTAATAAGCAGATTATTCATAACTGCGGCATTTCACAGCTTTGTTGCTTATTTACTGTCTGTACAGAAGATGCAAAAACCATCACTTACACCTGACAAGGTAAGCTGGAGTCTTCACAGGGAAAAATAACCCCATATTAATCTTATGTATGACTCAGAACTCCCCCCCCCCCCCCCCCCCCCCCCCAAGTGTACCCAGTTCTCTGGCACATTCTATTATCCAGGACAGAGTAGTCAGGGAGCATTTTCTAAATTACTTTGCGCAATTTGCCAAGTCTGTTTTATCAGCACCGATCCCTCATTTACATTGCAAACAAATTATTTTTACTTGTTGCAAAGTCAACAACCACCGTTCTAACAAAAAAATTATGAAATGCTAAATATTGCGTGTGAAAATGTCAGGAAAACCGACGTGTGTTGCACTTATGTCCACCATAAGAATTGTATTCACAAAATTACCTGATGACAAAATTTATGTGAATAAAAATAATGTTTACGCGAAATTATCAAAGTAAGTTAAAAACGCGAAATTTAAGTATATAGAAAACAGAAAAAAGACAGAAGAGGGTATTTTACGATGTTGCTGCAGATCTTGAGAATTTGTATGGTTCAATATTTTCTCAGATCATGACCGGAGCAGCCACTGATGTATTTAAAAAAATGAACAATGTCACTTTCACAACTATATAATGTCAGTTTCCTCTGTATCTACTGGACCTTCCATTGTTATGCTTTGGCATGCATCTCCACATCCACACAGGTCTGTACATGGCAGTTGATCTCTTCAGCAGCCACAGGACTTTCTTGAGCAATCTGTGTTACAGTTGCATTTCCTAAGCTCAAGTAGATCTTCTGGAGCTGGTGCCTTAAGGCAGAAGACTGGCTTGAGTTTGTCTTCAACTGATTCCCCGCAGTAGCTTGTGGGTGGTGGAAGTTGGACAGGGTTTCTGTGAGGACTTCCAGACTAGTACCACGCATTATGCTCTTGATGTGTATGGAATTAATGACCCCAGAGTTGTACCTTCTTTTCCTTTTTGACCAAATAGTATCCACCGTTATTCTCGAATAGAACGCGCCCTGGCATCACCTGTTTTGTAGAGCAAACGCACACAGCGCTCCGGTACTTAATGTGTGAGTCTGAAGTTAGCAGATGCATCCAGAATGTCATTATCTGCTTCCTTCCATGAAAGCCTGGAAAGGGCTCAACGCGCCTTTGCCTGCAAGTGACCCAGCGGTGTCTGTTCCTTTGAAGGTTAGGCGCCCTATCAATGAATCGGCATGCTTCTTACATAGTTTTATGTAGTTCTCTTGAATGGAGATTCTTTCGCCCTTTTCTCTAATGAAGGTAGTTTACTTGGGAAGCTGAAGGAAGTTACCAAGTAACAGCACAAAGACATCAAGTATGTACAGGGAAGACATCAAGGATGGAGTCTGGGTTCTTGTGCATCACATCACATGCATTCAAGTTGGTCTCCTTCGTCAAGGTTGTGGCGACCCGCTGATGTATCTGACCACAGAATTCTCACAGATACATTAGAAATGTAATCTGCATTGTAAATGCCATTAAACATTGTAAATGCCATTAAACATATGGAAATGCCTTAACAGCAATTTCACGCCATGTCGTTTCAGGGCTTTATTATGTGCAAAGTTCCCAGGCTTAATTAACTATGGAATAGCAGCCTACAAACATCACAACAAGCGCTAATTTATCATTTCACATCTGAACTTGCATGTTGTTACCAAAAACAAACCTCCAGATATGAAGAAACGTCCCCTGACTAGAGAGCTGGGACACGGATACGGGAGGCGGGTCCGCGAGAGACCCGACTGCCGTTTGGGATACTACAGCTATCGCATACTGGGGGTGCGTGACACCATGCAAGTGTGTCTTCTATAACTGGGGGGGGGGGGGGCATTACGGAGGGGGGGAGGATCTTGCACCAACCTGCAGGGTTGTGGTTTTGGAGGCAAGAACTGACCAATCAATAAAACATATATTAGCATCATATCTCATCCCATATCTATGAAGCTTGTCTGGAACATTCTGCAGATGGGATCCGAGATGGAGCAAAGCAGGTACTGTAGACGGCCCAGGAGACATGGAGCCATGCCGGACTCTGTCTAGCAGCAGTGGGGGGGGGGAAGGCACAGAGTGACCCACCGCTGGGCTGTGAGGTGCACTTGGTGGCGGCAGAATTAATTAAGCGTGGAGCCTAGGATGCGACAGGGGTGGTGGTGGGGGGCAGGATGGAGATGCAGGAAGTGGCCGTCTCTTAATAGTAGGAATGTAAAATTTGGAGAATTTCTTAATTCCCATATGTTCCCGGTAATTCCCACGGCAACTTTAAATATTTCCAAAATTTCCCCGCTTAACTTCCAATGGATTGGAAAGCTTCTGGAAATTTACTGTCCCATTGCAACCCTAGTTAACAACGAATCACACAATCACTTCAGGTTAATGAGACAAAATCAGCATAACAAACACTAAGGGGGGGACAGTATGGATGCACAGAAATTTACCCAGCGCCTGCTGGAAAGCAGATAAAGGCCATTTCCACATCAGTCAGGATAGTCCAGCAATCCAGGAATTATTATCCTAATGTAACAGATAAAGTAAAGCCAGGGAATAGGAGCGTTAACAGAAAGAACCATCTGCAACAAGTCGTTCCAAATAATCTACCACTTCAAACAAGAATGTTTATTTAATCTGCTTTTGCAATGATCACATTATTACATTGTAACATAATGTTTGTCAGCCCATGCAGGCTTGTACCTCAGCCTCATGCTGCCTGGATAAGTGACTAGAGGATGGATGGATGTAAAATGATGTTTGTTGCTTGTTAGAGGATGTTTCCGGTAAAGTGGGTCAGACAGTCTTTCTTGACAGGTTTTCACACTCTGCATGAGAGGTCTGAGGTTTGCTAACAGGCCACACAGAAAATCAGGCAACTCCGAACAAAGCAATCATTTCCTCACACAGCGCTGATGCCAGGCGATTTTATCTTCCGATCCTCATTGTTTATGACCGTACCGCACTTCCCCTGCTGATTAATCAGGAAACAACATGAGTTTATATATTCAAGCACATTAACACCTGCTTGCATCTGTGTTTAAGTGCCTGGTGAACTAAAGCTGAACCGAATCCTGAGACTATTACGATCCAACTCAAGGCAGTAACAAAAGCGGAAAACACACGTTTAATTTAGAAAACTTAACGAAGCAAAACTATAAACATGGTCAAAGATCATTAATGGCAAACCGAGTTAATCAGAAGGATCGGAATTATGTGGTGTGTGTCTGGATGAGGAAGTGATAAGGTGCTGTGCAATGTAAAGACTGATGGAGCAAACGAACCAACACTGAGCAGGACTCCTGCCTCCACCCCTGGTTCAGGCCTGACAGATTTTTAAGAGGCTATGGCAGAGGAGGCAGGTAATAAGCAGGGAGGAGCCAAGTTATGGAAGGAAACAGAGGAGCCGCTGGATCGTCATAGAGACACATAAGGATGGAGGAGAAAGGGTCCAGTTCAGATTTGCAGTGGGAAGAGGATCTTCAAAAGGCCCACAGGTAAGTTATCCATGAGCCCTCGTATGGCTCTGAACACAGATCAATAGCCCCACTCACTGCCCCACCCTAAACCCCACCCATGACTCCACCTACAAATCACCACACCCCCACCAGAGAACTGTCCTTAGTGCACATGAGTGAGAATACATACACATCTAGACACGAACCTCTGAGGTCTCAAACATAAGAACAAAAGGAATTTACAAAGGAGAGGAGGTCATTCGGTCCATCAAGCTCGTTTGGGGCAAACTTAACTAATAGCTCAGAGTTGGTAAAATCTTATCTAGCTCTGATTTAAAGGAACCCCGCGAATCAAACAAGCACACAAGTCCTCCAAGATGGTGTCTGCCGTCACGGACCCATCAGGGACTGGGCCCAGAATTCAGGTGTATGCCAGGCACTCGGCCTGTCACCTCAAATCAGAACAGACAGGGAAGCAGGCTGAGCACTGCACAGCCACTGCTGCAAGGGACACGGGCCCGACCATGGACGCGAGACGCACTGATGCGTGGCGACACACAGTCTCGGGGGGGGGGGGACTCAGACACACCACGGCTGCTCCAAAAATAAATCTACCTACTGCGTCTGGCTCAGCCCAAGAGAGCAAAAGGAAAGAGGAACAGCCTAGCAGTTGAGGCCCATGCTGCAATGCACCATGACGTCACAGAGTCACAGTGGAATATCGCCCCCTGCAGGGCTGGAGTCACTGATGTAATCCTGATGTTCACATTATACAGTCGCCTCTCCAGATTCATAATTTAATGAGAATATTTTTGGACCAAGCATAAGCAAAAAATATATACACAATGCTGAAAATACATGGGATCACACAAGATCATTTTAATGTTATTTAATACTTGTTACAGTAAGTGCATCTCTTTACTATTAAAAGTTACTTTCACTAAGTGTCTTCAGTACGCTGACATCTTTGTCTCGACAACCAGCCTCATGTTAGCTGGGTCTGTGACCCCGGAATCTCACGTTCGTCACATTAACTTTTAAACTTTTCGGTGTTGTTATTTTTTCAGTTTTAATAATGTACCCAAGTATTATTTGCGAATTTTCACATTTGTGGAGATCATCCGTCCCTAACTCTCACGAATGTCAAGGGGTGACTAATTTACCCACAATTCCATAGGGTTCTGGATGCCCGTCACAGACCTGGTTTTTGAGACCAGATATCTGGCATCTGCCACCATGGTGAGTCTTGAGGAGATTCTTGACAAGTCCCATGCTCGAGGATGCCAGGGCCTGCTTTCAGAAGGTTCCTTCCCAAGGAACCATGCATCAATCCAGCCACAACCTGAAGGTTTAGCAAGTGGGCAGATTGACACCTGCACAGAGGATGTTGAAGCCTGGGTGGGGTGGGGGGGGTGATGTCACTGCCCTCCCCCCACTGTCCTCACCTGAACACAGCTCCTGTACATCTTCACTTGTGTGACCCCCCAGTAGGAAGTCAACTGGGGGGGGAAATCGGACACTTTGGACCCTTGCCTACCTGGAACTACGGGCAAAGGTGGACAAAATAAACATTGAATCGCAAATCGGTTACAAATCGATGTAAATGTATGACGATTTAAACCGGCTGATGTGGAAAATGAATCACTACTTTAGGAGAACTTCACGGTAATTTACTGAAAAACTGGTGTAATATTACATTTGATTTCAATTTCACATTGTGAAAATTCAGATATCACTAATATTCACGTCGACGTCAGTTTTTGGTTTGGACTGCATGCGAGATGGAGTCAATTTGAAATTGAGGACACCCCCCCCCCCCCAATCTTAAATCGGGGGTGTGGCAGTATTTTAGCTTCCCGGTAATCACAAACGAAAACGGCGAGAAAAGCACAGACAAGACAAACACTGCGTGCAAACATTATAAAAGACCGCTAACATACAGAAATAGCACAAGGAACAGGCTTCAGCATGTCCACCGGCACCACAGTGAGCTCAACTCACCACCGCCAGAGCGAAGACTGTTAAAAGGCCAAACCACGCTAAAAAGCGGCACATGCAAGCCTTAGTTTATTTGGTTTACGCTTTACATTCAGTGCACCTTCATAATGCATTCATAGAACATTCAGTGCACCTTCATAATGCATTCATAGAACATTTATAAGCAGCATGCAAGTACACTTTAACATCCTAACAGCTTTAGTATACATTAATAACAAACATTACATGATTATACAGTTATAATGTTTCTTTTTATTATTATATAATGTTTGTTATTAATGTATATTACAGCTGTTAAGGGATGTTAAGATGTAAAGGTATACATGTTTATGAACGATTTCTGAATGATCTCTGAATACTTAATGAATACAATGCAATGCAATATAAAAGCATTATGAACGTGCAGTTAATGTAGTGTTAACGTTTATTTATTTGAAGATTTTACTTTAAACAATATTTTATTCAATTTCAGTTGCACTGTTAAGAAGAGGACACATTCTGCAGTTTAGAAAGATAATGGAATATTTTTGAATAAATTTGTCTGCAGCTCATTCTGTAAAAAAAAAAAAATGTGATAATATCGTATCGTGAACTCAGAATCGAACTGAGAGTGTATCATTACATCCCTACCCTAATAACCCATGTTATTAAATACTACAGTACATTTTACACTGTACTTGGCATTTGAATAATGAATTTTGGGGGGAGGGACGGCATGCTGGCGCAGTGGTTAGCACTGTTTCCTCACACCTCCACAATTCGAGTCTTCACCATGACTCCATGCGTGTGGAGTTTGCATGTTCTCCCCATGTTGTCATGGGGTTTCCTCTGGGTACTCCGGTTTCCCCCTACAGTCCAAAAACAAGTTACCAAATTGCCCATAGATATGTGTGTGTGTGTGTGTGTGTGTGTGTGTGTGTGTGTGCTCTGCAATGGGTTGGCACCCCGCCCTGCCTTATACCCATAGGCTCCAGACCCCCCATGACCCTGAATAGGACCAGTGGTTTCAGAAAGTGGATGGATGGATAATGAAGTGGTGTTAGGACGTAGAGGCCTGTGTAATTTCCCATTTATAAGCTCAGATGGTGTTTGCTTACTCTCCTATAAACAGAAGAGCTGCACATTGCTCTGCTGAGATTTACTGGCCAGTGTATAATGTCCCCATAATCAATACAGATCGTCTTACGGAAAGGGGCTGTTAGGGGAGGCATCCCCTCACTCCGTCATGGGGGATAGCACGGCAAGCTTAACCAGGGCAATTACAACCATTAGCTTTCTCTAATTAATATCAGGGGAAGGGGGGGGGGGCTGGCTGTTTTTATTTAGGCTACCATTGATGGCACACCTATGCATTAAAGGCTGGCATTAAGAATGGCTCCAGTACATGTGATGCGGCAAAAACAGATTCATCACTGGTGCAAACAGGCGATAATGACGCTGCTTACACAGTGTGAATAAACCGTGTCCATCAAAGTGACTGAAGATGTTTGAAATGCGACGGTCATAAACAGCCATTCATTTTTCGTTTCTTTTGCACTGGGAGGGATTAAGAAAATGCCCCAGATGTGGGGGATGGATCCCGACCAGCCCAGGAGGGTGTCATCATGCATCTCTGGGTACCAGGACGGGACTGCGTACTGGGAAATGCAGGAGAGATCATGCATCTCTGGGTACCAGGACGGGACTGCGTACTGGGAAATGCAGGAGAGATCATGCATCTCTGGGTACCAGGACGGGACTGCGTACTGGGAAATGCAGGAGAGATCATGCATCTCTGGGTACCAGGACGGGACTGCGTACTGGGAAATGCAGGAGAGATCATGCATCTCTGGGTACCAGGACGGGACTGCGTACTGGGAAATGCAGGAGAGATCATGCATCTCTGGGTACCAGGACGGGACTGCGTACTGGGAAATGCAGGAGAGATCATGCATCTCTGGGTACCAGGACGGGACTGTGTACTGGGAAATGCAGGAGAGACTGGCTGAGCAGGACTCGAGACCCTCTTTGAAACTGGAAAAGCCAAAAGCAAAGCTGTAGAAGTGAATCAGATGAAGGGACCATCAGACAGGGACCATGATAAGCAGAACCGTAAACCCCAAACGGGACCCATGAACCAAGATTCAAAAGCAGGTAATGGGAAGATTAAACAAGCAAGAGCAACCTGCAAGAATGAGCAAGAAGGGTTACTGAGAGAGGTTAGAGGCTGATAGATGACTGTAAGTGCGGTTGTCTGCGGCGATCGGCCCGTCTGCGGCGGGCACCCCGTCTGCGGCGGGCACCCCGTCTGCGGCGGGCACCCCGTCTGCGGCGGGCACCCCGTCTGCGGCAGGCACCCCGTCTGCGGCAGGCACCCTGTCCCCGTTTTCTTTAGAAAATGGCCGCCTGTCCTGTCAGACTGACTGCCTGAATGCGCAGACAGAAAGACATGGATACTAAAAGCTGATCTAAAACGAGCTGCGATGCAGCCGCCCCCCCGTGCTTGGATATGCGGGGGAACACACAGTGTTTCGCACGATTTAAATTCACGGGGCGCACTGTGGCCCATTAGAGTCGCTCCGTACTCAGCGCTGGCTCCATTACGGGCAATTTGTATCTGAAAGATGTGTCCGGAATGACCGCTTCCCCACACCGGGCCGAGCCGTGGCATGGAAAATCGACCGAGAAGCAGAGGACAAGCGGAGGTATCCCCTCCCATAGCGGGAACAGCGGAGCAGCGGGAACAGCCACAGGGCTCATCTCCACATGTGCACCCTGGCCAAAGACCGCCTGCCTCTACCTCACATACGCTGCTGGGTGCCATTTTATTTATTCATCAGACTCTTCTATCTAAAGCAACATACACTGGAGACCGCAGGGTTAAGGGCCAGGGTATAGCTCAGGCCATAGATTGGTAGGGGCCAAAACAGACCCCAACTCCCTGCCTCCTAAACACACACACTCTTTCTCTCTCACACACACACACACACACACACACACACACACACACACACACACACTTATTGCATATATTCCTATCATTGTAGGGACTCTCCATTCATTTCTATGGGCATGACCCTAACCCTAACTAACCCTAACTTTAACCATGAGTAATCAAACAAAAAACAAGACTTTTGGCTATTTTAGTTTTTGGATTGCAATCACAGATAATTTTATATTTAAAAAATGAGGTTTATATTGTGGGTACCCATAAAATGTCCCCACAAACTAAAAAGTAAAAGGTTTTAGACACTCTGTACTCCCACAGCATTGTAGGGACATCCCTATCGTCCATATTCAAATCGACGCCGTTGACGACAAGCTGGCCTGTCACCGTGTGCTTTGCGCCGTCAAAACATAAACCACTGAAACTGCGCCACATGCACAACTGTACGAAACCTGATCGTTTGACACTGCGAAGGTGCGCGCCTATAACTATCAAGCTGATTGATACTGGTAATCACTGCGTCATGACTGGCTGCAACGCTCCCATTTGCTGCTGGGAGACACAAACTTTGCGCAGACTTGCACATTAGGATAAGTCTCAGTATTTTAGCTTCCTTGTCTCATCTCCTCCGTAAACTTTCAATGAGTAACTGAAACAGACAAGGAAGAAAACGAAATGCGATTGAAACGCTCCCTTAATTTCACACAATGGGTTTTAGCAGGAAACGTTTTACCTTTAATTTTACTCTGATGATCTTAATGGCTGCCAAATTGCCCATAGGTGTACTTGTGCGAGTGAATGGTGTGCGAGTTTGCCCTGCGATGGGTTGGCGTCCCATACTGTGCCCGTAGGCTCCGGGATGGGCTCCAGACCCCCCACGACCCTGAACAGGATAAGCAGTTTCAGAAAATGGATAGAGTGATGGATGATCACAATGTGAAACCGCTTGAGGATCGCTACAAATACTGGTAGGAACATGTTCCTACCATCCATACCTAAATCCAAACCCTTGGTTAAGGACCTTGTTCAGGGGCCCAATGGTGAAATTACTCTGCCAACCCTGGGATTTGAACTAATGACCTCAGTCCCAACCCATGAAGCCTCCCCCTGCAGAGAGATCAGAACTATAGGTCTAAACCAGTGCATCCAGTCATGCTGCAAAGGCAGAATCATTAATGCTGCAGGGACAGTAGGTGGCAAAATGAGCCAATGCTGGTCATTTGTGCTGGTTTCTGTCGTTTAAATTCCTGTGTCTGGTCCTACATTTTCTACCAAGTCACACAGACAAATCCCAATCTGGTCTTTGATTACTGCTAATAACCGCATATCAAAAAGAAGCTTTATGCTTTGAATAATTGAACATTTTTGAGATGCAAGGAGGGAAATGTTTGGCAAACACAAGAGTGCATGTTTTTTTCTATATACATACAGAGTTTGCACACAGAGAGAAAAGGATTTAATCAGTGCCGTTTGCCCGGGTTGCTGCGGAGGGGAGATAATTGGGTATTTATTTCATCCGCTGTGGGAGAAAGGAGCCCCCACTCAGCAAACCAAAAAAAAAAAAAAAAACACCTCTTTGCAGTGCCTGTAGAGGGGTGCTGCAATCGCTTGGCAGAAACAGGGTAAGGAGGAGAGCAGGAGAAGCAGAGAGAGAAAAACCAACGAAGGATAATGAATCTAAGCTTCATCAGCACCTGGAGCCTGCCTGCAGTGGCAGGCTAGAGGTCTGCAGTGTGGACAGTTCGCCACATTAGGGCAGGCGGAGGACACCTACCAGCAACGGGCTGTGGATGCTACCCTCCCAGCCCCCAATATTAATCCCCGGTTGCCGTCAGTGACGACAGATTCACGGTACTCAGGCATATGTCCAAAAGCGGTTCCTTTCTGGAAGCTTCTAATTAACATGCGCAGAGACACGGGCGGCTCTGACTCACGTCTCGGCGTCGCAGGCTGAAGCATCACAGCCCGGTAAAGCAGAGACAGGCATTTTCCTCCTGTGTACCTTCCCATGGCATGTCTGTGCTTGAGGAAGACGATTCCGGTGAATCGAAACTGAGGGGCTTCACAGAAATTCACCCGCAATTATACTTCAGTCCTGGTTATAAATACGACAACAAGCCATAACATTATGATTGCAAGTGAATTATCTTGAGAATCTTAAAAAAAATGGTGCATGTCAAGGTTATTAGGTTATATTAGGCAGTAAGGTGACCGTAAGGTAAATCATTATGGCCTAACGATTGGGTCAGAGCATCTCCGACACGGCCCGACTCGTTGGGTGGTCTCAGTCGGCCTGAGGGGGATCTGAGGAGCTGCAAACAGGGTGTAGGGTGGCCAGGAGGTGAATAAAGGTGATCCCATGTGATACAATCCAGCATAAGCATTATGGCGACACAAATGACAGATAATTTTGATGATGATCACAGGAGTAATGTGTCATGGCACACAGGGCATGACCCTTTTGCGACCCCCCCCACCCAACACCAAGTACTTGAAGACTGACCCCCCCAGGTCTCTCCTGTTGAAGCACTAATAGTATGGCTGTTCTTCCTCCCCAGCCCTCACACAGGGTCTCCCATCTCCCAGTAAGCCCTACTGACGGAGCACATGCTCCCTGCGGACTGCAGGGTGTCTAAATAACAGCGTGATTGGGGGGGGGGGAAGGGAGAGCAATCCTGACGCCATGGCAACAGCACTTCCCACGGTAAAGATTTCATATCTTGGTAACTTCGGATCACAGCAATAAACCCTTTCTGTATAGCTGCAAGTGTAGAAGGATGCAACATGCTTTTTGGAAATCAACTGCGCATCACAAACCCCACTGAAGGGGGCGCTCTTTGAGAAGCCTCCTGGTACCCTGATGCCAGAGTGAAAAACAACCAGTAGACCTTGCAAAACGTTCCCGTGCACGCCGTTAGGATGATCTAACATTTGGACCCTTTTTCCTCTTTTCCCAGCGGAAAGGCGTTGCTCTGGAGCCTGGGGGGCCCTCAGCCGCCGTGCCACACCCCGAGTGGATTCAGGGCGGAGTTACACCAGAGGCACAGGCGACGGCTATAATTCCTAGCGTGCATTAAAACCTGCGTCTCTGCATGGGGGATGTGCCGTTGGTAAATTAGCCAGCTGTTAGCATGCATGCAATTTGCACATTATCAGCACTGGATAAGTGGTCACTGTGCCGTTATCCAGAAAAGGGAAATGCACAACCATGAGAAACGATGACAAATAGGGAAGAGGGGCTTTAAAAACCCACAGGGGGCGGGATTAAAGAACTGTCTATCACTCCACCCTGCTCTCCATTGACTTAAACCAAGGCATAACTGACTAATCCTGTCCTCTGTGAGCTTCAAAAACACATCCTTCCATCAGTATGAAGATAAGGGGAAGTTTTTTGTTATTTCTGCAAGCACACATATATAGGATTGAAGTATGGGTTCTGAGTGTGTGGTCAGTCATTTCTTCTGCCTGCCCAACCCCCTCCCGGGGAACGTCCCCCCTGCAGTGCCACACACAACTGGGTCAGTACCTCCACACAACCCTACGGTCATTTTTGGTTATCACTACAATGAGTGCTTATGACTACCCTGCATGAGAAGCGAGTCCATTTAAAGAATGCCACTGTGTTACAAAACTGGTCTAATTTGCCCCATAAAGTCAATTTGTGTCCATTCTAAGGACTGTTTGTTATTGCAGCGGACGTTGCTTGTTTACATATCAATAAGCCCGCATTGTGTGAGTCAAACACAGCAGTAGCTAATCACGCATACAGGTATGTGTCAATGGTAGATAACCTCCGATCAGGTGACATTTCACATCTCGATGAGAGCCTCCTTTCCGCCGCTGTTCAGTTTCATAACACACCTCTCAAGCCACCTGTTAAAACAGCTGGCCGAAGGCTACAAGCTGGTCCTCACTGTTGCCATGGTAACACACCAGCGCAACACGTTCATGGCGTCCACACTGAACCCTGCAGGCCGGCGACCTTCCGTTTGCGGCGAGACAAATGCATCAGCAGACCAGCGGGAGGCTGATGTGTCTCTGCCTCTGGGGAAATGCCAAGCAAAAGGACACTATTTCTCTCAAAAGCCAAAGTCACGACACCAAAAAAAAATAAAAAATTAACACACATATCAGGTTAAGGCAAAGAGACCTTTATAACAAATACATAACTGAGCTTGTTAACCTGACGAGATTTGAGGCACTGATAGCGCACGGGGAAATCGACAGTGACATGAAAGAGGGATGGAAGCGTGGATTTATTCCCATTAATGTGATCAGTCAGAATCATGCTTTCTGATCATTTGGCTGCATATTCAGAAGCATGAAGAGCAACAGCGCCACGACGTGGTCACAAGAATCATTTCAACGCGCTCACTCTGTACGTCACAGCATCTGGAACGATACGACATCATCTGAAATCAATCATCTGAAGTGATTTGCGAAGCCTAACGTGCAAACTTGACAACTGCAATATTTGGGAGAATGGCAGGTATAAAAAAGCACGGTCTTCCTGTGAAATTTACAGCTATAGTAATACGACGTTATTTTAATAAATCTTTAGACCTTCGGAAGCTAAAATAATTTGAAATATATCCAGCGAATTGGTTGTGTCCCGCAACATGCAGTTGTTGATTCATGGCATTTGATCACGTACTGCCGCTTACAGGTCGCTCCTCAGACTTAACACGGAGTGTTTCAAACGTGTGTGCGGTTAAATAAGCCAAGTCGGGGCATGTTTGATAAATTATGAAGTCACCCAGTGGCAAAAAAAAGAGTTAAGTCCTAACTTATCAGTACCACTTTCAACATAACTGAACGTTTCACATGTAACAATCATGCTTAATAACCGAACTATCAGGACGAATTCAGAACTCCAGGACATGGGCTCCGCACTCACCTCGCGGGCAATCCGAGCGCCGGAAGAACTCCACGAGAGCGGGGGCAAGACAACCACCATTTTACCGAATGACAAACCAGGAAAATAAATGATAAGCCTTTGGACCAATCAAAGAACAGATATTCACACCTGTGGCGGACATAAGTGCATGATTGACATACGGGCAACCAATCAAAGGGAAATATTTCATAGCGTAAGAGACGACAAATGTTTGATTGACGGGCTTTCATCCAATCGGAATAGAGAACTTCTTGCCCGTATTTCAGGTTTTTCCTATATGTTTTTCTTTTTTTTTTTTTTTTACCTTTGATGATGAACCCGATGATATTTATTCTGGTTAATATTCCGGTAAGTTAATTTTGATTTCGATCGGCAGTCCTCTAATACGAGTTGACCAGACCGCTGTTTATTTAACTTTCACGGGCGCCGCCACCCCGTTTACAATAAAACGGTAGTGTTCAGTGTCCAAAATGCTCCGAAATTATGTGGGCACGCATGCGACACCGTCATTCTCCAAAAAAGTGGAAAACAGAGACATCTGACGTATTATTCTTTTACAATTTACGCGCGGACCCCAGGATAAATGTCACGATGTTTAGTAATTAATATTTCACTTACTTATTATATATCCATGTTGCATACATTATATATTAGATTACAACCATTTTTAATTTGTTGATATTTTAAAATTATTTTGGCAGTAGCGCGGTAAATACTATCTGGTTCTTTTTATTTGTATTTATTTTAGTTTTGTGACAATGTAACACTAAGTAACGTCTCAGTTACACTAGGACGTCTCTTTATTCTTGCACACACCTACCTGGCTGTCTGCCTACCTTTCAGGCAATAAAGGTAGGCAGCCTGAGTTAATCTCCCAGGCTGGGTAGCAGCTGTTCTGAGGCGTTTTTGGACAGATCGTTAGTAAATCTGCCTGTACAGTGACTATCTGAGGAATGCAGGCAGGTCCGTTTCACTCGCTTGTGATTACAGGATTTAAATGTCGATGATGTATTTTTAGTGCTGTATTCAATAACACCGCATACATTAGGGGATGCGTTTCATTAATATATGCTGAATATATGCTGTATATATAATAATCATACATTTATTATTTGCCCTTTTGTTTATTGACAACATTAATGACAGGGAATCTGAGGTCTTACCTGATGCTTGGGATAGGATGTTTAAGTTACTGCAGTCCTTAATAAAAGACAATTATGCGTCATTAAGCACACATAATCATCGTGTTAAAATTTAACCTAACCTAACGCAAGGGCGGCGCTATTTACGAAACCGAGACCGCCACTAATCATTGAAATAGAGGTGAAATGTGGAACATCTTAATGGAATTTGCGAGTAACTGAAGAGTATGGTGGAGTAAGGCAGAAATCCAGTACCTATGTTGTGGGGGGGGGCGAGGATGGTTATTGCATGTGGATTTTTCCTAAGACCAGCACAGAAATCAGCAAACCATTCTGCCAGTGATTTTCTGTATTTCTTTTTTACAGACAAAGTGAAGGCAAAGCTCCTGCAGAAAGGAGAAACGCTGCCACATAATTAAGTGAAGCACGTCTAAAACAGCAGGTGGCGCAGCAGTTAATGATTGAGTGAGTTCAGATTTCTATGGAGGGAATTTGCTTCTGTTGATGACCCTTCTCCTGTTTGCAGACACCCTGAGAGAGGCTCCACAGCAGGGAAGGAGAGCCCAAGCGAGCATTACGGCACCCCCACCCTCCGGCAGAGCCGGTGACACGCCGACACCACGTCCTCCCAGCACCCAGCCGCCGCGCTGGACTTCCTCCAGATGAAGCACCTGAAGAGGAAGCGGAAGAGTAACTACAGCGTGAAGGAGACGCAGACGCTGATCCGGGAGATCCACAAGCGGCGCGACGTGCTCTTCTCCCGGCAGCAGAATACTGCCATCAATGAGCTGAAGCGGCGCGCCTGGGATGAGGTGGCCGACTGTGTGAACTCGCTGGGCGAGGGCGAGCTGCGCACGGCGGCTGAGGTCAAGCGGCGCTACCTGGACTGGCGCGCGATGATGAAGAGGAAGCAGATCCGGGCGGAGCTATCAGGCCTGAAGAGTGAGTACGACCACTCGTCACCGGATAATGACAACTCGCTGAGCGGGGACCAGTCTGTGGACCTGAGTGGCTTCCCCAAGGATTCTGCCTGCGACTGGCATGACCTGCCGGACCTAGGAGAACCCAGCAGTCACCCGTTGTCCAGCATCAAGCTGGAGGATGAGGAGGGCAGCACCTACAGGGTATGTTACTTAGCTTGAGGGTGTCTGGTGTGAGTGTCGCCCGCTCAGGTTGGAGGTGAGGGTTGACAGGACGTTCTATGGTGTTTTGCAGCTGGATGGCGAGGCTGGGGAGGCGGATGGCGAAGGGGAGGATGAGGACGATGACTGCTTCCCCTCTGTCCTGCCCGATGTGGAGCGCGAGAGCCGCATCCCAGAGGTGTTCGCCCACATCGATGAGTTTGGCATGCTGAGTGCCACCAAGCCATCCGTTGCCAGAGACCTGGGGGCGGGCTCGGGAATGGGTCTCGGGGCGGGTGTGACCGGAGTGGGCGTGTCGAGTGTGGCTGGTGCCGACGGCACAGGCGTGCTGATTGCCCTGGAGAGGCAGCGGCTGGATCTGGAGAAGCATCGGCTGCAGGTGGAAACGGAGCGCCTGCAGGTGGAGCGGGAGCGCCTCCTGGTGGAGAAGGACAAGCTACGTCAGGTGGAGGTGGAGCGGGAGAGGCTGCAGCTGGAGAAGGAGAGGCTTCAGGTGGAGCGGGAGCGACTTCGGCTGCTTATGTTTCAGGCAGAACGGACACCGGCCCCGCCTCCACCGCCACAGGCCACGCCCATGGATTGCGAGAAAGATCGCAAGCCCTGGCAGCCCGTGGACCTGGAGGCGGAAAAGCTGAAGCTGGAGAAGGAGCGTCTGCAGCTGGAGAAGGAGCGGCTCCAGTTCTTCAAGTTCGAGTCGGGCCGCTTGCAGATGGAGAAGGAGCGCTTCCAGGTGGAGAAGGACAGGCTGCAGCTGCAGAAGGATGGTCAGCAGTTGGCCCTTCATCAGGGCCACTAGGGGGTGCTGTTGGAACAGTCTGGAGAGGGGCACAGAGTGCCAAGCCCACCTCTTTGGGGGGTGGGGTGTCCAGTGGCAGTGAGGCTTGGTGGAGCAGGAGGGTGGGACAGAGCAGGTACAGATGGATGTGCTTCGTTATTTTGATGTGACAAGCCTGGTCCTAGAGAGTTCTCTGCTCCATGTTTCTGCCCTGGAAAGGAAAAGCATGTTCATTTCAGGTTACTGGTTACTTTTCCTTTCCAAACGGTTTGTTGTGGGGGTGTAAGGGGGGCATCACTCGGTCATCCTTAGAGTACACACATTCCTCTGATGTGCTGACTGTTGATGTGTGAGAATCCTGCGGTAGTGAAACCTTTTTCCCCCGTCTAGAAGTTAAAAAGCAGAAGTAAAGAAATAAAATGCGCATTGTATACATGTATTATGTATGTAGTATGTATAATATATATGCACCTACATATGTCATACATTAAAAATGTTGCAGCCGTCACCCGAGTACGAGTTAAAGTTTAGCTGTCAGTGTGTTGTTACCCTCCGTGACCTAAATGAATGACAGGTGCTGTGTGTCTTAGTCTAAGTGCCGCATGTACGCGGAAAATCAAAGCTGGTGTGGAAATACTGTCATTTAAGGCTGTGTACTGTGTGCGTGTTTTAAAGAAGAATCGCCGGGTATTTCTTTACAGTTTGTGAAAGTTGTAAAGTAATTTTCTTAAATGTTGATAGGCGTTACCACTGCCTTAATTACATTTCCTAAGTAAAGAGTTTAACGTGGACTCTGATTGCTGTGTATTTTATGGTAGAGAATAAAATGTTATGGAGTGATGTATTTGACTGCTTTCCGTGTATAGCGTGATGTATGAACATTTCCTGCAAATCATAATTTGAAATGAACATTGCATCGGACATCCGCACAAACACAGCGACATTTTTAATAACAACCTTCATCGCTAAAACTGTCGGGTTGTGAATTAGGCCGTGATTATTTAAATTAATTATATAAATTATACAAGGCTGGAGATTCTGGAGAAATGTCTGTGTGCTCACCGGAAGACGACATAGACCGGATTCCATTGGCGTCGGAAGTAGTCTGACTTTGGGAAGGACAGAATTTCACAAGATACGATGTGAGAAAGATTTCAAAATAATTTTAAAATAATGATTTCCTAATTGGGGGCAGCATGGTGGTGCAGTGGTTAGTACTGTTGCCTCACACCTCTGGGACCCGGGTTCGAGTCTCCGCCTGGGTTACATGTGTGTGGAGTTTGCATGTTCTCCCCATGTCATCGTGGGGTTTCCTCCAGGTACTCCGGTTTCCCCCCACAGTCCAAAAACATGCTGAGGCTAATTGGAGTTGCTAAAATCGCCTGTAGGTATGCATGCATGCATGCATGCATGCATGCGTGAGTGAATGTTGTGTGAGTGTGTCTTGCGATGGGCTGGCCCTCCATCCTGGGTTGTTCCCTGCCTCGTGCCCATTGCTTCCGTGATAGGCTCCGGACCCCCCGTGACCCAGTAGGATAAGCGGTTAGGAAAATGGATGGATGGATTTCCTAATTTAAAATAAGACTAGCACTGTGGGTGCATGTTGTTTCACCACTAAATATAACTAAAAATACATTAGTCATGTCCAGTATGCCTCTTTCCCCTGTGTTCCGTGTGGTGTGGTGCTAACAATCCACACTTGTTCCTCGTTTAACCCTGGCTCTCGTTTCAGCCCTCGTGTGGACGATCCCCAGGTGCCTCTCGTTTCAGCCCTAGTGTGGACGATCCCCAGGTGCATCTCGTTTTAGGCCTCATGTGGACGATCCCCAGGTACCTCTTGTTTCAGCCCTCGTGTGGATGATCCCCAGGTGCCTCTCGTCTAATCCTCATCTGTGGTGTATATAGTGCCTCCTCGTCCTAAGCTCCCCAGTCTGGTCATTGTATTGTTACGCGTGTGATCCTGCTGCTACCCCCTTGTTACCCGGCGCCCTGTGTTTCTCCCCTGCTTTCCCTGTCTTGCTGTCTTGTTTTGACTCCTCGTGGTCTGTTTCCTTTTACCTTTTGTATTGTCTTTCTGTGGACAAAATGCAGCAAAGCAGTACTTGATTTCGTCATAAAATAATGCTTTTTTGTGGCACAGAATTGATTTTGTGCACGAAAAGGAGCGCTTGACGCTTGGTGCCCCAGAATCCCCTGTGTGGCAGCTAGGTGTGTGTGACAAGCTTCATGTATACATCACTTAGGCCTACAAGTTTAAACTGCAAGTGTTTTGCTAAGCATACAAGTGATCTGCTGCATATTTTTGGAGTTAGGGTTGCGGAATGTGGCAAAACACATAAATCAAATTTCCACTCCAAACCATTTAAACAATATCAGTTAAAATATCATAATCTATAATAATGTAAAGGGCCTATATCTTCAATTCTTCAGATTGATCTGCCAGTGCTATGCCCCCTCCCCCATGATTTTTACAGATGGCCCCTCCAACCTCCACCCTGATGGGTAGGTCTTACTGCTGGCACCTCCTGCTTTTCTTAGCATATGATTGATGGTCCATCGTTTTTTAATTCCCTATCACCCCGGAGAAGTTAGTCTGCCCCTGCCCTCTAGGACACCAGTTTGTACCTTTGCTTGTCACTGGGGCTGTAGCCTCAAATGTCTGCCAACTGTACCCTGGCTGTAGGTAATCGTACCTTTTTTTAGGTACAGTACAGAGATGGACTCTGGCCCTTGAGGGTACTGCCCCAGTGACAAGCAAAGGTACAAACTGGTGCCCTTTTTATGGTGGTGTAGGTAGCAATCAGTGTTATAGCTAGAGTTAGGGTTGCTAATCAGGTTAGAGCAGGGCTTAAGGGTAGGGTCGCCTTAATCGGAAATCCCATGGGATCGATGTACTTGTCCAAATGAAGGCTTTAGGGCTAAAGCAAACCCCTTCAGTAATTCCTCACTAGGATTTCTCACTGCATAATCATTTTAGATTTTAATACTTTTTTCATTGCATTGTTGCATTGTTATTCAGACTATATTCTTCTCTAGATGTAGTAATAAATAAAATAAACCGGGGTGGCAGGGGGATCACACATAACAGCACAATGAACACAGCGCCTGTACACCAGCGCTAACCACTGCAATCTAACCAGAAATAAGCACATGCTTCTAGCCCGGCGCTCTGATCCAACGCACAATGGGGATCCGTGTAGCTAATGTCAGTGTTTTATTTCGCTTATGATAGATTACCTGTTACACTGACTTTCTTCTAAAAACACACCCGCCATCCCATGATCATTAATTGCCTTCTCTTGTCTCCAGTGATAGATGATCATCTGCCCAAAGTGAATATGGACGACTGTGGTGACTCGTTCACTACAGCTGGCGCTTAATTACAGAACATTGACAAAGTCTTTTAATTGCCGATGTTGCTGTACCCTCTGTTAGACACACGATTTTACAGGGGTGGGGGGGGGGGGGAACCTGTTCACTTGATCTGGTTTCAGTTCAGATCCATCAATGGTGAGAGAGCCTGGCTTGAAATGCGTGACACTAAATTGATATATTTAACTAATGAGTTTAAATTTTGAAAAGTGTTTCACGGGGGAGGGTTTGCATTGATATAACCCACTACAGCAGTATAGAAAGTTACTAATACTTTAGAAGGCTACTTCTTCTGGTATGCGAGCCAGGGACAAAAATCCACAGGGACTCAATCGCAATTACAAACCCAGCTATAGAGGTGAGCCTGAATGCCAATGAGCAGCTTGTGTGTCAGCTATGGAAGGGATCAGACCATCAGCCCTACGGGCCAATAAACAGACACCCAAAGAGGCCAAGCGGCCAGTGGCCGAGTTTCAGGCACAGGTCACAAAACATGCAGAATTATTTCATGTGTCAATGTGAACAGTCTCAGAAACCGTAACAGCATGTGACAAACTCAATCAGCAGAGGATCAGTGGTCACAAGGACTGAGTAACTGGGAAAACCACCCAGTCAATCCTCAAAAATGGTGACAGAACTCAATCAGCAAATAGGAACATTGGTCTCAAGCTGAAGCTCATCAACGAGGAGAGGTGGACTGGATAGCTGGTAAAGAACATAGAAGTACAGTAAAGCCTGAAATATGATGAAGGAACTCGATCAGCATCACCACTCGACGTTCCCATATTCCAAGATGATAATGTACCCATAAACCATGAACAGATCAGATCGGTTTCATGAGCACCGGGATGAAGTAGAATGACCTTCCCAATCACCACAGACAAACATCGCTCAACATTAATGAGAAGTTCTTAACCGCAGTGTGAAGTTACATTTTCACCTCCTTCATCCCTCAAAGACCAGGGGGCCTATCTTCTTACATAGTGGCCCAATATCCCAGTGTACCTTGCTCAGATCTTGCATGACAGCATTCCAAGATGGACTGAATGTGTTCAGAAAGCCAGTCCTGGCCTTACTCATCAGATACTTGATATTAATGCCCTGCTAGGTGTCTCCATATTCCTGTCCACCCGCTGTACTTAGATATGTCATCTGTGTGATATAAATACACTGAGATGTCTGGCTGTTTCTCTTAATTCTGAATTTGCCTAAGGGCTTGTCTGCGAGTTCTACTCACAGATGACATATTTTAAAGGATAATTCCTTTATTGTGAGAGAAACATATGTCACATCTACTATATGTTTACTACTGCTGAATGTAAAATGAGAGTCTGTCTCTGCGAATTGGGTTCTTGCATTGGGCTTGTTTTTACAGTAAAACCATCTTGTAGCCAGTTAAGTTAATATTGTTGTTACTACATTTCTCTCTGTGCTGAGAAGCATTTTTCCATCCAGGACAGACAGGCGGTGCCAGAGAAACCACAGGTGGGGACCACAGGAGAATGGCACTTAAGTAAGTAATTTTCTGTAAGGTGTGTCATCAGGGTCTGTGAGACCTTCAGCTAATGTCTGTAGGTCTGTGAGATTCAGTGGGGACATTTGGTCCACACAATGTAATACATGCATGAGTCGGGCACCCTGTGAGGTCCGTTTGCCCTTGTGTCAGACCATCAGAGATGCCTCTGTTTTAGCAAGTCTGTTTCGTTTCGTCGCGTTCCGAGTTTCCGGTCGAGTTGCGGTTGGATTTTTCTCAACCGACTTGTTCAAGTTCCAAGTTCCAAGATTTCGGGTTCCAAATCTTTCGGGTTCCAAGATTCCAAGATGCAAGTGGAAAAAAATCAATAGACCCATTCGGTGTCAGTTGAGTTAAGAAGTGTTCGAGTTCCAAGGTTCTACTGCGCAAGAGTTTGGGCATTTTTAGTATATTAATTGCAGTGACAAATTTTTATAGCTTTGAGTTTCCCCTTGTGGGGACCAAATAGGTGGTCCTCACAATGTTAAAAATGCAAGTTTTTATCACATTGCGGGGACATCAGGTCGATACAATGTAATATATACATGCTCTCTCACATATACACACACAAACACACACAGCATTATGTGGCCCATTCCCAGTCAAAAATGCACAAAACACGCCTATGTTGCAATATATATTTTTACTAGAAAAAAGTGGCTGAAACAAGAAAGTCCAATTAAAGCCAAAATGAAAAGCCAGTGAGGTTAGTTTACAGATAGAGGTGTCGGAACCGAAAACACGTGCTCTCTCCCTGACTGCGCTTTTTGTATAACTTAATAAACACTATTATCGCCTGAGAGGAACACCATGTCACAGATTGTTTCGCAGTAATATAAGCACCTCTCACGTCCTCGCAGGAGAGGGAAAACAGATCGTAAAATGTGAATTTTGCCCTCAGGGCCAGGAGATTGTCTTCTGATGACTCAGGACCGCTGGAAATGTCCGAAATAATAACAGACACCGCATTCTCTCCAAAGGAAATGTAACCGCTTGTGGATAAGTGGATTTCAGAGTACTGTGTTTCTAAGTGCAAGTGTTAGGAAAACAAATCAAAAGGCATACAGGAAGAACACAGTGTTAAAATATAATGGCCAAAGCCGGACACTTCTTTCTGACCGTGGCACTGATTACTGCGACATTGTCCGCATTTCATATGTTTTTTTATTATTAAAAATTATTTCAATTTGAAACTCTAATACGGTTGCTTTAATGAAAAAATAAAACTTTCTATATTTTTCTTTCTGATTTTTTAAACATTTTTATTTACTTTTTACACCCCTAACAGCTGAAACATTAGTAGTCCCCCCCCCCTCCCCAAAAAAAAAGAAAGAGGATAGTTAGACTACGGACATTAAGATATGTGCACTAATCATACGGATGTATCTGCTCGCCTCAAATGGTACGTTAAAAAAGCATTTGATGGCAGAACCGGGAGGGCTGGGTCCCGTCAGACAGAAGCGTGTGGTTCTGCTCCACGTTAAGCATGGACTCGGACGGACGCACGATGTGCCGGTGCCGCGACACACCGATTCTCCGTCCATTTATATATATGTACAGAATTGTGTATATACTCTACCGTTTCAAAAATGTCCTAATTACAAGTGGTGTCTATACATTGTATTTTCATTATTGCGATGAATAACTTCCTACATGGTCGTAAAAGAGAAACGTCCTTATATCTATGTATTTACATTGGTTTAAAAATCGTCCGGTTCGGTTACTGACGACATCATACTTTGTATAATATCATTAGTACCTTTCTCCATATAACTTATGTTTTGTAATATTTCTTTCTGGCTCAGTACAGTGACGCTTTACGTCTGTCAGTAATAATTTTATGAATGCAATTAATTAACCCCCGAGACACTGGCCGGTGTTACCCATGTCAACAATGGATAGTCGAAAGCTAATATGTTCTGGCTGCGGGGATCACAGCCAGGTGTTTGACAAGCACACTCACGTAACAGTTAATGGAAAACGCTAATTAGCACAGTTTATGTTTCAAGTACAGTTTAGTGGTCTTGTAGGCGTGTCCCTGCCCGTCCTCCAGCAGGCGGCGCTGTCCTGGTTTTGGGCTCTCTGCCTGGAGCCCAGAGCTCAGCTCATGCAATGACTTTGGCCAAATAAAGTCGTCTGCAGGGGGCGACGGCGCATCTAGGACGTGACGCGGTGAAAGTCAGCTTTTGTCAGTTCTTGTTTGTTCTTGGTGGTCTGTGCTGCATTGACTCGCCTGCCGTTCATTCCCGGCTGATGGTCCCCCTCCACTCCTCATTCTCTCCAGATTTCATTAACAGACGTTTTATTGGTGGGATTTTGCTCAGTATCTGTTCCCTCGCTCGCCATTGGTTCGTTGGACTGACGGTTGTATTTGTGATAAGGCACTGGGGTGTTTTTTGGTATTCACGGCAGCTCAGCGGACACCACGGCCAGACCTGGGCCCTGACGCAGGGGGTGAGCAGCGTGTACGGCCTTGGGGCAGTCGGGGGTCAGGACGCGGCCGTTCTCTCCCACGCTGCCTGTGATCGACAAGCGTGCCTTGTTCCGCATGGCTTCTGTGAACGTGAGCTGGAGGTGTGGCCAGGGTGGGGGAAGGTGTGGCCAGGGTGTGGGAAGGCGTGGCCAGGGCATGGGGAAGGCGTGGCCAGGGCAGGGGAAGGCGTGGCCAGGATGAGGGAGGGTGTGGTCAGGGAGGGGGAGGGTGTGGCCAGGGAGGGGAAGGCGTGGCCAGGGTGAGGGAGGGTGTGGCCAGGGAGGGGAAAGGTGGGGGCCAGTGACAGAGGAAAAACAGGAGAAAGAAAGTCTAAGTTTCCTTGTATTTCTACCTTTTTCTTTGAAAATACACTGAAACATAGAAGTGCACAGAACACACATGAACAACAATGCATTCTCACGAATGCACGCAAACCGCACACACTCGCATGCACACGCACACACACGCGCACACACACGCACGCACAACTAACAATTAACGAATGAGGACGACAAACAGCAAAACGTGAGGAATACAGATTTTAGACATCTGCATTTTCTGATGATACTGGAAATCCACGCTTTTTAGCCATAATGCTGCTGCTGGTTTGTCATAACGGGGGAAGCCGTCACCTCATTGGAGTTTTATAGATGCTCTTAGGTTTACATCTGCAGGGTTTTTTTTGCACGGGACAGTAACCCTTTACATGAATGTCTTGCTGAGTGACTTGGGGAGGTTCCTGTACGTCACTACAGAATAAACAGATGTCATTAAGTGTCAGTAAAGCACTGTGGGTGAATCACAGCAGGCTTCAGACTGTTCTGAGCTTCAGAGAAGGTCTCAGCTGTTCTTAACCACAAACACAAAGTTAATTCATGTCTGGTTACCACAAAAGGGACACATGCACTTAATGAGTCCGGCCATCTGTTACCCTTTACTACAAACAGTTGTGACCCAGCCAGAGAGCCTTATTGACGTTTAATAACACTGTGTGTGAGCCGTGCTTACGGTCACTAAATCAGCCCATGAAAGCAGTCAGCAGCACTCTGATGTAAAGCGTCTGTGTGTTACACTGTACCAGCTTCCGCTTAGGCTTCTCTCGGGTACAGGGGCGCTGTAAAGGGGGGGTAAACGATGACGATTCTCGGGGCCCATGACTGAGAGGGGGCCCAGAGAAGCCCCCAATAAACTGTGTTGGGGGCCCTGTCAAGATTCTTTTCATGGGGCCCAAAATCCTTAGCAGCACCCCTGCTCGGGTAAACTCAAGTCCGACCCAAAACACCTTTCTGTTTGACTTCGCTGTCATTATTATTATTAGTTTTATTTTGGTCTTGCATCGCGGCCCATCGGGACGGATGCCGTATATTTCGGGCCGGTGCGTGCCAGGTCGTACCCAATGCAGGTGCCTGTGAGCCAAAGTCCACAGCGGACACAACCACAAGCAGCCAAAGGACAGAACGAAAGCCGCGCTAGCAAGTCTGCCCCCCCCCGACAGCTCAGGAGGAGGGCAGCTCAGAACGGAAAAAAAACCGAAAAGAACCGAAAGAGAAACTGAAAATAAAACACAACCTGAAAAACGAATCAGAAAACAGAACAAACATGGAACTTAAAGACAAGAAGCTTTACAACTCGCCACAAGACGTAGCTCTATGAATAATGCACCACCCCACTTACTATAGGAGACCCTAAATCCTACCCCTATATCTTAATACTCTCGGTGCCGTACACGTTGTACCCTTCTCTATAAGTGGCTAAGTTCTGGGTGCTCTGGGAGAGATTGCGAGCTGGGCTAAGATTCTGTTCGGTCGATTCCACCTTCATTTTCTTGGCTTCAGCTCTGGACTTGTAACAGAACTCAATGAGGGCCACGAGCATGGCCAGGCCAAGCCCCCCCACCAGGATGTAAAACACCCCAGCCACGTTGCTCAGGCTGAGTGCCTGGGAGCTCTTGTCCTGGCGAGAGACAGGGAGAGAGCCAATCAGGAGGGTCGACAGTGGAGGGCGCGAGCAACACATTAACACAGCAGAACAACACTGAGTCATTCAGACGTTAACTACGCACTACTGCACAATCTGCCCCTACTTACAGCCCCCTCTCACAGTTCTATTACTATGACAACACACAAAATGGCTACAGCACTTTGACAACAGTTTCAGTGAGAAAAGTTTGAGCATAAATGGAATCTTGATGATACAGCACGGGCCGTTGGTGAGCTATGTACGAACACCCTACGTCTACATGTGATCCTCCTGCTCTCTCGCTGCTAGTCATGTCTGGGTAGAGCAAGATAACTTTGCACTCTGTCACTGGAGTTCACATTACTGCTGTTTTTTTGCGAACGGTTTGTTCATTAATCTTGTTAATTTGCACAGCATAGTGACTGTTAGTTAAGCGGGTGCTGGTCTGTATTGCGTAGCAGAGTCAGCCTTAGCTATCAGGGATGCTAGTGTTTGGTCTGCGTGAGGCCTCGTGGCAGGACTTAGGCCGTAAGTCACGCGTGTTTATGGGCGCACTGGCCCCTCATAAACATACACGTCTGTTAACACACACATGCAGCTGGAAGCTTCTTGCTCTGACACCTCTCTAGCCCTGGCGTGTGCTGTGAAGCTCTCTGGCTCCCTCTAGTGGTGTGGGAGTCTTTGCGTTTGCAGCAGTGGGTCCCCAGACTGTGGCGACTGACCTTACTTCCCGAGTCCTTGGGTCCACATTCTCCTTTATCGTACCACCATTTGTTTTTCAGCTTGTCTAAGACGCCTGATTCACTGAGTTTCAGAACGGCAAGGTTTACGGGGGTTCTTCACGTGGGAAATAACATAAATAACATCATATGACATGTTATCTTATGTTATTGAGTAAAAACTACACAGATCTGCAGTGCAAAGTGAGCGGAGTGCAGGCGCCAGCGGTCACACGGCCACTGGAGGTCGGGCCGCGGACGCGCGGCTGGGGCCTGCTCCGTCACTTTAAGCAACAGGCGCATACTGCGGTGGCCCCCGCTGTGACAAACGGGGGCAGTTACTGTGAACCCAAAACTATTGGCCATGGCCGCCCTCCCGTAGCACTTCCATGCGGATGAATACGTCAGCTGTCACATCCTGAGCTTCCCTGCCGAGGTCCGTGTCCCTTTCTGAGGACACAACGAGGCTGCGACCTCCTCATGGGAAATCAGCTGTCATTCGGCGCCAGTAAAGTGAAATAAACAAAAATAGCGACGGCACGGGTGTGGCAGCGGCTGCTTAAGGCCCCTGTCTTATCGCAGACGTGTTGAGAGCCGGGGGTAGAGCGAGACAGGCAAGGGGCGAATATTTTTGCTTTGACAGTAACTGCTCTCCCTGTGATGTTTCCATGGTTGCGTGGGAGTTCTGAGGGGTGTGACCACATTGGTGTGGGCGTGACCACACCCGTGAGTGGGCGTGGCCATTTTCAGTGTGGGCGTGGCCATGTCAGGACATGGGTGTGGTCAGGGCAGATGCGCTGGTTGCCCGTCGACATACTGTTTACCCGCATGTGGTGACATAGAGGCTAACCTTGGAGTCACTTCCTCCGCTGCCACATTCGCCCTTGTCGTACCACCATTTGTTTTTCAATTTGTCCAACAGGCCTTGCTCATTCAGTTTTAAAACTGCCAGGTTAACAGCATTTCTTGAAACGATAAAACATATTTTGTCAGAAGATGAACAAGTCATCGAGGATAAAGATAGGACAGGAGTGGACAGCTTTGTTAGTGTCACCCTACTCGGGATAAACCTCTCTTGTCCGCAGGTTGCCAGCGGTGACTAACGGCCGCCGGTTCCCCCCAGATGCTACAGCGGATTCCCCCCCTGCGATTTTGTGCCTGTGAGTCTTTGTTGCCCCTGCTGGCCAGAATCTACCCTTGGGGGACAGAAACTGACCATGTGATTCCAGAATGCAGGTGGTCTTTGCCAAGCCGCTAAGGCAGGTCACCGTTGGTGTCTTTCACATGCGTGTGTTTGCATGTTTTGGTGCATGTCTGACTGCAGCACCTTGGGTATGATTGCTGGGCCAGATCGATTGCGTGAGAGAGGTTTATCCAGAGCGAATTGTAGGCAGTGTCAAAAAATTAATCTGCAACAGTAAAAACAATCAAATCATGTATTTTGAGAAAACAGTACAATCGGGAAATTCCTCAGGCTTAATTAAAATAAATTAAAACTGCATAACACCAGCGTTGTTTTGGCGAGTTTGTGTCTCGCTGCCGTGCAAACAGCAGCGCTGCCTTTGGCCATGTGATCCCTGCCTGCGTGTCACTAGCTGCGCGTGAGAGCAGAGTGACGAGTGACAATAATCACTAACGTCATGGACCCACCGACAGCCCCCTGTCTGGCGTGGCCTGAACCCGCAGCCAGCTGTAACCACGAGCCTAAGACAGTCTGGGCCGCTCCGGCCCCCCGAGGGTGACAGACTGTCTGTCTCACCAACCGAGTGTGACCAGGCTTATGCACGAATGGGCTTCCCCTGCGTGAGCTCGAACCCGGCTCGTCATTGGTCCACCACGAAGGGCAGGGCATTGGAGCAGGAAGAGGATCCTGAAGGGTGGGGTGTGGGGAGCTATGGAAGCTTAAAAACATAAATCGGGAGGCAGTTCTTACAGCAATCTGCTACCGGGAGACTGATCCAGCTGCGGTATTTATCATCATTCGGTCCATGCACCTGCATGGTGCCCGTTGACCATGATACATAAAGTCATGGCCGCTGATGAATATTATCTGACCCCCCCTCCCTCCCCCCCCACCCAGTAACACGGGCAGACCCTGGGGGAGGGGTTGGGTTGGGTGGGGCGGGGTCACTGGCGTCAGGCTGGGGCTGCGTATCTGCACGGCGTGAGCGGGTGGCACGAACGCCTGCGTACGGCATGTGCAGGGAGGGAAACGGCAAATGAAATCCTCCTTTAGCTTGATGAACGGCCGTGGTTTTACCTGGGGGGTCTGAACCTCCTGCAAGATAAAAGAAGAGAGAGACAGACAAGGCCCAGGGCACTGTGCCTGGCGTGCACGCTCGTGGGGAGGTGGGCCGCAGGAGGAGAGAGGCACATCAGGGTAGGTGGAATACCATAACAACAGGTGAGGCATTGTTACACTATTCCACCCACCTTAACTGTGAGCCCTTGGGGGTGGCAATGCCGTAGCCCTTGGAGTCCAGGTTGCCCCCGACCTTCATGGTGTCGCAGGGCTTGCGCTGCTCTGTGTACTCGTTCATGGTGGACTCCAGCAGGAAGGCGTACTTCCCCTTGGACTTGCGCACACGGGCCACGCCCTCCGCCGTCGTCTTGGTGAACACCGTGGGCTCCGCCGACTTCATGTAGCTCCACATCTTCTCGTACACTGCTATTTTGGAGCGCTGTGGCGGGTGGGGTGGGGGGGGGGGGGGGCACATCATATTATTAATCAGGATATGAACCATGTTACTGCTTTGTCTTCATTCAAAAAAAGTGATGCTCATTATTTTAAATAATTAACCATTAATGATAAATCGCTCCTTCATAGTATTACCCTAAAAGTCAGAAGGCTAATTACAAATACTGGTTGTTTGGTTTTGTATACATTTTCACAGATGATCAGATATAGGGCTGTACTTTATGTGCTTTTGTTTTGACGTAGTTAAAAACGTTCTGGCTTCTCCATCGAGCTTCTGCGCGCCGTGATTTAAAACGTAACATTAACATCTCAATCATGCCTAATTAATGCTGAGCCTCCCTGCACAGAGAGGCAGCGTAGGCGGAGGGTGAGGACGACCAGGGTGGGGTAACTCTCAGCTGGAGGGTGGGGGGTGGACGATCATCTGTCTGTGGACAGAGGTGGTGGTGTGGGGGGAGATACGGTATATTTGTTTGCCTTGTCCCTGTTACTGTGTTCTGTGGGCATTTCTTTAGGATTTTCGTTCATTTATGCTCTACTCCTGCATCCCCTCTACCCTGCCCTGTGACCCCCCCCCCTTTGCCCCATAACCCCCCCAGAGCAGACTTAACGGTGGCAGGCTCCTTTATGGCGGTGGAGGTAATGTAGGTGCTGACAGCCTGAGAGGCGCTGGTGGCCTCCAGTGAGGAGAGACAGAATGCTTGGCAGAGTGTGACGGACGTCGCCGCGAATGTCAGTCACGTCTATCCCGGCCACCTCCCAGCCGCCCCGAAACAGGCTCCATCTTTCAAACAGTCTGCGGTCTGAGACCGCAGATGGAGTCGTGAGCCACTAATACCGGCCCTTTCATCATAAAAATCCCCCCCCCCCAATCGCGCTCCTGACCTCTCTGCCCACTTGAGAGCGGCCCTCGCGCCCACATGCACGACCCGGGGTGGCGAGGGGGAGCGGGACCGCACGCGGTGTTCTGAGAAGCCGGGATCATTAATTAGAGTGAGGCCCCTTTCCAGCCCGACGGATCTCCAGCAGCACGTCATGCCCAGCTTCTCGCTGCAGATGCCAGCCCATAAAATTCACATTAACCCCACCCTCAGCATTGCGGCTTGGCAGCGAGGATCGCGTCACACACGCAGGCATCTTTACCCTCGTTGTGTTTGACTGTATCTGCGTATGTCTTAGCATAGACGTACGTTTGATTATCTTTATGCAATGCATTTGCATTTGGGCTCCTAAGGCCCCCTGCTGGCAACAAACTATCATTACACTAAATATTAAATCGACACATTCCTTATTTAGGAAATGCTGAAGCAGCATGTTCTGCTAAGCAGCTAGCTACCTCTGATCTGACATCATTTACAACCTACTGGATTTTGAAACATCTGGGGGGGGGGGTTAATGGGGCCCCAGAATTAACAAATTCAGCAATGGTGAGGAATCACAGAGCCTCAATGCACCTCCACACTCTCCACATTCTCCGCACTCACCACACTCACCGCACTCACCACACTCTCCAAATTCTCCGCACTCACCACACTCACCACACTCTCCACATTCTCCGCACTCACCGCACTCACCACACTCTCCACATTCTCCGCACTCTCCGCACTCTCCGCACTCACCACACTCACCGCACTCACCACACTCACCACACTCACCGCACTCACCACACTCACCACACTCTCCGCTCTCTCCGCACTCTCCGCACTCTCCGCACCTACCACACTCACCACACTCACCACACTCACCACACTCACCGCACTCTCCGCACTCACCACACTCTCCGCACTCACCGCACTCACCGCACTCACCACACTCTCCACATTCTCCGCACTCACCACACTCTCCACACTCTCCGCACTCACCGCACTCACCACACTCACCACACTCTCCACATTCTCCGCACTCACCGCACTCACCACACTCACCACACTCACCACACTCTCCACACTCTCCGCACTCACCACACTCACCACACTCTCCACATTCTCCGCACTCACCGCACTCACCGCACTCTCCACACTCTCCGCACTCACCGCACTCACCACACTCACCACACTCTCCACATTCTCCGCACTCACCGCACTCACCGCACTCACCACACTCTCCACACTCTCCGCACTCACCGCACTCACCACACTCACCACACTCTCCACATTCTCCGCACTCACCGCACTCACCACACTCACCACACTCTCCGCTCTCTCCGCACTCTCCACTCCCTTTACTGTCACTCCAGAGCTTAGATTTTCATTACATCCTCCTGGTCTGACGACTTCAGGTTTTCATGCCTCTTAGAACCTGAATCTCTATCAGAACCTGCACGCCTCAGAATCGCCGCAGTCTCACCCTGAAGAACTCCTTGGTGGAGCCAGAATCCAGGGTGCCGTAGGCAATCTCCGTCTGCTTGGCCAGGTCTTCAGCGCTCTCGATGGGCGACACCATCCTCTCCACAGTGAGGAAGGCGGCCAGGTTGGCCGTGTAGGAGGAGATGATGATGAGGGTGAAGAACCACCAGACCCCACCAACGATCCGGCCAGAGAGAGACCTGAGTGTGAAAAGTGCTCACTGTCAGCACGAGGGACCATGCAGGACTGCTTCTCCCACTGGAGCAGTGACTGGGATTCCTGCGCACAGTGAGAATGGTGCAGACACAGTATACACTGCGCGTGTTGTTGCGGTTCTTTGTAGATCGTTTGGGAGTATATTTGTGTGTTTTTTTTTCAGTCTTCGTGAGTGTTTATCTGTCCTTGTCACTAAAGTGTTACCGGCATTTTCTGTCCGCATAGCTTCACAACGAACATCAGTTGTGGAGCAAAAGGACAGCTGTTCCTGAGCTTCGGTCACCAGTCAGGACTGGGAGGACTTTTCAGCTTTTTCCCGTTATCCTGTTATTCCTGGTTTCTTGCGCTTCTTCCAAACTTCGCTTTACGCGGTTCAGTAGGAAGTTATCCTCTGGTAAGTAATAGTTAATTTAGTTATTATAAGGGTTTAATGTTAAATGTTTTTATCTCTCTGACCCTATCGGATAACTAAAAAGATCTGTTTTAATGCGTTCACTCTGTTTTATTGCACTCAGCACTTTGTTGTATAAACTATAAGTTAATTTAATAAACTAAAAGTTTAATACTGTCAATAAATATACTGGACTGGGTGTAAGGGATGGGGTCATAGTGAGATTAATTAAGTGAGTTAATTATGGTACCAGCTCACTGTTGTGTTTGCAAGATGTTTGCGTCCAGTCGGACTTCACCGGCAGGCGATTTCAGCTGGTGGACTCACTCATGGTCAAGGTTCGTGACCTTGAGGAGTAACTGACTCTCATCTGACTGACGCACAGATGCGAGAGGGAGAGACACATGAGGACATGCTAGCAGGTCACCCTGTGCACGGCCTTTAGCCCCTGCAGCTCCTCACTTTCTGCGAGATTCCGGAAGATTCCATTTAAGCCTCTCCTCTCCTGGCCGCCCTAAAACTATGCATACTGGCTATATGCCGTAATCTCCGAGCCACGCAGGGAAGCTTCATTTCCCAGGAGAGGAGAGGGAACGAGAGATTTACAGGAGATGGAAGAAAGAGTGATAGAGGGAGGGATGGTGGAGCTGACAGGACCCCTGCCACGCCCCTCTGAGGTCACCTTGGAAACCTGCATCTGCATCTCCATGCCGCTATTGATGGAAAATTTCGCATCCCCTGTCTGTGTCGGATAGTGCAGCGCACAGAACACACGTTTCTACACGCTACATGCACTTTTTGGAATGATTCCATCCTCCCTGTTGTTCAGACACACACATTAAATATCGCCGCGTCATCATCTCCCAAGAAACAGCGTCAGAAAAGCTTGTCCCTGATTACATATTATGCTGATAATGGGCTCCTTAACTCACTAATTAATAAGGCAATTAGAATGCATTTAAATGAGCGTTAAGCAATCAACAGGAAGGTGTATCGTAATTTTTGTGACAGAAGTCATATTGAGGTTGTCAACAGGATGTGAAGGTCATGCTGCCATCTCCACTGAAGCCACACACACACACACACACACACACACACACCCCTACCTGTATTCATATCTTTGTGAGGATCGTACATTCATTTCTATGGGCAAAACCCTACTCCCAACAATGACAACCTTAGCCCCCACCCAGCCCTAACTTTAACCCCCACCCAGCCATAACCATGAGTAACTTTTGGCATTTTGCAGATAAAATTGATGCTATCCTTATGGGGACCGAATGCACACACACAGAGACACACATACATGCACATATGCACACACACAGACACACACACAGGATCAGCCATTACCATTCTAATGCCAGCCTGCTGTTTTGCACTAATCCGTTTCACACCAGGGAGCTTCGAGTCCCTTTTGCGCTGATCAGACGTTATCTCCCACAATGCACTGCTCTAACCCTTTCCCCCAGATCCATCCCCGGGGGGCATCTTCACCTGGCGTCCCCCTTCCCCTACCCATTACCATGCAGACCTATCACTGGCACAAGGGGCACATGAGGCATCCCGAATCATTAATTATTATCCAAAATGATGTGGTATTCTTGGGTCCCTTGACACAGTAATTAACCTTTGTCTGAAGATCCCTTCTGATGGTCTCAGGCATTGGCTGAGTAGCATAGTTGCCCCCTAAACAGGGGGTTCGAATCCTGGCCGATACCAACCAAATTTACGGAGCGCTTACTACCATTGGGCCCTCGAGACAAGCCCTTTATCCCAGTCGTTCCAGGGACTGTTTAACGTTCTTTCTGAATTGCATGTCCTTTGGATAAAAGATAAATAAATCAGCAGAAACCAAACTGTTATCCTCACCTTCATGGAGTAAAGGAAGGTGATGGAGGAAGGTCAGGGTGACCCTGTGATCACCTCAGAATGGAACGGTCATGCATGTGGCCTCCAGGGCTCCAACACACCGAGAGACAGACATGTGGTTGGCCGTAGCGTGGCGGTGTGCAGGTTACTGTCTGGCCGCCTTTCAGCGAGTGTCCACCGGGTGTCCTCAGTGAGCCAGCATTTTATTGTATCCCCTTCCTCCTTGGCTGAAGACCCCACCATTAATTTTTCACCAAAATGCAATCTGAGCTTATCAATAATATAAGACCTTATTCTTATAAAAACTAAAAATAAGGGTAGGCTTTTTGAAGGTACCGCATCACGGATTTATGGAACATGTTCCCGCAAATGCAAGCCCGAGCAGACGAGCTGAGGTGTGACCCCTCCCGTTGGGTTGGCATGTCCAGTGCCACCACCACTTTGTCCCCTCAAATCATGCATGAATTAACACCCTGCTGCCTGGTTGGGTTTCAGGAATCTGAACCACTAGACTCGTGGACTGAAGTTCTCCTTCTCCGGGTCCAATGTGACGTGGATCCAAAGAAATTGCTGTCATTCACGTGATGTCGCCATTTACGTCTGACACCAACACCATGTTATGTTACTTAAATACTGGCAGCTCTCGACAAGCATAAGCAATTCGTCCCACAAATCCTCATGTACATTATATTTTCCGTAAGTCGGATTTACCTTCCCATACCATTCAAGACACCTTATAGCAAAAAAACACAAGCCAAAAATATACTAAATATACCAAGAGCACATATTAAATGGAAAGATGAGGTGTAAATTTACTTACAGGTATATGTTACCTGTTTTCCTTGGTGCATCCATAAATTCTGTGCATATTTTTTGCGTAAATGCAGATTTAAGTTGGTTTTACGTAAATCAAGACCTGCCTGTACAACTGAAATGTTAGCTGGACTTTCTGCACGTCAGCATCTGCCTGATGATTACGACACCAGGAAAAGAAGAGGCGAGCGTCACCTGGGGGAGATGTCGCAGCCCTGCTGCATGAAGGCCCCCAGCGAGAACCAGAGGCTGTTGAAGATGCCGAACTCGTTGGGTGGCTGTTCGCCGGGCTGACCGTCGCTGTCCTCCTCGGGCTCCTCCGTGTGCCACTCGTAGGGGCTGAAGCGGCTGACCAGGAAGAGCACCACGCTGACGCCGATGTAGGCGAAGACGATGCACATCCAGATCTCGTAGGCAAGCGGGTCCAGGAAGGAGAAGACGCCCGGCTTGGACTTCTGCGGCTTCTTGATCATGATGGAGATGCCCAGACTCATGAAGGGTTTGGAGAAGTCGATGACCTCCTCCCTCACTAGGGTGATGGTCAGGGGGGCCACGGCAATCTCTGCTTTCTGGGCAGCCGGTTGAGTTGGGGGGGGGAGGTGGATAACAGAAGAGCATCTTAAAGTTTACAAAGTACTTACACAGCCTTTCCTTCCCTAATTATTCACCAGGTTCAGACAGATTCACAGAGGGACCACCTCGTCCCCTTCCCCCAGTATCAGCCCCTCTCCCCCCATAGGATCGCCGGCCCGATCCCGCCTTACCCCGTACACCAGCTCGCCAACCATGCCGTTCCAAATTTTGGTCTCGGGGTCTCGGGCACCGTACTTGCCGTCCGGCACGATGGAGATCTGGTACTTGATGCCGATGTGTTTGGCAATCTCGGAGGCCAGGTCCACGCAGTAGCCTTCGTACTGGTCGTTGCCCTCAAACATCTCCCAGTTCTTCTTCAGCATCACGTACGGGCCCTCCTGCAAGGATAGGGGCGGGCTGTGAGCCTCTCACTGCAATATCCGCCCTCACCTCTGCAGCCCCCCCCAGGCTCAACCCCCCCCACTATTCCAAAGGGCATCACAGATGGACAGCAGAGATAATGCCGATTGATTTAAAAGCTGAATGCATTTGGACTTTAAAAAAGACACACCAGCCATTTCAGTATTTCTGGGATATCTGCCCCATAGTCATGCCTAATGTAACCATGCAAATACCCAAGTTTGGGGTTAAGAGAAACATGAGGAGACCGTCCTCATCAAGCGGAGACTCCTCTGAGAGCATCCTCCATGTCTGCCTGTTTGCCTTTATAATAGCATCACAAAACATGACGCAGAAATATTAAATATGGCCTCAAAAGCTAAGGCGATATATAGCTCACTGATGATGTCCAACACTGATAGATGAAGGCATGGTGGAGGTATGGTGGAGGAATAGCAAGGGCATGACCAGGTCATGGAGGGGGCATGATGCGGGAAAGACGGGGGCATGAAGGCAGAATGACTGGGGCATAATGGGGGTATGGCGAGGGCATGATTGAGAAATGGGGGGAATAGCAGGGGCATGACTGAGGAATGGGGGAATAGCAGGGGTATGATTGAGGAATGGGGGGAATAGCAGGGGCATGACTGAGAAATGGGGGGAATAGCAGGAGTATGATTGAGGAATGGGGGGAATAGCAGGGTTATGATTGAGGAATGGGGGAATAGCAGGGGCATGACTGAGGAATGGGGGAATAGCAGGGGTATGACTGAGGAATGGGGGGAATAGCAGGGGCATGACTGAGGAATGGGGGGAATAGCAGGGGCATGATTGAGGAATGGGGGGAATAGCAGGGGCATGACTGAGGAATGGGGGGAATAGCAGGGGTATGACTGAGGAATGGGGGAATAGCAGGGGTATGACTGAGGAATGGGGGAATAGCAGGGGCATGACTGAGGAATGGGGGGAATAGCAGGGGCATGATTGAGGAATGGGGGGAATAGCAGGGGTATGATTGAGGAATGGGGGACTAGCAGGGGCATGACAGAGGAATGGGGGGAATAGCAGGGCCATGACTGAGGAATGGGGGAATAGCAGGGGCATGACTGAGGAATGGGGGGAATAGCAGGGGCATGACAGGAATGGGGGGAATAGCAGGGGTATGACAGGAATGGGGGGAATAGCAGGGGTATGATTGAGGAATGGGGGGAATAGCAGGGGTATGACTGAGGAATGGGGGAATAGCAGGGGTATGACTGAGAAATGGGGGGAATAGCAGGGGTATGACTGAGGAATGGGGGGAATAGCAGGGGCATGACTGAGGAATGGGGGGAATAGCAGGGGCATGACAGGAATGGGGGGAATAGCAGGGGCATGGTGGGGGCAGCAGGAACGGTGCCAATCCTTGGGTGACTGTCAGTGCTGTTTCACTTCTGCAGAGCGGCAGAGGGCTGACAGCACATCTTATGACATTCTGTTTTTTATGGGGGGGGGGGGGGCTGCTGAGGAGAGAAGCTGCAGGCTCGTCGGGGAATGCCAGGCGGGGGGAACGTGGCCTGCTGGCCAGAGCGTCCCTCAGAGGAGCACGGCACCGTTTAAGGACACGTAAGGCACAAGCCCGCATGGCTCGAAGGCGGCAGGTGAGGCATCCCAAACAGAAGCTTTCTCGTGGAACCACACACAGGATGATTCGCTGCACGTCTGGTTGAACAAATCGAGCAGGCAAACAGGGAACCCACAGGGGATTCTGGGAAGTGTGGCATGCAGACCCGAGCAGACTGTCCCATGGGAGTTGCATATGAACTTAGGATGGCTTGCTGACATTTGGACCATTTAATTGACTAACGGCGTGCTTGGTCTGGGTGAAGTGTGCGTCTGGTGGGGGGAATTATTGACCGGCACCGAGTGGCCCTGCGGCGTTACTCCAGTGATCCCCGGACCACTCCTCTGAGTAGAAACATGGGCTAATGACACTAATTAAGTGGTAGGTCAGAAGCAGCCATGCATTACGTCACTCCTGGGGTTCCCGAGCGAGCAGCATCAGTGCCAGTACCCAGCATGGTCCAGGGAACTGCACATCTCACCCGGAGGGTGTGGATTCAGGTCCTGGGAGATTGTGATTGTGCTACTCCAAGGAGATACACAGAAGGTGTAAAGAGAAAGGGTATAACAGCAAGCCCTCAGGGATTGGAACACTCACCCTGACAGGGCATGTGACCTTAATCTGCCGGGCACCTGCTGCCCAAACCCAGAGATTTGTAACCTGCTAGCAGGGAGCTGCCTATTGGTCAGTCTGAGACCCCTCCCCCCAGGGTTGTTCCAGGTTCCCTTGGCACCATCAAAGAAAACAGGATGACAGGTTCAGAACACTGACTCCTGGTCGGGCCCCGTCGTCACGCATGGCCTGGCAGCTTCCGGCAAAGTCCGTGCAGTTAAATGGGTTTGCCGAAGCCAATGTTCTGCAATTCAGAGATGCTCGGGCGACTTGAACAGGAGATAGAGAACAACATTGTTTTCTTATTTTAAGAAAGTTACAGTTTTTATTTAGGGCAGGGAGAGTGAAACTGACATCATTCAGAAATTCTGAGGACAATTTTTTACAGAGGGGGACAATATTCATGACTCAATTTAAGAGCACGGTAACGGGAAATAAATTTCCCGCTCTCTTTTTTTAACGATGTGTGTCAGGAGCTAAGCTACTCGGAAGCTCATCCACAGGTTAGGCTAATAAAGACTTGATGATGTCTCCCTGCTTCAAGGCAGCAGAAAGGTCAGGGTAGGACAACGACAGCTTACACTGAAAAATAAATAACATACAAACAAAAAACACTGCTGAACGACAGACTGCACAATCAGAAAACAGGACAAATTAATAAACTAATACATTTTTAAAAATAAAAAAATAATAATAAAAAATTAGGGTATCTGCCTGCAGAGGAAAGGTTTGAGATTAAAAAATACAGGCAGTGGTGGATCTTGGAAAAAGAGCATCAGTTAACTGTCAGGTGAAAAGGCTCCAGAACTGGTTTCCACAGTGACAGCGGTTATAGGACCCACACAGCTACACACCCACACAGCTACACACCCACACTGCCACACAGCTACACACCCACACTGCCACACAGCTACACACCTACACTGCCACACAGCTACACACCACACTGTTACATTCCCACACTGTTACACACCCACACAGCCGCACAGCCGCACAGCTACACAGCCGCACAGCTACACAGCCGCACAGCTACACACCCACACAGCTACACACCCACACAGCTACACACCCACACAGCCGCACAGCTACACACCCACACTGTTACACCCCCGCACAGCTGCACAGCTACACACTGGGGGGAGAACCTCGAGGGCCCATGCAAATACTGTTGGTATCCACACTTCATCCGGCCCTTGTTTAAAATTTCAACGACACGATCCTTCAGTTCACTCCACTGTCTCACATGCCTGCCTGCATACTTCTGTCCAGAAGATGTCAAAGGTGAACCATGACTACGGCCGCCTGGAGTGGGGGGCCAGGGAGGGGTGGGGTCCCACGGTGCCTTACCATTATTGTCGTCACCACAACTGTCCTGTTCTCCAGTATTGAGCTGTCGTTGCCGAAGAGAATTTCACTCTGGATCAGGACCAGCTTGTCGATATCATTCCAGTAGCCAATCTGGAGGGAGGTGGGGGGGTCGGGTTAGCAGTCAGTCAGTGAAAGGCGGGACTCTGCTGGTGCTTTGAGGCATGGGGGGGGTGTGTGTCAGTGTGAGGTACTATGGTGTGGCTATCACTGTAGGTACCGTTGCCACTGAGCCCCCATAGCACCAAAAACTAAAGAAATAGGTGAAGGAGGGGAACTGTGAGGTGCACGTGGCTTCCATAGGGCGATTTTAGGATTTTTAAAAGGGGGGGGGGGATCTAAGAGGGGTAATTATTCATATAGAAGGAGAAGAAGCCAACCTTATTATTAGTCAATGATATATTTGGAATAAGTGATTGACAGGGGAGGAGCCAATGAGCTTTCAGCTGGGGTCAGCACTGCTGTGGCCCCGCCCCTGTATACGGCGCTCCCGAATCTCTGCCGGTCACCGATGACTTACTCACTTAAGCCGCTGCCTCTCTCGCCCGCCGACGCGCACAGGCCTTAGCAGCGGCATTAACACTCGCGTTTGGCCATGGCAGATAAGCGTGCAGCAACTGCTTCCCAGGGGACACTAATCAGACACTTTCAGATGCTGCAGCGGGAACCGTGGCCTAAAAAGCCACTGCTCCGTGCACCGTTCCAGACGGACCTCAGCGTTTCCATCCTCCCCCGTAAAGTGCTGAAAGGTCAAACGGCCTATTCCTAAAGGAGCTCATTAATATGTAAGGTCCGGGGCCCTCTCCCTGGCTGCAGAATGCAGCTCTCATTGTAATTCCTCAGATGAATAAAGGAACTGCTGGCAATGGCAGCAGCTGTGGCATTATGAGTCCTTAACTACTCTGCCACCTGCTGACCTATTTTATGTGAGAGTGACATCTGCGGCGCTGCTGATGCGAGTGTGCTTATAGGCCTCTGGTGTTTGTGTATGCATGCTGCATGCCCACGCTGACTGGCGGGGGAGGGCAGGCGGGGAATAAAGGCTTTCTGGCTCTGCCATCTCGCGTGGAAGGGGACTGACAGGAATGACAAACTGTCACACATCAAGGACGAGCAGTCCTGTCCTTCAGTAGCGGCACTGGTGAGGCGTGTGGCCACAGCATGAACCTAAACACACCATGGGAACTCGGGCTGTTTTGTAGGTTCAGCATGCAGCTGGAATCGAATTCCAAGGACACGAATTATGACTGACGTTGTGCTCATTAGCTAAACGTTCAAACATTTATATTTTAGTTTTATTACTGTATACTTTTATTCAGACAAATGTCCGTGGGATTTGAACCGGCAACCTTCCAGTCACAGGCACACTGAGCCACGCACTATCACAGTCGAAATTTTATTGTACAGAAGTGGAGCTTGAGTGGGGGGGAAAGGGGGTAGGTGGGCCATTCATAAGCGTGGTTTTGGGGCCACCCTTTGAAATGTGCCTCTCAAGCCTCCGTTGTGAAGATGCCGACTTCCACACACCACGCCCACTCACCCTGCGGGGGCCGTTGCTCCGGAGCTCGAACACGTCCATCGTGTAGTTGACTCTGCGCCCATAGTGGTCAAACTGCACATTCCCGGTCAGGCCCTGGATCCTCACCTTCACAGCGACCACAAGAGTGACACTGTCACTTACAGAACCACTTTGGACTCTCTTATTTACATTTTTATTTACTTAACAGACACTTTCGTCCAAAGCAACATACCTTTAAAGAAAGCCAATGGGGGCTAAGTGTCTTGCTTAGGGACCCAGTGCCAACTCTGGGATTTGAACTGGCAACCTTCTGATCACAGTCCTAACACACACCCCCCATCTACCTGGGCTATCACAGCGTCACCTGTCTGACCTGAATCACAGCCCGTTCCCCCACCTACGGCTAGAATCTCCTCCTCTCCAGTATCAAGTGTGACTATTACAACTTACCCGGCAATATTTCCAATCTAAGCGAAATTAATGAATAATTATCTTTTATATCTAGAATTTAGCCATATTTTCTGTTCCAGCCATTTCTTTTTATTTCATAATTACCGAGGATGACATAACTGGTACGCAAACATGCATTTTCCTTAAAAGCGATACGTGAGCCGATTGATTGTCGTAACAGCATAAATGCGTCCTTATGCGCATTCGCGCTGCTATGACAAGAAATTACTGTGCATTTTAACCTGCATACTGCAAATGAAGTACAAATTAGCATATAAAGGTTAAAATGCAGAGTAACTCCTTGTCATATAACAACTGCACATAAAATGCACATGGAAGGTGAATGCGTACTTGCTTACAACTTATGCGCATTCCTGTATGTCTACTTTAATGCACTGTGAGGACTTTTGCCTTGTGCTGTCTCTTCCCGTCGCATGTTACAGACTAGATGGTGTGAGTAAGTATTCCTATGTACTGATGTGCAGGATGAAGAATGCTGTTCTTTGAATCACTGGGCAGTGCCTGTACCTGCTCTCCTCTTACCCCCTGCTGCTCACCTGTTTCAACGTTCGCTCCATGTCAATGCCCTGGTTCCAGGGCGCTGCCGGATTGGCCAGACAGTCGCCAGCGTTCCCGCGCCGAGAGATGTCGATCTTCTGCCTCCGCAGGTTCCGGAAAGCCTCGGCCATCACCAGCACGCCGTCGTAGGTCAGTGCCGAGGTGTACTGCGTAAGAGGAGGGGGATGTTCCTCGTGAGAATCCTGCCCAGGGGTCCCATCATCTCAAAGACCATGAGCAGGTGACTTACGGGTGAAGGAACTGTGCCAGAATGCTACACACACAGGTGATGCTCACTGCTGAATCACAACCACTGAGAATACTGTCAGCATGCTTGTCTCCTCCCTGTCATTGCTATGATACTGTCATGAGCACAAGAGCTGTTTCATGCTTAGCTGCAGGTCTGTGGAGGTTGCTTAATAAATTCAGATAATTTCATTTGGGAAACATTGATAACCCTTTAAGGAGAATTAGGCCTCATAGAAGGAGCTGTTAACTGTCCCCGGTGCCTTGATGAGACCGAGCTCCAGCGACTCCACCTTTAAACAGGGATAATTGCTGTTTAATACGCAGTGGACCATATTAACACAGAGTGTACACGGTACCCAGAATCCCCCTCAGGATCAATGGGAACCGCAAGAGGCCGGGCGGCGTCGATGCGGGGGAGGACAGCCAATCAGAGCCGTGACAACCAGATTATTATTCAGAGGATGGTGTTCGGGGGAGGATCGATGGTGGTGCATCGAGGCAGGCTTGCTGATGTAGGCTTGTCCCCATCCTCTCTGCAGGATGCACTGGGAGAGGGCTGGGGCGAGGAGTGGGGGAAGGGGTTGGGGGGGGGTGACTCCCACACTGAGGGGCAGTCTTAGAGCAATCTTAGAGATAGAGGTCATCTTACAATAAGGCTGTTAAAGCAGCTCTTAATGGCCTCTTTTAACACCATTATCTTAAAATAGACTAAACAACACCTTTGAGTGCTAACATTTCGTGTATATACACATGCATTGCTGTCGACACAAACATGTAAACAGGAATCTATAAACACACGCGTCTCTTCCTGCCTACCCGAGGTGATTGTATAATTTGACCCTTGGTGGGGGGGGGCCAGCCCCCACATAGGGCTGGCACTTTCAATCTGAAGAAATACGGTAAAATACTTTTTTCATACGGGCTGAGATAATAAAAAGGCTGGCTAATGTGTCTCTAAATGGGGTCTCGATCTGCTCTCCACACAAAGCTCACTTCCTTCTCTGAAGGTGGGATTCAACCCTCTCACTTCATCACAGCATAAGTGTGTCCACGGCTCTGACCAAACAATCCCTAGGAATCATATCAGAGGTGAAGCAGCATCCTTCAGGAATCAGCAATCTCTGGCCACAGAGGATTCTGTGTACAGTGGCTCCGAGTGGTAACCTGCTGCAAAGAAGGGTGCGGCCACTTACCTTGGGCGGGCTCTCGGAGCCAGGGTACTCCCTCTGGTCGAGTTTATTCCAGCGTTGCATGAGCTTGATGACCTTGGGCGTGCTGAAGTTGACGAGCTGGAAGCCTGTCACGTTTGCCCCGCCGTGCATGAAGCGCTCCAGAGAGATGTCTTTGAAGCCCTGGGGCCGGAGAACACAAGTGAGTAAATGCATCAGCGTCGGATTCACCGAAGCATCTGAAGCAGAGACACACTAGAGTCCTCTGAGGCTGCTATCTCCCTTAGACCCTAACATTACAACCTAATTGCCTACTGCGACGACAAATTCATTTCCTTCCACGCTTAAATCTTGCTGCAAATGATGTCCCTACTCAAAGTGCTCCGATTCACCCCCTCATGATGGAGAGCAGACTCGGCCGTCCCCAGCAGCCTTGACAGCGCCTCTGGGGAGCAGTAATCATATCGCCGTGACAGGAGATATGTTCCTGCCATAGCTTCTCCCAGCGTCACCTGTGAATGGATTAGCAGCGATTCCCCACGCTGTCTCCTAGCTGATAATCTGAAACTAATCGACCGAACAATGTGCTCCAAATAAGTCCTGGAGGTGCAGGACCCTCTATCAAATCCAAAGCTCATCAGGCTTTATTTACGTGGGGGTGTCCCTGCCTCAGGAAGGAGGGGCAGGCTGATAACACTGAATCCACACGGAATGCAAGCACAACTAAATAACCGATAAGAGTGCCTCTTACCAAATTTGCCATGATGTAATGGTAGCCCTTGACATGTTTTCCAACGCTGACAATCTAGAAAGGACAGTGGGGGGTAGGGGGAGGGGTAAACCGGACGGGGATAGATTAGTGTGACTTAATTGTTTCTTATACTTGTCAACACGAGAATTACGGCGGCTCTTGGGCAATGGTGGCGCATGCGACATGCAGCAATATCCTCGCGTGTGATTAATTAAGTGGCGGGGAAATTAACAGCCGGTAATCAGGGCTGCGTGAGGACACATGGAGGCTGGAGAGAGAGAGCTGGGCGGTCGTAATGTTCCTAAAGATTATTTTATGACCTGTCTCCATTATAATTAATAATCAATAAGGATATTGCAATAATAAGTATGTCCATTGAGGGTGCGTAACAAAACTGGGGGCTGTTTTATTGAGCTGTCAGACATCCCCCCTCCCCCCAAACTCACAGCTCTCTCAGGCGTGAACATTGCCTGGTGACCCTGTTTATACTGGATGCTGGGTGGCACTGAAATTTTGGCTGGTGGAACGTGGCAGCAAGGAGAGGAAGAGTGGCCACCGAATTAGGGAACTGAGGAGGAGGAACGGAGCTAGAGAAGGGAGAAACAATGTCCTCCTTTGGAGCAAATCAGTACAGCAAATATCGTGCCCAGGGGGTCATATACCGGTCCCCCTTTTGAGCTCCTCATGTCTGCTTGGCCGTGGTCAGATCAGTGTGATGCAAACAAGACACAGATCAGCTTCTGAGCAAAGCCTTTGGTCCGAAACTAGGATCCTTGGAGATTACGGATTCCCAGAGTCCATGAACAGCCTGTGGATTCGAGTGAAACCGTGCTAACCCTGCTGCTGGACGGTGAATTGAAATGCGAGATAAATGAGATATAAACAAGAGGAGAGGAGTGGAGAAACTCGCAGAGACTCAGATATTTCATTTTAAACACACAGAGGGGGGCAGCTATCGATCGCCCCCCCTATCGGATTTCTGCAGCCTGCCGGTTAGCTTTGGCCTGGGGTTACGCCTTTGCTGTTCGGACAGCAGATGAATGAGATCCCAGAGGCGATGAAGACTGGGACAATAAGAGGTCCGGGACACTTCTTGCTCTCGCCTCAGGCCAGTTAGCCCCTTTGAAGACAGGCAAATTCTTTTTAGAGCCGACCTCTGCAGCTTCGGACCGAGTTAGAATGGAACAAGTGCCAGGAGCCATTTGCCAAATTATGCATGGAGGGATGATTAGTTTGTCAGATGGCCAGGATAGACGGTGGTCTGGTTCCTATTGTGGAGCCACACAAAAAGACAGGGGCACAATCGAGGCAGATTGGAGAAGGTCCCGCCGTGCCCACCTGCTCCAGGAGGTTGTTCAGCCTCTCAGGCTCCAGATCGATGACGAATTTCTTCTCCTGGCGACGGTCAAGGTCCTCAAGGAGGCGCCGGTAACTGGCATCGTTGAAGCTCTCCACACAGATGGCACTGACCTGCCAGCCGTTCTGCCCCGCCTTCTCCATGATGGCCTGTAGGACGGCGTAGCCTGCCGAGCACGCAGACGCACCCGTTAGGAGACGAGGCAGCGCGGACCTGGCCCGGCCATGGCACGGTACTCCCTCAGTCCTCCAGCACTGAGAGACACCCTGCCCTTATATAATCCTTGCCCAATTTGCTTCAAAACATTTCAGGAGAAGGTCTCACAGTGCTAAAGGAATCCAATAAACAGAATAACCTTCTGAAACAGCCTTGACGCGCTCCTCTGCCGGCATGAGGAGACTCACTGGAATGATGCTTTTCCCAAGACCTCAGCAGTGTTAGGATCGCAGAATCATGTCTGACGTTGTACACATAAATGCATTTCCTCCCCAGAACGGTTTTCCCTTTAAAGATATCAAGAAATAAGGAATCGGGAATGCTGTGAAGCAACTGTGAATCTGACCCTTAGGAGAGATGAAACAGTTAAACAGATTTAGAATAATAATTCTTCATGGAGGCGGAGACAAAAGATAAGGTGGCTGATGTCTCCATAAATATGGTCTAGAATCGCCTGTGCTGTGAACTGAAAGTAAAATGATATGAGATGATTTATTTCGACTATATAAATGTGTCTGTTTTGTTACTGCAGGTAAATATACAAACAGTCCGCTGTAGCTTTAAAACTCAAAAATCAAAAATAAGTGACAAGGAAAGAACAACACCAAAGCATCCTGAGGGGGACAAAAACTAATTTCCACAAACGGTAAGTACAACTGTTTTAAAAATGGGGAAATGGGGCCCCTACAGTTTTTGTGGGATGGGAACCGGGCTGTGGAATGACAGATCTTTAATGAAGAAGTCAAGCTGGTCCTGAGGGAAATGCTCTACGTTGTTTGTTTGCACTTAAAGATGAATGGCATCGTATGCCTCTTCATCACCCAGTGGAGAGGCTTTTGGGGCTGGCTGGCATGGCAGACGTGTATGAGGACCCCAATGAGTCACATATTCCCGTTCAAGGTCCCAATCCCGACACTCATTCATTACACTGATAAAATCAATGGCTTTATAAGAAACTGGAGCACCGCTCAGACCGAGTGGTATGTAATCGAATGGAAATGTTCCGACTGATGTGTGGGTTCCAGAGCACAATGAGCTTGAACTTGAAAACATAAAAAGAAAACCCTCTCTTCTCCACCAGGCCCACGTTACCATTCTTCAACTGATATTTTCCACAGAAGTGGCTCTGCATCCGTACTCGGCGAGAGGCTGAATTCACTTCTATCAGATACCTGTAATGCGGGACGGACCATTTCGAAGGACAGAGTCTGCTTTGGTTCTGCTCGGTGAATTCTGGCGTCTAGTTAGCCTGGGGATACCCGACTGAAATCAAATCGTAAATGTTCTTTGCCGTCAACCTGTTTGTACTGTTTGAGCCAAAATTATGGTCTCAGAATGTAAGATTAGGTCCGGAATTTAAGCAAGCTGAGTAGTCCTTTATCACACTGTAATGTTTTAGAAAGGTCATGGCGTATACACCTCTGCTCCTACAGGAGAGCTAGTTAATGGTTCCACTGGTTAACACTGGCCAATGCCAGCCGCCCCCTCCTCTCCCTATTCCTCATACACTGCTTTCCTGGCCTCTGGCACCTGCCCATCACTTCCCACAGCACAGGAGTGGGTAGGGGAGGGTGCCAGGGCAAACAGATGTGTCTCCAGGATGAAACTCCTGTTCGCCATTAGCGGCTGGCAGTGTGTGCCTCGCGCTTCGAGGTCCAAGCTGCGGCATTATCATCCAGGACGACAGAACGAACATGGAGATTGAACTCGAGCTCAAAGCAAATTGGCACCATCAGCATCCCTTTAATGGAATTGGCACAAATTTAGCCTGAACCACCTCGCCGGTTATCAAGCCAGCGATTTGGCTATCGGACACATCTCTCCAAGGTCAAATCATCCGTGTCTGCTTTTAGAAGGGAGTTGATCCTATAATGTGACAGGGGACCGGAAGTCCTTGAGATATTGTTTAATAGGGCTCTGAGAAAATGGGCAGCCCTGAATCAACTGGAGTCACCGTGCCAAGGATGACCTCAGAAAATGGCCAATGTCACTAACGCACATGGAGCCTTTCTAAGGAGAAATGCATTGTGGGTCTGCACCTGCCCAAAGCACTCAAACACCGGAGCACAGGCCTTTCGCAGAAGAGACTAATGCAAATGATAAAAAAAAAAACACACTGCTAGATATAAACAAGGAATCTGTTAAAATGCCCATCCTACAGAAATCATCAGATGCTTCCCACAGAAGCAGTTCCTGTATGTAGAGATGAAATTTACTGTGTAAAATCCTGGCCTCACAGATCATCACTCCTGTGCCTGCAGCATGTTAGTCTGCAGTTTCGTTTAATTTTCACAGGTTGTCTGGCTCCGCCCACGTGGCCCGCCCACCGCTTCGCCTCGCACGCGTCACAAAAAAGGATATTATTGCAAAACTCAACTGACCAATAGGTGGCAGCTGCGTTTCACAGGTGCCAGCTACGTCCGACAGGTTTACACAAAAGGAACAGCAGTGGCCATTTGTGTTTGGGGGCTCACAGAAAAAATACCAAAAATCCCAGATACAGAGAGAAACTGTGTTTATGCCAACCAGCTTGCTAATGGGATTCACACTTCACAGTTCTGAGCTCACCTGTCCACTCAACTTGTGCTGAAAAGTGTCTGAAACCACCCTTTTAAGGGAACAAACCTTTATTTGAGTTCATTGCCCATCTCTTGGAGTGGCATCAATGCCATCCAAAGACTCTCAGTCATTGCCCATCTCGTGGAGTGGCATCAATGCCATCCAAAGACTCTCAGTCATTGCCCATCTCGTGGAGTGCCATCAATGCCATCCAAAGACTCTCAGTCATTGCCCATCTCGTGGAGTGCCATCAATGCCATCCAAAGACTCTCAGTCATTGCCCATCTTGTGGAGTGGCATCAATGCCATCCAAAGACTCTCAGTCATTGCCCATCTCGTGGAGTGGCATCAATGCCATCCAAAGACTCTCAGTCATTGCCCATCTCATGGAGTGGCATCAATGCCATCCAGACTCTCAGTGACATTCATTCAAAAATAAGCCAGCAGCGGCCTGGGGTATATAAACGATAGCATGACAAACAGCCTTCCTTTTTCATGAATATAACCAGCTAGGAAATTGAAAAGGAACACAGATTTATCAAGCCACAGCCTAACCCCTCCCCTACCATCTCTTAAAGACAAAGGTGAATAAATCACACATCAGCTGCCAGGGACCCCGAGGCGAGTCAGATGCTAACAGAAAGCACAAGGTCTGCTATCCAGCACTCGATGAGCCAAGAATATATCACCGATTCGTCAGTGATGTTCTCACCCCCCTCTCTCAAATCTGCATTCCTTCCTCATGACCACCAGGTGGCGTCTCGGTGTGGCAGGTCAGACAGACATGAGCACCGGGCTGCAGGAGGGTCCTGAGAGTGCGTGTTCTACTCTCAAGCCCAATACATCATACCTGAAGATGCAAAGACGTTACCACAGGATCCGTTGTTAATGTTTCACTACTGTGCCAGTCATTCTTTAAACGTGTGGGAGTAGGCGTAGGTCACATAAAAAGATCTCATATTAAACAATTCTGTTCATCTGCTAATTACTCCTTTTATTTATTATTTCACAGAGTTGATATGACCACACTTTCCTAAACTATCGGACTAAAAATAAGTCTAAAGTCTAAATAAACTGACTAGTAAACAAGTGTTGTACAGGGTCTGATTCAGCCTCCAATATCTCTTTCGTAAAGAAACACAGGGCTTCTTGTATCAAAAGGAAAAAAACGTTTTAGCTTTTTTTTTCCATGCAAACATGCTCGAAATTGACACAAACAAAATGTTTGCAATGATATGTCAATTTTCAGCTTGTTAGCGTGAAAAAAGTTTTGACACTTCCGACATTCCGTTTTGGGGGTTGAGAGGGGGTCCGGGGGGGTCTTAGGCCCCTCCTGCAGCCAGACGCCTCTCCAAAGAGAGGTCATATTACAGCCCAGCAGATACTGAACGTGTCACTTTGGTTCCTTTCGCTGATTCTGTGCTCACCCCTGGATTCAACTTCAGCAACGCTACCTGCAAGTGGGACAGTCTAGCTGACAGTTACGGGGATTTTCTAACTCTGACGGCTGTGGATTTGAGCCACAATTTAGTCCGAGGCAGCGTCCCTCAGAGATGCTCACACATTCGGCAGAAATCCAGCTGTGAGCTGTGAGCACAGCAACTGGAAGAAAAAGACCAGCTCAGCCCAGGCGCGGCAATGTCACTGAAAACAGTAAAATATTTAAGGTGCATTTTCTGGTGTCTTATAGATTCGAGAGGATAAGGCTCGTTAGCAAATCTGACACTAAAAGCAGTGTTGCCCACTGGGGGGGCAGAGAGGTCCCATGATGCATCTGGGTCATGTTACATCATAGGACTAGGCAGATGAAGGCAGGCGTATACAGGCTTTTCCCATTCCAGGACTTTTCCGCTTAATTACCTTTCCGAAGTGGCATGTTTGCAGTCGGCCACCTGGGACTCGTCATTGTCCATTCCCGTAAACATCAAAACCCCTGTCACCCAAACTAAACATCCACCATACTTCCCAGCATTCAGCTGTAGCTCGATCAGGCCAGTGCCCTGGCTTGTTTATTCGGGGTGAGCTGGACATCTGTAAGTGCGGAGCGCCACGCGAGTATTTATCTGCTCTGTAACGTCTCACATATTGAAGCTTTGGGGGGAAAAAAGCATTCAGAGATGCCAAGTTGCCTGCCTTGTTTATGGGGGGGGGGTTTACTTCATCACACCCTTTGAAGAGCATATCTACACACTGCAGACATAAACAAGAGGAGCTGGAGGACTGGAGTGGAGTATTAAACTCAAACTGCGAGCTGGTGATTTAAATGCAAAGCCCAGATCGCGGCAGGGGCGGAGCCAGGGCCCCCGTGCGCCTTCGTCTCACCCCCATTTGGGCTCCCGTTAGCAGGAGGATGGCCCAGGAATGCAGCCAAAGCCTCTGAGGAAGCCTGCACAGGCAATTAGGTTAACAGGAGGCTTCCAGGCCGGAATGCTGACCCCATTCCCAAGGAGGGCATGACGTTCTGCGCACTCCAAACCAACAGCTACCATTCCCTTTCCAAGGCATTCAGTGCTAAACCCTCCTAACAGCGACTGATTCCATCAACCGCGAACAGGTGCGACCAAACAGTCAGCAAGCCACAGACCGTAGATGTGGAATAAAGCCACAAAGGTTAGATTTACAGCAGCGTACTCACCCCGGTCGGTGTCATAGAGAAACACAAAGCGACTCCAGTCGTAGTGGTCCAGCAGGCTCAGCAGCGCCCCCCGGATGGACGGCCGGAGCTGCAGGACGAACTGGCTCTCGCCCTCAGTGGGGAAGCTGGGCGTGATCAGCGAGATGTGCAGGGCGCTGCAGAAGGAGGTGAGCGTGTGAACGGAGCGCTTGTCGTAAAGGCCGAAGATGGCGAAGACGCCCCGGGAGTACTGCGAGCAGACTGGGGGGGGTTACAGAGGAGGGAGAGAAAGGAGTGGGGGGGTTAGAGTCTGAACTGGTGTTTGCACAAACTATAGAGGCAAAAGGGCTGAAACAGTAGATTGATATACAGAGAGCTGCCGAATCGCACCTGAAGAATGACCTGATGGAAAGACAGAGGGAGAGAAGAGGAGCCAGGAAGAGTTTAAGCCTGCAAGCAAGGCAGGATCTGACAGTGTGTGGCTGACACCCCCTCAGGAAGCCCACCTCCAGCACACCTACAGCGCTGCTGACTCTGTAGTCTGATATACATGTAGATCTCAAATGAGCGCCTCCCCCCTCCTCACTGTAATGCCAGTCACACTGATGTATCTCTGCTAGCTTCAGGAGACACGATCATCCTTCCTTCAACACCAGTTGTCTAAATGGGGGGAGGGGGGGCACAGTGTGTTAGGGCAGCTCCATGAGAAGGGGGCACGCATTTCATGAAGGTAAGAGCTAGGGGCGAGGAGATCAGAGAAAAGCCGGGGCCTGTGCGTGCGTGTGTGTGTGTTCGTGTGCGTGTGTGTGCGTGTGCATGCGTGTGTGTGTGTTCGTGTGCGTGTGTGTGTGCGTGTGCATGCGTGTGTGTGTGTTCATGTGCGTGTGTGTGTGTGTGTTCATGTGCGTGTGTGTGTGCGTGTGTGTGCGTGTGCATGTGTGTGTGTGTGTTCATGTGCGTGTGCGTGTGTGTGCGTGTGCATGTGTGTGTGTGTTTGCGTGTGTGTGTGTGTGTGCGTGTGCATGCGTGTGTGTGTGTTCATGTGCGTGTGTGTGTGCGTGTGTGTGCGTGTGCATGTGTGTGTGTGTTTGCGTGTGTGTGTGTGTGTGTGTGTGTGTGCTCATCCAGATGAGAAACCCTCAGTATGACATCCGGTGTGAGTGACTTGTACACACACATGCACACATGCACACATTCACCCATGCACACGCACGCACGCTCGCTCGCACACACACACGCACACACACGCACACACACATGCACACACACACACGCACACGCACACGCACGCACACACACACACGCACACACACACACACGCAAACCTGCGGCCGAAAGCTTCGTCCTGTAGCCTGCAGGCTTCGTGAACCGGCATGCAGATGGCAAGTCCTGAACGGTGACAAAAAAAGCTAGGAGTCTCGCCATCAGGAGCCGGCCAATCAGAGATCTCTTCACGGGCCGGCATTGAGGCTGCCGTTCCTGGCAAGGCGAGCTTCCTTGGTCCGATGGAGCGCTTTGTTCTTCGGCAGCTGCCGGCCTGCGGTGGACTAAACCCAGAGGCAGAAGAGGGGTTTTCCTGGAGGCCAGACACGTGCTCGGCACGGCTGCGTCGTCCCAGCCCACGCTGGCGAGGTCCACCACGCCGCGGCGGTCAGGCAGGTGTGTGATGGGGAAGGGGGGGGGTCACCGAGAGCCTGAATTCATAGGAGCAGGGATTCAGGAGCCTGAGCCCTTCGTAAACAAGCGTGAATCCTTAACGAGCAGACGGCTGAGTCTGAAGGCCCCCTTTCTTCTCGACGGCGGGGGGACAGCTGTTAGGAACTTCAGGAGCTCTGGCCAAGTAAGCGAGCAGCCGCTGTTTGAGCGGCTTTAACGCCCGCGGCTTTACTCTACAGGGTGTTTAAACCGCACACGTGCCCCACACGCACACATACACAGAAACACATGTCTTGCTGGCTGCACCACCCCGCCCTTACCCACAGTGCTTTGCATGAGATGTTTTCATTGCTGTAATTGGAGAGGCAGCGAGTGGCGGTGATGAGCGAGATACTCGCTGAGCCTGTTGCTCCGATTTGCTCCGCTCTAATTGCCTGCTGTAGCTTCCGTCAGAGCTGTCCCCCCCAACCTCCCCCAAATAAGACCAATTCAATTAACCCCGCCCAGTCCCGTGCCAGAGTGCCATTTCACACACCCCAGGCTGTGCGGAGTAATTAAAGCGGCACGGCGCCCCCAGTGGGAGACCCCCACTCACAGAGAAGCCCCTTAAGACAGATTAATCTAATTCTCAACCCCCCGCATGCGCCCGTTTAATTTGGGACCCTAAACGCACGTGGGAACGTTCCGGAACAATCTTTGAGATGTGACGGAAATTGCGGTGCTTTTGGTTCTTTTATTCCACTTGAGGTTTAACTAGATAATATGCTGTTAATAGCTGAAAAAAGCGAATAAAGATCCAGTCGTTCGTGGAACTAAAAACAACAAAAGGGAGTGATATTTGCATTTAATTTGGGGTTTGGGTTTCAGTATAAAAACTTGCTGGCTCTAAATGTCTTAGTTTGCAGTATCTCCAGCGGGTCCCCGGGGCATGTATCGCCATTATTTGTAAATTATAAGTCTGTGCCACAATCAAAAATAATACTGGACAGTTTTCCAGACATAAAGATCATGTTGAGATGGACGTAATGGCCATGAGGGGTGGGTCAGATATGACAAAGAGACCCTGCAGTCCCGCACGGCCGGAAGATGGTACCCTGAGTGAGGGGTGGTGGCCAGAGCCCCTCCGAAATGTGCTGAATCCCACCTTGTGGGCGTCTGCAGATAAAGTCAGAATGGGCTCCTTCCGTACAGTGCAGTGTGTCAGAAAAGACCATGGCTGCTGGAAGGCCCCAGTCGGAGGCCCCCAGATGGAGGGCCCCTGACAGAGGGCCCCAAACAGAGAGCTCCAGAGAGAGAGCGCCAGACGGAGGCCCCCAGATGGAGGGCCCCAGACAGAGGGCCCCAGACAGAGAGTGCCAGACGGAGGCCCCCAGATTGAGGGCCCCTGACAGAGGGCCCCAGACAGAGAGTGCCAGACGGAGGCCCCCAGATGGAGGGCCCCTGACAGAGGGCCCCAGACAGAGAGTGCCAGACGGAGGCCCCCAGATGGAGGGCCCCTGACAGAGGGCCCCAAACAGAGAGCGCCAGACGGAGGCCCCCAGATGGAGGGCCCCTGACAGAGGGCCCCAAACGGAGAGCCCCAGACAGAGGGCCCCAGATGGAGGGCCTTAGATGGATCTCCGGTTTCAGCCACTATGGAACAGTTGGGGAGGGAGGGGCGATGAGGGGGAACCGGGTGTAAGAGCAGCCCCACCTCCATCCTGCTCCAGCGCCCCCCGGCGCTGACACCGCGCCATCTTTTATTTACCGTCAGCTGGCCCATTCATTCCAGCGGCCCGAGGGCTCTGCCTGTCACCCCAGCATCTCTCCCCAGGCGGGGAGGCAGAGGCAGGGCTGCAGGGGTTCTAAGACCCCCATCAATGGAGCCGCTGTTGCCACCTGCCGCAACCCCCTCCTCCCCCGTTACTACAGATTGCAGAGCCTGGTCGCGCCTGGCGCCCCCCTCTGCTTGGCGCCAGCACTGCGGCCTCATACCCACTAGCGACAGGCCTCCGTTGGTGTGGGTGCGAGGCTCACTGGATAGATCCAGCTGACTGCTGCCTTAGCCGGGGGGAGAAGACAAAGTGATGTTCATCCCCATTGACGGACATCCAAAGGGCCACCGCGGGGCCCCGGCTTTCTTTGAGCAGACCCAGCACGGCGTGGGGGGGCGAGCTGCCGGCGCCGAGAGCTCCGGGAGAAAGGCTTCATGGAGATGCATCCTCATTCACTCTGTCCTTTATTAATTAGAGCTTTCTCCTTCCTCTCGCTCCCTCACAGAACAGAGCAGCAGCTGTGCCCCCCCCCCCCCCCCCGGCTATGGTTTCCTCTGATTCATGGGGGCTCTGAGCTGCACATCGGTTTTGAGGCTGCCTCTGGGATCGTTTGGGTAATCCTGGCCATATTCATCATCGTGTCCATTTCGGGGATCGCCCCACGATCCTGACTAGATGTTCGTGGCGACGACTGAAATAAAAATTTTGATCGTCTTATCGATCGCTGTGAGGGCAGCTCCGGCTCAAAAAATCTACGACGGCGCAGACTGTCCCCTTGTGCTTTCTGTGGCCGGAACGTACCTCTGCGGACCGTGCAGTCACCTGATTCTGGAAAAACAAGCGAAAGAAGCCAAACTTTGAAAGCAAGGTTTTAAAAGTAAAAATAAGCCCAGGCACCATGCAGAGGTCAGCCGCGGAGCTGCCGTCGCTAAGCTCGCGGGACGTGTCGTTTATTAACGGAGGTGTTTGTTCACATAGTGACAGTGAAGTTAGGCTCTTCTTCTTTTATAACTGTGACGGCTCACACACCCCGGGGGCAGCTGGTCCAGCCCACTGCTTGCTGAGTCTCATCTGCATAAGGTCACTACCCCTGAAACATGAGAGCTCATTTGCATATTACTAATACGCATAATCAGTGATGTTACAGTTTCACTTTGGCACGCTGAGATTTTCCTCTATTTAACGAGCGGAGAAATAAAGAAACGTGCATAATTAAAATGTAACCGGACAGAAAATTAAAGGAACAGAATTAACGGGGCGCTTTGCGCTTCCATGGCGAAGCCTCGGATCGCCCTATCGGCTCGCTCTCTCCACATCCCGCGGGACGCAGCGGACTCCAGTTCCCCTCAGAGTCTGCGGATGGAGGCTTGACACATCCTTCCTGGAGTCGTCCTCCGAGGACCCCGACGGCCGCAACGTCGATGGCGATCCACAAAAACGCCATGTCTTAACTCGCCGGCCCTCTTCCTGAATCTCCCCCTGCCATCACAGGCAAACCAAGCAGCTGCTTTAACTGGACAGCCTATTTCTTCACAGAAATGTCTCCTGCTGCCGGAAGCCTTGGTAACCTCAGCCGGGAGACATTAATAGCCCTATCGAGCGAAGGGTAACGTGACCCTGGAATCACGTTTCCTACAATAAATATAAAGCTGGTACTCGTAGCTAGTGAGATAAAATACAGTCTGAACATGGAACTGAGACAGTAGCCATAAGAGGCCCAATGGTGACATCAATCAGTTGCAGGATTTGAACCAGCAACCTTCCGATCACAAGGACAGCAGTATAACCCACTGAGCTAGTCCCTCGCCTTAAGCATTCGGCCACGCAAGACCAGAATAAGGCAGGATATCTACTGTGGTTCTGGTATAAATGTAATTGCTCGGCCCGTTACTGGAGTTGTGTTCTCGACAGAGAAGCGCGTGCTTGAGATGGGAAACGGCAACTTAGTATCGTGGAAATCAGGTATGGGAGGTGACGATGGGGCACGGGGAGAAGGCCATTAGTGCCCCAACTCCCCCCCCCCGCCCCCCAACCCTGTCCCACCTGCACAGTGATCTTTGGACTCACTGCAAAGCAACAAAGTCAATCCATAAAAATCCACTAATCCCCCCCCCCCCCCTCCTTACTCTTAGGGGAGCTCGTGGAATCGCAGTAGCTGCTAGTCTGATTTTACAGCAACAACCCCCCCCCCCCTCATCTGGTACTGGCGTCCCTGGGGCGTAGCGCTCTCCTCAAAAGACCCGCTGCGTGAGACGTGTGTACGCGCAAACGAGCGGCCTCTCGCTGTCAACGAAATTAGAAAGAAGATCTGAGACGAGACGAGAGCGGCCTCATCCTTGGGCGATTTCAGATGAACGAACAGAAATCCTCATTTCCATTCACCCTCTGCCCCCCTCCACACTTCCCTTATTTCTGAGCCCATTTGTTTGATTGCTCTTTCGTTCACTCGCAGGCAAACCAAACGTCTGTCTCACCAAACAAACCTTAAAAAAAAAAAAAGTTCAGTGAAATGATGTCTTTATACTGTCCGTATGCCAGCGATGGATACGTCTGTCTTACATCTGGCTGTGTCGTATCAAATAATAATCACACCCACCGTGTCACTGGGGGGAGAGGCACAAAAGAATCCTGAGACTGGGGGCTTGTGGAGCAGCAGAGACCCCAGAGCTCCTCGGAGCCAGAGTCTGTCCTGGCCTGTGGATGTCGCTAAAGTGCCAAACGTGACTGTAGATTTGACGTCGGGGAGGCAGACACCCCCCACCCCAGCACGAGGAAGCGTCACTGGCTTTCCAGTGCAATCCAGCACCAGGGCTCGATGCTGAGCTGATCACAGCCAGGATGCCCATCCCCAGGTTGTCTGATGTTCTGCTGCTTGTAGCAGCTTATCCCAGCATCTGCCCACTGACCCTCCTTGCTGATCTACAGTGATGTATACAAGCAGAAGGTCCCCTCACCATTCTGTTCACCCTGTAAGCAGCCATCTCCATTAATAAACTACAGTTTCAATCTCCATGGCACCCAGGAACCAAGGGTGACCTCACAGCAGTGAAATGCTGCTGTTTGCATCCATAGCAGAAGGTCCCAGCTTCAATCTGCCTCACGAAGAGCCAATCAGAAGCCAAAGCTATAACATAACAGTCCACTTATTTACCCTAAACATCTAATTGGCCAATTGGAATTAGAATTAGAGCCCACTTATTTACTCTTACCATATGATTGGCTGATTGACAACAGGATAACAGTCCACTTATTTACCCTAAGCATCTGGTTGGTTGGACAAGAAAAAAACTATATATTTTCTAATTTTATTTCAAATATCCATTTAGGGTCCAAATCTGGAAACACTAAGAACACAAGGCAAGAAATACACACACACACAGACACACACACACACAAAAGCTGTTTAACTTTAAAAAGGCATTATACCATATAAGGTACGTCTATTTTTCAGAGTTTACAGCAAAAACTTCCCCACAAGGTTAGCAGAAAGTATAAACACAAATGGGCAGTCTTGGAGTCGTGAGGCCGGCCAGTGTGGAAATTAAACTCGTGGGACGTGCTGATGCGAAGCTCGAGGTTCAGCCCGACAGCAAATTATCTCCAATGAGATTCTGGAATCTGCTTTGCAAGCAAGCGGCTCTTATCGAGCGGACAAGTGAAGTTCCACACAAAAGTAACAGCGAGGACCTGAGAAAACAGGCGTCAGCCACTGCGGAAGACTCTGGCGACAAAGAAGCATGAAGCGCAGACCGCGAAGGCGTGTCAGAGCGGGAACGTCGCCCCACTGCCTCACCCCGGCGGCTGCAGTGGAGAGCCAAGCGAGTAGGCAGTGGACCGAAACACGGCACGGGATAAAAGCGCTGTGGACTGCATGTGACGCGAGTGCCGCAGTGACTGTCAGGACCGCAGAGACGTCCGTGGGGGGGGGGCCGGGGGGGGTGCTGCGGGGATCAGTAAGTGTTTGTGGGTGTTGTCTATCAACGCTGGTCAAATTTGTAATTATGATGCAGGGCCAGCAGCCAATGAGAATGCAGCATATGTGCAATATTCACCCACAGAGGTCAAACAGACTAATATCACAGCAGCGATAAACTCACGACCCTCTCCTCAGACCTTGAGACACATAAAATACTATTGATGGATGTCTGGGAAATGGGCTCAGGTCACATGACAGGCAGAGCCAATGGCAGATCAGCCTGGCTGTGAGTGACAGCAGGTCCTGCCCCAGTCCATGTGCCACGGTGACAGCTGTCTGGCTCTATGCGTCCCTCCCTTGGGGGTATTTAGAGGGGTTTTTCCACATGCAGTCTCAGCCTCAAGGCCATTAATCACAGATGAGGTGTGTGGTGAGGACAAATCAGGGCAAAGCTGAGGTACCATCGCCCCTGGTGCCAGGACAGAGGGCACAGTGACCTCCCTAAACGGGGCTGCAGGACCCCCTCCCCTGCCTGGTCAACAGTCACCCACCCCTCCATCTCAATCTCATCACCTCCACCCATCGCCACTGATCTTAAACGGCAGAGCAGAGGCGTCAGATTGGATGACCGGTTGGAGTGTTTCCAGCGCATGTCTGCTGTGGAAGCTAACGGTGAGGTGTGGGGGGGGGGGGGGTTATACGGCATTACAGCAAGGGATCCTCTCCCTTTAATGCTGAAGCAAATTCTGAAGGCTCATGTCACTTCGCCTGTTGCGATCTTCTTTACCGCCTTTAATTAGCAGAACAGGGGCTGTATTTAGGCAGAGATGAAAGGAAACTTCGAAACCCAAAGCTGCTGCATGAGGGCAGAGCCTCACTTCAGTCCTAATGAGCCACCAATAATTATTTATGAGTTAAAGCCGAAACCATCATTGTAATTTGTTTTTTCTTTTCGACTCCCACGACTCCATAACAACAAAACCCAACTGACTCTGCTGATTACATGTAGCAGGACATGCAGAATTAGAGATGCCCACCATGTGTCTGTTGTGTAACAGAACACAGGAGACTTGGCCGCTACAGGTGACATCAACAGCAGGACAGCCAATCACAGGAAGCCAGGGGAGCAGACTTCCTGTCTGTGAAGGAACAGGAATCCCAACACTCACTATAATAAGAGAGCAATGAGAGGAGCATTTGGAAGATAAACAAGCAAACCTAACTCACTTCCTCTTATGCAAATAAATAGTAGATAGCTCAGGCTAACTGACATGGGGACAAAGTTGCCCTCCTCTGCTCCGGACACTCAGGATCGGCAGAAGCCCACAGATTCGGGCAGGTTTGGCTCTGAGCGCGCAGATGGCACATGGTGAAAGGGCGGTGTGAGCCAGCCCATTTAATCACCCGGCGATGGCGCCAGTTCCGAGGGACCTTTCTGACGGGCCGCTGCTGGGACAAGGGCTAATAGAATTAAAGCACGGTCAGAGGCCTTAATGGACAAGGCCTGTCATCGGCATGGAGACGCCAAGGCTGCACAGGAACGAGTGTGGCTTGGCGGAGGCCTGCTGGCCACTAAACCTCGAACCTGTGCCTTCGCTAGATAATTTCATACATTACAGTGCCATCTGCAGTCCCCTGGGTGAGGATCAGGCCCATCACACATAATAAGACAGGCAGATTTCGCCCGGTCCAGTCAGGATTTCAGTGGTGCATGGACCTCCTTCGAAAACATGATAAGTCCCCCCTCCCCCCCACCTTGCTTCCACCGGCCCCCATACTCTCGCTCTCACCCACTGTCTGCATCTTGATTCAATTAACCTGACAGTGATGAAAGTCCTCAGAGCATGACTGGGAGGGGGGCAGACAGGGGGCTCCGCATGTCCATGCTGGGTCCAGAAGGAATAAGTGTTACAATGTTCAGGCTAAAATCTGCACTGACTGACAGCCCCAGTGTGTGTGTTCGTGCGCGTTGGACTTGTTGGGACCGGTGTGATTATCGTAAACTAAAACTGAAACGAAAACAGACGCTAAATAAAAGAAAATAATTCATGAGCCATGTTTACAAAAAAATAATTACGTGTCGGACTTTAATCTGCGGAAAGTTCCACCACACTACCCACAGTATCTCCTCTTTTAGAAGATGTTGTGGTCGCTGATCTGTCCCTTCAGTGCTTATCGCCTGTGTTGCGTGTGGCCTGCTCTGCTAACCAGATTTATTAGGGATGAGGATATGCCGAATTTACACAGATTACTAACTTTTGGGCGTCACGATACGCATCTCATGAATATTTTCAGGCATGTCGCTAATATGCTTATGAAGTTGTGGGTGCGGATGCAGCGGTTCATTATCTAAGAGTTAGATAACTCAACTTAACTTAAACGGTCAAGCTGATTTTCTGGAGGAAAAATAATCGTTTAGATTAATTGACCAATCAATAAAATCGCCAATAGATTAACCTATAGAAAAATTGCCGTTAGTGGCATCCCTAGACCCAATGTATCGCTGTGACATGTTTTCCATCATGATGAAATAGGGGGACTTTCTCAGCGACTACTTGTGAGACACGGTAGTAGAGAGCAAGTGCAGACACAGCCGTAAAAACACAAACAGGGGATTTATCGAACAGATAAGAGAATGCAATGGCGCGCAGGCAGACCGAACACAGCACAGTCAAAACAACAGGGTAACTGACACATGAGTCCAGAGCAACATGTCCAATAAACAAAGACGAAAGTCCACAGTAAAATTCAGTCCATGAGAAATCCACTCAGAATAATCCACAGAAAATCCAGAAACGCTATGGAGGATGCGAGCGGCAGTTTTGTTGGTACTGACTAAAATAACCTGTTAAACTTTTATATCAGATTTGTGACACGTAAGATGCTGTTTGGCAAGTGTTTGCCACATTCTGATGACAAAGATTAGTTTCACTCAGGAGCAAAAATCAGCCTTTAAACTGGAAAAAAAAATAACGATTTGACATTCATCGGATTCGGCGGATCATTATTGATACTGACTGATATGACCATCTTTCTCACAATTACTGGCCATATCACCCAACCCCAACATACCCAACACCCAAATCACGCCCTTCAGGCTCCAGACCAAGGCCTCCATACTGCCTGACATCTGTGAAGCTGGTTTGGGCCCCAAGGGACATCAGGGTCCAATCAGATGATCGTGTTTTATCCAGTGTAACTGACATCTGGTTGTTACCGTTAACCTGACACACTTCACCATCCCACATCTGATTTATGCAGCTATCAGAAAAAACCCTCCACCTACCCCAAATCCCACAATGCCGAGCGCTCCTTGCAATTCGGAAACCCCATTCAGAAGGTGCCCATGGTAAGCATGCGCTGTGCGAGTCACCATGGCAGCAGTTAGGGGCAGGTCTCAGGACCCTGAGGGGTGCAAGGAGTATGTGCTGACATATATCAGTCACCGTGAGCCCCTCCCATCACCTGTAACCGTCTGACAGCAAACCTGCTGAAGTTCACATCCATCCCCTATAGCCCCACTGCTCTGCTCCACCGCGATAAATACTGTATACTGGGGAGGTCACCCCCCTACCCACATTATACCAACACTTCCAGTAAACACACCTCCTCCTCAGGTGCTGCCTTGTGACATCAGCATCTTTGAATAACTACAAAGAAGCCACTTTTGTGGTCAGACGGTTGTTCATCCCCATGAATTACACTCAGCCAGGTATAACACATTCATGCAGCTGAATATTTCATAAAGTTTTGGTCATGGGCCTTTTAACTGCTACGCCCCCTGCTGACCTTTGTTTTAAACCAAAAGAAGGTGTCTTCCTTTGTTGTGCAGCCTTTTATTTCAGAAGAGAACAATCCCAGATACACAGCCACTATCTTGAACACACATCCATCCATCCAATTTCCAAACCGCTTATCCTACTGGGTCGCGGGAGGTCCGGAGCCTAACCCGGAAGCAATGGGCACGAGCAGGAAACAACCCAGGATGGGGGGCCAGCCCATCGCAGGGCACACTCACACACCATTCACTCACACATGCACACCTATGGGCAATTTAGCAAGTCCAATTAGTCTCAGCATGTTTTTGGACTGTGGGGGGAAACCGGAGTACCCGGAGGAAACCCCACGACGACATGGGGAGAACATGCAAACTCCGCACACATGTGACCCCGGCGGAGACTCGAACCCGGTTCCCAGAGGTGTGAGGCAACAGTGCTAAGCACTGCACCACCGTGCCACCCCCATCTTGAACACACAATGTGATATAAACGTAATCCACAGACACACAGACACAGACACACACACACCTCACAGCAATATCCATTTCCAGACACGACCTGCTAGCCCTCCCGACATGGACGGCTCTGGCCTTCCCCTCCCCCGGGCATTATGAATCACTAAACTATTTTTGAAGTGAGACGGGCCACTCGTCAGCCATCGCCATGGAAACGCGGCGCGTACACAAGCGGCTGGAGCCCTGGGCACGAGGAGCACCTGCATTCACACCCGACACATTTCCACGTGTGGACTCAGGCGCTCGGCCTGATTGGGTTTCGACCACCGCGGGCTGGACCGTGTCAGACCGGAGCCTACAAGGCACTGTAAAAAAAACAATGAAGACCACAACGCAGCTCAGACCGCATGACGATATGGGAGAGGTTCTAAAACCAGCCAGGGATGCAGAGGTTCAGAGAGTGAATCAGCCTGGGGAGATTCTGACACCAAGCACTCATCTCCAAATTCTTCGGATTATAATGTAAGGAGCAGCTTGCAGAGATGCCTTTGGGAAAGGCAGTGAGGCAGTGAGGCAGCGAGGCAGTGAGGCAGTGAGGCAGGCCGCTTCCCGCCGAGATAACAGCTTTACTCATTTTCATTCTCAAGGAGACGACGATTCCCTCAAAGCCTTTCTAATGGAGTGAGGCATCCGGACGGCGTGCGTAGTGCAAGATACCAAATAACAGCATGTTAAAAGCTGCTGGTATGTTAGAAAGCAGTTCAACACTTGGGGTCTGGGACTGAGGTCCTCGTCATATTTAAATCATACATAGAGGCGCCCTTATTATGGAAGCCTGTATGCTACAGAGAGTCCCGTTTATTATGGCGCTTTCTCCGCCTGCTCTGGGTCAGAACCTCACATGGCTACAGATAAATGTTACTCCACATACCTCCAAACTGACCCCAGATCAGCTGTGGAGAACGCCGACTACCCCCCTACCCGCCCCCAGCCTGCTTCCCCGGATTAGACGGCCGAGTCCCAGGGAACCACAGGGGTCGGATGTTTGTTGCCAGGAGCCGCCAGTGGGGGGTGTCCGCCTCATTAGCTCAACAAAGACACTCCCCAGGAAGGGGGGGGGAGAGCGGAAGAGTGTCGGGAGGGGGATGCCGCGCATTCACATCCAGCCGTTTGCCAGGGACAATGTCCCAGAGCTCGCCATGATATCCCGCTCCCCATGCCGTTACCGAGCCGCGAGTGTAACGGGGGCAGTCTCACGCTCGCTGGAAAGGAGGGCGCTTCGCCCCCGATTTCACTCCGGGGCAGAGAAAGAATCCGTCACCCAGATTTTTCATGGAAGGCGGCGGAATTCCTTCTGAGCGTATGACCTGGCATTCGGAATTGGAAGGCGTTTTAGCGTATGGCGATATCAGCATTCTGGCTTATAAACAAACATCACACAGAGCGTAACTCACACGGTGACTGAAGAATGTCAACAATAAATGGAGGGGGGGGACACACACACCTACATTCCTCAGAAAATTGGTGGGTTATGCTGACCAGGCACATCACCCTACCCCTGTGCAAGCCCCCCCTTCCTGGGCCAGTAGGAGCCCCACAACAGGCCTGTAGATGGACTCTCCTTTCTTCCAGACTCATGACTAACTTCCATCACAAGCAAATCTCAAAAGTGAGCAGAAAAGTAACTAGGCAAGCAGCTTCTCTAGTATGTGCAGTGACTGGCTGGAAACCGTCATTAAAGATCACACACTTCCCTCATGACTATTTACTTCTCAGAAGATCACTCACTTCCCCAAAGTTATTGGACTTCCCTGAAAATCACGCTCTTTCCCCAAGGATCATGCACTTATCCAAAGATCACGAGCTTCCCCAAAGATCATGCACTTCCTTAAAGATCACAAGCTTCCCTAAAGATCACAAGCTTCCCCAAAGATCACGAGCTTCCCCAAAGATCACACACTTCCTTAAAGATCACGCACTTCCCCCAAAGATCACGCACTTCCCCAAAGATCACGCACTTCCTTAAATATCATGCACTTCCCCAAAGATCACGCACTTCCCCAAAGATCACGAGCTTCCCCAAAGATAACGCACTTCCTTAAAGATCACGCACTTCCCCCAAAGATCACGCACTTCCCCAAAGATCACGCACTTCCTTAAAGATCATGCACTTCCTTAAATATCATGCACTTCCCCAAAGATCACACACTTCCTTAAAGATCACGCACTTCCCCAAAGATCACGCACTTCCCCGAAGATCACGCACTTCCCCAAAGATCACGCACTTCCCCGAAGATCACGCACTTCCCCAAAGATCACGCACTTCCCCAAAGATCACGCACTTCCCCAAAGATCACGCACTTCCCCAAAGATCACGCACTTCCCCGAAGATCACACATTTCCCCAAAGATCACACACATCCCTGAACACACCCCCGTCGGCTTGAGGACACAGACTTTAATTGCACCTCCAATAAGTTATATCCCTTTTCTTTTCTGATCTCCTAAGACTGATAATATCTTTCTAAGCCCATCAGTCTCTGCATCCCCACGAACTCCCTAAGCCTCTATCACTAAATCTCCGTGATCTCCCAATAAGTGAATATATCTCCCATCTCTAACACTGACCACATTACTTATGTTCTGCTTCACAAATGCTATGGAAAAAGTGAAACATCCCATGACAAATTTTTCGTTCTGTGGATCCTTCCGTCACGGACACTGACCAGGCGAATGGGGGCCGAACCTGATGGGGGTGTGATGTGTGCTTGCAGACGAAGGTGTCATTTTGTAGTGCAATGCTCAGACCATCCGGCAGCTCGGCAATGCCCCCCCCCCCACTGTTTTATTTAAACAGAAGCAAACCAGTGTGTAAACACCCAAAGCAAAATAACACAGGAACTGAGATAGTCCCATGGATGATGAAGGGCAAGTGGGGGTAATTTTGGGTGCACAACCCCCCCCCCCCCCAGTGCAGTGCTGACAGGTGAAGCATCAACAATGACGAACAGCAATGGTGTGGTAGGTTTCTCAGCAGGTTAGCCCTGTGATTGGAAGGTTGCCGGTTCAAATCCCAAGCTTGCCAGAGTGAGATCACCATTTGGCCTCAAAATACTAAAATAAATAGAATGCAAAATGTAGTGGGCTCAGTACCCATGGGGTAGCATGAATCTGGGAGGAGTCTGTCCCATACACACAGGAATAAGTGATGAGGAGTTGTGGAGTGCATGCTGATGACCCACAACAGAAAGCCAGCTGGCGAGATGTTTCAGCACCAGTGATTCAGAGTCACACACCCCACCAGCATGCAGGACCCAAACAGAGGCCCAGCAAGCCCAAGATCAGGCATCTTCTCACACACCTTCCACGTTTTGCCCCTAAACTAGTGGCTGTCACTCTGCATGCTTCTGCTCACATGTTAAAAATGAGAGAATGGCGGTGAATGACGTGTGAAGTTACCCGCAGGACGGCAGGCATGTCGAGCCGCTGCACGGCTCTCAGTTATACCTTCTAATCACGGTACGATGCGGAACCAAGAAACTTCCAATACAAGCAATTAAAACACGGAAGCACGATGTCAAAACTTTAAATGATGCAGCCAGAGGCGGAATGGAAAATGACAAGTGTAACAGAGAGATCTTGTCCTCTGTCATGACGCAGTATATCTCTCATTTAATCTCCGGAACACAGACCAACCACAGTGCTGGGCTGGGGGGAGGAACATCCGGTGATTGACAGCTGTCTTACACCTATTATTTCCTTCTTGTTCCCTGGGTAACTCAACCTAGCTCAACACAGCTAAGCACAGGCAGACACAGCACAGCCCACCAAAAGCCTGTACATTGCTGTGCCCGACAGCTCAGTTCATCCTCCACTGAGCAGCAGCCAATCAGATGCCCCCTTCCCCAATTCACACACCCTCTCACAGTCAAACAGAGCAAACCGTCAGCAGTGCCGCCCACGGTGCCCAATGCCATAAAACATGGTGGTTGCCACCCGTGCTCTGTGACAGATGAGCGCCTGACCCAGGCCGTGCTAATCTCGCCGCGTCCCAGTCCGCTACGGGCTGCCATGTCACTGGCTGTCTGATAAAGGGACAGAATAAATAAAAGGCGAGCAGGCAGCACAGGCATGGCTGTGCTGTATAAAACCCCCTAACAATGTCTCCGGCCACACTGGCTGGATCCCAGTCACCAGCATGCTCACTCCCATCATCAGCCCGCTACAGTCCCTGAGCTGCAGCCTCGCCATCACATTCTGGGGGCCGCCCTCCCACCTGGTTTCCAAAGGAAACGCTGACAGCTTAGCTCCGCCCCCCCTCCCTGACCTGGATGGACCCACCCCCACGCTATCTCTCCTGGCAGTGTGGATAGACTAATCCCTAATTAAAGAGCAGGACTTCCTGCCAGGACTCTCCCCCTTTCCCATTAACCCAGTGGTGGGGAGGGGCCGGGGCTCCAACTGGCCAGCGATAATCCCAGAAAAGCCCCCCCCCTCGCCCCATACCTTAAGCAGGTGCACATGTCCACTGCCCTTCCAGATCCCCGCCCATCATTGAACACAATCTGCGCCTGATATTTGTGGTAATATTTCTACCGATTAAAGGAACAGTACAGAAAGGTCAGAGCTCATTTGCATACTGTGACATCATCGTAGGTAATTGTGTACCAGATTCGATGTGGGGGAGATTTTGGGCCTCATGATAGCAGATCAAGTTGGGCCCCCAACCCAGACCAATCCAACCCTGTGTCACTTCCATCACTTCACACCCCACCCTGAAACCCATATGACCCAATCAAAGCTTTAACAACCTTAATTATTTTATTAACTTTATCTTTGCAGGCTGGCATCTTGGGTGTTTACTTAATGCCCTAAATCACAAATGTTGAGCTATGAAAATGTATTTATAACTGTCAAAACATACGTTGAAACCCATTTATTTTGTGCATGACATCAGGGCAGAACTGATTCAGACAGCGAGCATGAATTACGTTACCTTTCTCCAAGTTCAAATTAAAGTTCAATTTAATAAAGCAGGAAATTGCAAACTCTTCTCAATTTTTCAGGGAGATGACGATAGGTTAGAAAGCCCATTTTATTCAGTAATTATTTGTTGGACTAGCCAGCTAATTTCAGTAACGTTAACGTTACCTATAAAATTTGAATTAACCGATTCATTTGCATCGCATGGAGATGAAGTATGATCAAACACTCTAACATAAATGAACCTTTCGTTGAGAAAAACCAAGCAATACTCTCCCTCTCATCTCTTTCATCTCTTTGTAGTCTTAGGCAGGCTAACCAATACTGGCTAACCGATATTAGCTAACACATACTGGGTAACTGATACTGGGTAACTGATACTGGCTAACCGATACTGGCTAACCGATACTTGCTAACCCATACTGGTTAACCGATACTGGCTAACCCATACTGGTTAACCGATACTGGCTAACCCATATTGGCTAACTAATGTGTTGGATGTGAGGATGAAGGCAAGGCTAAAGGAGAGGGGGAATACAAAGGACGTCTGATTTGCTTCTTTTTGCCAAAAAAAGAGGAACACAATAGGGCCCCTGTCACTCACTCCCTGCTTCCGTAGCCTAAAAGGATGAAATCTTCTGGACAAAGTCTGGTGAATGATTGAAAAAAACTGCACATGTTCACAGCGTTGTGCTGTTTCCATATTTCCCATCTCCTTCCCATCCCAGACCCTCCAAGAGGCTTCACTTTTTCATTATCCGGCAGCACATTAATGTATAAGCAGTCCCAGTAGAAAAGGGGAAGTCCTGGCTCTCACACCAAACCCCCCCAGAGTGGCCGCTGTCAAGCCACACAATGCGTGACCTCGCTTATTAACAAGGGGGCGGGTGCAATCAGGTCCCACTTTGTTCACTCTCTCATTGGAACACTAGTCATCTGGACCATTCATGTCCCATAATTCCCTCTGATTGATGACACCTGGGCCGGCCCCCATCCTAGCCAATGAGTGCAGGAGGCGCATGCCACGAGGCACCCCCGAATGACCCTGTGATCCCATGAGGAAGGAGAGCCACTGGGGGGGTGATTGGGAGTATGGAAATGGGGGGGGGGGCAAATTGCATATGACCACAGGGGGCTGATTGCACAATTGCGAAAAACACGAAAGAGTGAATGAGTGAAACCAAGAGAAAGAGGGAAAGCTGCACATACAGCCCCCACCCCCCCCCCCCCCCGTGTCTAAAAGCGACTGTGCATCAAGCACTGGACCATCAATGAAATTCATCAGTCTGACCGCCGGGGAAAATCCCAAGTGTGACCAAAGGGGGGCAGTAGGCAGTAAGTAGGCGGTCAGTAGCCAGCCCATGGCAGGTGTGTGATTTTAGGGGAGGACCCTTTATAAAGTGACCCCCAGTGCAGGAACTGTGCGTTTAATCTAAGGAAATATTTTAAATACTGACAAAAATCTAACTTAAATTTTAATTTCAATTCAATTCATTTTATTTCGCACCTCTCACAACACAGTCACCCTAACGCACGTAACAAGAGTGTGTAGCAAACCATTACTATCTCATTTACACCACATGGCTCCTGAAACAGGAGAAAATAATGCCGGAAGATAACAGAGGAGAGAACCCAAAGGGTCCAGGGGGCCCAAGGTCAACTGGGTGCCCCCCCCCCCACCCCGAGGCATGCTAACATTATGTAATACAAGGGAATGGGGCTGCTTCAATAAGAGCAAGGTGACAACGGCGATCATTAAGCCTCCAGAGAAGCTGTAGTGTCATCATGCCTTTGACAGCGTCCTAATAATTCATGACGTCACGGATGAAGCAGTCAGTGGCCCTGTGAGCAAAGCCGATATCGAGGACAGACCCCAGCAAGCGGGACGCGGCATTCACAGCTCACAGACGGGCGTTCGGTTAATCGGCGCGCTGACGTGAGGAGGAAAGCTCCTAGCCACATTTCCATCTGAATATGATCTAAATATGAAACTGCTGAGCTTACTCAAGGCTCATTGTTCACACAGCTCCTCCTGTCCTCCAGCTCTCAGACTGAAGATGCTCATGGATCCATGATTTCTGCTCCAGTTCAACTAATTCATCATTTTATTGGCTCTTTATGCCTCAAGAGATCTTCAGCGGGTCCCCAAGACTTTTCCATTTGTTCCTGCCTTTGAAGCGGCATGCATTGCACAAATATGCCCCAAGTTAGCAGACGTCACCTCACCGTTATAGGGTAAGAGAAGGCCACAGATAAAGATCCTCATCTATACCTCAGGTAGTGAGACAAGAAGCGGAAACTGGACGGAGTAGGTAGTGATGAAAAAGGAAGAGGAAGCTAGACAGAGCAAGTAGTAATGAAACAGGAAGAGGAAGTTGGACAGAGCAAGTAGAGAAGAAACAGGAAGAGATACCCAGACAAAGCACATAATGATGAGACAGGAAGAGGAAGTTGGACAGAGCGGGTACTGAAGAGACAGGAAGGGGAAGCAGGACGGATCGGGTACTGAAGAGACAGGAAGGGGAAGCAGGACGGAGCGGGTACTGAAGAGACAGGAAGGGGAAGCAGGACAGAGCGGGTACTGAAGAGACAGGAAGGGGAAGCAGGACAGAGCGGGTACTGAAGAGACAGGAAGGGGAAGCAGGACAGAGCGGGTACTGAAGAGACATGATGAGGACGTTGGACAGGGGGCATTGATGAGACAGTAAGAGGGAGGTGGCCAGATCATGTAGTGTGTATTTCCCATAGCTTAGATAAAGACACGGCCGACATTTACACGGACATTGTCCCCCCCCCCCCCCGCACAGCAAAACCCCCGGTATTGGCCAGTGGCGGCAGTGATGTGGTGCTGGGGAGCATCACCTGCCCTTGCAGGAAAACCCGCTTATGCTAAACAAGAAAGGCTTGATAATGATTATGCCATGCAAACAGAGCCCGCAGTTCTGTACAGACTCAGGGAAAAAAAAATCTAATCTCCATTTCAGGACTAAAAAATGGGAGCATTATATGGAAAACATCTGACTCCTGAATGAAACCGATTTTATGACTGGATTGATAATCTTTTGATGCTGCCGATTCAGACAAATTGTCAGGTTCAGCATTCCTCCGCCCCCCTCCATTTTCAGAGCAGATTTCACACATGCTCTCTGAGCTTAATTTAGCTATTGATTTTACTCACCACTGAAAAAAATATGAAATATTGCCTTGCCTTGTACTGCCTCTGGAGATAGAAACCATTGGAACAAACTAATAGTTCATGGAACAACTGCTCATTGCACAAATAGTTTCCTGATGAGAAGTAAAAGCCTTCTAATAAACCAAACGACCAGGATGTAGCATCTTTGGCAATACAGGTAGAGGAGCGCACTGGGGTTCCCTTCAGAAGCACACAGCAGGTTTCCCAGCTAGTCATTAAGTCATAAGCAGATTACCACCCACTGCCTGTATAAATTCTAGTTTTAAGACTAGAAGCAGCCTTTCACAGAGCTACAAGGCACATCAAAAACCCAAATAAATAGGTCAATAAAAATGCACAAACATTTTAAAAAATAAAGAACAAAAAAGCAAAACCCTAGTTCTTAAAAAAGAAATAAAATACAAAGTGTTAAATGCTAAGATAGCAAACATTAAAAAACCGAAAGCCAAAACAAATAAGATGAATAGCAAACTGAAGCTGATGAAACACTGGAATGCAGACAAACGCTCCCACAGGCTCCCACTGCCCCGGTGTGACGGCCAGAGGCATCCAGTGAAATCCACTCTGTCACGCTGGCTGCTACGAACGGCCCTGAGGACAAACGGCACGGGCTGCTCCAAGTGTGACTTTCAAACTGCATAACAGCCGGGGAGGGGGGAGCTGGACTCAAGAGAGACACACGCCAGGAAAGAAGGATCACTCAGGAAGGCAGACATAAAGGGATCACTTAGGGAGACACAACTAAGGAAAAGAGGATCACTCAGGAAGACAGACATAAAGGGATCACTTAGGGAGACACAACTAAGGAAAAGAGGATCACTCAGGAAGACAGACATAAAGGGATCACTTAGGGAGACACGTGTAAGGAAAAGAGGATCACTCAGGAAGGCAGACATAAAGGGATCACTTAGGGAGACACAACTAAGGAAAAGAGGATCACTCAGGAAGGCAGGCATAAAGGGATCACTTAGGGAGACACAACTAAGGAAAAGAGGATCACTCAGGAAGGCAGACATAAAGGGATCACTTAGGGAGACACAACTAAGGAAAAGAGGATCACTAATTAAGGCAGGCGGCAGAAAAAGAGGATCACTCAGGAAGGCAGACATAAAGGGATCACTTAGGGAGACACAACTAAGGAAAAGAGGATCACTAATTAAGGCAGGCGGCAGAAAAAGAGGATCACTCAGGAAGACACGTGTAAGGAAAACAGGATCACTCAGGAAGACACGTGTAAGGAAAACAGGATCACTCAGGAAGACACGTGTAAGAAAAAGAGGATCACTCAGGAAGACATACGGAAGAAAAGGGATCACTCAGGAAGACAGATGGAAGATAAACAGGATCACTCAGGAAGACACAACTAAAGAAAAGAGGATCACTCAGGAAGACAGATGGAAGAAAAGAGGATCACTCAGGAAGACACAACTAAAGAAAAGAGGATCACTCAGGAAGACAGGCGGAAGAAAACGAGGATCACTCAGGAAGACAGACGGAAGAAAACGAGGATCACTCAGGAAGACAGACGGAAGAAAAAGAGGATCACTCAGGAAGACAGACGGAAGAAAAAGAGGATCACTCAGGAAGACAGACTGAAGAAAAAGAGGATCACTCAGGAAGACAGACTGAAGAAAAAGAGGATCACTCAGGAAGACAGGCGGAAGAAAAAGAGGATCACTCAGGAAGACAGGCGGAAGAAAAAGAGGATCACTCAGGAAGACACGTGTAAGAAAAAGAGGATCACTCAGGAAGACACGTGTAAGGAAAACAGGATCACTCAGGAAGACACGTGTAAGAAAAAGAGGATCACTCAGGAAGACATACGGAAGAAAAGGGATCACTCAGGAAGACAGATGGAAGATAAACAGGATCACTCAGGAAGACACAACTAAAGAAAAGAGGATCACTCAGGAAGACACAACTAAAGAAAAGGGATCACTCAGGAAGACAGATGGAAGAAAAGAGGATCACTCAGGAAGACACAACTAAAGAAAAGAGGATCACTCAGGAAGACACAACTAAAGAAAAGAGGATCACTCAGGAAGACAGGCGGAAGAAAACGAGGATCACTCAGGAAGACAGACGGAAGAAAACGAGGATCACTCAGGAAGACAGACGGAAGAAAAAGAGGATCACTCAGGAAGACAGACGGAAGAAAAAGAGGATCACTCAGGAAGACAGACTGAAGAAAAAGAGGATCACTCAGGAAGACAGGCGGAAGAAAAAGAGGATCACTCAGGAAGACAGGCGGAAGGAAAAGAGGATCACTCAGGAAGACAGGCGGAAGAAAAAGAGGATCACTCAGGAAGACAGGCGGAAGAAAAAGAGGATCACTCAGGAAGACACTACTAAGGAAAGGAGGATCACTCAGAAAGACAGACGGAAGAAAAAGAGGATCACTCAGGAAGACAGACGGAAGAAAAGGGATCACTCAGGAAGACAGGCGGAAGAAAAAGAGGATCACTCAGGAAGACAGGCGGAAGGAAAAGAGGATCACTCAGGAAGACAGGCGGAAGGAAAAGAGGATCACTCAGGAAGACAGGCGGAAGAAAAAGAGGATCACTCAGGAAGACACTACTAAGGAAAGGAGGATCACTCAGAAAGACAGACGGAAGAAAAAGAGGATCACTCAGGAAGACAGACGGAAGAAAAGGGATCACTCAGGAAGACAGGCGGAAGAAAAAGAGGATCACTCAGGAAGACACTACTAAGGAAAGGAGGATCACTCAGAAAGACAGACGGAAGAAAAAGAGGATCACTCAGGAAGACAGGCGGAAGAAAAAGAGGATCACTCAGGAAGACAGGCGGAAGGAAAAGAGGATCACTCAGGAAGACAGGCGGAAGAAAAAGAGGATCACTCAGGAAGACAGGCGGAAGAAAAAGAGGATCACTCAGGAAGACACTACTAAGGAAAGGAGGATCACTCAGAAAGACAGACGGAAGAAAAAGAGGATCACTCAGGAAGACAGACGGAAGAAAAGGGATCACTCAGGAAGACAGGCGGAAGAAAAAGAGGATCACTCAGGAAGACAGGCGGAAGAAAAAGAGGATCACTCAGGAAGACACTACTAAGGAAAGGAGGATCACTCAGAAAGACAGACGGAAGAAAAAGAGGATCACTCAGGAAGACAGGCGGAAGAAAAAGAGGATCACTCAGGAAGACAGGCGGAAGAAAAAGAGGATCACTCAGGAAGACAGGCGGAAGAAAAAGAGGATCACTCAGGAAGACACTACTAAGGAAAGGAGGATCACTCAGAAAGACAGACGGAAGAAAAAGAGGATCACTCAGAAAGACAGACGGAAGAAAAGGGATCATTCAGGAAGACAGACGGAAGATAAAGAGGATCACTCAGGAAGACACTACTAAGGAAAGGAGGATCACTCAGAAAGACAGACGGAAGAAAAAGAGGATCACTCAGGAAGACAGACGGAAGAAAAAGAGGATCACTCAGGAAGACAGACGGAAGAAAAAGAGGATCACTTAGGAAGACATGTGGAAGATAAATAGGATCACTCAGTAAGACAGGCGGAAGAAAAAGAGGATCAGTCAGGAAGACACGTGTAAGGAAAAGAGGATCACTCAGGAAGACACTACTAAGGAAAGGAGGATCACTCAGAAAGACAGACGGAAGAAAAAGAGGATCACTCAGGAAGACAGACGGAAGAAAAGGGATCATTCAGGAAGACAGACGGAAGATAAAGAGGATCACTCAGGAAGACAGGCGGAAGAAAAAGAGGATCACTCAGGAAGACAGGCGGAAGAAAAAGAGGATCACTCAGGAAGACACTACTAAGGAAAGGAGGATCACTCAGAAAGACAGACGGAAGAAAAAGAGGATCACTCAGGAAGACAGGCGGAAGAAAAAGAGGATCACTCAGGAAGACAGGCGGAAGAAAAAGAGGATCACTCAGGAAGACACTACTAAGGAAAGGAGGATCACTCAGAAAGACAGACGGAAGAAAAAGAGGATCACTCAGGAAGACAGACGGAAGAAAAGGGATCATTCAGGAAGACAGACGGAAGATAAAGAGGATCACTCAGGAAGACACTACTAAGGAAAGGATGATCACTCAGAAAGACAGACGGAAGAAAAAGAGGATCACTCAGGAAGACAGACGGAAGAAAAAGAGGATCACTCAGGAAGACAGACGGAAGAAAAAGAGGATCACTTAGGAAGACATGTGGAAGATAAATAGGATCACTCAGTAAGACAGGCGGAAGAAAAAGAGGATCAGTCAGGAAGACACGTGTAAGGAAAAGAGGATCACTCAAGAAGCTTCATGTAAGGAAAGGAAGATAACTGAGGAAGATACCCTGAAGAAAAGAAGGATCACTCAGGAGGACACACCTAAGGAAAGGAGGATCAGTCAGGAAGACAGGTGGAAGGAAAGGAGCATCATTTACTGTAGGAGGACACATGGAAGAAAAGGAGGATCATGGTTGCAGATATACATGGGACCCCAAAGCAGGTGTCCTTTATACAGATGAACATGGGGCAGATAAACATCCCCCTCCCCATGGTAAGGGTTATCCTTTGATCAGCAGGATTCCATTATGAGTACAGAGGGACCTGGGCTTCTGCCACCAGCTGTGGGAACTAATTCTCACTAAGTAGTGGTCCACAGCCAGGTTACATCTACACCATAATAATTGACACCATAATTTTGCTTGCAAGCTCTAGACTAAGAGCCATATTAAGCCCAGCTTCTGCCTCAGGCCTTGATGAGAAGCATCCACCCGTCCCCCCACCCTGCGTGAGGGGACCACGTCATCACCAGGTCACACACTCACAGGCGTTGGTCACGGCGAAGCTGTTCGCCGTCTCAATGTTGTCCACATGGGGAACCAGGTTGAAAGGCGCCTCCGTGGCGTTGGGGCTGGTGTTGTGCAGGAATATGGCCAGTCGAAAGGCTGTGTACTCCTGGTCCGTGTTTCTGATGAAGAGCCCCCCTGCGGAGCGATAGTCGGAGTGAGAGAAACAGGGGGAGAGAGAGGGAACGAGGAAGGGAGGGAGGCAACAGAAAATGCTAAGAAAGGCATCTCACCAAAGAAAAACGCACACATGGAAAAACGAGACAAACCGGAACAGTTTGGGCGACTTAGAATGTTTAAAATTAGGTACTTTGGACCCTGGTTTACGCCTGCATCAAGATTCAGATGTGAGGAGGAAAAACGAATCGTCTCCCCGTTTCCTAGATTGTACTTTAAACTCGGTTGCTTGTAATAGCAATTAAATTTGATTTCAAACGGGTGGTGTGTAATTCGGCGATATGCAAATGTCAGGCCAAAAAAAAAGGGAGTTTTTACGTGGACCCGGCGAAGCGTGTATAACGCATGAAGTTCAGCGGCAGAGTCTCATTAGATTACGTCCTCCGTCCCCCCACAGTAAATGATGCAGCGCTAGAATAAATTAAAGCATCCCCTCTTTAAGGATGCTTACGGGGCAGGCGCACTGAGCGCAGATTTGGGGACGCACGATAATTAAGTGCAGGGCTACATTGTATAAAATGAAAGTTTGAAGGGAAGCCATCAGTGATGTGACAGTATGGCAGAGACGGAGCATCCCATCCCGGACTGACGCCGAAGCCGAATGCTGCAGTGACGGCTTGAAACAGAAAAACAGCCAAAAAGCCAAGAACAAAAGCACACTAAAACATTAATGAGTCTAGGACGGCAATAAAATACTAATAACACTGGCAAAATACTAACACGCCCGCTACAACCTTCGGCTCAAAATAAAAAAAAAAAAACAAACGTCAATAATTTGCAAATTTCAGTTAGGTGCAATTGATAAAAACGGCTGATCTCTATTAAACACACTTTGTATGATTAAAGGCATGTACGCTAAGCATAAAGTATACCATGTTATGGAAATAAATCATAAAACCCATGTGTTTTTCAACAGCACTGTTTAACGGAGCGGTGCATTTTGAAAAGCCGCTACTTAATTACTTACCAATTTGAACGCTGCTTGGGAAAGCCCCCATTGTCATTCCCCAAAAGCCAGAGAAAAGCAAAAGAAGCTGTTGACAAGTAATCCTCATTTTTAGTTAAAAACTGTTGATAGACATCGAGGATGAGCGCTCACGGATGAAAAAAAGAGAAAGCGAGTTTTAGCAATCCATCCTGGCCCTTTTCCCCCGCAGTGCCCACTGCCGCTGGAAAGGGTTTGTCCGGCGGAGGATCTAACACATGCAAGATGGGGGAGCGACTCGCCAGTGGTGGGGTCCTTCTAGTGGCTGCATGGGGAGATGAGACATGCGCTTTCTTTCTTTCTCTCTCCCTCTCTCTCTCTCCTTTCCCTTCACACACTCGCGCGCTTCTATTCTCTTTCCTCTTTTCCGTATCCCCTCCCTCGGTCCATGCCGTCCTTTAAAACATCCCTCCTTACTTGGCGGTTACCGAAATACACTCAGTTCTATTGAGTGAGAAAGAGCCGCATTCCGCCGAACGGAGCGGATTTTACCCCATGACGGCGTTCTTAAACGCGTCGGCATTACGGTCTCTTCGCAGCTTTTATCTTTCTCCCTTAGTCATGGCTGGCTGCGTTTTCCTGAATTATAACGCTCCTGTCGGTTTCTGGAGCGAGTACAACTTTGGTATGTACGCAATTTGTATTATCAAAAGCAAAGACAATCCATAAACCACAGCTCTGGGGTATCGTGTTACACCAAGCCGTATTCATTTTGCATTTGTATATGGCAAAAGGTATAGTTTTATCAGTTGTGCAGTATTAAGGGATGCCAGAATTCAGGGGTGTGTTCTGAAAGTTATGTAACCTCACAACGTAGCTGGTTATGTGAGATAAACGTATTTACTTAAAAACCCAATATGAAAAATCTGAAGACTTCTTACCTTCTAAACTATGTGCTTAGCTTGGTTGCACATGAGAGGGGACTGGAAAAACATCAGTGCATGTATGGTATTAAAGTCAACATTCACATTACTTCACATTGGCAGTCGTTAGCCCCATATAATATAATCACAGAACGTGTTAAGTGCTTCTCATGCAGCTGTCATCTGCAGATTTATGAGTCGACTCAGGAGCTGAACCCATATAAAGAGCAGCCAGGAAACATGAGGAGTAGCAGCTGATTTTCTGCGCTCCTGGCCCAGTGTCCACCTAACGAGAGCTGTGTGTGACCCCTGCCCGCAGCTGTCCGTGGTCCTGAAGTAACAAGGAGCTGCTTCTCAGGTCAGGTGGTTGCACGAGATCTTTAAATAACGCTTGAAACAAGCATGAACCACACACGGTTTGCCATCTGGACCTGAAACTGGACTGGTACCCTGGCCGAGCTGACGAGATCCACTCTCTGAACTTGTGGCAGGTGTCTCTCAGTGATAGCTCACACAGGAACCCAGAGATGCTCTAATTACCTCCGCAGGATGTAAATAGCCTCTTACTGTCGTGTCAGCTTGCAGGATGCTTCCATCTATCAAGAATATCCAGATGTTTGTTGCTGAGCAACTAGAGTTCAAGAAGTCAAGCATCTTCAGCTGTGGCTCCTTTGTCTTCTCAGCTACCTTCCTGGGAGCTCAGCCTTGGCGAGGAGCACAGTGGTCCAAAGCACCACCCTTAAGTGTGAATGTGCTTCTAAAAGCTTCTGAGTTTGTCCACAGCCTAAGGTCCCACCAACAGCCAATATTTAAGTCAAGAGAAACACCCTCAACCGACCTTAATGACTGACATGGTGTCTGAACAGCACAGCTACTCTCATCGACCGAAAGATGGTAATGAACGATGGATCTACAAGATTCCCAGTGAAACACTGACATGGTGAGACCCACCATCTCCCTTCAGGTGATTGTAATGCTGGCAATTATTTCACAAGGATGAAAAAGCAATTTTCCTGAGACCATCAATATGGAGCAGAATCCCACTGGCAATGTTACATAGATTATCTCTCTCCATGATGAACGGTATGTGCCGGATGCTGTAAACGTTTAAGGTGGTACATTTGTGTTTTAAGGTGTGGGCATCATTTTTGATGGGTCACAGTATCACAATAAGCAGGGACATGGGCCCTAAGGAGAAGCAAATAAAGACTGAAATAATATTTTAGACAGAGCCAGTGAAAACAATAACCTCCCCCCCATCTCGTCATGGACCCTCCCCGAACACATCCTTATTCCCAGGTCATAAATACCTTCCTCGTAAAGTCCAGCCTGGTGTGTCCTTCAGGAGGGCCCATTCGACAGCATGTTTCCAGGGAGCGAGCTGCTCTCGGCCCCAGAGGACATAAAGATGGCCCCAGCCTTCAGGGCTATGAGATTTGACAGCACACAGGATCGTAATGTCTGGCGGCGTTACAGAGAGGCAGGGCAGAGGGCTTGACGTGTGATGGGATGTGTCCTGTGAGCACGACCCACAGGTGATGCATCGCCCCCGCGTCTGTTTATGTCCCATATTAGCAGTGGTAAGTAAATTATTACTGGCAGTGGGAGAATCTGGGTGATGATTGGTCCAGCTCTGGGTTTTAAGGTGCTGGGGAGGCCTGGGAAGGGAGGGGGGCACTTGGCTGACCTTCAACCCGAGCAGTTACTTGCCAATTCCATGCAATTATTTCCATAATACATGTTTTTTTATTAGGATGGGGGGGGGGGGGCACAAATACCTCTACCCGCAAATTATTTACATGATATGTCAGACAGATTAATTGATAAAAAATGCCCCAACCCACCCCTCCCCCTAGAACAAATGAACCAGTACAGGATCTCAGAGTTTGCCAGTGAAAGGTTTCATCGCTATGCAACCATTCCCAGTTTGAGTCCACTGCAAATATTTGTGGCTGTTTTGACATGACGCACTGAGCATGTCGTCTCGCTGTGCCAGCCAGGGAGAGCGAGAGAGCGAGAGAGCGAGAGAATGCGGCGCCGGAAGTGGAGAGAGTCGGAGTTCATTCACCGCAAACGGTCTACGACTCTGGCGCTTGTGATAGCAGAACAATGACTAACTGCGTTGTTTAGGTGCTGGGAAAGCGAGAGAGAGAGAGAGAGAGAGAGAGGGAGAGAGAGAGAGAGAGAGATGCATGTTTTATAGATCAGATGCATTCAGTTAAGGTTCCCTTAACCCATCAAGAGCACATATCTGTCCAGATGACCTGGTCTTTTAAACTGTCAGAGGTGCTCCTCGTTAATTTACTATAATTTAATAGGGTGTATTTAAGTCACGTGCCGGTCCAGCATGCTTCCTAATCACGCGGACGGCAGGCAGGCAGACACGCAACAGCTGGGGAGTCAGATGCTCTTTAATGACATGTTACCGGCATCATGCAATGGGCCCACAGTGGCAGCGTGCAGAAGCATAGCATCTCTCTGTCCGCTCGCCATTAATATCCAGACGTGACCAACGGGTTGGGGCCCAGCCAGAGCAAGATCGCAAGCGGGAGGTGTTGGGATCCGAGCCCTCGGGGCGTCTCCAGATGGCACAGGGAGTGGCCCTGTCCATCTACATGATGCGGGGGGTGGGGGGGCGGACATCGATGTGATTCCGGAATATAATCTAAGGTTAAGGCAGTCTGACATCTTGAAATGATAGATCCAGGGTAAAACGTGACCTTACAAAGATGTCAGGTGTGTTTCTGTAACCTGGAAGCATGTTACAGAGAGGGACTGATTATGACTGACATTCCATGACATTATTACCTGCCCTTTCCAAGGTAGAACGATCTACCACTGTTTTACAGTTGAAAATGAATTATTCATATATTCATATTCTTACTATAAACATCATGGATTCTTCCCCAAGCTGCCATTCCGTCAGCTTCTCCTTGGCCGTTCTCTGTTGTACATGACAAATGTGCCACAAAGGAGCAGGAAATGAATAAGTGTGTTTTGACACTCTGTGGCTGCACCATGTTTGGGCTTAACGGAACTGAACAAGGAAAACGGCCAAAAGAAGACAGAGGAGCAGAATGAGGCCTGGCAGAAGATAAGGGGCCGAGGCCTAATGCTTTCAGAACGGTGTAGACACTACAGAGGGAGCACCATCAAGACTGCAAACAGAAAACTGTGGTCACTGTAGACAGAACAGTAAAGACAATAACTACTGTTCTATAGTGTTCTGTATGCAGTATTTACAAAATTCCCTTTACAGTGTTTATTGTGATTTTATAGAGTTCTGTTTGCAGTGTTTATTGTGTTGTTCATAGTGTTTTTTGCAGTGTTTACAGTGTTCTGTTTGCAATATTCTATTTACACTATTTACTGTGTTTACAGTGTTCTGTTTGCAATATTCTATTTACACTATTTACAGTGTTTACAGTGTTCTGTTTGCAATATTCTATTTACACTATTTACTGTGTTTACAGTGTTCTGTTTGCAATATTTACTGTGTTGTTTCGCAGTAGACAAACAGAACACCAGTATAAACAGAACAGCGGAAACACTACAAAGAGATCAACACCATGAACAGTTCAGCGAGTACACAGTGAACACAGTGAACACAGTGAACACAGTAAGGAAAATGTGGCTGTTGAGCAGTAATGCGTCAGAAGCAATGCGCTCACCCAGATGCCGCATGTTTAGCTGTGTGCCTCTCGACACAGGATCACAGTGTCTTGCATGCCAAAAACCGGGCTCAGATAGATGTAGCTCCCGGCCATCCTGTCTTTCAATATGAGCTAATAGCAGTGAGCGTGACCCCATGACCTCCGTGGTGGTGGTGTATTGGGGGGTGAGGGGGGGCTCCCCGCAGGCCAGCCTCTGGAGTGGGCGATGACCAAAGACAGCTAATGAGAACTTCTCCCCCTATTGTCCCTTTAATAATGTGTCTGCAGCAGGATGGATTCAATGCAGAAACTCATAATGAGTCTTAAAGGAGAGAATTCACAGAAGGATTAAGCCTTCTGGGTAAGCAGCATTTTCCTCTCCATTTTCCCTTCATCCATTTGTTCTGTTTGTTTATCCGTTCCAGTCTATAAAACACATATATATGCAGACGTACACAAACAGAATCTCACAGCCGGGCACGATTTCTCAGATGCACGAAGATGTCAAATATTATACTGGCCTTCTGGAAACATCAATGGAGAGACCTTGTGACCTTGAGAGCTTTTCATTGGGTCTTCCCTGGGGGGACAGGGGGGGCTGTGCTGTTAAAGTGCCATGGCACAAATCTAATGTGTGTGGAGTTCACATGTTCTCCCTGGCTTCATGCATGTGCTTCCCATGTTCTCCCTGGCTTCATGCATGTGCTTCCCATGTTCTCCCTGGCTTCATGCATGTGCTTCCCATGTTCTCCCTGGCTTCATGCATGTGCTTCCCATGTTCTCCCTGGCTTCATGCATGTGCTTCCCATGTTCTCCCTGGCTTCATGCATGTGCTTCCCATGTTCTCCCTGGCTTCATGCATGTGCTTCCCATGTTCTCCCTGGCTTCATGCATGCGCTTCCCATGTTCTCCCTGGCTTCATGCATGCGCTTCCCATGTTCTCCCTGGCTTCATGCAAGCGCTTCCCATGTTCTCCCTGGCTTCATGCATGTGCTTCCCATGTTCTCCCTGGCTTCATGCATGTGCTTCCCATGTTCTCCCTGGCTTCATGCATGTGCTTCCCATGTTCTCCCTGGCTTCATGCATGTGCTTCCCATGTTCTCCCTGGCTTCATGCATGTGCTTCCCATGTTCTCCCTGGCTTCATGCATGTGCTTCCCATGTTCTCCCTGGCTTCATGCATGTGCTTCCCATGTTCTCCCTGGCTTCATGCATGTGCTTCCCATGTTCTCCCTGGCTTCATGCATGTGCTTCCCATGTTCTCCCTGGCTTCATGCAAGCGCTTCCCATGTTCTCCCTGGCTTCATGCATGTGCTTCCCATGTTCTCCCTGGCTTCATGCATGTGCTTCCCGTGTTCTCCCTGGCATCATGCATGTGCTTCCCGTGTTCTCCCTGGCTTCATGTTTGGTCTTTTTTTATAAGACCTGTAAGAATCCAGACCCACTGGGACCCTGCTCTGGATAAGTGATTATGGAAAATGGATGGATGGATGGATGGATGGATGGGTGAATGGATGGGTGGATGGATGGGTGGATGGATGGGTGGATGGATGGGTGGATGGATGGCCTCAAGTTGACTGTGTGGGACCTGAAATGACTGATTGATTACAACTCACAATGGCTCCAAATGACACAGAAAACCGCCCCTGATGTCACTATAGCTGACTGTGAATGACAGACACAAAAGGTTTTTATTTCTATGCCAAGTAACAAGGCGCCGTTTTCCGTTCACCGCAGACAGCACTGGCGGGACTCCAGTCCTCCCCCAAGGTAGGGCCCCCAGCCCCAGCTGGCCCCTCTCTGAGGATTTCATCCCCCCAAACCACTTACACACTCAATTTGACTAATTATTTCCTAATTGCACTAATTTAGCCTTGACTCTCAGTACCAAGGTCATTAACTGTGTAAAGTGAGCTGGCCACCCTGGATATACACCAGGATGGCAAACTATCACCCCCCCTTGTAACAAGGACATGGATCCACACGTTGCTGGGACACGAGAATGGCCCCGCCCCCGCTTCATGTTGCCCGGCGACATTGGGCTCCCAGACAACCATGGCAGCTGTGCAGGAGGTGAGAGAGTGGCCTGCGCCGCAGGGGCCACAATGGGGCCCTGTGGGTTTCATGCAGAAAGAGCTGCCACTTCAGCAGGTGCCAGCACACGCAGCTGAGCAGAAGAGTGGCCCCTCTGTCTGCCCCCAGCCCCAGCTACCTTCACTGTGTAAACACAGCAGTACAGACCGTCTCTCATCTCTGCTTACACACAGTATGGACCATCTCTCATCCCTGTTTACACGCAGTACAGACTGTCTCTCATCTCTGCTTACACACAGTATGGACCATCACTCATCCCTGTTTACACGCAGTACAGACCGTCTCTCATCTCTGCTTACACACAGTATGGACCATCACTCATCCCTGTTTACACGCAGTACAGACTTCTCTCATCTCTGCTTACACACAGTATGGACCATCACTCATCCCTGTTTACACGCAGTACAGACTTCTCTCATCTCTGCTTACACACAGTATGGACCGTCTCTCATCCCTGTTTACACACAGTACAGACTGTCTCTCATCTCTGCTTACACACAGTATGGACCGTCTCTCATCCCTATTTACACACAGTAGAGACCGTCTCTCATCTCTGCTTACACACAGTATGGACCGTCTCTCATCCCTATTTACACACAGTACAGACTGTCTCTCATCTCTGCTTACACACAGTATGGACCGTCTCTCATCCCTGTTTACACACAGTACAGACCGTCTCTCATCCCTGTTTACACGCAGTACAGACTTCTCTCATCTCTGCTTACACACAGTATGGACCGTCTCTCATCCCTGTTTACACACAGTACAGACGGTCTCTCATCTCTACTTACACACAGTATGGACCATCTCTCATCTCTACTTATATACAGTACAGACCATCTGTCATCTCTGTTTAGATACAGTACAGACCATCTCTTATCTCAGTTTACATGGCAGTACCAACTGACTCTCTCTGCTTACAAACAGTAGACTGACTCATTTCTACTTACATGCAGTACAGACTGATATCTGCAGTTTCTATTGGATCTCCTCTTGCTTCTCTGATGCATGTACTAACTGCAGAGAAAGACAGACAGACAGACAGACAGGCAGACAGTGTCAGATACCAATCAAGGTGACAAGCTCCTTGCTAGGCGATGGGTGGGGGAGGTAATATTAGGGCAGAGATGTCAAGATGGGGGTCTCTAAAATTGCGGTGTAGGATTCAGGTCAGGGTGTCAGGGAAGTGGGGGAGGGGGTTACCACACCAGGAAGCGAGAGCGTGTAGAGCACAAAGCCCCCCTGTGGCCCCCCTGGAGAGAGCAGAAAGTTTGTTAAGGGCTCTGCATAAAGCACCCCCCCTCCAACTCCCAGCCCTGAAGGCCTGGGAATTAGACAGAAAATGGCTCTCAGACTCGGTGTGATTTTATCCCATCGATCCGGCCCTCGACCCCTCGGTTATACGGAGACCAGACTGGGCCCTTCAGAGACCAGAGGATTTTTATTGCGTTTCTTCTCCATGCTCTGGAAGGCATTTCTGTGAGACACATCCGTCAGCATAATGGCCAAAATCCGGCTGCCTTGTCCCGCAATTAAAAGTGAGAAATACTGCTGAATTGTTCTTGGTGCATATTGATAGTATGTGTGTGTGTGTGTGTGTGTGTGGGGGTGGGGGGGGGGGTCGTTATGTTACTGCGTCTTATCAAGCTGTATGGCTTCAGAAGACCAGTGCTGGGGGGGGGAGCTTCATTAGAGCTTTGTAATGTTCGCACCCCTCCCCCCATCCCCCACAAGGTATTCTTACCTTATTAATGTCCCTGTCTGCGCTGAGGAATCCATCGTGCAATCTTCTCTGCTACTGCTTTCCCATTGGCTGTGTTTGGAGGGGGTGAGACTTGGGTGTATGGGCAAGATTCTGAAGGTGTGGTTGATGTTGACGTCATGCCCCCCCCATGACCTGACTAACCATCCTGGCTGTCACTCCTGGTCCTGACCCTGATTCCTAATCACACCCCCCGTTATCACATTGGGCAGGTTGAGCAGTGCTCAGTACCATCAGCTTAGGATGGAACCCCCCTCCCCCAACTGGTTTATCCTTCAGGTGTCTGTGTCCAGGGCCCCCAGTGCAAATCCTCACCCCTGACGACCAAGACAATATGATCGTCACCATCACCACGCAATCATTCCCCAGGATGATATTTGTCCAAAATACCTCGATTCCTCATGCAAAAGGATGATTGTTATCACTTTAATATATGAAATGGCCAGTCGATTCCATCACAGGTCTGATAGGTGCTGCGCATGAAATGGATCCAATGTGTATAAACAAAATGCATTATTATTGTGATCATTATTATTCCCCGGGGGCTCGGCAGATGAACGCTGTCACACACCTGCGATGCCCGTGTGTGCTTAGCCGTCCTCTCCCTCCGGGGGTGGGGGGTCCATAATGTAATATATTCACTCCCCGCCCCCACAAACGGGGCCGTTACGTCGAGATTTCTCCCAGTGATGGATACAAGCGCCTTACAATGTCACATAAAAGGGTCCATAAGGAGTGTATCCCGTAAAATCGCCACATAGCCGACACCCCCGTACTCCCTACCCCCACCCCCAAGAACCTGCTTATTAAGCATAAGCGGAATGAAGCACCTGACCGATAAATGGCTGCCTGACAGAACCGACGGCGGGCCCCCCCCGGGTAGCCCCAAGGCTGCTTCCATCAACGTCCACCAGTGCAGAGTAAGAAGGAGATAATCTGTCCCACAGCACCCCCTGGGGAGAGGGGGCTTAAATATCAATCACCTCTATCATTTAAGGTGGGATGTGGGTCTACCAGTGATGGATGGTGCCCTTTCTCTGCCCCCTTGTCGGCGATGATGACCCAGTCAGACCCTATGACTTTGACACACTGCCCGATCAGGTGAACAGAGGAGCAGAAGTCAACATGATGTGTAGTTTGATGGCACTTTGTTCAAAGATGAAGGAGTAAATAATTAACACTTTATTTGATGTTGCTGTAATTGGTCTCACCCTGACCCACAGGCAAACAGTGATACTCAACATGAATCAAAGCAAACAGAGTCTGAAAGGGAAGTCCGATGATTACAGGCTGAAATGGGACCAGTAACGGCTCAGGATGAACCGTCAGTCACCCTCTTCTCTTCCTTTCCCACTTAGGCACCGTCTCTTCTGCTTAAAGATAAAATCATATTTATGAAACTGAGAAACCCTGACCAGAGCAAGGTGACGACAGCATGAATGTCGAGCCCAACAAACATGGGTGACAGTGGCCCTCCGGATACAATGTTTTTTGGCAGATCTAGGGAGGTTGACGCTGTGTGTATGCATTGGCGCTGAATGATTATTACATCATATATTGTTCAATTATGTGGCCTTATACACAAAAGGTTGTAGGAAACTGGCCCACAAACGCCATTCTAATGGAGTTAATTAAACCTGGAGTTCTGCACCCCAGAACCTTAAAGAGTCACATCAGAAACACTCGTCCTTGTTTTCCATCTCTCTTCTCTGGTTTGAAGCGGAGGATTCCCAGCCATGAGGCATGAGGTCTAACTACACCCCAGAGACCCATTGTGATGTCAGACGAGGTCCATGAACCTGTCACAGGCTGCTGTGATTGCCCTGGGGAATTCCCAAGAAACCACTATGTGCTTTCCCTTAAAATCACAGCGGACAACAAACCAGGAAGGATGACGTTAATAAAAAACTGTAGCTGGTTGAACATGGAATGGGGGGTTGGTAGGGGCTGCAACAGGACACCGTCAACAGCTCCTAGAGATTTTCCAGAATCTTCTTTCTGGTAAGATCCGGGCTCATTTCACACACCTTTACAAAAGCTTAATAAGAAAGACATTTAAAGTGCGTTTGTGTTTGCTCTGTCAGTGTGTGTTTGTCATGCATGGGTAAGTCAGCAGAAGCTGTTTGTCTGGGGTTTCCGCTGCCCATGTGAAAACGCAGGGATCATCCCTGCCATGACCTCGTCGACAGCAGCTGCTGCATCCAAGCCTGCTGATGAAAGCTGATCCACCCCCCCAATCTGGGAAAATTTATAACAACCGTGATATTTGGGACTGGCTACACTGGGTAATTCACAGGACATGAACAGGCCATTTGCACAAAGGCCCTACATAGCCTCTTTACACTGCATCAGCCAGGTAAATGCATCATTCTTGTTTGTCGAGATGGAACAATCAGATCGTTAAATGGCCTCATTTCTGCTGGGGACACTTCTAGAAATCATTCTCCTGGCTGGGAGGCTTTCAGCGGAGCTGCTGAAGACAGGGATGCAGAGGAGTGGCGTGCCCTGGGGACATGTGACATCACGCTCCCACATGACAAGCCTGCTCCATTATTTACAAACTACCCGTACTGTCTGCTCACATTTAAATCAGCGAAGATGCACTGGGTGGGGGGAGGGCTGGCTGTGGTCCTCACATCCCCAGGGTTTACTGTGTACAGGCAGTCTTGACCAAGTAACGTGTCCCACAAACCCTTAAGTCAAATCTAACGTAAATCAGCTTTACCTTCCCATACCACTCAAGAAGCCCTTTTTAGCAAAAGCCACTAAAAACAGCCAAAAATATAGTAATATATACTAAAGATCACATGTTAAATAAATGAAAGTCCCGAGTCCAGATTTACTAATGTTAGTTTTACCTAAATTGAGAGCTGCCTGTAAATGGAAAGCAAAGCAATTCCTTTCTCACACTCCCTGGAAGTGATTCCATCTTAATCCCCTGTTTTTCACATGTATGATGAGGGAGGGAATCTTATGACGGGACGACAGCATGAGTCAGTGATGGAGGCTGAGGGACCGAATGGCCTTTTTAATGAAGATCCAGGCAGCTAATTCCCCCAAGGACTCTCTTACAATAGGGGTGGTAGTGGCAGTTGGAATATGACTGGGGTAAAAGCAGGTACTGATAACCGCCCCCCCCCCAAAAGACTGTGCTCTCCCTTCACCTCCCTCCCTGAGATTTAATCATATAATTTGTGTGTTACTATAAAGTGGAGTGGGGGCAGGTCTCTGCATCTAGGCTGCTTCCTGTTTAAACACTTCATAATTAACGCAGGTATCCCATAATGCACGCGGGGAGTCCATTTTGAAAATTAAAGGGGAAATGTTTTCATTTATTTTCATTTCTTAAATGTTTGCACAGTTGAACAAAAACAAGCCGGACGTCTGAGCAGAAAGGAGCCGATTTCACATTACACTGCTTATAACAGCATACATGCCAGTACACTTTCATAAAGCTTTCATGCTACAAACGCTTTCTGCAGGATATAATTAAAGGGATTTTTCTCATTTTAACCCGTTATGGGTGAGCATGCTTCACCCAGGGAAATCTGACGCATCACATCATACTTTTTACATGTATACACATACTGCTATTTCCAGAAGTATTAAAAAGTACAATTTATTTTTCTCCTATTTAGCATATGATCTTAGTTTACTCTTTATCTATTTCAGGGGTCACCAATCTTTTTGAAACTGAGAGCTACTTCATGGGTACTGAGCCATACGAAGGGCTACCGGAACAGACTTTACCTAAACTTATTATCTAAACTTCATGTATAATAAACATGTTTTAAATGCTTTTTTTTTAGATATCGTCATTTTCAAATCTATGTAAATGCAAATATGATTAAAGAAGAGTAGCAACAGGATAAAATAAAATTTTAGACGCTGCTAACTGGAGAGTTATCTATACTCTCTATACTATACTCTCTATACTATCTATACTATACTCTCTATACTATCTTTCTGCAGAAGCAAGCCAGCATAACTGTGTCTATGACAAATATGGCTACGTTCACACTGCCATGCTGAAGTGACTCAAATCGGATTTTTTGCCTTAATGTGACACAGATCTGACCTTTTCAGGGCCATGTGGACACGCATATCTGATCTTTTCAAATCGGATTTGTGTCACTTTCATATGTGGTACTAAATCGGATACGTATCCGATCCGATATGCATCCGATGTTTGAATGTGAACGCTCAGATCGGGATTCATGTGGCTTTTTGCTTATACGCCTGCGCTGACATCATCAGCCTGCGCCGGGAGGCTCGTACCCACACATCTCTTGGTGCAGCAGTTCCAGCAATAACTGCTAAAACAGAAAAAGCTGGCTGCCTGACTTTTATTCTCCTTTTCGACCCGCGTAAAAATGTATCAATGTGCGCATGCCTGACGTTTCGGAGGTTCACATTGCAGTCAGATACAGGTCACTTGTAGTCATGAATGTGAACCGTCAAGATAGATAAATCCGATCTGAGCAAAAAATTGGAATTCAACGATGTGGCCGGCAGTGTGAACGTAACCTAAAGTCATGAATCCTGAAATCTGAAGAGGGATTGTTTGATCCCTGGATGGTCAGGCAGAGAAATCTTGGCACGATCCTTCCAGCTCCTCACTTTCCCCATTTCCAACTTTCATCCTTTGAGAAACGACTTCCAATCAGGGAATTTAACCTCTGACCGCAATCACCAGCCGCACCACACCGTTGCCCCGGCAACTGCGGCGGCCAGTTCGAGGTGTGCTGGGCGCAGACCGTCCTGTACATACAGTGATTCCACAGCACACCGATGTGCCGGCAGCCTGGTGTGGGGGGGGGAGGGCTATTATCCTGAACAGCCCGCTGAATAAATACCCCCAAATGGGTGGATACAGTAAACTGGCAAATAATGACAGCAACCAAAGGTGGGGGGGGGGGGGGGGGGGGGTGTAGTGTCCCAGGGCCAAAGGGGGGGCACCGGCTGATCAATACTGTTCTGCAGGATGCTGTTTGCTGGATTGCGGGGGGGACAGTCAGTGTCTGAAGAGGACAGACGCAGCAGTGCGGTGACTTACAGGGAGGGGCCTTTCGATTGGTTACACATCACAGGCAGCGCGGAGGGCCACTGCGCATCCTAAACAGAGATCAGAGATGGGGGGGGGCGGGGGAGCCACAGACGTGTAGACAACAGCTCTGAACTGTCCCCTCCCCCCCCCCCCACGCTGCACCCATCACATCCACTCACCTTCACCACTCCTGTGCCTCCTGCCCCTTTAAATGTATGTGAAGTGATATTTGACCCCGCCCTGCCTGCACCCCCTCGTAAAACACACCCGCACTAAGGCACCCATGCGAACACGAACACCACACAGATATACATACAAAGACATCCCCAAGGACGCGCCCCCCACCACCTCGTGTGACCTTCAGCCGCGGGAGGAGTACTCATCAGTATGCCAGGTCGGGTCTTGGTGCGGGGCGCTGCAGTGAGCTGGCCTCCCAGAAGAGGGCGCCTCGCGCTGGGATGGCAAGGACGTCCCGCAGCCCCAGGAGGTTAGTAGAGCTTCCGTTCCCTCCTGGGGTCCGTGGAGAAACGACTACAGAAAAGTGAGAGGTGGGTCCCTTTGAAAATGCCTGTGGCACGTGGTCCAGAGGCAGGAATGGAGTCCTGTGCCGCCCCCCAGCGCCCTGCAGGAGCCGGAAGGGGTCCGACAAACTTAATAACTTTAGTCAAACAGTGGAGATGGGCGTCTTGAAGCTGCAGTTCGAACCACAGGAGAGAACCCCCCCCCCCCCCCCCAATGAATGGAGGCGGGAGCGGGGACAGGTCTCTAACGCTTACTCAAACAGCCCAGCAGGCTGATGAATAATTACATTTCTTACAAACAGTACATTTAAATTAAAGTGATGAATAATTGTTTATGTAAGAGACCTGTTTGTAGAAACAGTTTAAGCAATCAGCATGTAAGCATGCAAAAAGCGGACAGCAGGCAAAGGAGGGAGTCGTTATGCTAATTACGTTAAATGTTTTAATTAACGTGCTTGTTTGAGTCTCAGGCCAGCTCCTCTGATGCGAGAGCGGTGAGCTCAGCGCCGTGAGACCACAGCACCACAAACCTGGGCGGAAAGCCATAAGCCAGCCGACGTGGTGTCCACGCGAGTGCCGAGGACCCCGGCGATAGGCGACCACACCGTTTGCCCGATGGCACGCGGCCACTCAGTGAAGCAGACGGAGAGGAAAGGCTGAGCGACCGTCCCCACGTCCCCCGTTCCTCCCGGGGAGTTTTACTCAGGCTGCAACAGCACAAGATTTCTGCTGTGAGCTGCACTCCTCGCTGAAAATATCAGGGACGTTTTATATGATTACCGCCATGTAATTCACATTCCACATGCATAAACCGCAGAGGATGCTTCATGAAATTAGTGTGTATGCATAAAGCCTGCTGATTATTATGGGGTGGCAAGCTCTCTCAGGCAGCTGCGCTAATGTATAATCTGCCTCTAATGTCTGTACAAATGTTCGCTTTGTAAATGACTGACGTCTCCTGATATAATTTTCCCTTCAGCCTCCTTCCTTAATTTCATAATTAGCTCCCAGCATTTTTTTTATTTTATATATTATATATATATATATGATTTATTTTTTTTTTAAGAATGAAGTACATCTGAAGATTCAGCTAATCGGAACAGGCTGCGTATCGGCGCTTTGTTCGGCATTTATAATGCATAGAATTAAATGCTTTGTGCCGCGATCGACGGGGAAGGATAGAAAATGGACCCCCCCCTGTAAACGGAAGAGCCAGACAGTTACCCCCAGATCCTTGGTGCTCGTATGTCTTGCAGGTGGAGGACCGGCGGAACCAACAACAGTGTTTACTACTACTCAAATCATGCATTTGCATGGGGCCCCTGAGGTTTTGGGGCCCCCTGTTGGTCACAAAGAGTCACTACACTTGAGGGGGAGGAGTGAGACCCTGGAGATAACGAACCATAACAGAGCCATAGTACTGGCCGCCCCCCACACCGTGAAGAGCCAGTACCCAGCAAGGGGGGGGGGGGGGGGGGTTCTGAGAGGCACAATGCATGTCAGTATTCAGAAGGTTGTCCTGCCACCGCCAGCTGTTTCCTTCCATAGCTGCTTTACTCCTTGTAATTGCTTAACGAATTGTTCTGTTACTCTCGAGGTTTATACAGCTCATACTAAATGGCCCCTCCTTCGCCCCCCCCCCCCCCCACCCACCCCATCCAGCCCACAGCCTGTCATCCTCCTGGCGTGTCAGCTTCTCCTCTGCATTTTTCACAGGCCTGGAGGGCGCCCCCTGGCTTCGGGGCGAGGCATATCAGGGTTCATTTGCTCTCATCAAATTCACGTGCCTCCGCCAGAGCCAGGATCTAACGGAGGAAAAGACGCCTGCCTCGCCTGGCGCCCCCAGCAGGGCCTGGAAAGTAAAGCGCCTGAGCGATTATTCACCCACCCCGAGCCGCCCCTCGGTGCCTGTCGCATGCATGGAGCCTCCTGCCTTAAACGCGACCGCGGGATGCTATCCGCCGCCATCTGGTTTGGGCTCCTCTGAGGCAAAGCAGACCCTGAGGAAAAGGAGCTTCACTCCATATCTGACCGGCCCTAGATAGTAGAAGCCACTTTCATGCAGTGAGACACGGCATTTATTTTTGTACACTTAACGAAATCACACTTGTTTGCAACTAAATAAATTATATAAACAGAATCCAGGTTGTAATCCTCGAGAAAGAGACAGACACTGGGGGGTAACATCCTAATGATGAATATTTCCTTCTATAGATTTACTCCACCCTGCTTACAAGCCCCACCCATCCACGAGGCTGTGCTTATATTTTACGGCCCACCCATACTAAAAGCCCCACCCTTGCCCCAACCCTATTGGGCGATGCGTGCTTCTGCACATACCCAGTGTGGGGTGCATTGCTGTGACCTGAAGCCATCATGACTCCCCCCCCCGCCAAAAAATATGTGTACAGTTTAGCTGTGAGGAAGAACAGCGCATGTTATACAGTGCCATAAATATGTAATTTATCTGCCTGGCTAAACACAGAAACTCCATGGCATTAGCACCGTTCTTCTGCTCTGCTTGTAATTCCTGAATTTTTAATCTCGGCAGGAGACACCAAACGCAAACGGTATTCCGACTCACCTACACCAAACGCAAACGGTATTCCGGCTCACCGACACCAAACGCAAACGGTATTCCGGCTCACCTACACCAAACGCAAACGGTATTCCGGCTCACCGACACCAAACGCAAACGGTATTCCGGCTCACAGACACCAAACGCAAACGGTATTCTGACTCACCGACACCAAACGCAAACGGTATTCCGGCTCACCGACACCAAACGCAAACGGTATTTCGGCTCACAGACACCAAACGCAAACGGTATTCCGACTCACCGACACCAAACGCAAACGGTATTCCGACTCACCGACACCAAACGCAAACGGTATTCCGACTCACCTACACCAAACGCAAACGGTATTCCGGCTCACCGACACCAAACGCAAACGGTATTCCGGCTCACCTACACCAAACGCAAACGGTATTCCGACTCACCTACACCAAACGCAAACGGTATTCTGACTCACCTACACCAAACGCAAATGGTATTCTGACTCTTACAGAATCAGACCACTGGATCCGAAGCCCATGTTTCTTTGGGATAAGAGGTCATAAGGAGCAGGTAGCATGGGAGTCAGGCTCAGTGCAGCAAGCGGCCCACCTGCGTATGTGTGTGTGTGTGTGTGTGTGTGTGTGTGTGTGGGGGGGGGTCAGGCACTTTTAAGAAGGCAGTGTCGATGAATAGACTGGCAGGTGCCCTAAGGTGTTTATGGAGGGGGTGGGGGTGGTTTGTATGACCTGTGTCCCTAAGAGGAGTACGGTCCTCTGTCCATGGCCCCCACCCTCGCTTTACCATACTTGGACTCACCCCCAACTCGCCGTAATGAGCCCGCCTTTAACCATGGAGGTCCGGGCCCAGACGGATGATGTCATGCGAATGACAGCTTGAAGGCAGACATGTGATGTCAGCAGGAGTGTGAGCCTCCCTGCACTACTGTTTACAGAGACCCCCCCCCCCCCCCCCCGAGATCCTGAGAATAAGGCAACAACCAGAAACTGAAATACCTGACGTACCTCCTCCCTCACAGAGGAAAACGGAGACATCTGTTTATTCTCTCTCTCTCTCCCTCCAGTCTTCCAGATCCTGCTCCCTTCTTCATGCGTCCACTTCCCTGTCTAACATCTAACAAATACAAATCACTTACTTCCCAGTGGTCTGACAGAGCTACACTCTACGGCAGATTCAGCGATCACCACCCGAAAGGTAAAGGTCGTACTGTCGATTCGGACGGATTCCCTCCGCAGGGATCCTCGCAGCAAAAAAGAATCCCGGCATGGCCGCACAAGCGCAAAACTAAGCGCAGGTGTTGCGGCGAGAGAGTGAATGACAGAAGTTCTTCCTGCGGCGCCGGGGACATAGTGCCGTTCCGGAACCCCTGCCCGCCCCTGCGGCTCCCGGCATTTTCCGAGCAACGCTTCATCTAGCCCCGACGACAAGCCTTTAAATGCCTCCCGTGGGGGGGTACGGTTTGTGGCAATGAGAGCTCATAAACACGCCGGCAGACCCTGACATGCGACTCCCTTAATCCCCCCTGCTCCTCGAGCAGCATTAGGGATGAAACAACGAGGACGGCTAAGGGACCCCGGACTGCCCCAGCGCAAATTACAGGGATAGAGAGCAAAGCCTTAGAAAGCCGCTTTTTTCAGCTTAACAAAGTCAAACGAACTATAAATACACCAATTAAGCTTGAGTTGAGAGCGCGTAATTTAGGCCGCAAACATTTCCACTGGTAAGAGCGAAGGCAGAGAGAGGGAGGATTGAAGGTGTACTAATGACGAAGAGCCGTTCTCCACTGTGACTCTGAAATAGCTGGTGTGGCTCGCAAGTAGAATCGAGAGAAAATGAGGATATAAAGTAGTATTCATTCATTTTCTGTTCCTGCTTGTCCTATATTCAGGGCGGCGGAGGAGGAGGGGGAGTCCAGGGCCTATTCCAGAAGCTATGGGCACAAGGCAGGGAACAACCCAGGATGGGGGGCCAACCCGTCACGAGGCGCATCCACACCGAAAGGCAGCTGGGTAACTTCCATTCACCTTAACATATTTTTGGATGGTGGGGGGGAAAAGCACACAATGACATGGGGAGAACATGCAAACTCCACATACGGAGCCGGATCCATGGCAGAGACTCGAACCCGAGTGCCAGAGGTGTGAGGCAGCGGTGTTCTGATGGATAATGTGAGACGGGATTCAAACGCAACCAATGATGTGACTCCCTTTGCATCACATGATCGTGGATGACTTGGTCCAGACATCCATCTCTCATATCTGGGCTTCGCCCAACCTGGGCTCAGAATTGGGAGGCCGAGTGCGAATAACGGCCGTCTGAGGACGGCTTCGGTCTGCTGGTGCCACTCCCAGTCAGGTGCCAGAGCTAACAGGACGGCACATCAATAAGCTTTTAGCAAGGAGGCTAGGCGAGAGATGGAACTTTCAAACCCCACCCCAGCCTCCACCTGTCTCTAACACACACACACACACACACACACACACACACACACACACACACACACACACACACACACACAGCAGCCAAATTCTCTTCCCATCAGAAAACAGCTCCAGTCTGCCATGTTTACTTCATATTTATTTCATTAGTATTTATCTGCTACTCACCACCCCCACAACACAAGCTGTAAGTGTGAGCTTGGGAAATACTCACAAGGGGGTAAACAACACACACACACACACACACACACACACACACACACACACACACACACACACACACACACACACACACAGTCATTTCTCCCTCTGCTCCCATTTGTTAAGTTCTGCATTAATTAACTTTCAAAACTAGCATGTGATTCTTGCCAAAACAACGACTGTTTTGAAATTAAATTGAACCACCGAGTTACATCCAGAAACATGAGTCACACGGTTCCTTATTACTTTCTCTAAATCAGTCGGATTGGTCGCATCACGCGGTCCAGCTTCGAGATGGCGGCTGTTAGGGCCACGTGTTCGCTAAAGCAGACGGTCAGGCGTGAGAGGAACCAGCAGCCAGCCAATGAGAGAGCGCTAAGCGTAAGCGCTACCAGCAGTTAGCCTTTAGCGTGTCATGTCACTCCATATGGTGACGGCTGACTGATGTCTCGTGCATTAAATGCATTTCAGCTATATTCAGCTAAGGCAGGCAGGCACACATGCGCACGCACACACACACACACACACACACACACGCAGGCACACACACACACGCACGCACGCACACACGCAGGCACACACACACACGCACGCACGCACACACACAGGAGAGCATCGCAGCTCTGCTCCACCTGAGCATCTTTTTATCTTTGAACGCTTAATGAAAATTAGCAGAAAAATCCGTAATGTCAGAGATCGAACGCCTCACAGATGACACACACCATCTGCCACTGTCATCGCCCAGCCCTCCTCCTTCATCCCCCCGCTTTCTCTGCCTTTTATGCCTCCCTCAGGTGCACACAACCCTGCTCTTCCTCTCCAGCAGACCAGACAATTTGGCTTTTTATGGTCTATTAATTTTTAGAAATAAAAGGTAATCAGTATTTTCTTAAAGCCCATTCAGCTTAAAATCTTCCCAGTACTCATATGTTACAAACTCTTCTCTTTAAACAACTTCTGTTTTCAACATAGATCATCGGTCTTGACCTACTGAGACTAGCCAGTACAGATAGATGCGATTTTGATTAGCACATGTTTCCTTTCTGAAATAGTAACTGGAAATGACGAAACACACCAGCAGCTTCACCAGCATCTTCTGATGAAGAGAATGTCACTCGTCACCAGAGGGCTGGAAGGTCCACACTAACCCATCAGCACCTGCCCAGGTAACAGGGAGACGCCTCTGCTGACAGGAGCATCGCAAAGCAGCTGGGGCCCAGGACAGCCGTCATCAGAAAGGATCATATTTATACAAATGTAAATGTAATATAATCAATGGTCACACAGAAAAGATCTGTCACACTCTACAAGGCGTAACTGGAAAATGACCGGAGAACCTGGACTAGTGGCTGTATTAATGATACTGTTCATTCACGATGGAAAATTAAGCTGAAAAGCTGTGTTTCATAAATCAGGAACCCCAGAAGAGGCCGACAGGACAGACATCTCACTGATGGTTTACACACTCATTTTGGAGGTAGAAGCCGCTGTGCGTGTGATCAGAAGGTTGCTGCTTCAAGCCCAGCTTTGGCAGAAAAGTCACATGTCTCTGGGCCCTTGAATGAGGCCCTTAACCCCCAGCTCCATTGGTCTTGCTATGGGTGGATGCCCTTCGCTACCAGGCTTGTCCTCACCTATATGTGTGTCATGGAGAGCAAAATGGGGTAGGTTAGAAGAGAATTTCTCCATAGGGATCAATAATCTGTCATTATTGTAATTGAGCAGAATAAGTTACCTAAAGAGACTGGAAAAGGGTACAACAGCAGAGTCCGTTTTGGGATTTGAACAGGTAACCTTTGGGTTATGAGCCGAGTCCTCAGAGATTGGAGATTAAAAGGTTGCCTGTTTGGTTAGTAATTTTATCGGGTCTGGCAGGCACCGCATGAGCCAGAACCGGAACCCACAGTGATGACGGAACATTCTGAAGAGAGATTCCTGTGGGTCTCAAAGCCCTGGAGATGGAAGAGGAGGGGAAACGGGCCGAGGAAGTGAGCTGGAAAGAGGCGGGAAGTCTTAAAGGAAGACGGGAACAAACAGCAGAGAAGCAGCTGAATCCCAACATGATAACAATGAGTGGTAAGACTGGCCGTCCAGCCCACTATCGTTTCGGTTTGATTTGGACCTAAAGCTACAGTCAAAGTCAAAACGTGAGGCTGGGGTTGAGGGGGACGGGGGGTGTTATTCACTGGCAGGAATAAATCTGGTGGCAGAATGATTTCTGGAAGCCTAACTTGCCTGTCACGGTTTGCGTCATGGTGTAGAGATTACTTATGGCATGGCTAAATCAGGCTAAATAAGTGTGAGAGATTAATGAGGCTGAACACCGGCTGACCCTTTTAATCAGACTGTCCCCCCCCAAGCTGAGGGTCAGGGAGCAGCCTTAAGGCAGACACACGCTCACTCCTATTACACGCCTGGCCGTGACAGCTGTGGACGTTCCCATTTGGCTGGTCCACATGCCCAGCCCCAAAACTCACTAGCCCTCCCTCCAGTTTTACAGCTGCACAGCCAATCTCTCCCTGATTTAGCCACATAGCTTAGATTAAGCCCTAAGACTCATAAAACTGCCTTGGGTGGGACATGCACGGGGGGGGGGGGGGGGGAGCATTCCCATAATGCTCTACTTTTAAAGAAACACACGCATATACAGGTGAGAGCAAAGCATGGGGTCTGAGCGCAGGGCCAGCTATCCATCCACCACCCCCCAAAGCATTTTTGGGGGTGAAGGGTCCTTCTTAAGGGGCCCAACGGCGATGTGGCTACTCTGCCAAGCCCACGATTCGAACCGGCGACCTTTCAATCACAGGCAGCTAACCCACTGAGCCACACCTGCTGCCTTTTTGGGAGAAGCGGTCCATTCAGAGGGAAAATGTAAACATCTGAAAAGCATGAACCTTTGACAGCCGCAGGAAAAGTGCTACACGCTTCAGTCAAGAAAGCTGACGGAGACTCACAGTGGGTGGGTGACCAGTGCCAGACTGCTGGGTTAACACACACACACACACACACACACACACACACACACAGTATCCAGAACTGCAAGCTCCACCCACTGTTTGGTGATTTTTTTAATTTATTTTTTTTAAACCGGCGCAGGAAATGTCAGTGCCGGCAGAAAAACCTTTTACTGCAACTTGCAATTAATGCGCTGCCAAAAAAAATTATGCATGCCTTTTCCAGATGTCACTCATAAAACAAATATCTCATTAAGCAGAAAAGCAGAAATTGATCATATAATTAATACACGCGAGTCCTCTTTGTGCAGAACACCCAGCCAAGCAGCACCAATAAATTCGGCGGCGGCTCGTACATGATTGAATTATTTAAATGAATGGTTTGTTAGAGTCTAACTTATATTTTATGGTGATTAAAAGACTTGACAATGTCTCAAAGATGACTCAGAAGATCACAGCATTATATTAGACGACTGGAAGGGATTATTATTATTAACAACAGGGCAAATGGCAGCACTGCCAAACTGCAGTTCAGTGTGAGCCACTTGGTACATTTGTCAGCCAGCAACCCACAAAGGGCATGATGTAGAAAATGAAAGGGCTTCGACTGCTCACCAACAGCTGGCTTCAGCACCACAGCTGTCGTAACATGCCGATTTGTGACCCCCCCCACAGAGCAGCTAGCGGTCAGACGCACTTGTGTGTGTGTTTGTGTGTGAGATTCTGCTTTTAAAAACTCAGCAGGTACCGTTTCAGCTCAAATACATTCTTTAGCTCATTGCTGTGCTGATAGCTACTTTCAGTTATGAAAGATGCAAGATCCACACACAGCACCCCCCACTGCCCCCCCCCCCCCCGACAATTCGGCAAAGTGTGTATGTATTTGTGTGTATCTATGTGTGCGTGTATGTATGTATGTATGTGTGTGTGTGTGTGTATGTATGCGGGTGTATGCATGTGTGTGTATGTATGCAGTTCATGTATGTATGTGTATGCATGTATGCACGTGTGTGTTTATGTATATGTGTGTGTATGAATATGTGTGTGTGTGTGTATGTGTGTGTGTATGAATATGTGTGTGTGTGTGTGTGTGTATGTGTGTGTGTCTGTGTATGTATATGTGTCTGTGTATGTATATGAATATGTGTGTGTGTGTGTATATGTATGTGTGTGTATATGTATGTGTGTGTCCTTTCAAGTTCCCAGCAGCTGCTTTGGGCCCCAGCATTACTGTCACCTCATCACTTCAGGCCGAGTGCCCCATCTGTGTCACATCCGGAGAATCGTGCATTTCTCATGTCTGGGGTCCCCTGGCATAGTTGGGCTCCAAAATGCCCTGAACCACATAGCAGGGAGCAGCCGCACCGTCCCATCCCAGGGCTGAAAAGGCAAAGGGCCCAGGCTGTCGCTTAAATATTCATCACTGTCTGGTTCACTCCTCGCTAATCGCTGCCTCTATTTCCGAACCTTTACCATCACTGTGCTCGTCTCGCCGATAACTGACATCTATTTCAATTTTACAGCCAGTTATTAATTTGACATACAGGTTTTCCTAGCTGGACCGCCACGCAGTTTTTACCTTCAAACGGCGACAGCGGCGTTTCTCTTTCCCATGCGCCCAAAAAGACTTTAATCGTCGCTGAGGGATGCAGCTGTTGGCCCTTTAGCGAGCCTGACGCATGGACAGGCCGCGAACATCAAACCGCTCCGATTGCACCATGCAAATGAATGCATCGCTAATTCGCCCCGCTTTTAATTAAATCGTCCGCCAATTAGTCCGGGTAGCAGGCGGCTGACGGTAATGCGCACGATGGAGCAATGTTTCAAAGATAAGATCGCTCTCTCCCCACTTTACAAAACAGACTAAGAACAAAAGGCATATATAGTGATATTTTATACTTATACCGGTGATCGAATTATAAACTGTCCACGCTTAATTGATTATTGAATTACATATATAATAGAATTAAAACGCAGGTCTTTGAATAATTGCTTTTGGGTTCGTTTAAAATGCACAGTTTTAGGGGGGGGGATATACCAAAGATGTGTCAGCTTCCTGGATAATATGCGCTTTATGACACGAAATGAAATGCGAGCGTTTCTCTCGTTAGGAAATATAGTTGCTATGGTATTATTTGCCATTTCTTGTTCTTCATGTGTTTACGTTGTTAATCATAACGCCACATTTCCTCACGGCTGACTGCCTTCAGCTTAAGGTGCCTTATAAACTACCCGTAATATGCATATAAAAAAACAACCACCAGTTTAAACAGATAATGAGTTTAAATATAGGATCACAAGCCTCCAATGTCAGGGAGAGTCACCTGCACACAGAAAAGCTTTGATCTACCGGGGTGAACAGAGTATGTGTGCAAATGCGAGTACGTCACACAGATCCACACACATGCAGATGACATGAGCATTAGCACACATAATAAAGAGGGTATTTTAGAAGCGAGCGTATTTAAGAAAAAAACGTACTTGCAAGAATTAATTGTGCGTGTGGGTGTGTATTTTTTAAGAGCAAAGAGAGTTTGTGCTTCGGTGTCAGTGAGGGAAAAAAAGTCGAGCAAATGTAAAGTGAGAATGTAATCAGCCTCTCAGACACGGAGCAAAGAGGCTCCCCTGGGCTCAGAGAACGAAAAGCCGTGGACACACGCGCTGCACCCTGCTGACTAAGACATGGCAGGAGGACGCTCCTTAGTTCACCTGCAAAATTAAATACGGGTGTGTATCCCAAGCGAAATCGCAGATGTAACCCGAGTCGTGCCTATTTCACAGCGGTTACCGTTTTCCTCTTGCTCTAATGTTCCGTTAAGGTCTTTTAACGCACGCATTTGAAATCAGCTCTGTGTGCAACTTAACAAACGACTGCATGTTTTTGTAAACGCTAAGGACTGCAGGAATCCGGCTGCGACTTCGGCCTTCGTTCGTTTAGCCACTTAATCTGACCCACTTAACTTACACTGTCACCCCATATTAAGGTATAACTGCTGCCGGTCCAGCTGACTAACAGATACCGTGTGTATTGGAAGGGGCAGTGATCACGCCCTGGAGACGGTCAGCATCCTCATGAATAATTAAGTGGGACGTCTCTCAGGATCGAGCTGGTTCTCCCACGTGCCATTTTTCCCTGGTCATTGGCCTCCATCCTAATGAGATAATCACTCTGAATTGTATTGAAGGAAATGATTTGAACACTTATTTGATGTGTTTCATTTTGACAACTGAGGACCGGCAGTGGCGTCGTTCCGGCACTCTCACCATCATTTGTGCCGTGTGACTAACGTGACTGGGAACTGTGTTTGTATTGAATTAAAAAGTGTGAAGGATGGTGAGGGCAGGGGGTCGGTGAGGGCGGGGTTAGGGGGTGCACGGTGATGCGGCTCTCCTGAATATTTCATCACCACTCACCGTCTTTCATGTCAGGGAGGACATTGCCTCAGTGCCGTTTGTCAGACTGAGCGCCTCGTCCAGCTGTATCGGCGGAAAACCTGGCATCGCTGCACCCCCCTCCACAAACACACACAAACAAACAAGCCTGAAGCGCTGGTCCCCCCCCAGCAGCTCACAGAATGCCCTTGAATTAAAGGGACCCTTTGATTGTCTTCAGGGAATGGCACTGGTAAAGTGGCACACACACATACACACACACATACACACACACTCGCCCTCTGGAGTGAGAAAAATGGCTGTAGTTAAGAGGACAAAATGCCACGGTGATTCACACTGAGCAGGTGTTTCAAAGAAGGACGGATGTAAAGAAGAGGGAGTGTGTGAAAAAGAAAGGAGTCAGAAAGGAAGGAAGAAAGGGAGGAAGAGTGGAAGGGAGGGAAGGAGAAAGGGAGAAGGAGGGAGGGGTAGAGGAAGGCAGAAAGGGGGAGGAAGAGAGGAAGATAGAGGGAGGAGGAAAGAGGGAGGGAGAGAAAAGGAGGCAGGGAGGGAGGAAGGGGAAAGAATGAGAACAGAGGGAGAAGTAGGGAGAGAGGAAGGGAGAAAGAGGGAAGGAAAGAGGGAGGGAGAGTGGGAGCGAGAGGGAGAAGGAGGCAGGGAGGGATAGGGAATGGATAGGAGAAAGAGGGAGGGAGGAAAGGAGGGAGAAAGGGAGAAGGAGGCAGAGATAAAGAGGGAAGGCAGGAGGGAGAAAAACAGAGAGAAAGAGGTGGGAGGGAGAAAGACTGGAGAAAGAGAGAAGGAAAAAGAGGGATGGAGTGAAGCCTCCACTTGCTGTGCCAGACTCCTGACCATGAGGGCGTTTCCTCTGCCAGATCAGCCCCCCCCCCCCCACACCCCATGCCCCACACACACACATCAGGCTGGGCCTGCAGAAGCTCACAGAGCAGGCTGGAGGGTGCAAAGGGCTGAAGGGCAGGGGGGGGTCCTCAGGCCTCTGTGTGAATGGCCAGATCTCCCCGGAGACGGTACCCACAGGTTTGTAAACATTTTATGAAGAAAATGCTTCTGACAGGAAGTTTTTCTGAATAAATCATGCCTGGGATCTCCTCTCATCTTCACGTCTGAGAATCGTATCAGACCTGATGTTAACAGCTGCCTCTCAGACATTCCTGTTCCATCAGGAGGGAGGCTGCAGATCGTTCGTCTGACAGGCCCAGATGCACCCCTTTCCTGATATAATTCCGACTGCAGCCTCTATACGTGCCTTTTGGAATCACACAAGACACACGCCATTCTTGAAAAAGCGACCTTTGACCTGTCTGTCCATCATCCTCACGTCTAAATGTTTGGACTCAAAATCCTGTCTAGTATCGTTGTTCTGTCTCTCCTGGTCTTTAGGTTACGCCTCTTTTGAAAGCACAGGTGACATCTCAAGGACAGATTCCAGGACTCTCCAACCGGAAGCATTATCCAATCCAGGTTGTGTCATTTACGGGACAATGACATCAGAGCTAGAGCGAATAAAGGTGATGTGAGTGTCACTGCTGCCTTTCGTAACTTCGGCTTGGAGTAAATGTCACAGGTAAACAGAATGCGGATAGCAACCTTGGTCTCGCACCTTCGGTTCCTGCTTCCTTTTTCGGGTTATTTGATTTTGTGTCAAAGAGCAGATGAGTCATGTTCGACTCAAACCGCCTCAGAACAGTTACATAACTTCACGAAACTGCACACAAAAAAATTTACTCATAAGGATCCATGCTCTTCATTCATAAAACCCAGGGCCCAGTTTTGGGTCTAATTAATCCTCTGCAACTGGGCTTATTTATAGCACTTCCTCAGCCAACTCATGGTGGGGTGAAGGTACACAAAGTCATCTTACCCAGAATGCCACACGATGTAGTGGAGCCTTCACACGATGGATGAGTAGGGATGTCACAGGGCCTGGCAGGACGTCCCAGCCCAGCCGCCCACCACTCCATCCTGATGATTTTACATTATGTGCCCCCACAATGTGTGAATAACGCCCTCAACCAAAGACCTGCTGGAATTCGTAGGATGCAGTGCCACTCGCTCACCTCCCAACATTGTACCTCTCACTTCCACATAGACGATGACTACACTCATCATCTGATCCTGGGGGAGGAATGCAGTGGGATAAGTCCAGTCCCTTCTCCCCGCTTCCGTGACACCAGACATAGGTTCTCAGTTCACCTTAGTGTGATCACATAGAGGTTGGCGTCAGGAGAGGGACAGTGAGGAAGCTGGCAGTGTCTGGGTCCTGTTCTGGGGAATATCCCCGAAGCCGGCGTGTCCCCCCACCCAGTCCAGGGGATCAATGACACGCTCCCACAAGTCAGATTACACAGCAGGCCTTCCCTGTGCACCGGTGCTGTAATCAACGCTAAATGTGATTCATTACTGCCTCTATCTTCCAGCCCAAAGGCTGCCTGCCAGCTTGTGTGAAAATGCATCCCAATAGGAATGGCCAGTAGGGGGCACTGCCACTGCAAGACACAGGGGGCTGGAAGCAGAGTTAGGCTGTAATGAACACGCTGGCGAGCGGACGGCATGCTGCTGAAATTATCCTAAACAGTCTCATCTTCTCTGGTTTTTATTTTAAAGGGGGGGGATATCTGCTAAATGGAAGACAGGATAGCGGCCCGGATGCATGAGTCACATGACAAACATGCAGCTGTCACATGACAAGTGCTTGAGCGTCACATGGGCACTGTGCCAAAAGGGCTTCTGGGTTCAGTGTGATGCAGTGTCTTTCCAGGAGCGATAATCCCAAACCTCCACTGGCCGATTCTCCCCAGTTTTGATGTGCCAAGGGGGGGGGGGGAGAAAGGCCCACTCGATCATTCTGGGATTCCGTCTGTGTTTAGACGGCTGGGCAGGTGCAGGTCAGAACATTCCTCTCACATACAGTATAACCGAAAGTCAGCCCTGTTGGGTGAGTCTTTTCCACCCGCTAAAACCGGGTTTGAGTCTCCGCCTGGGTCACATGTGTGTGGAGTTTGCATGTTCTCCCCATGTCGTCGTGGGGTTTCCTCCGGGTACTCCGGTTTCCCCCCACAGTCCAAAAACATGCTGAGGCTAATTGGAGTTGCTAAATTTCCCGTAGGTGTGCATGTGTGAGTGAATGGTGTGAGTGAATGGGGCTGGCCCCCCATCCTGGGTTGTTTCCTGCTCGTGCCTATTGCTTCCGGGATAGGCTCCGGACCCCCGCGACCCAGTAGGATAAGCGGTTTGGAAAATGGACATACTCATGTACCTATCTAAATGGGGATGGTCCATTCATTTCTATGGGAAAAACCCTAATCCCAGGCATGACACCCTTAACCCCCACCCAGCCCTAACCTTAACCGTAAATAACTAAACAAGATTTTGGGCACCTGAAAAAATGTCCCCAAAAGTAAGGAAATTTAACATTTTACCGCACTTTGGGGATGTTTTGTGATCTCTGCAAGCACCCACACACACACAGACCCACACACACACACACACACACCCACACACACTCCACAACAAAAATAACATCAAATTAATTATCCTGTATTATGGAATAAATTTTATGACCGTAATCCAGCTGGAAATGCCCTAACAAGACTAGTTAGGGTTGCTTTCTTCTTATTTTCATATTTCATCGAGTTCCCACTGCAATGGAAAATTGTTTCATACGGTTCATTTGAAGGCGAGCATTTTGGTTTTGAATTATTTAATTTTACTCTGAATAAATTGTGGAAATTTAAACAAGGGTACTTAATTAGTGGCTGAAACGATTCATGTGGCTGAAACGACGAGGCCTTGAACATTAGCGGGGAGAGCGTCTCATGTGGACAGAGCAAACTCACAGAACTTTAAACTCGTTCTCAGCCTGATCCTAATCACCGAAACTCCTGGGTTTAAGGAGCCTCATGGAGGCAGACAACCTCTGCCCAGCCTGTGATCATAAACGGTGAGATTGGTCCTGTGCTCTCGATCGGCTGCAGGTCACAGACAGGACCTGTGGTCTGCGGCCTGCAGGACAGGGTCTGGCTGCTGCTCTTGCTGTTGTTGCTGCTTATTGTGATTTTAAAGGACGGCGGCCCTTTAAATAAAACCCTCAAGCCACCCCAACAGTCTCTGACAGCAAACTGGCAGTTTAAAGCCTGGCATTATCTTTTTATCCATCTAACTAGAGAGAGTGTAAGGATCCCCCGCGGAGCTGAGTGCCGCTCCGTTCTGTCTCTCCCCACGCTGCGAGATGTTCCTCTGCTGTGCCGTTTCTCTCACTCCCAGGACTCCTGTTTATGAGTAAACGCATTCCAGCTGCAGTTAATGCGCAGTTTCCCTTTGATGCTGGGCGCATTCCTGCTCCAAAGCACCCACTGATGCTGCATGTTTAGCCGCAAGAAGCACAGTGGGGATGTCCTGCTTTATTTGTTCCCGGACCGTGTCAGTGCTAAGGTGAGCTGCACCCCACCCCCACCCATGGTCATGGTGTGTCAGTGTTGAGGCAGACGGGGGCGTGTTTTCACAGAGGGTGTCTGTGTCGTCACGACGGACTGAGCACATTTCAGCCCCTCCGGAGCTGAGATCATCGGTCAGAATTGCGCTTATTGAATAATGACCTTAAACACCGCAGCCGAGTTGAATCCGACGGCAGCAGCTGAGTCTCTTATATGCATCTCTAATTAATGTCACGGCAAAGCCTCTGATTTTAGGCACTTCTTTCGCCTTCGCCTGCGGCTATTAACGTCCGATGGTGCATTTTGAAGATTGCCCTCGGTGACCTTGGGTGTCTGACGGAGTAGGACTGGTCCGGGTCGGTAATAATGGAGCTTTGAACATTGCCTCCCTCTGATGGACGGTTTTCCACCTGCTCCTGCCACGAGTGAATCAAAGGCCCTCCTCTTTGGACCGAGGCAGCCTTGAAGAGACCTTTTCAAAGGAGATAATTGAGGAACCTCCCCCACTGCCCTGCACCTCCTCCTCTAACCCCTTCCTGCAGGGTCTGTGAACTTGCACATTTCTTTGCAGGATGGGATATAATTACACCGTAGATGTTTTCCTGAGTGAAGCTCTTTGACGGCGTGGTCCTTTGAATGACGAGAACATGCCGCTGGGAACAGAATCGCTAATCCGAGGGGAGTGGGCCCCGATTGGTCAGAGCCAGATTTGGGGATTCCTCCAGCTCCATTCCTGGTCTCAGCCAGGCTACGTAAAAGACGGAAGCTTCCAGAGTATGCCTGCCATGCTATCTCACTACCTGCCTGATTCGCACGCCTCATTTGCACCTCGATGATTACCATAGGATACTTTCTGGGGGCAAATGAGGTCCAGACCCTGGATGAGTGCCCCTCCCTTAAGAGATGACACCAAGCTAACCCGCATTAGCTCATAGCAATGAGATCAGCACGTGACCCTGGAGGACCCCCCCCCCCGGCCTCATTCACACACACCCTCATCTGAGGAGAAACCCATCACAGCACAAGCTCAGGAATTAAAGACATTCTACACGGTGCTGAGAAGCTTAAGGTCAAATTCCTGCGCAGGTCAGCCCGTGTTCTGCTGCTTAAACGTCATCTCTTCATCAGCTACATGCTTTCTCAAAGGCGGGAGCGTCGTCGAAGGCAAGGGCTCGCCTCGTCTTTACCGCCGCGGTCATGTTTACAATCTGACGTGCAGCCAAACTCTCAGAAAAAAAAATTAAGAAAAGTGTACCCAAGTCTGGCATGGATCCATTTCCCCTATTAAAATGGACGACCTTCACATGAAACACCCGACTGGATCCTCTCTCTGTGTAATAAAAACGGAGGTATAACTAGAGCAGAATGGGTTGCTGGTCCTGAGATGTGAAATAAGCCCCAAAGTAGGGAAACTCTCTGTGGAGACGCTGTACAAATATCTGTCTCCTGGGCTGTTTATCTGAAACGGGGGATTCTGCTGGAATAAGTGTTTTGTCTAAACTGGCCGTCGGTGCCTGCTGAGGATTCAGCCACCGCAGTGCTCCACGCCAGGCAGGCTGTCATGACGGGCTGAGATCTGCTGAGCTTTCGCCCCGAGAGCAGCAGCCAGTCGGAACTGGACCCCAGGCTGCCTCTTCTCATACTAACTGGAGTGTGACTTGCCTCTCCTCTGCTACTGGCCTCTGGCTGATGTTTAACACTGCGTGACAGTAACAGTTGCCGTGGCGACATGTGACGCAGTTCCTGTCGCACCTCGGCTGGGTTCTCTGGGGCACGTTATAAAAGCAGGTTTTACTCTGCTGATTCACGTCTGGCTCTCGCTACGCGTCAGACTCTCAGGGACATGGTGGAAGAGGCGCATGCGAAAAACGTCTAGACCAGTCACACCAGCCTGCGTCACGGTGGAGAAGAACGAGGCTCAGGGGGTTAGAACATTGCTCTTATCACCTGAAGGTTGTTGGTTGAAATCCCAGAGTATATATATATATAAACATACGTAGGTTTGTAAGCATTTTAATACAGTATACCTAACCTAAGAAACGTCATAGCCTAGCCTACCTTAAACATGCTCAGAACACTTATAGTAGCCTGTAGTTGGGCAAAATCATTAAGACAAAGCATGTGATTATATTTAATATATGTGTATGTGTGTGTGTGTGATTATATATAATGTGTGTGTGTGTGTTATATATAATCACACACACATACACACACACTGATGTTTTGGTGTCTTACCTTCACAGTACAGCTGATACATGCTGGCACCTCAGGGGTCCTACAGTGGTTGTCCACAACACTGCCTGCAGCAAACACCCGTATGGGGAAAACCGTTATTCTCAGTCACCAGAACCTGCAATTCTCCCTGAAATCAGCTGCAAAACTGACGGGGGACACAGGGACAGCAAACTAAAGAGTTTCTGGTACAGTGTGAGGCCAGCCGATGTAGATAAACCGAAGAGGGCAAAGCCAGAGGGATGAGAAGGGGCCAGACACAAGGCTCCTACCTCCGATAACTCCCCCAAGAGCAGAGCCCCGTACGCAGCATGTCCATTTTACCACTCATCTCTACGAGACAGCACCAGAAAAAAATCGTTAGCCCTGATAATTCATCTAGAGGGAGAGCCGGTGAAGGATCTGGGATTTTCAATCACTGCCTGACGAAGCATGAGTCTCGGAGGACGTGGGACAGAAGCCAGCGGCACTGTAATAAATCAGCCGTGTGGGGAGCGGCATGTGCCGATGCAGGGTTCCACGCAGGACCGCATCGCCGGTCAGCTGGTAATGCATGTCTCATGGCGGCGCATCCGAACGCCGCTCATTGACAGTATTTCTCCCCGGGAACTTATAGTCTCTGTGGTCCTGTGGAGTTTGCATGTCCCCCCTCCAGCCCAAATATCCCACCAAGATAGATCCAGCCTTGTGCCCTGTGCTCCTAGGGCCCCCACTGTCCAGGATAAAGGTTAAAAATGGCTGGATGCATTACTTACATTCTATACTCCCATTTTTTTCATTTTGGCAGATGCTTTTATCCAAAACGAAAGCGGAGTGAGCCAGTCCCTGGAGTGAGTGAGATCCAACAGTGTCCAAATGAACCTGCAAATTTCTGATCACGGGTCATAACCCACTGAGCCACACACACCTCTATCTGCAGAGAGCTGTCGTTCTATGTAGTTATTTTGGAACATGTCGAACAAAAATAAACTTAGATCAGCTGTTTGGCTCTAAGAATGAAGTTTTTGGACCACAAAGCTGTAGGAAAACCCAAAAAAAACTAAATAAATGCTGAATTTATACTCTAGCCCCTCAGTGAGTAATGACCACCAACATGCCAATAAAGCATCACAGCCTGGGAATGATCAGGTATTATTTGGTGCTCCATTGTGGCTCTGCAAAGGAAATGGTAATGCAGGGCTGGGCAATCTTATCCGCAAAGGGCCAGGGTGGGCAATCTTATCCGCAAAGGGCCAGGGTGGGCAATCTTATCCGCAAAGGGCCAGGGTGGGCAATCTTATCCGCAAAGGGCCAGGGTGGGCAATCTTATCCGTAATGGGCCAGGGTGGGCAATCTTATCCGTAATGGGCCAGGGTTGGCAATCTTATCCGCAAAGGGCCAGGGTGGGCATTCTTATCCGCAAAGGGCCAGGGTGGGCAATCTTATCCGCAAAGGGCCAGGGTGGGCAATCTTATCCGCAAAGGGCCAGGGTGGGCATTCTTATCCGTAATGGGCCAGGGTGGGCAATCTTATCCGCAAAGGGCCAGGGTGGGCAATATTACTCGCAAAGGGCCAGGCTGGGCAATCTTATCCGTAATGGGCCAGGGTGGGCAATCTTATCCGCAAAGGGCCAGGGTGGGCAATCTTACTCTCAAAGGGCCAGGGTGGGCATTCTTATCCGCAAAGGGCCAGGGTGGGCAATCTTATCTGCAAAGGGCCAGGGTGGGCAATCTTATCCGCAAAGGGCCAGGGTGGGCAATCTTATCCGCAAAGGGCCAGGGTGGGCAATCTTATCCGCAAAGGGCCAGGGTGGGCAATCTTATCCGCAAAGGGCCAGGGTGGGCATTCTTACTTTCAAAGGGCCAGGGTGGGCATTCTTACTCGCAAAGGGCCAGGGTGGGCAATCTTATCCGCAAAGGGCCAGGGTGGGCAATCTTATCCGTAATGGGCCAGGGTGGGCAATCTTACTTGCAGAGGGCCAGGGTGGGCAATCTTACTCGCAAAGGGCCAGGGTGGGCAATCTTACTCGCAAAGGGCCAGGGTGGGCAATCTTATCCGTAATGGGCCAGGGTGGGCAATCTTACTCTCAAAGGGCCAGGGAGGGCAATCTTATCCGTAATGGGCCAGGGTGGGCAATCTTATCCGTAATGGGCCAGGGTGGGCAATCTTACTCTCAAAGGGCCAGGGTGGGCAATCTTATCCGTAATGGGCCAGGGTGGGCAATCTTACTCGCAAAGGGCCAGGGTGGGCATTCTTACTCGCAAAGGGCCAGGGTGGGCATTCTTATCCGCAAAGGGCCAGGGTGGGCAATCTTATCCGCAAAGGGCCAGGGTGGGCAATCTTATCCGCAAAGGGCCAGGGTGGGCAATCTTATCTGCAAAGGGCCAGGGTGGGCAATCTTATCCGCAAAGGGCCAGGGTGGGCAATCTTATCCGTAATGGGCCAGGGTGGGCAATCTTACTTGCAGAGGGCCAGGGTGGGCAATCTTACTCGCAAAGGGCCAGGGTGGGCAATCTTACTCGCAAAGGGCCAGGGTGGGCAATCTTATCCGTAATGGGCCAGGGTGGGCAATCTTACTCTCAAAGGGCCAGGGAGGGCAATCTTATCCGTAATGGGCCAGGGAGGGCAATCTTATCCGTAATGGGCCAGGGTGGGCAATCTTATCCGTAATGGGCCAGGGTGGGCAATCTTATCCGTAATGGGCCAGGGTGGGCAATCTTACTCTCAAAGGGCCAGGGTGGGCAATCTTATCCGTAATGGGCCAGGGTGGGCAATCTTACTCGCAAAGGGCCAGGGTGGGCAATCTTATCCGTAATGGGCCAGGGTGGGCAATCTTATCCTCAAAGGGCCAGGGTGGGCAATCTTATCCTCAAAGGGCCAGGGTGGGCAATCTTATCCGCAAAAGGCCAGGGTGGGCAATATTACTCGCAAAGGGCCAGGGTGGGCAATCTTATCCGTAATGGGCCAGGGTGGGCAATCTTATCCGTAATGGGCCAGGGTGGGCAATCTTATCCGTAATGGGCCAGGGTGGGCAATCTTACTCGCAAAGGGCCAGGGTGGGCAATCTTATCCATAATGGGCCTGGGTGGGCAATCTTACTCTCAAAGGGCCAGGGTGGGCAATCTTATCCGTAATGGGCCAGGGTGGGCAATCTTACTCGCAAAGGGCCAGGGTGGGCAATCTTACTCGCAAAGGGCCAGGGTGGGCAATCTTATCCATAATGGGCCTGGGTGGGCAATCTTACTCTCAAAGGGCCAGGGTGGGCAATCTTATCCGTAATGGGCCAGGGTGGGCAATCTTACTCTCAAAGGGCCAGGGTGGGCAATCTTATCCGTAATGGGCCAGGGTGGGCAATCTTACTCGCAAAGGGCCAGGGTGGGCAATCTTATCCGTAATGGGCCAGGGTGGGCAATCTTACTCGCAAAGGGCCAGGGTGGGCATTCTTACTCGCAGAGGGCCAGGGTGGGCAATCTTACTCGCAAAGGGCCAGGGTGGGCAATCTTACTCGCAAAGGGCCAGGGTGGGCAATCTTATCCGTAATGGGCCAGGGTGGGCAATCTTACTCGCAAAGGGCCAGGGTGGGCAATCTTATCCATAATGGGCCTGGGTGGGCAATCTTACTCTCAAAGGGCCAGGGTGGGCAATCTTATCCGTAATGGGCCAGGGTGGGCAATCTTACTCGCAAAGGGCCAGGGTGGGCAATCTTACTCGCAAAGGGCCAGGGTGGGCAATCTTATCCATAATGGGCCTGGGTGGGCAATCTTACTCTCAAAGGGCCAGGGTGGGCAATCTTATCCGTAATGGGCCAGGGTGGGCAATCTTACTCTCAAAGGGCCAGGGTGGGCAATCTTATCCGTAATGGGCCAGGGTGGGCAATCTTACTCGCAAATGGCCAGGGTGGGCAATCTTATCCGTAATGGGCCAGGGTGGGCAATCTTACTCTCAAAGGGCCAGGGAGGGCAATCTTATCCGCAAAGGGCCAGGGTGGGCAATCTTACTCTCAAAGGGCCAGGGTGGGCAATCTTATCCATAATGGGCCAGGGTGGGCAATCTTACTCGCAAAGGGCCAGGGTGGGAAATCTTACCCGTAATGGGCCAGGGAGGGCAATCTTACCCGCAAAAGGCCGGTGTGTATGCAGGTTTTTGGGGTAACCTTTAGGTCAGCTGTTCACACCCAGGTGTGAGGACTCTTCAGTCAATCAGTCCTCTAATTAGTAATCTAATTAGGATGTTGCAGCAAAAACCAGCATATACAGTGACCCTTTCTGGATAAGACTGTCCACCCCTACAATACAGCAACACACGGCGCAGTGCGTAGCTCTCAAACGAACTCGGCTCAGTTCAGTGATGCTGCTGGATGTAAGATGGGAGCTTTAATCGTTTGACTCGTGGATCTGGAGGCCGATTCAGTGAGAATCTCACTGCCAGCATTAGCTTACCGCCACGGCACGAATGCAGTGAGTAACGGCTCGACCCCGACTGTCCGGGTGTGTCTACCTCTCCAGCAGGCCACCTCTGATTTACGAATGAGAATCACCATGTGGTATTAATTTCCACTGTTCCCAGGAAACTCCAGAGGAATCTCTGTGCATAAATCATCACTCCCCATGCCAGGGTCTGGTCTTACATCAACACCAAGAATGGTTAATGATCCTGTATCCAAATTCTAAATCCTGGTACTTAAGAATTGGCCTGCATGGCCCACTGCAGGCTAATACAGTCATCTGGGCTGCGGGAGATTTAATATCAGGTTTTAAATCTTACCTTTTTTCTACCTGCTCCCACTCAGACACCTGTACCCGACACCATGGGCACTGTCTTTGACTGAAACATTTCTTTCATAACGATACTTTTAATCGCCACATTACTTTGGTCTTCATATATCCCATCATGCTCTCCTCCTGAGCATTAGCTGGACACCACTGGGAGTAAAGTGATGACCAGAAAAGTCTCTCATAATTCTTGCAGAGGATTTCGTTCAAAATATCACCTCCCCACCCCTGGCTAGAAACCCAATCTATGGCGGTGACCTCGGGGGCGATACCTTCCCATTTGTTATTTATTTTTTTTCCCTTCACAGGAGACAATTTCATGACTTTATCCCAGCAAAGCCTTTCAAAACATCACTCAGAAAATCCACCAAATGAGATCATTCTCTTGCATGAGAGAATCCAGTTGCCAAATCTGCTAAACAATGACGTCTGTCTTTTCAAAGATTTTGTGAAGACGATGATAGCAATATAAAATATCAAATTAAGAAGATAAAATGACTAACCATAGAAATTCGACATAGACATGTATTTATACATGCGCGGCTGTTGTGGACGCAGCATTGTCATTTAGCAAAAATGCATATATTGCATTTCTTCTCTGCTTCACTGCACCGTTGCAAAGTAGCTGGTGGGCTGTTTCTTTCTGTTACTTTGTGGTTCAAGAAGTCCCACCAACCTCCACTCACAGTAACATTCACTGATCTCAAATGCCACTTTACTATAAATTACTACTGTAAGAATGTGCAGTGAAAAAAATGAATGAATTTTGCATTTATGTAGCACTTTTCAAGACACCCAAAGCACTTTACAGAACCAATGGGGAGACGCTTCAACCCCCACCACCGTGTAGCCCCCACCTTGGTGATGCGGGGGCAGCCATTCTGCACCAGTACCTTCACCGCACAGTAGCTGAGGTGATGAAGGAGCAGGAGAGAATTTACCAGTTAGATATAGGGGACAATTAGGAGCCCTGATTTGCAAAGGGACCATTTAGCCAGGACATCTGGGAACCACCCTACTCTTCTGAAAGATGCATATCAGGACCTGGGTTTTACGCCTCATCCAAAGGTCGCCATTCTGTTCACCGCACCAACGCCTCTTTCAATCTTCACTGTTGTTTTTCATGTTATCACATCATTCAGACTCATATTTCTCTGTCATCATTACTCTCTCTACAGGGCTGGATCTAGCTTTTCAAGGAACCTAGTGGCTCCTCAGCTGGGAACTTTATTTCGGGGGAGATTGGCGGGTCCCACTTAGTCGATTTTGCCGATCAGGATGGGGGGCTGGGAAAATGTCGCTGGTGGGGGTAAATTTTGCTGGAGTCTCCCTCTCCTGATTCTGACACTGCCTGTTTACACTAAATCAGCCTCTCTGTCTGATTCCCCATTAAATGGGACACTTGACATTTCAAGTTCCTTTTGTGTAGTTTTACTGCCATTTTCGTATGCTTAAGATTTCCCTTATTTACTAACGGCAGGCTTCAAAGGGCAGAAAGGGCGTCCTCTGTTTTTTTTTTTAAATATGGATCTATATCCCATAAAACAGCGAACGTGTTTTTTATGTTTCAGATAGTGTACATAAGAGCATAATTGTGTTTATCCACTTAAAGGAACGACAAACATCAGTGTCATTTTACACGCCAGAAAATGCACCTATAAAACGCACTGCCTGCTATAACTTCATAGGAGTTTTTATGTCCATTCTTCGTGTAAAGAGCGCTGTTTTTTTTCATCCAGATATGTCCTGCTCTGTGAAAATATTTTTCCTTGTGCGTAAAAGCGGTCACCCCGGCCCTTTCCTTTTGTTTTGCCCTAAGTGAAGTTTCCTTCGGGGTTTTATTTTCCCACTGCCGTATTTCCTAGTCGGGATCGGGAGGAGGTGGTGGATGTTTGCTGGAAAACCTCACTGCCTACGTAACTTTTACACCGGGATATCTGGATGCTGCAGGGGTCCGTTTTGCGCTCTTTAAACCAGGACTGGTGTCCCTGTGCACGTCTGTCTAACTTTATCTGGTCGGTAAAACATCCTATAAGTATTTTGGTGTGCTTTTTTCCCGACCCCATCCTATCTGCACGGGTACAGCACAGTGGCCCGCTGTCTCCTCCGTCCATCTGCCTGCAGAATATCAACCTGCGGTTTTCACAAGAGTAATTATGTGAGAAAGTCCCGAAAACTTCGCAAAGATCCCTAAGTCAGTACATCGGAGTCGGGATCCGGAGAGCCGCTCCTCAAGGGACACACGATGCAGTTTCTGGTACTCGTGGTGACGGCGGCGATCGCCGGCGCTCCGCACCGAGCCGCGGAAGCCCAAGCCCAGGCAGCCAAGGCGCTGAGAGCCGCCAATCCGCGGCGCGACGGTGAGTCCAAACCGGGCGCAAACTGAAGTTATTTATAAACCCTGGCACGTTTAATTCTGCAGGGAGATGATCGGCTGCAAACCACCGTGTTTGTCACGTATTTTCATGTTGCGGTAATGAGAGGTTATTTCTACGTCTTTGTCAAGTTTGTTATTAGCGCGGTAAAGATGGATTTTTTTCTGCGTTCAGATTTGAACAAAGTGTGTTTAACTTATTGAACTTACTGGCTCCGTTCCTAATATAAATTGTATAGAGTTTATTTATGAAAGACAGTTTAAATGTTTTGATGTCTCCATGTTTTGTATTTGTTTCTGTTTTTTTTTTTTACTTGTCCTGATAAACATACTGCAAAAGATAAATGTTTATAGGGTTATTAAAACATGCTTTATGCGTTCACGGGCACGTTATGCCTGACATTGGGATGACCTAGGAATTTGACACGTTATACGCTGCCTTTGTTATTACGTTTTAATCTGCGTGTAAAACAAAGCTTAGGTAACAAAATGAAAAAGCAGAATGAGCCCGTGTGGTCGGCCCGGGATGTCGGGGGGGGGGGCTTATCAGCGCTCCCCAGGCTCAGTCGCGGCGGCTCTGCTTCCTCACGCTGCAGCAAGTGCGCCTTTGCGCTCCTGTACATCGGGGTCAGTGAGGAGCAGCCGCCTAATAACCGTAATAAATCTACAGATACATAACAGAAATACGGGATCATATTCGTACATGCACAACTTCGCGTCTTTTTAATGGCGGTTTTTCCTCTTTTTAACATACACTTTCTCAGAGGAGTTCGCTTGTTCGGCTGTCACACTCGGTCCGTCCACAAAGGGAGACACAGCTGATCATCATCTAGTCCAGCCGTCATGGGTCCAGGGTCAGCCTGGAGGCAGCAGCTCCCAGTAACGTCTGAAAAGTCTCAAACTTATGTCTGTGCTCGTAGCAGACTTGTTTTTCCTTTGCCAGAAAGAGATGTAAATACCATTGTATCAGCTACACGTTTGGCTCCATGTGTAAATATATGGGAAGACCCGGCCGCATGATCTTTGGGGGAATGCATCCTCTGCGCTCATTTTTGCCCATCGCTGTTTCCCCCCCCCGGGGGTTTTACCTCCTCCTTTGTTGAAACTTGAATCTGTCCTTCACTTTCTGATTCTCCTGGATGTGGCGTGATTGTGCTTTTTCTCTGCAGGAGATTGTGCTGTTATGATCGTTATGCTGTCTGTATGTTACGTCCACCTGGCATCATGGAAGCTCAGCAGATTAAGCCTGTATATCCACAGCCAACAGAGATGGCGTGCACACTGTATTACACTGGTGTTCACTATTGTCTGAGGCACTAATCTGTATTTACTTTATGCTGAATATTTGTTGCAATATCCCATCAGTTCTGTGTGCTTGTTGGGATATCCTCTCTGCTCTGTGTGCTTGTTGGGATATCTCCTCAGCTCTGTGTGTTTGTTGGGATATCCCCTCAGCTCTGTGTGTTTGTTGGGATATCCCCTCAGCTCTGTGTGTTTGTTGTGATATCCCCTCAGCTCTGTGTGTTTGTTGGGATATCCCCTCAGCTCTGTGCGTTTGTTGGGATATCCTCTCTGCTCTGTGCGCTTGTTGGGATATCCCCTCGGCTCTGTGCATTTGTTGGGATATCCCCTCGGCTCTGTGCGTTTGTTGGGATATCCCCTCGGCTCTGTGCGCTTGTTGGGATATCCTCTCTGCTCTGTGCGCTTGTTGGGATATCCCCTCTGATCTGTGTCCTTGTTGGGATATCCCCTCTGATCTGTGTCCTTGTTGGGATATCCCCTCTGATCTGTGTGCATGTCGGGATATCCCCTCTGATCTGTGTGCTTGTCGGGATATCCCCTCGGCTCTGTGTGCTTGTCGGGATATCCCCTCGGCTCTGTGTCCTTGTTGGGATATCCCCTCTGATCTGTGTCCTTGTTGGGATATCCCCTCGGCTCTGTGTGCTTGTCGGGATATCCTCTCTGCTCTGTGCGCTTGTTGGGATATCCCCTCGGCTCTGTGTGCTTGTCGGGATATCCCCTCGGCTCTGTGTGCTTGTCGGGATATCCCCTCTGATCTGTGTGCTTGTCGGGATATCCCCCCGGCTCTGTGTGCTTGTCGGGATATCCCCTCTGCTCTGTGTGCTTGTCGGGATATCCCCTCGGCTCTGTGTGCTTGTCGGGATATCCCCTCGGGTCTGTGGGCTTGTTGGGATATCCCCTCTGCTCTATGTGCATTTGGGGAGATTCTCTTTGTCCTTGTTGGGATATCCAATATGGGATTTCAATATGAGGGTTCGCCAATCCTCTTTCAGTTTTGGTGGATCAAAAACATGTAAAGAGAATAAAAGCATAAAGAAGGTGCATCACTGCAAGCAGACGGGGTAACTGTGGTGTCCTCTGACATCAGCAAGTGTTTTCTTCATTTCCATAGTGTTTCATAATCCTTAATTGCCTGGTAGATGCTGCAGACTAGCCGCAGAAGGTATCGTGTAGCAGCAGGCCAGCTACACTCGGTTAACAGCCCTTGCTTGCAGGACTACCTTCCATCACTTGAATCACCTGGGGGAGCTCACCTCCGAAATCCTCCCCCCTCCCAACAAAGCGCTCCTTTCAGTCTCTGACAGTAGACCTGCTGAGTGGCATAAATACCTGGAATTTAGCCACCCTGCCGCTGCCGATGATGAGCGGGACAAACTGGCCGCTCTAGCTGGGTCTCAGGGCAGATTACATTCGGAAGGGGCCCCTCGCTGGGATTGTGTGCAGCTGCTAATGATGTGCAGGCCTGTCATTAACAGCCGTGTTGCTTTCCTACCTGCTGTGGTTTAGATCAGTGTTTGCCAACCTGGTCCTCAGGGACCGCCAGACAGTCTACATTTTTGGTCGCTTCCAGCTTCTGGGGAGGGAGCAAAAATTTGGACTGTCTGGCACTGAGCTGGGAAGGAGCAAAAACGAGAACCGTCTGGGGGTCCCTGGGGGCTGGGTCAGTAAATCCTGGTTTAGATAAATTTTCTCTCCAGCTGGGGGCAGCCCTGTTGTTTTGAGGGACGGAGCCTTTGGCCTTGTGCCAAGAGACAGTCCCTGCAGACACATTGCTGGCTGGCATGGGGGTGACGCTTGCTCCCTTCTGCCATCTCCAGTCTAATCCCTGAATCTCCCGTCAGTCAGTTCAGAAGGGAAATTCAAAGTTTCGGAGGAGAACTGATGCATATTTGTGCTGCGTGAGACTTGAAGCTGTGATGAGCGATGAGGTAGGACTCAAAACCAGACCTCCTAACTTTCTAGCACTTTCTTGGCATCCTCATGTCATGAACACAGCACGTGCGTTTCACTCTACGCTGCCGTGGTGAACGTCTGTGAGTCACTTTGCTGTGCGTATCTAGTGCCACCTTGAGTCTGGGCTGGATCGGGTGGTGTTTTGGAGATGAGTGGTGCTGTGTAGGCTGCTGCGTTTGGCTGGGCCACCTGTGACCTTCCATGCCTGCAGCACCAGAACGAGATTAATGGTTTGGTGGTTGGGAGTGTCCCAGTGGGGCGCAGGGCTGATTTGCCTTGCCCTCACTGGGTCAGTAGAGGATTGGCCCCAGATGCAGGACACAGGGTGGAGATGATGCCCTCCCTAAGGCAGTGGTTCTCAAACTCGGTGCTCGGGACTCACTGCCCTGCTTGTTTTCCAGCTATCCCTGCATGACAGGCATCAACTGAGAAGCCAATACACCCCCCACAAGACGGGGGATTAATGTCCCCCCTCCCCTTGTCAACCCTCACGCTATTCACATACCTAATTATGGCTCTCCACACGTCACCCTCTCCAGACAGTTCTGAGAAATGGGCCTTGGAATCCCCTCCCCGGACTCCTGTGGGTATTTGGTTCAGTAGCTTAGGATCAGACGTCCAGGAACGGGATCTGAGAGAGACAGGAGCAAAGTGAAGATTTAAAGAAACTGTCATTTTACAAATGGTAGCTTAGTTAGGGCTTACGGTCCCTCTGAATTGTGAGCCGGGACCAAATGGCCGACCTGTCCAATCCCCATTAGCGATCTTCACTCTCTGGCTGGCTTTGTTCCAGGGTGGCGCTGTACGTACCCCCACTGCTGGGGTTTCTCCTTTGCGGTTTCAGGAACTCCCACTTTCTCACTGGGCTATGGGTAGGTGGGGCGTTAATCAGGACCTCCCTCCACCTGTCAGGGCAAAGTATGTTTTTACTTCTGGGAAAGAGCCTGGGTCTGATGACTCTTTTTCAGTGTTAGAGTCAGTGTGAAATCAGCACACGGTCGGTACCCAGATTCCTGCCCATATCTCTGCTCTGATGTATTACTCAGGATCAGCTCTCCTCTGTAGCATTACTAGCGGCACGTGCCGCACGCGCTCAGATCGATGGCGTCCCCTGCGCTGCTGGGGGCCGCTATGATGTATAGCATGCGAGCAGATATTGATATTGCAGTAGGGGTTACACGGGGACAGAAGCCCCCCCCCCCGGTCTTGTTTACTCTGCATTTTTGCCGGAGAATTTGTTTTTCATTAAGTTGGGTAACGGAGATGGATTGTACTGTCAGCTGGGGGGGGTCCCGTGTGCCCCTCCTGACGTCTCTGATGCTTGGAGCTGCTCTGCCTGTGGGGGGGCGCGAGGTAGTGTAGCAGGTTAGTAGTTACGGGTTTCAGCCAATCACAGGAAAGGAGGTGAGGTTTTCTATCTCGCTGTTAATACACTGGCAGTGCATTTGGGAATTCGAGAGTAACAACCCTGTCAACAAGAACGCTTGACATCGGGGGTCACCTTTCTGTAGCCAAACACTGTGCCCGCCCCCCCACGCCCCTTCCCCAGCTGAAAAGGGGTATTTCTATCCTCCTTATGCCAGCAGTGAAGCTGCCAACACTCTAGTGACCCACCCTGCTCCCTCGGACGGTAGGTGAAATGGCACTTTGCTTCTTCCTTATAAGCATGTGCCGCGCTGCAGTCGTCTGTCTCGCTGAGGGCCGCGTCTGCGTCCGTAACGGGAGCGCGCCCCCCCCGTTTATCACACTGTAATGGCAGGAAGCCCTGCAGATAAGGCTGTCAGCCGCGTGTTCCTGCTGTAGGAGCGTGAGTCACGTCTGTGAGCGAGCTGCGTGCCACTGCGGGCTTAACGGCAGAACCGCACCAAAGTAACAGACCTGAGGGCGTCGTAACTCACGACTTAAAGAGGCTTTTCCTCATTTATTTACGCCGGCTTTTATCAAAGGCCTGCCTGCTGTCGGATAGCTCGCTTTCCTCACACCTGACGTAAAAGCCACCTGATATGATGCTACAGGGTGGCCAGTTCATTTTTTTAGCAGGTACTTTTATTAGAAGTGTGACGGTACATGTAAATGTTCGGTACGGGTCTTTCGGTTCAGTATGCATGTGTACCGTATAAACGCAGCAAATGCGGAACCTTTCCGCTGAGCGACATTCGGAAAGGGGCGCATGAAGTCGCAGCATGCGAGGTTGGAAGCTGTTAATGCGAATATAGTACAGATCAGGTACAGTTAAATTTCTAAATGTGCACCTTAATGGATATTTATTGTATTTTTATTTACTTGAGAGAATGTTTATTTTGATTTATTTCAACTAAGTTTTAGTTTTTTATTAGTAGGTTGCAGCAGTACTGACAGACTTTTTCTTTGAGAAAGACAGTCATACTCTGTTCACTAAACCAGTGTTTAATAAAGGAAAAAAGAAACAATTTATGTTTCGCTTCCTTACCCTCACTGCACCGAAAATGTACCGAACTGTGACTTCAAAACTGAGGTATGTACCGAACCGTAATGTTTATGTACCATTACACCCCTAACTTTTAACCAAAGCAATATACATTTCTGAGAAAGTGGGGTCAGTCGATGGAGCGATTGGGCCTTTCTCAGGGCCCCAATGTGACATCACTCTTGACCCTGGGATGTGAACCATTGACCTTCCGCTCACAGACTCGGCATCCCGATCACTGAGCCACACAGCGCTCCCTGACTCCAGTCCGAATACCTGGTGCAGTTGCTTCTGCGTCTTTGTGAAAAGCGATTCTAGTCAGCAGAGGTATATAACGCGAGGGGCCCGTCTGCCCAGTTGATGATCGCCAGTGGCTGACAGACCCCTCTGGCTCGGCCCTCATGGCCTCACTCTGATATGAGAAAGTCATCAGCTGAGGGGGGGCTGAACTCATTGAGTAGGGGGGTGGCGGGGGGGCTGATTAAACACATGTGCATTAAACTAATGATAAAATCATTCCCGGAGAGTACAGGACACCCCCGGTCTAGTAGACTTAGGAAGTGGCCAGATGAGCGAACCTTCCGGTTCCTTCCAGAGTATTCTGGGCGGAATGCTGGCGAACCCTGGTAGCAAGGTTAAGAAATGCATTCTGGACCCTTTTCCTATCCTCAGCTATGCGCAACTGCGGCACGCTAAGCGGCGGCCATGGGCCACTGCAGCAGACGTCTCTGTGGCCATGCACGACTGCAGCAGACATCTCCGTGGCCATGCACGACTGCAGCAGACATCTCCGTGGCCATGCACGACTGCGAGGAGCAGCTTCAGCGAAATAAAAACAAAAGCCAGGGTGTGACTGGAAACGGTGTGAAGCTGCAAATTAGCCGCGCTTCAGCCGCTAGCGGCGTCACGCTGGAATAGCTATTCAAGTCAAGACTAATTGGGGATGCGGCGGGACCCGTGAGCCAAATATAACCGTGTGAGGCTCACGCTTAGCGGTCGGCTTCACGTGCGATACCCGTATGTGCAAACCGCACCCTTCCCCTTTGTGCCACTATTTTCAGCATTTTATTTTAGAGCCTGTCTCCATGACGCCTAACCCAGCCTGCTTCTGCAGAGGGGCAGCTCTGATACTGGGCCCCCATAGTGCCGGGGGGGGGGGGGGGGGGGGGGGGGGCTTGGACAGCATTTCTCTCTCACACACACCCCTTGTAGTTCATGCTAACACACCAACAGCAAGGTGTCTTTCCATCACCACTGCCTGTTTCCAGGAACCTTCTACCTTTCCAGCTCTGTGGCCCACAGACGTTGGTCTTGAGCCTGTGAATGTTTCCATGACCCTCAGCTCACGTCCCCACAAAGTGCTGAACACCTTGATCTGCATGAGAACTTCATGATGTGCTTTAGCTGCAGAACTATCATCCTGCCGGACTTTCGGAACGGCTTCGCAATTTACCTGAAGTTGCTTCCTGCATCAAAGGTACAACAGCAGAATCTGTCTGGACACTGAAGTCAGATTCCTAACCCACTGCTCCCTGTTGCTCTAAAATGAGGAAGGTCCTTGATGGACACTGAACCATGAACCAAGAGGACAAGAGGATGTCTGAGTACAGTAAGAGAGCCAGAGAACACATCTGCTAACAGACCACTGACCATGAAGAAATACCTCATCAGCCTAGTGCCCCCCCACTGGTCCCCTGCCCAGTTTCAGACGAGCATCACACACCGCCCACGATCAGAGATGCAGGAAATGCGAGCTTAACAAAGCTGCTCGATATAAACATCACAGAGATGGTTCCGGAAGCCTCTGCCAGTGCCGTGGGCCGTCATGGTCCGGCAGGAGCTCTGAAAACACGGACGGACGTCACAGAGAAGCAGCTTTTGTTCCTGTGTTCCTGTAGGATCTGCTTGTTTGTCTGATAAGGACTCGGACACTGGCTGGCAGGCAGAGGAGGCCTCAGCTTTTTTGGGGGGTGGTAGGCAGGTCAATCTGCCCCCACACTTTTATCCCCGCTAAAGAAACACAGCTCCAGGATTAGCAGACAACAGGGCTTTGGAACAGTGCCGGTGAAGCAGGGCACTGATCCGGGGTCAGCGGAGATGAGTTTGGCGGCAGACATGCAGATCTGCTGCTTGGGTTCCGTACCTTGGTACCCGTCAGTAATGATACTCAGTGCAACATCACCCTTAGGGCTGCTCAACTAATCCAGTGTTTCCCAAGCCACGTTTCTGCTTCCTCTCAGCTCCCAGCGCACCTGTACCAGGTATTCGGTGTTCCTGATTGGCTGGGAGCTGGGAGGGAGCAAAAATGTGGATTGTCCAGGGTTCCCCGAGGACTAGGTTTGGAGACACTGGACTAACCCATTATAATTCTCTCCTTAACTTTACCTTGGTTCATTGGTGATGGCCGGTTCTGCATGATGTACTGGATTAGGTGGTACCAAAGTAGCACAGAACGTGATGGACTCGTGAATGACCCCCGGGAAGATTATTCATGTATCCTGCACTCAATAATGAAGATGAGGCTGGAATGTGGTTAATCTGGACACCTGGTTCTAAATCCCAGTCATCGAGCTCGACTCTGGGCTCTTCGCTTTCATTGCCGCTCACTTTTAAGGGGGGCTTTTCATTCCCCCAGGATTCTTGAATGATTTGTCCAGTTGTGCCCTCCAGCACCTTTACAGCGCCCCTGTCGAGATCTGGGGACAGCAGTGTGTGTGTGACACAAGGGGACACCGAGTGTCAGAGACAGCAAAGAGAATATCGACTGTCTCCACCGCCTCCCTGCTGTCTCACACGTCCCATCTTGCCCCTAAGCGGCTCACCCTCGCGAAGTGGTTCTTCCGAGTCACCAGTATTATTCCAGTTGTGAGTCACTATTTTACTGCTGGATTTGGGTCAAGCCAGGAAAGCGGAGCCGTTGTTTGCAAAGTGGCTGATCGACTGTTTTTCTGCCGAATCCGTGCATCGCCTGTGTGAGAGTCACATCCTGTCAGCCTGACTGGTAATGAACCTCAACCTGTCAGTCATCCTGCAGGCCGCAGGCAGTCTGCACCTGCCAGGGTTCAAATGACAAGGCAGCCGCACTTAAAAGGAGGCTGTCATCACGTCATGATAATGTAAACGATGTCATGCCATGGGGGTGGGTCTTCTAAAGGGGCACGCCGGTGAGTTTCAGGGCCTGGCATCACCGTGGAAACAGTGAGAAGCCGGCTGCAAGTTTCCTTCTGAGTGAGAACACAGAAAGAACTTATGGAAAATGAAGTATTTTAGCAAGCATCCTGCAAATTTTAGGCTGTCAGCTTCCTCTGTTTAAGGTCAGGTTACATGTAAGAGGTCAGTGACAGTCACCCCTCTGCCTTGTAGCTCTTAGCTGATCTGCCTGGATGGCCTGTTGCTGAAATACTTCCTACAGCTACCTTTCCGCTCCAAAAAAATGGAGCAGGCGGTACGCGGTCAGTGTTTTTCTGTGTTTCGGTAAAGGATTAGTGCCTGTCTGTGCCTTAGTACACAGTCAGTGTCTGTCTGTGTCTCGGTATGCAATCAGTGCCTGTCTGCCTCGGTACATGGTCAGTGCCTGTCTGTGCTTCCGTACATGGTCAGTGCCTGTCTGTGCTTCCGTACATGGTCAGTGCCTGTCTGTGCTTCCGTACGTGGTCATTGTCTGCCTGTCTGTGCTTCCGTACGTGGTCAGTGCCTGTCTGTGCTTCCGTACGTGGTCATTGTCTGCCTGACTGTGCTTCCGTACATGGTCAGTGCCTGTCTGTGCTTCCGTACGTGGTCATTGTCTGCCTGTCTGTGCTTCCGTACATGGTCAGTGCCTGTCTGTGCTTCCGTACGTGGTCAGTGCCTGTCTGTGCTTCCGTACATGGTCAGTGCCTGTCTGTTACTCCGTACGTGGTCAGTGCCTGTCTGTTACTCCGTACGTGGTCAGTGCCTGTCTGTGCTTCCGTACGTGGTCAGTGCCTGTCTGTTCTTCTGTACGTGGTCAGTGCCTGTCTGTTCCTCCGTACGTGGTCAGTGCCTGTCTGTGCCTCTGTACACTGTGTTTATCAACACTCATAAACACATACATCACATGGAACATATATTCTCACAATTGTCCTGTTTTTGTCACTTTAATATAGTATTTTATATAGTTTGCTTTGTGGCTTGAAAGAAACAATGTTTTTCTATGAAATTATTGTCTGGGATCAGAGTGGAGGCTCACCGCACTGAAATAAATGTCACCAGTGTTAACACTCTCTCTATGATAAATCGACATGGCTGAGATTTCTTTTACATCAGGGGTGGGGAACCTGTTCCATGGAGGGTTGGTGTGGGTGCAGGTTTTTGGGATGATTTCTCAATCAGCCAGTAACAGTGGGTCCCCAGGGCTGTTGAGAACCTCTGCTTTATTACTAGCTTATTGAGAGGCCATCCCAGAATCCCGCATCCACAGCAGCCCTCCATGGAACAGGTTCCCCACCCCTGATCTACATGAACATAACTTATCTGTTGCTTCCAGAGTGTCCTTTTTGTACTCCTGCCCTCCCTGCTTGTCCTTGCTTGTCTTTCCTTTATTCTAAACCCACTAATTTAGTTGTGGCCGCTAACAGACAGCAATCGCCTCATAGACTTGTACCGGAAGGAAGAGACCATCCACGTACTTGAGGAGGGACACATTCAAAGCCCCCGCTACCCCAATGGCTACCCCCGCAACGTGCTGCTCTCCTGGAAGCTGGTCTCGCAGGAAAACACTCGCATCCAGCTGGATTTCGACCGCCACTTTGGCCTGGAGGACGCGGAGAATGACGTGTGCAGGTGAGGAGTTGGGTCGGGGGCAGCAGCTAGCAAAACTCCGTGGTGGTGATGATTCCACACAGCAGATAGACTTAAATCCTCATATACAGTCATGGACTGCAGGTTTGTTGACATTATTCCACTTGAATTTTGCCTCAAGGAGATTGAGGATCATTATGGACAGAAAAACAGACAGAGAGACACTGTCTAATGTCAGCATGCCTCAGTCCCACTGAACCTGAAAAGTATTTTACCTTTAGAAAGCTCTCCTTGTGCTTCTTTATTTCTTCAGGGTGGGTGGTCCAATTTATCAAGGGCCACATGGAGGGGAGGTTGGGAAGCCTGTTGGCATGTTGAAGTGACCCTGGGAACCAATCTGGCCCACGTTGTACATCAATTTAGGCAGCATCTTCTACAAGCAGCAGACATGTAACCAGTAGGTCATAGGGTCAAAAACCCAGGGCAGGTGCTGCTGCTGCTGCAAAAAGGGGCTATTTCCTACATCCCTGGGTGTCTTGCAGTCCTGCTCACGTCGCTTTCCGGAAGCTGTAACAGAAGGATATTTTCGTGAGCTGACTGGGTGATTACACGAGAGTGGGCGCTTCTCCAGCAGCTTGTGCAGGAGGTCTCTGCTAAATCCTCACAGGTATGACTTTGTGGAGGTGGAAGACGTATTGGAGACCAGCAGCATCATCTGGGGACGGTGGTGCGGGCAGAAAGAGGCCCCCCCGAGGATTACCTCCAACACCAACACCATCAAGGTCACCTTCAAGTCAGACGACTACTTTGTGGTGAAGCCTGGTTTCAAACTCTACTACTCTCTGGTGGTAAGGGTCCGAGTGTGCTACTCTCTGGTGGTAAGGGTCCGAGTGTGCTATTCTCTGGTGGTAAGGGTCTGAGTGTGCTACTCTCTGGTGGTAAGGGTCCAAGTGTGCTACTCTCTGGTGGTAAGGGTCTGAGTGTGCTCATCCGTAACTTACTGGAACCTTCCAGTAGTGACATTCCGGCCCAGGTGGGTGTGTGTACCTCAGCCAGGGTCAAAGGGGACAGGAAGATGTGATAAATCCCTCTCCAAAGCAGTGAAGGGGTCATGACACAATGTCATAGTGGCATTTTAAGGGATCCGATTTGATCTGTAGAGGCTTCTGAACTAATAGTGCGACAGAGCAGCAGTTTGGCCGCTGATCCATCAGCCCGATGGCTGTACTGTGACACGGACCTACACCGGCGCCCGCGTCCCACCAGACGGCTCGGGGGGTATAATCAAACCGCAGTGGTCATAGCCCTCGTTTACACGGCACATGGTCACGACCCCCTCCCCCACTTTTCCATGAGTAAATGCACCCCCTCGCCCCCATCCAACCCTCCCATTGACAGATGCGGCTTCCCTACCCCGTAACCCAGCATGCAGAGGGTGTGCGATGGCAGGGCTGCATCATGGTGGGAATGGCGTGTGTCAGTGGCTGGAAGGTCCGGAGCACGTTGTGCATGCGACGCATTGCAGAAGACGATTTCTTCTTCGCACGCCTACACAATGTGCTGTCTTACAGACGACGGTGATGTAAAACACCCTCTTATCCACAAACAGACAGGTAAAGGAGCCCTTTAAGTCAAAACCAACTTCTGGAGGGGGGGCTCAGGTGACCCCGGGGGGCTGTATACCTTCGCACTCATGCCTGCCCAGAATGGACTCACTCTAACAATGAGGAGCATGAATTGCAAACGATTGAGGGATGGAAGCGACATGGAGGAGAAACATTAATGTTTTTGTCTGTCCTGCCAGTAACCCGGATTTTCCCACCCCTGAGCTGAGGGGGGAGAGGTTAACAACCAGGCATGAGCCTCCGCCAGGGGTTTCGGTCACCGAGGACAGCAGTCAGGGCGGGGTCCCGCCAGCCCCCAGCAAGCTGGGCTTGTGGCCATGCGTCACCATCTCTGGGAAACCAGTTAAACAAACTGGAATCTGCGGGCCTGTGTAATGTCGACCAGCTGCTCGCGACATTGAGTCATACGACGAGGAGGTCCCCCTGCCCTGTACCACTGGGCGGGCGGCGGTGGTCTTTCACATTATTCTTCATCGAGGCTGAAGCTGTAATTACCTTAATTAGCCTACTTGCGGTATGAGCTCTCAGGTGCCCTCTCCCGCAGAATATGTGATTATGTTCTGTTATGTGCCAAAACACAGGAAACGCTTGAGGATGACGGGTACAGAGCAGAGCTGTCCACAACAACACGGTTAAATAAGCAGTTAACTTCCCATCACGCTTTGGGCCTCAGGATGGCCAAGCTGGCCAGTTCTTTACGGTAGCATGGCTAGGAGCAGGACCTTCTACGACCAAGATGGCAGACGTCTCATGACATTAGCCTGGCAGACGACACGCTGGCATCAGCGGCTAAAGGCTGCCGTGGACGTGAGCACAGACTCCCGGAGCGTGATGTCAAGTCACCTGAGCATGGAAACCGCTGACTGAATGCACTATGAGGAAATGGCATCGTATAAAACTTCAGGACGTTTGCAGAGAGGGTATTATGGACAGGATGCCGCACATGAACATTTAAACGTCACAGCTGGGCCTCTGTTGAGCAGCAGAGTCTGTCACATGGGCAGATGAGTCACGCTTTATTGTGTGTGTGTGTGTGTGTGTGTGTGTGTGTGTGGCTCACATCAGCAGAGGCCTCCGCGTCTCACTGCTCTTACTCATGAAGGGTGGGGGCATTTTCCCAGCCTGGGTCAGTTTGCTCCCCCTCCGTCTATCAGGCAAAGACACTAATAAATAACGTAGAGACACTCAGAGGGCCCATGCCCACACTGTAATGGTGTCACCTTCCATGCTGACCACGTTCTCGTCTGTAGGGACAGCAGTGTCAGACGCATGCAGGGTGTGTGGTTCCGGTCCACACAGCGGCATCACTAAGGCTGTGTTTCGGGAAACGGGCTTGAAAGTGCATTTTAATCATACAGATAGAATGACAGCAGCCAGCGCTCAGCTACATCATCTCACCCCTTAGGATGGTGCCCCAGTCTCAGCATCTGAGAGGAACTGGGAGGCCGTCACCTTCTCCATCTCCGTGAGTGACCTGTTACTCCGCTCAAGGCTGCTTTGCTCATTGGGAAATCTTATATACCATGTACTATACCAAGCGGAATGACTCACACCTTCCGCGCTGCAGTGTCTCTGAGCGGCCCTGCCATTGACATTCCTGTTTATAACTCTGCGGTTTGTCCTAGTAATGACCCCCCTGCCGTCCGCACAGGGCCCGTCGGCACCCCCCACCACAGTCACGGACGGCCCGCTGAACGCCGTCGCCGCCCTGGATGAGACGGTCGCCACCTTCGACACGGTGGAGGAGCTGCTGAAGCACCTGAACCCAGAATCCTGGCAGGATGATATGGACGGCATCTACCGGGAGGCGGGCCACTACCGGCCGCGGGCCTATCACCACGAGCGCAGGCACAAAGGTGACGCCCCCTGTGGGCCAACCCTCCAATCCTGATCTGACAGGACACCCCCTCCCAGACTGGCTGACGTTGCCACTCATCTAATACACTCAGATCAGTGTGTTCTTGCGTGGCTCTCAGCCCAAGGCGGTGGCCACAAAACACTCAGTGGAGATTTAACAAGAGAAGCAGCCAGAGATTGAGATGATAACTGCAGTGTTTATGTTATATACTAATGCTTTATTATTATCCACAGTCAATTATGAGTGCTAATAAATTTATAAGGAAGTGTGCCAGCCCCCTTCAGGGTGGGAGGGGACAGAGACGGGGGGGGGGGGACAGGGCAGCGCTAAGCAAACAAACACAGAAACAAGCGGGATTATGGTAATAATACTTTAGTGAGAAAGACATTCTCTTCCGCCTGCCCCACGCCTGACAGGCAGACACTTATATAGGTGAGTGCAAGCTTGGTAGCAAAGGGCAGCCACAGTGCACATGGAGCTGGGGGTTAAGGACCTTGCTGAAGAGCCCAGGGACATGTGACTGTATGGCCTCCGGCACAGAGGCTTAGTCCACCGAGCCACGCGCTGCACCCCAGGAGTAGAGAGTGCAGAAATCGGGATGGAGCAAAAGTTACTGGAAGAGAAACAGAGGCACATGCAGCGTAGTGAGACCCAGGGCGACTTGGGGGCGTCATTTCAGAATCTCACAGCAGTGTCTAAGCTGGGACTCGCCAGATCTCCTCAGAACAAACCGTAAGCCCGGCCCGTAACGGCGAAGCTCGCTCGGCACGTTAGGGAATCCCGAGGAGCAGAAACCGTGTTGATTCTTTGCCGAGAGAAAACAAAGCACCGCGAGGCAGCTTCAGCGGAGTCTGCTCAGCTCGCAGTCCCGGCCCACCCCCAATCCGCCAATCCCCCAACCCCCGGCGTGGTGGCCAATGAGACCACAGCTGTCTCCGCAAATATTTGCCGTTGGTGTACACTTTTGGTGAGTTTTACAGTCAACAGGAAACTACAGACAATCAACCACCACCCAGCTCTCCCATGCAGATGCTGACGGATATCACTGTGGATGGAGAAGTCCTTCTAAATACTGTTTCAGAGAGATGAGGAGATCAGTGACCCTCTGCGATAATGAGGTCCTGACCTCCCTGGTCCACCAGACGAGGGCTTCCGGGCACAGGTGTGGGGATGGTGTTTCAGGATTATACCAGTCGCCTGGAATCTGCTCACACATTTCTGAGTGACTAATTTATGTCCCACAGAAGATAACGTCACAGGTACCTTCAGGGAAAAAAGCAAAGGTCAGAAATGTACGAGCAAAAAGTGACCCTGTCTGTGAAAACAGTAAAGCCCACCTTGCGTTACAGCTGTCTTTCTGGGGGGTGCTGGGATCAGGGCACTTGGCCAAATAGTTGGTAAAATATTAACATGTATAAAAGTATAAGAGAGCTGGTTATGTGTCTCCTGCCCCCACAGTGGACCTGGACCGGCTGAACGAGGACGTGAAGCGGTACAGCTGCACCCCCCGGAACCTCTCCGTGAACCTGCGGGAAGAGCTCCGCGCAACTAACGCCGTCTTCTTCCCACGCTGCCTGCTGGTGTTGCGCTGTGGCGGGAACTGTGCCTGTGGCACCTCCGGCTGGAACAGCTGCAGCTGCAGCCCCTCCAAGACCTCAGACAAGCTGTACGAGGTGCGGCCGCCACTCACAGCGCCCCCTACTGACGGGATGTTATCGCCGTCGTGTAATGAGCGCAATTCAGGCTTCGATCACTTTGAGCATTCATGCCCCCCCTCTCGCGCGGACTCCATCTCGGCTCGTTATCCAAACATGGGTCCTTTAAACCTCCCACTGCAAACTGCCACGACCTGAGGGTCCAGAATCCACACCTTCATGTCGGTCTCCCCAGCGCTGACACCATGTGAACCTGAACACAAGATTAGACTATCACCAGCATCATGTCGGTCTACCCAGCGCTGACACCATGTGAACCTGAACACAAGATTAGACTATCACCAGCATCATGTCGGTCTACCCAGCGCTGACACCATGTGAACCTGAACACAAGACTAGACTCTCACCAGCTAACCAGTATCTGAAATCATCTGTAAAGATGCTTCTGTATGTTATCGGTGAGGAAAGATGAGGCAACGCCTCACAACCCAGCAGTAACTGCTAAAGTTATACTGGGACTAATGGCGAAGAGGTGGGATTAAACATCTTTCTGGCCCGGACCCCCAGGAAAGGGTCTGACGGACTTTATCATGTCACATACATCAGACTCGCATCCCGTGAGGCTTGTCTCTGCCGCAGCCGACATGCGTTTCAGGGCAGCGCTGCACTGTATGGGACGTTCTTCTGCCTGGGAAGACCCTCAAAATGGCCACCTGCTGAATGAATATCCCTTAAACCAGTGTGTCTGAAAGCGGAGCTAATCGCCCCTGCTGGCAGATCTGCTCTCAGGCCTTTTCAGGATCGGGGGGGGGGGGGGGGTCCAGGCCCAGGCCCATTGGTCATCGGTCAGTTCCATCTGACTTCACCAAACCATCTGACTTCCCTCCCAAAAGCATATACTAACCAATCCGCTTGTCACACCCTTCACCCCCTCCCCCCAGGTGCTGAAGTTCTCCCCGGAGCCCAGCTTCTTCCGGAAACGAACCCGAGCCCAGTGGGTCCTGGAAGAGATCCACCTCCAGCACCACGAGCAGTGCGACTGCGCCTGCCACTCCCGGCCGCCCCGGTGAGCAGGGCATGCTGGGAGACCCCCCCCCCAGCAGACTTTCACGGCGCCCTCTGCCCCTGCAGATCGCTTCTCCCGGGCTGGGCGATGCAGACGGCGTCTCCCGCGGTTCCCCCTGAGAGCTCTTTGGATCGGTCGCAGTGTGGCGCTTTGTAACCTCTGTCACGTGCGTGTCTGAGGGCTTCCCGGATAATTGAATGCATAGTCTGTCCGTGCGATCGAACTCTAAGACAATAAAGTCTCGCCGAAAGCATCTCACGATTAATACGCTGCCGCTGGGAAGCAGTAATATTTATTTCATTACTTTGGCATTCTGCAGTAGTAAATTACACTTCCTGTGTGCCTGTCTGTCTTCTCAGGTAGGATACTTACAGCCTGTGTGCTGGGTCGGCCCCCCCCCGCTCCGGCGCTCGCCTCACACATCAAAGGCGAGCTCATTAGAGGTGCCATGTTTCTCACGAACGTTCAGCATCCTAAGCAGATTCCCAGGGAAACATTTCCTCATACAGCATTTGGATTCGCTTGACTCTGAATATTAATACCGACGCCATAAAATATTCAAACTCTAAGACGTCCACTTATTTATTGTCAGTTTTTCACTGCCACTTATCCAGGGTCTCCACATTTTACAGTTCGCTACCAGATATTTTGTTTTATAGGAAGTAGTTGATATTTCTGTTAAACATTCCAAAACCTCAAAACAAATTGACTCTCTTTGTTGTTTCCTGGTAGGATTTCACCAGCGGCTCCTAAATCTACCTTCCCTCAGGTTTGTTTTGGTTATGAGTTGAGCTTCTTATCTAGATTCGCAGTGACCTGATAGGAACGATCCGTTCGTAGTAAAAAAAAAAAAAGGGAGCCGCTCGTTGGTGCCTCAGAGAATGATGCTGCGATTAAAGGTTCAGGGGTAGAAGAAGAGCAGTGAGCAAACCCTGCAGCTGAGGGGAGGGGCGGTAGCTCCCCCTCACCCCCAAACCATGGCCCAGCTGCAGCCTGCCAGTCAGTGTGAGCCTTCGTTTCAGTGGGAACTGGGAGGTCAGGCCTCGGGCTGTTACTGGATGTGCACCTCCGGTTTTTATGAGACGAGAGGTCATTAACACTGCGTGCCTTACATTGAGCGGGGAGGTCTGGTGCTAATTGGTGAGAGTGTTAATAATGATTAATGGTGTAGCTGGAAAAAAGGACCTCAGCCTATGTTAATCATGAAAGAGAATAAGAGATAAGATGCCTCACTCTACCTGCCCTCCCTCTTCAGCTCAGCTAACTTCTCCAAAGCCCTGCAGTTCAGTTAGTCCATTAAGGTCAGCTGGCCGTCGCTGCTTCTCTCTCTCCCTCCTTGGCCGACTCCTGCGAAACATGGACCCTGGGCATCCTGGAGAGATGTTTGAAACCAGCGTGGCAAACAGAAGAGGAACATGAAATATGTAATATGTCATCATATGTGTCGAGAGGCAGCTGGCTCTCTTGCGACTTGCGCGTGAACAGACGGTTTACGGGACAGAACGCAGCCCTTATGCTTATACATGCGGCCCACCTGCATGTGCGTGTCGTCCTGCTTCTGTCCGCGAGAGCAGTGGGCAGATGGAGCCTCTGACAGCCTCTTCCCTGCCTTAGACACACAGGCGTCCGCTGCTTCCCTTTAGAGGCATTTTCACCTGTGCTTTTTGCTCGTTCCCTGTAAATGGGACCCTTCGCTCTGCCTACACATGTAACACAGGCAGTTGTAGGCCCCTATTTTTTGTCGCGCCCCCCAGAATAATAGCTTTTCCTAAAACCATTTAGCAACTTTCCACATACATTTTGGATTTTCTTGTACATTTCGTTCCTCTGGTGTGACAGACTTTACAGGGGGGCTCCCTCCTCCTCTCTGCAGATTTACTCGTGGGGGGGGGGCATCCTGTATTTCTTCAGGGGTCCCTCTAAGGGTAAAATCGTAGCGTCGACTCCTGATAACTGCTAATTAAAATGAGCCCCGCATGTTGTCCAAAGCACAACTTTTTGACAAAGGAAATTTTGGGGACTCCTGTGCCGCACTCAGCCTGGCCTGTTTGACTTTCTGCCCTGCGTGTCGCTGTCTTTAGGGTTATTTACGCCAGAAATGCCGTTTACTATATATACTTCTTTCCCACTGGACCCCAGGAGCAGCTACTCTCCAAAAACCTTTGCGTGCTTTTTTTTTTTGTAAAAAAATAAAGAAATCACAAAATTGCTCCTCCCAAACAGGCAGCCCCCCCCAGTGTTAAACTGAAACGCTTTTAAGTTCACGCTGCCATGTCTTGCCATGAGCCTTTGTGTTACTGTGAAATCCTTGGGAAGCCCTTGAAAAACAGCAGCCTTGTTAATCATTTATTCAGTATCTCATCTTTCATTAAAGGCCCCAGCTTTTTGTGATAAATAAAACAAGCTTTCTCATGTGCAGTGCCAGCCAGCCTGCCGCCGATTTCACATGCGTTTCCCACAAAGCCGCTTCTGCTCCGATCGGCGTGTAAACAGACATGCTTGTAATTAGTGCTCCCTGTCTGATGGAATGTAAAGATTGCTCTGTGATGAAAGGGAATGAGTGGAGAGATATTTTTGTTATAAAAAAAAGCAGTAAACGAGTGTATAAAACACAGTCATGGCTGTCGAGTGATTTTTCTGCCTCTTTTCAGCTCTTACCTCCAAAATGAAGCGACGTCACACCAAAATGATGCAGGTGGGGTAATCAGTGTTGGGTCCAGATTGAACCCAGCAAAGAGCAAAGCGTCACCTTACTGGGCTCATCTATTACGCTGCCATTACCTCACACTCATCTCTCAGCAGCTGTGGGGGCAGTGTGCAGTTCAGCAGCTTAGGATGTTGTCCTGTGATCGGAAGGTTGCTGATTTAAATCCCAGGGTCAGCAGAGTGATTTCACTGTCAGGCCCTTCAGCAAGGTCCTTAACGCCATTTTGTTTGGGGACTGATTGACCCAGCATTTCTCAAAAAAGCATCACTTTGGACAAAAGAAAATTATTTTTAAACAACCAGCAAAGCCAGGCCAGAGGTCCCCCGTGCATCTGGCTAATGGAAGTTAGCGCATTAAAATCAATATGCTTCAGGCTATGGCTCTGACACAGTGCCTGAGTCAGGTCCCAGCACCCCGACACCCAGGGCAAGGCTGAGTGATGCGTGAAACGTGCAGGAGATTCAGACCCACCTTGCTCGGTGAATTCAGGTCCCCCTGGTCAGGAGATTCAGTCTCCTCTGGTTGACACATTCAGAACCCCCAGCTGGGTATTTTCAGTCTGCTCTGCTTGGCAGATTCAGACCCAAATGGTCAGGGGATTCAGACCACCCTGGTCAGCGGATTCAATCCCAAATGGTCAGGGGATTCAGACCACCACAGTCAGGGGATTCAGAACCCTGCCGTAGTCCAGGGTTTAAGTCCTCCAGCTTTTGGGTCCAGCTGTACCTGTAGCCCAGAGAGAGCTTTCAGTCAGGGTGGTTAATAAGGCTCACTCCATGCGACCAGCACAAAAGCATCCCATGGCGTCCACAAGCTGGACTGGGGTCTCTGTCACTTTGTGTGTGTGTGTGTGTGGGGGGGGGGGGGTTACAGAGTTTGTGTTTTCACTGGGATTCCTAACCTAACGGAAGACCTGAGCAGAATGGGAAGATGCCAGTCGTGACTCGCCCTGGCATGGGCCTGCAAATATGTGCTGAATCCGAGGCTATTGGAACATTCCGGATCCCGGTGGAAGGGGCTGACATTACCACCTGCTTCCGGGACGCTGTGCCTTTCCATTCCTGCTTCTTGCTTTTTTCTCTCTCCTTCTTTACGAAGATTCAGAACCCAAAACACATCAAAATCGATCCTGAGAGAGTGACCCTGATCTATGCTTTCATATGCAATATCAATCACATCTGTACCGGACAGAGTGTAACGCCGTAAAAGGTGCTGTGCATTGCTGGGCGTACTGCCCCCTGCTGGAGACCATACTGCCAACGGCATCTGCTCCCTCTTTTCCACAGCTTCACGGAAGTAAATCGTTATCAATGGCGATATTTTCCGCAAGTTCCCCTGTCTTACAGGAACTGGAACAACACAATAGAGGCACACACCAGTTCATGCAAGTGGACAGAGAAATACTTTTACATTTATTATTAGTTCAGTTAAAAAGAAATGTCATGTGGTGGTCTTTTTAGCTGCTAAGAACATCGCTCTTCTCGACATGAAACAGCTGAGCGGTTAAGAGTGGTTATGTTAAAAAGCATGTGAATTTTCCATTTTCGTGCGCACTGCTTAAATCGCTGCAGTAATGCTCTCTTAAGCCAGGCAGAGAAGTGAACAGCAGCAGTGCTGAGTCACTGGCCTGCCTTTTAAAATGGACTTCACTGCAACACTGAGGACTCTCTCCAGGGAAATCAGGGCTAATGAAGTAAACGAGATGCAACTGCTTTTCTCTGACAACTGAAGAGCTAAATATAGAACCTAACAAGCCACAAAGGGAATCGATTGACGAAATCCTCAGGGCATCCGGTTAATTTTTCCAGTGAGTTCCAAGGATATGGGAATGCAAGGAACAATCCTTTGGGTGTAGGAAAAAAATCCCGAAAGAGATAATCACACACATAAAACCTTGTGGGTACCTGCGAACGCTGATTCTGAGGCTTAGTGTAATTATTCACTGTGAGCTCAAGGCTACCACAGGCTACCAGGCTAATTCTACATCTGATAAGCCTGTGAAAATGGGTTTGCTCAAATGGTACAGATTCTTGCAGAGTTCAGGCATCTTGAAGTATTTTCCTCGCTCTAAGCCTTTGGGATTTCCTCTCATTTATCTGTAGTTTTTATATATATTTCCTCACCACGCAGAACTTTAATTTTCACCAATGGCTTTAAAAACGAGGGGAGGGGGGATTAAGTTCGCCTGCATCGGGAACCTTCTCCAGTGGCTTGCTTTTTCACGCCAGCTGCAAGCTTCATTCCCTGAGAGCAAAGAAGCCAAACTCAGGATGATCCCAAACAAAGCGACGTGATGAGCAGTTTCGGGTTGAGGAGGGTGGCACTCGGAAGACGCCAGAATGCGCGGCGAGTGTCTGGCCCGTCACCAGCCAATCTGTCTGGCTCTCGGTGGGTTTTCAGCTGCTTCCTTATCACCACTGCCCTCCTCTGCGTGCTGACTGCCAGTCACCGTCGCTAATGCGGGAAATCCGGCAGCATCCCTCTGCTGCTGGAATAAAGGCACTCTCAAATAACTCAGAGGAGGGCCTTGCAGTGGTGTGGGCCCTTTAAGGGAGGATGAGTCACTGAAAGACAAACCCGGGGCCATGGCTGCAGGGGCTTGGTGAGTCACTAAGGCAAAATGAGATTTATATTCCCCTTTTTCATTGGCTACATCATCTGGAGTGGGCTTGGACCCAAAAATGTGCTGGTGTCACCCTCTTCGAGTACCACCAGCCCTAGGGACATCCAGTGGGCCCCGTCTTTGACCCAGGCAGGTCAATAACCCTTCAACTTCCACTGCAGAGAATAGTCCAGACTGGCCTGGTTCTGGGAAAGCTGCTGACACAGGGTCACGTGTCACGTGTGTCACCGAATTTTGAAGCGTGAGGCTGTGGGTTAATTTCATGGCATCTAATAGCCCAAAGATGACGTAGGGAGGGATTCACATGGGGTGGGGGGGGGAGATCATTTACTTACCCTCCCCTCACTGACCCAGAGATTAACGGGCCAGTTTAATCAATATCTTTAATTGATTAAACTGATTGACGAATAAACATCAACAATAAAAACAAAAAGAAAGAAGCTGAAGAATCGGCTGCATATTTACAAACATCCGATACACTGGCAGTGACTCAAAATACAAATAAGACAGATACTGCATGCAGATGATAGACACTGCATGCAGATGATAGACACTGCATGCAGATGATAGACACTGCATGCAGATGATAGACACTGCATGGAGATGATAGACACTGCATGGAGATGATAGACACTGCATGCAGATGGCTGCAGAAGCTCCATTCAGGTAAATACTGACATGGAAGGTGCAGAGAGACTCAGACAGACAGGTGCCTCCCAGCACACGTGCCGCCTCAATGCAGGACGAGCAGAAAGTCCACCGATTCACATGAAACGGCTGATTCAGTGCCGTGGGAACCAGATGGAAAGAGGATTGTGTCCCAAACAGAATGCGCCCCTTCAAAGGGCACCATGCGCATGTGTGTCCACACACAGTCAACAGCCAGAAATCAAACTTTCCAGTAACAATTCAAATTCAGGTTGTCTAAAACCCCTCTCACACTACAAACACATAATAATTACAATATAAAAGAAATACATATATTGTGAGGTATTCATAGTATTAAGCAATTTAAAATTCCATTACAAGACATCTGACGTTGCCTAGGAAACCTGATGATTCATATCGACATTCTGCAGTTAAAAGTGTAAAGGTACAGGGTCCGGCTCAGTGGGTTCGGACGCTGTGCCTGTGATTGGAAGCTCTCTGGCTTAAGCTCCCAGGCCTGGCAGAGTGATGTCACCCTGCAGAGTGATGTCACCACTGGGCCCCTGAGCGAAGCCCTTAACCCCCAATTGCTCCCAGGACCACCTGACCCTGCTTCCTCACCCTGTCACTTTGGATAAATGTATCTGCTCAGTGCTGTTGCTAAGCCTTATCCACAAACCGACTGGATCCACACGCCGCATTTATGCCCCCCATGCAGAGAGACATTTGGTCCTGGCATCAAGCTGATCGATCACTTCCCACACCCCCTGAACAACCTATTACACAGACATATAGTCACCCTGGGGACTCAGCTCACACCTGACCAAAATACGCCCCCATTTATCTACTAACGCCCTTCTGTTTTTAGGGGGGAGGGGTGTCCTTTAATGTTTCCCTTTAATGAGCATGCTCCTGGACACACTCATGTCTGAGACTGGGGGGGGGGAGGGGGGGGGACATCAGTCACGCTGTCACCCAACATGCCACAGTTCGTCTATGGGACGAAGTCATCACCACATGCATATGGAATTAGTCTGTCAATGTGGCTCTGTGCAGCTATTCTCTGCCGTACACAGTGTGTACAAACAATTAGTCAAAAAGACGTCAGGCGTCGGCAAACAATAACACGTGTCACGCACAGCGAATATTCCCGGCCTGTGTGAACGGAACAGGAAACATCAACACTGCGTCACGCGCTTTAAAAGAAGAGCCAACAGTTAAAGCGAGGGCCCGACATGGTGTCTGCCTGCCTCTGGGGGGCCTCGCGCCAGCCAGGAGAGGTGGGGGCCATCTCTCTGGGAGTCTCTCACCAGATAATCGCAGGGGATCAAAGCTGTGCTTCTGCCGGGAGTGTTAAAAGCGAACGTTTTAAAAACACCCAGGAGACAAGCATGCAGAAGCGCAGTGGGTCAAAAAACGCTTTGCTGTCAGACGAGAGGTAACTGCCGTGGTGTACGGCTCCGCATTTCGGCTGTCAAATATTCAGCAATCCCAGCCTCCCCTGGGATTTTACAGGCAAGCTTCAGAATTACATGACTTGCCTTTTCACAATGAACATCAGGTTCTAAAAGGATACAGGAGCAGACCATAGTGAGTGTGGATGAGATGAGGTTGTCCCACTGGAGAATGAGAGACATGCGGCTCACCATGGGTTGCCGGCGGTTTGGACGTTGCTCAAGGGCCCAAAAGTGAAATCATGCCAAGGGAATTTGAACCGGGCAACTTTCTGATCACAGTCATAGCATCCGAGCCCAGCGATGCTCATGTTTACCCGGAGGTGGGCAGTAAGGAAGGGTGGACTCAGCCCCATTGCATCCTGGGATGGGAGGTGTGTCCTGAAATGACAGCAACATGCAAACGGGTCGCAGCTCGACTCCTTTGAGGGCCATCTGGACCCTGCACTCTGAGGTTTGAGACCACAGCCAAGTAAAGGGTGCATCATCATATTATTAAAGTCATTAAACTGTTGACAAAGATAGGGTGGGGAGAAAAAAACTATATGTTATTACACCCAGACTGTTTCTGTTTCTCTTCAACCAGCTATAAGGGGGGGGGGGTTGAGAAGTTCAGGCAGGAAATAAAGAATTACACCATAATGAGTGAGGGGGGGACTCTGCAGTCAGCCCCTGCCCATCACCTACGCATGGAATCTCTCCTTGTCGGCTCCACCCATTGATTGTGTATGTAGTCTCCCCCCATCAGCCCCGCCCATCATCTGTGTGTGTAGTCTCTGCCCATCGGCCCCACGCATTGCTTGTGTATGGAGTCTCTCTTTGTCTGTCCTGCAGATCACCTGTGTATGTAGTTTCTCCCTATCAGCCCTGTGCATTGCTTGTGTGTGGAGTCTCTCCCCATTGGCCCCGCCTAATACCTGTGTGTGGGGTCTCTTCCCGTCTACCCCGCCTAATACCTGTGTGTGGGGTCGCTTCCCGTCTACCCCGCCTAATACCTGTGTGTGGGGTCGCTTCCCGTCTACCCCACCTAATACCTGTGTGTGGGGTCGCTTCCCGTCTACCCCGCCTAATACCTGTGTGTGGGGTCGCTTCCCGTCTACCCCGCCTAATACCTGTGTGTGGGGTCGCTTCCCGTCTACCCCACCTAATACCTGTGTGTGAGGTCTCTTCCCGTCTACCCCGCCTAATACCTGTGTGTGGGGTCTCTTCCCGTCTACCCCGCCTAATACCTGTGTGTGGGGTCTCTTCCCGTCTACCCCGCCTAATACCTGTGTGTGGGGTCTCTTCCCGTCTACCCCGCCTAATACCTGTGTGTGGGGTCGCTTCCCGTCTACCCCGCCTAATACCTGTGTGTGGGGTCTCTTCCCGTCTACCCCGCCTAATACCTGTGTGTGGGGTCTCTTCCCGTCTACCCCGCCTAATACCTGTGTGTGGGGTCTCTTCCCGTCTACCCCGCCTAATACCTGTGTGTGGGGTCGCTTCCCGTCTACCCCACCTAATACCTGTGTGTGGGGTCTCTTCCCGTCTACCCCGCCTAATACCTGTGTGTGGGGTCGCTTCCCGTCTACCCCACCTAATACCTGTGTGTGGGGTCGCTTCCCGTCTACCCCACCTAATACCTGTGTGTGGGGTCGCTTCCCGTCTACCCCACCTAATACCTGTGTGTGGGGTCTCTTCCCGTCTACCCCGCCTAATACCTGTGTGTGGGGTCGCTTCCCGTCTACCCCGCCTAATACCTGTGTGTGGGGTCTCTTCCCGTCTACCCCGCCTAATACCTGTGTGTGGGGTCTCTTCCCGTCTACCCCGCCTAATACCTGTGTGTGGGGTCTCTTCCCATCAGCTCCGATTAATAGCAGGTGATGAATCCTTGGGAAAAATAAAGGGGGTGGAAACTGATCTTCCTATTGGAATGGAGAGAAAGCAGCCCTTACAGCTGGTACACTAATATGTGGGGGGAGGTGGACATTTTTAAAAATACATCTGTATTTATTCTCACTTGGTTTGTGAGATTTTCACAGAAACTATCATGTTACGATGAGTAATCAGTGATCAGTCCGATTCACCAAAGATCTGGCAGAGTAATCAGTGATCTGTCGGATTTATCAGTGATCTGGTAGAGTAATCAGCGATGGGCTGGCCCCCCATCCTGGGTTGTTCCCTGCCTTGTGCCCACTGCTTCCGGGATAGGCTCCGGACCCCCCGCGACCCAGTAGGATAAGTGGTTTGTAAAATGGATGGATGGATGGATGAATGAATAACTATGTATGAAAATGTGACAAAAATGTCAGGAAGAGAGGAATTTGAAACAGCTCCAATCAGCAGTGTTAAATGCAGTTATGCATGATTGCATAATGTTGATTTAACCATCTTCAAACACATAAACCATGCGGTTGTTTCTGAAATCCATCTGTAAACACTCTGCCTCTGCTAGGCCTGGGCAAATATTATCTGGTGGCCCCTCCCTTAGGATGGATGTAAATGTACAGGAATATAATATGTTTTTGAAAATAAGGTCAGAGTACCGTACACTGCTGTGTGATCCCTGGACAGTATGATGGTACGAAAAACCAGAACCAACCAAGCCTGGTCTGCGCCAGTCAGCTTTAGCCATATAGATAAACTGTGGATAAATTTCACATTTGATGAAATAGTGCAAGGGGTGTGGAGCTACGATGACGGGACCAACACCGACAACCTGAAAGGCAATGAAATGAGCAGAAAAAAAAATTGAGTTTTCATTTAATGTGCTTGAAAAGTTCACTGTTCTGTACTGAACTAGGTGTGGAAATGAGCACAACCCAGTTGAATTTCACTAGTCCAACACTTGTTAACGTCTTTGAAATAGGACACGTGAGTTTGATTTAAGTTCTATGTACTGGTGTTTCCTCTTGTAATATGAAGGAAGATGTGTTGTATGTAACTATTTTGCTTGAGACAAAATGTTAGTTTCATTTATATTTTATTTCGAGATAAAGTTCAGAAAGCCATTTTACAATTAGTGGAATGTTTCATATTACAACAGTTAAATCTGTGTCCTTAAGGCTGCATATATCCAAACCTGAATTGTCAGGCCATAATAAAAGCTTTACATGCGCTGCCTTCGGCAGTCTGGTGCAGACAGAGACAGACCAGTCTGTGTGTGAATCTGCACAGAAATTTAACCGAAATCTCCAAAGAAAAGTGAAAATGATGCATTAAACTGTTACTAAACCTGTTAGTTTAATAGACTGGTACAATAAATATCCTGTAAAATTAGTCAACTAAAACAAGATGAAAACAAAACCAAAAAAATGACTAAAATTAAATTGCATTTTCATCATAAGACTGAAACTAAATGAAAATATGCTATCAAAATTAACAGTGGTAGGGGTCCGCTCCCCGTCGGCCCTGCCCATCTCCTGCATGTTGGGTCAGGACGGGAAGGAGCAGGTGATGAATCCTTGGGAAAAATAAAGGGGGTGGAAACTGATCTTCCTATTGGAATGGAGAGAAAGCAGCCCTTACAGCTGGTACACTAATATGTGGGGGGAGGTGGAAATTTTTATTCTCACCTGGTTTGTGAGATTTTCACAGAAACCATCATGTTACGATGAGTAATCAGTGATCTGTCCGATTAATCAGTGATCTGGCAGAGTAATCAGTGATCTGTCCGATTCACCAATGATCTGGCAGAGTAATCAGCGATCTGTCTGATTAATCAGTGATCTGGCAGAGTAATCAGTGATCTGTCGGATTTATCAGTGATCTGGTAGAGTAATCAGCGATCTGAGATCAGACTGTGATTAGGCCCACAAAGGGTGATTTCTCTACCTGCAACCCCTGGCCCACCATCACAGGGGGGAAGCAGAATGTCTCAGAAGGACAAGTGGCAGCTCAGGATGAGGCGCCATCCAACACGCAGGGGCGGACGCTGGTGCCCAGAGGAGTAAGGGGAGATGGGAGGGGCCAGTGGGGCGCAGTGAGCCTGACTCCACTGCAGTCTGGTAGAGGCAGACAAGGCAAAGAAAGAGAGGATTCGCAGAGTGACTTAGATATGAGCTGATCACAGGTGGCTGTCTGTGCTGGTTGCTGGGTGGCGGCACGAGGTGTCACAGGGAATTTTCACAGGGAATTTTCACAGGGGGTTTTCACAGGGGATTTTCACAGGGAATTTTCACAGGGAATTTTCACAGGGAATTTTCACAGGGAATTTTCATAGGGGGTTTTCACAGGGAATTTTCACAGGGAATTTTCACAGGGGGTTTTCACAGGGGATTTTCACAGGGGATTTTCACAGGGGATTTTCACAGGGAATTTTCATAGGGGGTTTTCACAGGGGATTTTCACAGGGGATTTTCACAGGGGGTTTTCACAGGGGATTTTCACAGGGGGTTTTCACAGGGGGTTTTCACAGGGAATTTTCACAGGGGATTTTCACAGGGGATTTTCACAGGGGGTTTTCACAGGGGATTTTCACAGGGGGTTTTCACAGGGAATTTTCACAGGGGATTTTCACAGGGGATTTTCACAGGGAATTTTCACAGGGGATTTTCACAGGGGGTTTTCACAGGGGATTTTCACAGGGGATTTTCACAGGGGATTTTCACAGGGGGTTTTCACAGGGGGTTTTCACAGTGTCTGACACAGCTCTCATATTTATTCACCGCGCCACCTTTCTACACAGACCCTCCTCAGCATTGTCCGCTTTCTTCCCGTTTTATGATTCTGTGTCTTGCTGATTTACGATAATACAAACTTTTATTTGTCTGCTGATGCTATTAAATGGCAATTTAAATGGAAAAAGGAAAGTAAAGATTCTATTTCCTGGCGATTATGATCATGGCCTTTACATGCCCTGGAGACACCCCCCCCCCCCCCCACACACACACACACACACACACACACACACACACACACACACACACACACACACACACACACACACATACACACGCCCTACCAAGTTCAGTACGGTCCTACCCAGTCTGGCAACACCCATCCAGCAAACTCAGACCTCCTTAGCCCCACCCACCTCAACCACCTTACATGACCCTGCCTCTGCTGCCTCACAGTCACATGTACTTGCCGTTACCATTGCAGAGTAACAGTAACTGGCTCAGGGAGGCTCAGGAACATACTGCGGCCTCTGCGCCCCCCCCCCAGACAGCTTGGGGGGAGCTGGGCCTTGCCCACGCCTTGCTGCCTCTCTTACCCCCAGGGTACGAGTGAGCTTTGTGTCAGCTTTCATTACCCACACATTTTCCATCTGCTCTTCACCCTCCACGGCCTATAATTCCCAGGACTCTGCTGCCCTGTAGCGAAGCCTTTTTCCGCTGGGCTGAGTCCTGCCCCTACGGGTCTGTTCTTGGCCTGGGGGGAGTGTGGACCAGGTGAGCTGCCTGATTAAATATAGGTAGTTTTTTAAATGATTACTTACCCTGACTAATAAATCAACACCATATATATGTGCATAACCCATTCTTTCTCATGATCAAGTGTGCTGATGTTAGGGGCTCAATGGCAGAGGGAAAGCCATGTGCCTAAGAAGGCCTGCAGGGGGCATAGCGGTAATGGACACAGACTCGTACTCAGATTCCAATAAAAGTGCTGGTTATTGCTAATGCAGGGCTTTCTCTCCCTCCTCCCTCCAGGGCTTTCTCATCCTCTCTCCCACTTTTTCTCTTGCTCCCTCAGTCTCTCTTGCTTTCTCTCACACTCCCTCATTCTTTCTCCCGCTCCCTCGCTCTCTCGCTCTGTCTGTTTCTCACCCTCTCTTTTGCATTCTCTCACACTCCCTTGTTCTCTCTCTCTCCCTCTTTCTCTCCCATTCCCTGGCTCTCTCTTTCTCACTCTCTCTATTGTTTTCTCTGTCACACTCCCTCATTCTTTCCCTTCCCCTTTCCCTGCCTCTCTGCGTGCAGGAGGGCAACTTGTCCTATTCCTCCTTCCTGTTTTTCTGCCCTGTGTGTCCCGCCTCCAACTCCAGTCAGTGGGTTCCTGGGCCACAACGTTCCTCTGGGGTAAGAATTCCTGGCATGTGGCTGTAAGCGCTGGGCTGTGTTGTAGATCGTCCTTACAGATGCCTCAGCTGACATTGCAAGCATCCGCAGAGCAGGACAGTAAGCTCACTCACGCAGCATAGCATGGCGGGGGGGGGGGGGGGGGGGGGGGGGACAGGCTCTGCAGGAGGGTATCTCTGCTGGCCGGAGAGGGGTAGAGTGGCTCACACTAAGATGGGGTAGCTTCCAACCAGTCACACAAAATGAACTGTGCTTGCCACTTCAGTGTGGCTTTATTTACCTTCATTAAGATTCAGGTCTCTTCACAGCCCAGCCACAGCCACCCCCCCCCCCCCAGCTTAAACCATTAACTCGAGAACTAATTAGTCACACAGCCACGGCTGAGAAGACACTCCTGACCCTCGCTGTCTTCCTGTACCTGGCCTGGTGGGTTTTATACATCATGCAGTCAGTCTTATAATATATTTACATGGTTAAACACCATCTCTGAAATGTCAGAAGAGTAAATCTCCACTGTGAAAATTTCATCGGTGAGCATATATGACGGCTAATGCTAAACAAACAGTCTGCTAATGTCAACAGGTCCTGGACGTTTGTAAAACAAGGCAAACACACACACACACACACACACATTCTGGCAGACAGGGAGGTAAGCTAGCGTCACCTTTCAGCACGTCCGTGAGCTCAAAGGGTGTTCAATGCTGAGGTTGGTCCCCCCCCCCCCCCCCCCCCCGAATCCGAGGGATGCCCGACCAGGGGCCATAACACATCACAGCACATTAGACAGACAAGCTGGGAATTCCATTATTGTGTCAGTATATCTGAGTGGCGAGACCCCACCCCCACCAACAGCCACAGACACCCAGGACATTTTTCCATGGCTCCAGCTCAAAGACCCTCAGTATTTATCTACAGGCTCAGGATCCCAGGGCTGAACTGATAGGTTGATACAAACCTCTGGATGTCAATTAGCTGAGGGGATCTGACAGCAGACGGCCTGCAAGGTGAAGAACGGGAGCCGCCGGCTGATAATCGAATGGTAGAAAATTGTTAGCTTTTTTCTTTTATTCTTGGTGACTTCATCAAAAGCAAAATAATTGAAAGCGATGAAGAACATTCAATCCATCCATCTTCAATGACAGCTTATTTAATTATGGCTTGTGTGATGCATACACTGTGTGGGAATCAGGAGGGGAACCCCCAGCACAGGATGGGCACATCTCACCTCACTTCCTCACACCTTCTATCATACCTCCCCCCACTTCCTTACAAACCATCCCTTACACCTCCTCACACACCACACAAACTCCACACCTCCTCACAAACCATCCCTCACACTTCCCACACCATCTGACACACTATATACCTCACACCTGCCCACACCTCCTCACAGACCTTTGCTCAGCCCCTCCCCACACCTCCTGAGACACCTTCTATCACACCTCCCCACATCTCCTGGAACCCAATGGCCAGTCTGCATCCTTAGACCCAACATTCCGTGAGGAGCTCACAGACAACCTCAGCTCAGAGAACAACACGTAACAAGTGACGGCACATCATGAGACACGTTTCATATGTTAACTGTGAAATGATCAGAGACACAGCCCGAGATGGACCTACGCTAGGCAGGGAGCTCACTCAACATTGGCATTGTTATTTTTTATATTAGCGATAATTATAACGCTCCATTGAGGTGCAGAAAGGAGTTATATTTAAAACTGGGAGGGGGACACAGTGTGCAGATGAAGGCGATGATACGTGTTTGGCATGATAATGTAGAACTATACAAGTTATTTCTTCTAGAAATTCCTCACATAGCTAATGATCTTCTCTTGTTGGAGGACAGAAGTGGATCGTCTGAGGCGGCCGGACTGTTTCTACATTCTGCTGTTTTTTTCTGCCTCTATAGACACTAAAGAATCGTTTAGCACTAGAGCCTTTGCCTGTGGCCTCACCTCCTGCGTGAAATCTCAGTCCATCATGACTGTACAGCCGGTGACGCGCCGATCTCCAAATGCATCCTGGCAGCACGGGCGCTGCACTGCCGCAGCTGGAGGAGAGCGAATAACACACGGGGAATTAAAAGGGCCGAGCGCTCGGACTACCGGGAGACCACGGCATGCCTCACGAGCTGCGATGCGCTGCGGAACACTACCACTGAAAAAGAGAAATACCTTGTGAATAAAAAATGCAGCCACAAGCAAGGATGAAAGTACAAGAGAATGAAATCAGACCAGGATGCAGCTTAAAGTAACAGAGACAGTGGCATTGCTCCCTCAGTGCAGAGGCCTGGCTCATCAGTATCCCAGTCCAGTGCCACAAGACCCACATGGCTCTGATGTTTGGCTTGTAAGACAAGGCCTACATGGATCTAAAGCAGGGTTCAGTGGGTCTGCACCGGTAAACCGTGAGCATCAATGTGAATAATTAGTCCTCTGTCAACAGACCCTGCTCCATAATTGCAAATTTACACACAATCTGGTGTCCTTTGAATTACGGCATTAATTAGCGAATAGTATGCAAAGGGTACTGCGTGTGACTCACGGCAGTAAAAACACATGCGTCCAGAGGCACTCATCGCATTAAACCGAGGCTGACCTTTCGCTGAGGGAGGTGTGTGGTTTGACTTCAGGCCAGCCAAAACCTCCGCATGCACCGCATGGGTCTGAAAAGGCACCTCGCTGTACAACACATGCACTCCATAGAAACTGCAACTTTCTCTTCCGACGACAAGCTCGTTGAAAAAAAGGGGGGAGGTAAATGAAATCAGCTGTTTCCCACTCCTCCACACTGCGGCCCTTCTGTTGCTAAGAGACCCGGCGATAATCTTACAGAACATGGAGGGTCCAACAGGGCAGTTTCCCGAACTGAAATGCGTCACTCACACCTACGGGAGGAATGACATCGCCGACTTGCAGGCTCATTCCCTTAAATGCTACACCCCCGCATTTTGAGGAGGTGCATTTTCATGTTTTCTTGAAAACAAACATTGAAGCGCAAGCAGATCCAAGCCGAACCCTGGCCATCTCCGTGGCGAAACATCCAGATATCAGCTGGTCTGGACTGGTACAAACTGCATGAATCACAGGTGCATTTACCAGCAGAGCTTTCCAAGAATGTGAAATCCTGCAAGGAATTTCCGCCCGGCTGCCTGGACGGCGTGGGGTTGCAGGGAGGGGTCGCGGGGTGAGGTCAGGGCCGGCCCACCCAGAGCAGCAGGCAGGACGCTGCACAGGCTTCCTGTTTTCACCTCGTTCACATGAACTGGGGGACGCTCCTCAGAGGAGGTCTTTCACCTCCTCCTGAAAAATATTTTGTTGAGCCAGAGTTTTTTTGGTGAGCAGGTGACTCTCACGTTCTTGCTGTTGGCTCAGCTGCCGGGAAAAGGCAGAGAGGCTGGAGGGGAAGACCCACGTCTGTCTGCCGTCGTGGCGGTGGGATTAAGGAGGCGCCTTCAGTGGGATAAAGACCCAGGGAGCAGAGTCGGAGCAAGGGGTCGGGGGAATGTCAAATAATTAAACAGATCAGGCTGAACGAGATGAAGTTCACGGAGTGGAGGCCGCAGAAGATTGGGAGCCTGAGGCGGCGGCCGACGCCATGACAGCACTGGTGCTGCGGGGATGCTGTCATCCATTCTGCGGAACGTTCTGAGGAGAGCACAGTGGGCGACACGGTTGCTCCTCACAGGAGAACCGATAATGTCACACAAATTACATCCGTTTTACATTTTCACCTCAATGAATAAGTCAGTCCTTTTTCAAAGGCCGTAATTTCGCAATTTATAATCTTCTTTTTTCTTATAGAACCACACATGGAACATTAATGTGGCGGACTCACCAGGCAAGTGACGCGGTGACGCTGGCAGGAGCGCTCGGGCCCTCCCACGTGTGGCGCCAGTGTGGCGTGCCCGCTGTTTGCCAGGCCGGCGTGGCATTTGGCATCCTTGGCATGCTGTCCCGATGGGGTAGCACCGTCCCTGCGGCTCGAATCCTACCTGGTGGCAAAATGTTAATCTCTTAAAAGGCATCACATGAAGCAATTAAATAATCTGCTTTGCACAAAGCCATTCAATTAGTCTCCATGACAACGGGGGAGGGGGGGGGGGGTGCTCATCATCCAAACGCCAACCGCCGCGTCTCAAGCTCCTTTCAGACACGACACCGAGTGCTGCACCATTTCATGGTCACAAACGTTTTAAATTAAAACTTCCACGTCAATTGGCTCCAGGCTTTGCACTGTTCCAGCTTCCGTCTTCTTTATCCACCATACGATTCGCTTTAATATACATTATGGACAAGCTAATAGAATTCAGAGGGTCTATTTAATTCATTTTGGGAGCTTCCATTATGAAGCAGATAATTTAATATCCATTTGAGGGTGACAGGCGCCCTCGGACTGAGCAGGACGAGCTCAGGAAGGTGTGATGTCTGTGAGGCTCCGAGTCGTCTGTCTGATGTGCTGAGAGCTCCACAGATTGATCCAGATCCTTCTTCCCGCCAACAAGGACATGGAGCTACACGCCGAGAAGAATTGACCTACACACTTGAGTTAGTGGCCTTCTCTTGAGGAAGATGTGCTGGAGATTGAGGTTGGGTTAGCCGTTAGTTACGTTAGCTGTTACTTGGATTCAGACTTAGTTTATCAAGCATAGTGCCATCAACTTAGGAAATTGGAGAAAATGTGAAGGAACTGCATACTCACTCACTCACTCACTCACTCACTCACTCACTCACTCACTCACTCACTCACTCACTCACTCACTCACTCACTCACTCACTCACTCACTCACTCACTCACTCACTCACTCACTCACTCACTCACTCACTCACTCACTCACTAAAAAGTGGCGCCATGAGAGATCAGCCGACACAGTGTCAGCCAGAATCCAATTCTACTCCACTCCATGAGGTTTTCGCCATACTCTGTTCAGGGTCTCCATGACAACAGCACAAGACAAGCCCTCCTGATAAGTGGACTGAAGTTGCCACAGTGATCAGAGGAGCAACGGGACTGCGATGGTCATGGTGGGAAAGGCAGGAGGGCCTGACGTGGCTCCACTGCACCGCGAAGACGACTGCTAAGACTGCAGAAAAAATCAGCATCACGGACTGACCTGTATAGTGGAGCACTGCTGCGGCCCTCACTGAGCTTTCAGCTAGGCCCTTAAAACTCTCCAGTGAAAATTCCTGCTGACTACCCTGCGCAGTGGAGCACTACTGCGGCCCTGACTGAGCTTTCAGCTAGGCCCTTAAAACTCTCCAGTGAAAATGCCTGCTGACTACCCTGCGCAGTGGAGAACTACTGCGGCCCTGACTGAGCTTTCAGCTAGGCCCTTAAAACTCTCCAGTGAAAATGCCTGCTGACTACCCTGCGCAGTGGAGAACTACTGCGGCCCTGACTGAGCTTTCAGCTAGGCCCTTAAAATTCTCCAGTGAAAATGCCTGCTGACTAGCCTGTGCAGTGGAGAACTACTGCGGCCCTGACTGAGCTTTCAGCTAGGCCCTTAAAACTCTCCAGTGAAAATGCCTGCTGACTACCCTGCGCAGTGGAGAACTACTGCGGCCCTGACTGAGCTTTCAGCTAGGCCCTTAAAATTCTCCAGTGAAAATGCCTGCTGACTAGCCTGTGCAGTGGAGCACTGCTGCGGCCCTCACTGAGCTTTTAGTTTGGCCCTTAAAATTCTCCGGTGAAAATGCCTGCTGACTGATGTGAAGGCTTGGGGGTGGGGGGCTTCTAGAAAAAGGAATAAATGAAATGCTCCCCCCCCGTGTCCCTGTGAGAGATAAAAATCAGAAACCAGAGGCAAGAAAAAAAACCACCGACATCAGCAATGCTAAACAAAGTGTTGGCGGGTTACAAAATACACTGTCAACAGGAGAGAAGGCTCTGAGGAGAGAGGGCTGAGGAGGAGGAGGAGGAGCGCCACAGCTGGAGACGAACAGGAAGGAGGCGCTTGAAACGCCGCAGACGCGCAGGCCTGGCTGCTGACAGCCGCTCTTTAAAGCGAGACAGTGGTGTGATTCCCAAGCCTTCCCAGTCATTCCATGGATGCTTTATTCCACCACAGCTCATCTGCCAACGCACGCTCAGCTGAATCCGGCCGGCTGTGAGGAACATAAACACGAGCCGTGTTTTCAGAGGCGCTACGTTCCCGGCTTGTGTGGGACTCCCGTTATTTCCATCTCCACTGAAGGACACTTTTTCAGCATGAACATTAATGAAAATCTCTCAGCTTGTTGTAGCTTTCAGGTGGGGCTCCCTGCTCTGTTCTGCTGGCCCCGTCCAGTCATACATAGCAGTCTCCTTTATTCGCCTTTCGTACTTCACACGCCGCGAAGGGCCCCAGTAATTGGCAAAGCCAGGAAAGATTGACACTGACCTCCTTGGTCTCCTGCACTCTCGGGCTGAATCCTCACTTGCTCCACAAACTGCTCCTGACAGCCTGAAATTACCTGCCAGCCATCTCCTGTATTTGAGTGCTTCTGTCTCTGCAGTTATCACCGGGCACAGGCCAGCACCCTGGCGATCTTCCGTGCAGGTCCGACGTCCCAATTCGGGAGAGCGAGAAACTGACACTCTTCAAATAACTTACAGGTTGAACCTCCTGTTAAGGCAAACTAGGCTGAACTGGGCAAATAACCGGTCCAGTCATGTGCTTAGGCAACACTGTGCAATTAGAATCTTCCAGGATCCTTCTGCGGTCAACCTTCTGCTCCGTCCAATCACCTCTTATCTTCACCAAGATTCAGCAATGGACACGCACTATCAGTGCTTATAACGCTCCCGGTAATTTCACAGCAGGCAACCAAATTCTGTCATGCCATCTGGATTCGTCCTAGGAGGAAAGACGTTACTTGTTGATCTACTGGTACACAGACCGAGTAGGTATGCTCTGAAGAGATGACAAGGCCGGCCCTGATGAAAGAAGCAAGCTGAAGCCCAGCATCTCCAGGCCTTGCTGTCAGCTGGAGATGCTGTTGATGTGTCTATTATGGCTGACAGCTGCCCTTTTCCTTTGAGTGTATCATCCTAAGTGGCCTGACAGGAGAGACGGACCGTAACCAACAGTGACTTCAAAACAAATGTTTGTGTGAGAGCAGCCCATCATAGGGTCTAGAGAGCAATTAAGGTGCAGTAACACAACACCAAGCACTTTGTTACCTGCATCCGACAGAAGAGTCCAAAGGTCTCTCATCAATGGCCATACAGTAGGCAAGACCCTAACACACTTCATCAGCTGCCTTGAGACCATAACAAACCTTATCGGAGATCGTGAGCAGTCAACAGTAAAGCGAACGGTATCTTAATCTCTAAAGGGAATAAAACAAAACAGGAATTAAAGAGAAACACAAAAGCTCTCCCGCTAGACATGAGGATGTCTCTCGTAGCCCAGGTTCTGGGCTTTATTCTTCATTTGATAGAGGATAATCTCAAATCCTGTTGGCGAGGTGAGATAAAAGGCAAAAGCATGACATGTATGCAAAAGCCCCTGCTGTCTGGGGCAGACTGCAGAACATCGCTGAATTATTCAGCGCTCAGAGCACGACGACTGAGACCACGGCTCTGAAAGCGAGGCACCGGTGCATTTAAAAAAACGTAATAAACCAGAGTGGCAAACAAGTTTGCCCGTATCCTTGCTTATTTAATACAGTACAAGTATACATTTCTACGGTTTCCAATTCTAGTAACCACTGAGTCCAAAATAGGCCACTGATGCACAGGGATGAAAGTCATCTCCTTACTGGGTGGAGGACACTGGTGTGACTATAATTCAGTCTGGCACACTGTGATTTGAGGTTTCTTGGAAACCATAAAGTACAACGCAGTGTGACGCGTCAGCTTCCCTCCAAAACAAATTAGGAGGCAAATGTTTAGGCTGCAGCTCCCCAGGGTAGGAGTGCGCGCTGTAAAATGAGAAGACAGGTGTCGATAGCAGCACTCCTGCTTCCCAGACAGTGCTTTATGCATCTTGCAGCACTTAGAAATTGAGGTTTGTGAGCTACTGTGCCTTCTCAAGCCTTCAGCATGTTCACTGGAGCTCACTGAACGTGTGCAAGTCCTCTGGGGTGACGATGCGACTGGCAAAGGAGCTAGTTAGCTTAACTAGCCTGCTAGTCGCAATCCTCACTGGAGGGAGGTTAGTGGCTGCGGATGTGGGCTCCAGATGAAACCAAATCCACAAAGCAAACACTCTAAGAGTCATAATCGCCTCCACCAGGAATCACCAGGCTTTCTTAACGTAAACAATCTCCTGGCCAAGCTACTCTCAAAGAAAGCAGCTGCAACGTCAGAAAGGAGGCCAGGATATTATGGAGTCGTTCGCATTGGCAGCACTGCAGTAACCCCGTTACTCCTTGATGTACTTTCCAGCAACTTTGCCCCGTTACAGCCTAATTTAAACCCTGAGATTGCATTACCTCATTAAACCCTAACCCGCATCCCGGTTTTCTATTTCGGTACGGTAGGGCTTATGTTGCTTGACATGTATAATGCATTTAGAGCCAGATCAATAACCCCAATGGATACCCTTGACTGGCAACATGTTTTTCATGCTAATTTCCAGCACTTGACTTTGGTGTCACATAATGCAGAGTGTGTTACAAGCACAATCCATTACTCATCAGAACTCCTCCCGCAAAGCCAATGGGATGATTACCACACTTGGCAGCGGCTTGTCACACGGAAATTATGTGACCCACTGAAAAATCCATTACTAGATGTCTAATAACAGATAGGATGGGTGGGCCCTTGTATGTTTCTGGCCGATATGAAGAGCATGATGCATTTGCCTGAAAGATGCCCATTTGTCAGGCTGCTCCCACTGTCTTTGCAGCTGCGGTCGTCTCCTCCCATCTGTACTGAATTTGTTCACACCCTTGCAAAGCCTCAGACTTCATCCAGAACATGGTAGCCCAGATCCGTGACGCTGCATGCAGAATATACCTAAACTACATGTTAGCCTGAGTCCACAGCACCACCTCCAGAGCATACTAGCCCGTGCCTATGAAACCGCATCAAGTCCAGGTTAGCCCAGGCCCAAGGAACCACATCCAGAACACCCCAGCCTGGGCCTGTGATACCACATCCAGAGCACGCTAGACCAGGCCCATGATATCACACCCTGTGCATATGAGCTTGGCCATATAATGGTCCCATACTTACCGAGTTAAGCCCACCATCACATGGCTGAAGCACAAAGCAGGCAGAGACGCTAAAGAGTGCAGCCACAGTGCCCAGAGGGGATGAGCCCCCAGCCTGGTGATGCTCTGCCCCGCTTTCCCAAGGAATGATTATTGCCCCGGTCGCTGACAGGCACTATCAGATGCTAGACGTCGGTGCAGGAAGCTCGTATCCGGCTGTCAGGATGTCATTCAGCTCTGCGGCAGTGCATTTCCTTCTATAAATATAATGCTAAAGTGGATAATCTTCTCTCAGTTATAAGTAAGAATGTGCATTAAGATGCAAGGCGTGAGGCACGGCTGACCACACCCTGGAGCACAGGGATGCTCTCCACAGGAGGGCGCTGTGTGAACTGTAGGCCCCCACCTGGCCCCCGGGACGATGTCACAGTGTTCATGCAGTAGACTGGTCACTTAGGAGAATAACAGCGGGAATGCCTTCCTGCATCACAGCGCGACACTGTGTGTTCTGGGAACACACAGCGCCCCCCACAGGAGGCAAAATGAAATTAGATAAGATATAGACAGACAGAGAGAAACTTTATTGTCCCCATAGGGAAATTTGACTTGGACTCAATCAGCAGGCAAGTCAGCACCCCCTCAAAAGTTGGCACACTAGCAGGCCGCCTATATCGCCTATAGGATCGAGTAGCTCTGAAGGAATCGTACTGCACCAGCATGGGGTTTTCTGCTGAGGGACAGGATGAAGCTGCAGGCTTTCAAACTGCGCCCCCTTGGTGCCACACCCAGAAACCTCCAGGACAGACGCTGCTGCTGCTGCTGCCGGCAAGGAACACAGTAAGAGACCCTCTGGTACCTTCTGGGACACAGATCTGATGAAAGCTGACATTAATGCTTATTCATTCAGCAGACGCTTCGTATGAAGCGAGGTAGCAGCGTGGTGAGTTTGGGGTCCGTATGCAGCCAACCCACACAGCTACACACGCAAACCTCTTCGGCATTAGGGACTGACCCAGGAAATCAAACTGCTGCTTCTTGCTTTTGGAAATATTTATTGGAAACTTAATTAAAATGAAAAGAATCACAAAATACATTGAAAACTCTTCATATTTATAGTGTTAGATCAGTAACATTCAGGAGCTGCATTATAAATATTTGCACTGACAGATGAGTATGTGGTCCTGATGCACTCACTGCATACTCACACAGCCTGCCTGCCTGCCTGCCACTGGTCTAGCGGGAGTTTGGGCGCTCCCATTGGCTGCCTGGAAGCCCCGCCCTCACTGCTGCGTGAGGAAGAGGGCGGCCCCCGTCTGGATCCAGCGGTCAGGGCTGCCTGCGCAGGGCAGCTGGATGCTGGTGACGACACGCGTACGCTCAGCGCTGGCATACAGGGGCAGAGAGATGCTCTCCTCCGGGCTGAAGCAGGCGCTGGCACTCTGTGGGACAGGAACAAAGGTCAGGGTGGGGGTGCCCAAAACTGGAGGCCCTTGTTGGACCCTCAAGGGGGGGCTGCTTATCCAGATGGCTGAACAAACAAATTGGTTAATAAGCAAAGTAAAAGAGATGCATGATAAACCCTCTGTGAAAGCGTGAGAGTAAATAACGAGTAAATAAATAGCTGTTACAGCATCATCATCACGTTATTAATCTTAATTGCACTGGCTGTTCTAATAGCAGTAGCTGAATCAGCCATGCTGGCTCGCCTTTCTTCTCCCGGGCCGTGCTGCGACCGTCCCCATCTCCGCTCCATCTGCCTTCGCTTTCCCAGGGACCATCATCGAGGAGCCTCATTATCCTGAGCTGATGGCTACATCAAATGCAAGACGGCACCCCGCACAACAGCGCCGCTCTGCTGGAAGTCAGCGGTAAAGCGGTTTAGGAGTTAAAGGAGCGGCAGGTGCGGCGGGGCGGGGCGAGCTGGCGGTCCCAGGGAGCGTGCATTCACAAGCATTCCGTGAAAAAGTGTGAAAGCGAGAGCAAGGCGTGGCCTTGGGGGGAAACACGGCAGCGTGACAATGGAGAGGAGCTGTGTCCTGTAGCTCTTCTCCGGATTTGCCCCTGGGTATCAGGATTCTCCTCATCCGCCTAAAACACCTGCTTTTCTCTCAAACAAAAGGCAAACGGCGCCCTTCTCCCCCAGAGGCTCCGTTATTGTTTCCTCCTGTGATCCGGGGGAGGGGGGTCTTTCACCCTGGTCGTCCCCAAACGGCTTTAAGCCTTTACTTCCAGCATGAAATGAATCGGAGAAGAGCTCCGGATGAAGCATTCCAGGACAGAGGGAGTGAGAGGCCGGGTCTGGCATTCCGCAGCAAAGCCGCCATTCCAGACGGGCGAGTCGACATTTCCAGATTGCGTTATCCACAGAGTCCTTCACAGTTCGGAGGATCCAAATAACGTAGTGCCTTCCTTCCACACTCCTAATGGAGCTGAGCTGGCAGCTGGCATTATCGTAGTCGCCACGGTGATTCAAATGCCCCCCCCCCCACCCACTAACCCTGACCCGGAGTCAACCGGCACCCGGCACGGTGCGGAGGTAGAATGCTGGGATGTTCGGGGAAGATAAGGCCCTGTGTGTGTGTGTGTGTGTGTGTGTGTGTGTGTGTGTTTGGGGGGGGGGGGGGGGGCGTACCTGCGGAATCCAGGCCATGCAGCAGGATGGCACTGCCGACTCGCTGGGGGAGTCATGCTGGTTCTCGCTCAGCTGCGTCCCGTCGAAACTGCAGCCCTCCAGCTTCAATCCATCCACCTGTGGGGTGGGGGGGCGGATTGCTTAAAAAAACTTGCTAAAATGACTGTGGGGGGGGGGGGGGTGCAATGAGATGCTCTAGACCACATGTGTCAGAAGTTTACGGCGAAAGCTGCCCCAGTTTTAGCCCAGACTTTACTGCCCACCATGACTGATCATTTTGATACTTCAGTCACAGTACTTGCTGTTTCTGATGCAATCAGGGTCTACTGAGGACACACCGTCTCAAACATGCGGATCATGGCCCTCAGGGGGCTCAGCTGGATGAGGTCAGGCAAAGACGCCCACAGGCGAGGGACCGAGGGACCGACAGTGCGTCTCTACGACAGTCCCGGGACGGGAACAGTGTGTAACCATGGAAACGCAGCCCTTACTCCCTTCCTGTCCGGGTGTGGGGGGGTCAGGGCAGGGGAAGACCTACCCCTCAACGAGAAGCTTCTGTGACAGAGACGGAGGAAAAGCCCAGCATGCCGGCCTCTCCGAGTGCGTTTGCACGACCATTTGTGTGCGTGCTGCTTTGTGAAGGCAATTGGGGGGGGGGGGGGGGGGGGGGTCAAGGAAGGAAGGAAAAGTGTCAAGCGAACGACGTGCCTGAGAGTGCAGGCTGCGGTGTTCTAAGGTCCCCATCTCATGAATGGCTACATTCACGCTCATACGCCTGGGGGGTCGTATCAGTATCACTTCACACGCCTCCCGTCAATGCGACACAAATGAAGGATTGACGACGTGTAGTAATAAAACCAGCAGACAGATGAAATATGACCTTCCTGCTCTGTGAAACACTGCCGACACCGTTGAAGTTCTGAAAAAGATGGATAAACATGCCTCCCGTCTTGGAGGATGTATATAGCGTGCGAGATCATCCAGGATGGTGCCGTGGGGAGCGAGGGAACGTGCTGGAATGATGTCGCTGGAGGGCTTTGCTCCCGACACTACTGAAAACTACCCCACCAATGACACCACTGCAGTCCTGGCTTCCCTTGGTGGGCCCTCGCCACACCGAGGAGGAAGGGTGCCCTAAAATGGCCCAGCCCCCCACCGGCGGTCAACAAGACCCTCTTAGCTGCCCGTGGACAGTGTGAGGGGGAAGAGAGTCTAGGCACAGAACCGCGGTGCATGGAGTGAGCTCCTGATTAACCACGTCAGGCCCACAGGGGACAGTGTGCATCGGGATTCGGCGATACCTTCACTTGCAGGTTAGCCCCTGGAATCCGGCTCTTCCATGATGTTACGAACTTCAGGCTGTCCATAGAGCAGCCCAGGGCCCTGCGTGCGGAGACGGCAGTGTTTACGCGTGGAGGAACATGCACACGTGTCTGTCACGGTTACACATGCTATGGCAGAATAAGGTGTGGGTGGAGGGGGGGGGCGGTACCTAGCGGTCTCCTGCCGCAGCGCGTTTAGGAAGGTGTCGGGGTGGAGGAGCTCCGAAAGGTCCAGGGTATCCATCGTGAGGGTCTGTCTCTCCGCCCTCTGCACCCAGGCCTGTGTTGCGTGACGTGGCAGAGACCCAATCAGACCAGTGAGGCACGCATACGCACACAGGCGCACACAGGCACACGTACGCACACAGGCACACATACGCACACAGGCACATGTATGTACTCACGCAAACATACACACACACACATGCAGGCACGACGCTGGCTTATCTCCCTCAAAGTCACCCCACACTGCCGATGCGCTTGCAGGGCTGGAGGGCTGCAAACACGCTGTCAGGACAGAGATGACAGGGCTGCACGTGCCCCCCGCCGCTCTGCATCGCTGGCCACGCGCCGACGCCAAATGAGTGATGTGAAGGTGCATTCCCAGCAGCTCCACGAGATCCCAGTATGGACAGGCTTTTGATTTCCAGTACATACTGGGCCTCTTCCAGCCATGTCCAACCCAAACATGTGCATATCTGTCTTAAATTCCAGTGCTAAAAAAAATTTCTTCATATAAAATCTCAACAGATTTATGCTATAAATTGTACGGAAGAGGGTTGGGACCACCAAGAAAATATTAATTGACTTTTTTCTCAGAATTCTGACTTTAGAAAAAAAAGAATTCTGAGATCAAAATCAGAATTCTGAGAAAAAAAAAGTCAGAATTCAAATAATATTTTCGTGGCCGTAATCCTCTTCCGTACAATTGTCACCTTCTCAATTTTCCTGATTTTTGTGTTCTGATTAGTTGAACAGTATGTGTGGTGTTTGCACATGTATACAGCTCTGGAAAAAGAAATAGACCATTCTATATTTTTAAAAGATCAGCATTTTCAAATCCCGAATTAATTGTGGTTCTGCTGGCAGAAGGCTGCTTCCAGGCTCAAAATTTCTAAGAACAACGTGAAGCAGGAGACATTAACTAAAAATTCCCTCAAATTTACTGATCCCAGATCAGCCCATGGTGTAGTACGGCCAGACGAGGCGTTTCCATCCCAGCAGCAGATAAGGCAGCTAAACCCAGCCTGAGGACCAAACGGACTGGCGCAGGAGATGGAGCAGGCGGCTCGGACATCGGTAAGCGGTTTCAGTCCAGCGGTGGGGGGGGGGGGGGGCGTCATCGGAGAGAGAATGAGGGGTCAGACAGCACCGACCCGTCAGAAAAATCACTCCGACATACGGAGGAACAAACCTACCCTGGTGGCCCAATTAGAGAGGGACCAGCCGCTCTCACAAGCAGGACCAGCGGCTGCAGGACCAGAGGCTGCAGAACCTCCAGCTCCCCCCACTGGAGGGAAACTTCTTTTTCAGTCCGAAAAGCAAAATCATGGACTCTACTAAACAAGTGGCTAAATTAAGAATGATGATGAAGTGCCTGGTCAGCATCTAGGGGCTCTTAAAGGACCGAGATGAGCTCTGGTGCAGCGCGTGGTCAAACCTTAATCTGCGTAATGCTGAGGAAAGGCGGAGATTAGGGGACGTGGAACCGGCCCCATAAAGGCTTCCGCCGCCTGGTTATGGTAGAGATGTTTCTGCAAACTGACAGCAGCCTGTTGTACCTGGTGATGCTGAAAGAGACCCCCAGGTCAGATACTACAAAAAAAGATCCAGCCTTGTGCTTTTACAACATGCCCTGCTGCTACTGTTAAAAAAAAAAAAAAGGATGGATTGTTTTGGTTATGTAGATGTTTCTATCTCCACTTTAACCAGATCTCTTCAACTATCATGAAGCTTCCAAAAGATGGTGTGTATATTGCTGGGGCAAGAAGGCCAGCGCTCAGTGGCAGAACTGGGGGGGCAGAACTGGGGGGGCAGAACTGGGGGGGCAGCCATGGCAGAGCTACACAGACAGGACAGTGACAGAGCCGATACACTGAACCTGAGCTACTGGCAGTGTGGACTCTGGCGTTTATAGAGGGCCCTCTTCTCTGAGACAGGCAAACAGGAAGGAGCGCATTCCCTGCTGCGGCCCCGGCGAGACAGTAAATGCGGCAAATGCACCTGCTGCTCCCACCAGCACCAGGACAAGGACACGTCAGAACGGAGAGGGGCGGCGCTCATCCTTCCTTTACGCCGCACCCGGGTTTGCTGTGGACTCGGGAGACGGTGACACACCTCAGGAAGTGACTTGAGTGGGGACGAGTAAAAGGGTGCGGATTCACACGGATGCAGCCGGCACTGCGCCACTGCAAAGTGGTGCCAGCTACAGAAGGGGGGGCTGCTGTTGTTCCATCAGCTTCCCCTGGGTTTCTACCGAAACCTTTTTAGCAGGATGGAAAAACGGCGCGCGGCACGGCGCAACACAGCGTGTGACACAGCGTAACACAGCGCACGGTAGGGCGTAACACAGCGCACGGTAGGGCGTAACACAGCGCACGGTAGGGCGTAACACAGCGCACGGTAGAGCGTAACACAGCGCACGGTAGGGCGTAACACAGCGCACGGTAGGGCGTAACACAGCGCACGGTAGGGCGTAACACAGCGCACGGTAGGGCGTAACACAGCGCACGGTAGGGCGTAACACAGCGCACGGTAGGGCGTAACACAGCGCACGGTAGGGCGTAACACAGCGGGCTTGCCTGACAGCAAGGACTCCTGAAAAGCGCTTTTAATGTAGTGTCACACATACAACCCAGTAATGTGCTTCCTTCTTCGAAATCCTGAAGCTGCATGCCTCCTTCACTAATAAGTATAACACTGCATTTCCTGCGACATGCTCATGGAAAGCGCATATTTCGGTAAGTGTTTATTTTCCAGGGAATGCAAAGCAGTAATTCCCCTTATGAACAATCGCCAAGAATGAGTCATGCACGGCACACAGAGACACTCCAGGTCAGCACTCCTAATGCTATAATCCCTTTTAAGGCTGTTGCATTGATTTCTTATTAGCATGTCTTACCAGGCCTGTGGCGTGGCATAAAACGCTAACAAAAGGTGGTAAGAACAATATTTCAGAAACGTTCCGTAAAAAGCTCACAGGTGGTTTAGTTTAACAATAAAGGTGTCGAGGGTGGAGCCCCACATCGGATCTTACAGCATGCCCCACTGAGTTGGTGTAGCTGACTCCTCCCCATGAAAGGTGCAGGTCGCATGGGTGCATTTACCTGTATGGCCAGTGCACGGCTCACCACGGCCCTCAGGTACTGCATGGGGTCCTCCGGCCCCTCCCATTTGCTCTGCCAGCTCTGGGGGCACTGTGGGGGGTGTAGAGGGGTGCAGAGGCAAGGTCAGGGAGCTCAGTTGACACACAAGGATCCAGAGTGGTGCCCACCTCCGGTATTCAGAGTCAGGAGACACAAGCACAGAAACAACTCAAACTGCAGAGGATTGTGGGAATTTTGTTCTTTGTTCGTTATTAAAGAAATCTTCTGCAGTCACTGAAACGAACTGTTAAGAAAGCAGTCTTTCAGGACATCGTTCTCTACCAAGTCCACAGCATTGGGTGGGGACCAGGATGCTGCCACCTTCAGGTGGCAACCCTGAACTGCAAGCATGCAGGGAGTGGGAGGGGCCTGACTGTTACCCCCTGTAGCTCTCTCCTTGGTCCCTCCTCTCAGGATCAGGGTGTTCTGTTCCGCCTGATCAAAACGCTGTCTGACATTAAGAAACTAATTTCTCCTGACTTAGCTTGAAGCGTTTAAAAGCCACATCCATTCAGTCTTTGTGTCACTTGGCAGGAAATGAAACCAAGGACAAGTCAGAGACAGCCCCACCCCCCCACCCCCTCACCCCCTGTCTGGCGTCACAGAAAAAATAAAGCCATGAAGGGTGATTATGTGGCCATGACGGCCCAGGCTGGCACGATGCCACATCAGCAGTGCTGACAGCCCAGAGACGAGGCCGCACTGCCGTCCACACTCTCATTTACGAGCCGCCTGCATTAACGAGTAACTAATTGGTGCTTTGTGTGAAGGAGAGCCGGGCGCCAGGCGGGATGGGACTGCGGTAGGAGTCGGGGCCGGAACGCGTGTGCAGTTAATCGGCACCTCAGCCATGCCGCGCAGGACAGTGGGGACCCATTTGGGCACGTCATGGTCTCCACCAGGCTCTGCGATCAGAGAAATTAGTCAAATATTGCAGACTAGACGGAGCAGATGGACTGATAAAGGGCACAGCCTGACTAGGGCCAAGATTACACGTCAATCGCTGTGCTGACTTCCTGTTACCACGCTGTGACTGAAACCGTGATTATATGCCCATCAGGCACAGACACAAACATAAATAGGCCGACAGACAGATAAAAGCACAGACAGGCACAGATGCAGAAAAATAGACAGGCCCAGAGATTAACAGCGACAGACAGACAACAGACAGAGACATAGAGACAGACACAAAGACAGACAGACAGAGAGGCACAGACAGAGAGAGAAACTCAGAAACAGAGAGATACACAGACACAGCATGAGACAGGCACAGACTGACAGACAGAGACAGACGCAGAGACAAACAATGGGCACAGACAGACACAAAAGGAGAGAGAGGGACAGAGAGATAGACAGACACAGACACAGGTAAGCAAAAAGGAGAGACAGAGATACACAGAGACAGCGAGAGACAGACACACACAGAGACAGGCACAGACAAAGAGAGGCACAGACGGAGAGAGAGGGCGGCACCTCCTGGTTGAGTAGCGCCGTTGCCAGCTTCTGCACATGGGCCGTCAGCAGGGAGGTGCCGCGGATCACCCTGCTGAGTGCTGCCAGCGACTGATGGATGCTCTGGACCAGGCGGATGGCATTGAACTGCTCGAGGACAATGAAGGACAGCACTGGGGACCCCTGGCTCTCACTCGGTGGCGCTACCTTCTGGTGGATGAGGGACGAGCCCTAGAAAAACAGGGGAAATTTCATTTTGTCACTCACAGCAAAAACAAAATGTTCAGAAGGCTGCAGAAATGATGAAATTGCCAAGAATGCCAGTCCAGCAGCACTTAAAGGAGAATGGAGAGCCAAAAGCAGAGACCCGCAGGCGTGCCTGGCAGATGGTTCCATGGCGTGGTCTCAGAACCCTCAGGGGAAAGGACTAGAAACAGAGGCACAGAGGAAATGGCCGGAACCAGGCCCACTAAGAGAGGAACCGGGTCCATCACGTCTCACCTGTGAGGCAAGCCTACCAAACATCACTTCAACCAACATAAACACAAAGCCATCGAATACATAGTTTTTACAACTACTTTCACAGTGTGGTCAAGTCACTCAGTGATGTCATGACATCATCAAGCCATGTGACGTTAATCTGGCCTCCTCATTGGATGCTAGATGTAAGCACTGTTCCAGCCCAGCAAGCCCCACTTCCCTTCCTGTCCCTTCACAGATGTATGCTACCTAAGTGAGGTCTCCCTGTCAGAGCAGTCCACCTTCCTGACTGGGATCTCATGTTACTAAGAGCACCAGTGGCTGAAAGCCGGAGGCTGGGAGATTGCTGCCGCACTGTCGATTTCAGCAGCGTGACCGTGACCTACCACCCGGGGGAAGTCAGGCAGCGAGCACAGAGTGAGGAGAAGAGTGACATGGCGTGGAGGGAGCACCCGGCACACAGCGCAGGCTCACCTGGTTCAGCTTCTTCCACAGGTTCAGCACAGGGGACAGGCTGTTGGACCACAGCTCCCGATCGAACTTGGAGCCAGCCGTTACGGAGCGGCTGAGAACTCGGAGCTGGGAAATGACCTGCGGGAAGAGGAGAGCGACGTGTGGATCACAGGGGCGATTAAGGCCCTAAGGTCAAAGAGCTGGCCGTCAGTCGTAGCATTCACGGTGAAGGACGGATGCAGCGGCACTGAAATCCCCAAATCACACTGCACAGACCATATCACACACCGGCGCACCCGGCCTGCTGCTGTCACACTCCATGGGCGGAGCCTCCCACTCTCTTCAGTTTAGTTTTGATTGATTGTCTTTCTCTCGTGTGCAAACGCAGAGGTTCATTTCCTACCTTCCTCTGACAAATCGCTCTCCTTTTCTGTGGCCCAACCTTCCAACAACACGATTTTTCAGCCTTGGATGGTGGGGGGTGGAACTGACGTGATTCTGATTTAAGGCCCCCCTTTAGTGTGGAGTGTGGGTAAAGAGGTGGCCTTATACAAAAGGATGCCTTAACCGAATGGGGGGAGGGGGAGCAGACGGTTGTTTAGTCATGTAAAAAGTTGAGGAGTAACTGTGAGATGAACAGGCTTCCAAGGAATTGAATGGAAATTAATTTTCATGCAGCAAATAAGGTGCAGTAGGGCAGGCAGTATGGGGGGGGGGGGGGGGCAAACCGAACTGCATTCTCTTCATACCCAATCAGACGGGCTGTCGGGCACCTGCAGCTGGGGGGGAGGGGAAAGCCGAACTACATTCTGTGTATACCCAATCATGCTGTCTGCAATTAAAAAATAAAAACATCAAACCCCAAGGAAGCAGAGCATGATGGGATGTGTGCCCTGCCTTCCCTTGCGGAGCCTCCAGCTGCTAGCATGGTGTGCTTGGATGGAGTCCTGGCCCGAATACTGAACTGATGTCCCCGCACGGCATCCCGCATTAAGGCGGCGGCGTAATAAATCACCCCTAAAGGCCGAAGGCATTCTTCTGTCACCTGGATGACACAGCTGCCATCGCGTCCTGCATCCGCCGCTTCCAAGGCATCCAAACAGACCCCTGACGCACAAAATGACTTGGGGGGGGAGGGGGGTGAAATTAAGCCTGGCCGTATCAGCGCTAGGAGCCCGGGTGTCTTTACTTCAGCCTGACAAGTGAGTCTGCGGAGAGCGTAAGTGATGTAGAGAGATTATTCACGAAATTAATTCACGGCTGGAGGCGAAGGGGCAGACCTGCTGGGGGTGGGGGGAGGGTAGGCGCTTTGTCAGGCCTAGAGAGAGCTCTGGGGGGGGGGGGGGGGGGGGCTGCAGCACAGGCGATGTATCATCCCACACAACCAAATTCTAATTACGTTCCAGACCACCAATCCGGCCCTGGCTCCCCCCTGACCAGCAGCGTTTCATGTCTGCCCGGTAAATCAGAAGCGGGCTGAGGATTTATGAGCAAACGTTCCTGCTGCTCACGGTACTGGTTCAACGGGTCACTGCGTCAGTCCGTGAAGGGAGCCTGGCTCCATGTCCCACTGCGCGTTTTCGTAACTTGAAGGGTGCCCCCTGCAGGTCGATCCATGAAAGGCTGAATATCACAGCGTCGCAGTAACACACAGTTATAACCACTACTGCATTACAATACATGATTATCATCATCCCAAGCACCTGCAATAAAGTGATGACAGCTATCTCACTGCAGCCATCCAGGGTACAACAGCACTGCCCTTTCACTTGAGGGCTTAACTTAGCCCCGTATGTAACCAACTTGGAACTGCTGCCTTACTTCCTGAGACTGTTATTTAAAGTGTCACTGGGCCCAGAGAACATCTTTCAGGCCTGGCTCCTGTTTCAGCATGATCAGGAGTAGTGAGCGAGCGAAGCCTCTTCATAGAGGAATCCCAAGGCTTCGCATGTTCCCGCAAAGATCACAGACGCACATCAGTGATGACATGCCCATAGTCGCTACTGCAGCCCTGGTAATACGGCCAATAAATCATTCTCACGGAAACAGATCTGATTCATAGGATAATTAAAGTATAGGATGTGATTCGAGCTGTGAGCAATTCGGAACTCTGAATGTGTCTCCCGAGGGACGGGTTCAGGCAGACCTGTGAGGGCGGAGTCACAGACCATGGGGGCGGAGTCACAGACCATGGGGGCGGAGTCACAGACCATGGGGGCGGAGTCACACCAAAAAGCACTGGGCTCTGAAAAGCAGTGTACACCTCGAAGGCTGACGGTGAATGATGTGCACACATGGCAATGAAACTCAAACCTGTCTTAAACCACTATGCCCCCGTGTGACCAAAAGAGGTACAACAAGCTGTCTGCTTGTGGAAATGCTCTACAGTATATAAAATAAGAGAGAAGCCTAAGAGGGGGCGCTGCATTTCACGGAGACTGGGAAGCTCTAAGGATTCCAGTTAATAAGCCCCTGGCTGCCTCAGGGGGCTGTGAAGGTGGCGGAGGAGCAGTAATCAGCCAGTTTCAGACCGTGTCCCATAGATCTTGTAAAAAGGGCTGGTGAATGGAGGTGCCCAGTGAGAGCGGCAGCGGGCCGACGGGCTGCGGCATTGATCCAGGTGACTTCCACAGCCTCAGAGAGCCCCACACTCCCCGTCTGACACAAACACCCGAGTAAAACCACTTTCTCGTTCATTACAGTAAACACATATATTTTCTATAGCTCAACCTGTCCACCAGGCGGCACTCTCCTGGTGTCCTGCACACACACGGGGGGGGGGGCGGGGGCATGGAATCTCTGTCACATCATACTTCTTAGTAATTCACCCAGCATTCAGGGTGATTATGTATCTTAGATGGGATAGTTAAAAGGCAAGGGAAGAAACATTTGTTTGAAAAATTCAGATTCCTTGATCATCTGAACAGCGACTGACACCAGCTGCCCTGGATGTCGGCTTCCGCCCAGTCGAGTGGTTATTAAGTGCTGACCCCCCTGCTCCCCAGTATTAAGGGAGGACCCCCGCCATCCGTCTCTCTCGCATTTCCTGAGTCATTGCGGTAATGCAGAGTGACCCCTTTTAGATCCTCTCCCATGTCCCTAAGCCCTCGTCTCACTGATAGGTGTCACCTGCTAATGTCTGCATCACGGCCACAGGTAGGCGTGTGGAAGTTGCGACATGCATGCAAAGCGGAGGACCAGAGTGACGTGTTTTTCTGATTGGACGCACTGAAATGCTGCCGGGCCGCGAGCCCCCCGGGATCCACGCGTAATGCGAGAGCAGTGATCTGCAGGCACACAGCTTTCTGCCGCACTCAGGGAGCTGTTTGGGGGCAGAGGGGCAACATGCCTGGGGTATGACTTTGCCTTGAGAGGGCCGGACAGAACAAGCCGGATGCAAATGGGTATCGTCAGCATACATGCAGCATGTACTCCTCCACAATCCGGTCGACATGGTAACCAAGCCAGCCATCCAACGCTGAGAATCCTGTTTCATCCCGTGTGCCGATAGGGCCACCTCATGGAACAGCAAGATGGGAGGATGACAAAGAAAAAGAAGCTCAGCTATCGCGTTGTCAAGCCCCACGTCCTTTGACCCGCAGAGGGACACACTGTTGAGTGACTGGAGGTACCACGGCCGCTCTGGTGAAACTGGGGGCTGTGAAAAGCGTGAAATGTGCCACTTTCAGTGTAAGTGGCCTCAGCATGGGCGGCAGGGGACCTGGCCCAGCCTGAAGCACAGGTCAAGTGCAAATTCTAATGCGACGTGAGATGGGCCATTTGTCAAGGGGAAATTTTCACATTGGAGGAGTGATGTTAAGTGAAGCCCCCCCCCCCCCCCAGCTGAATACTCATGAGGATGCGCTGCAGTGTGTGCTTACAGCGCTTAACAGTGCAAGCCTCTCACTTCTTACAAAGTGATATTTAAGTAAAAGGTCTGGAATGAAAATCTTTCATTCTGAAACTGTTAACCTTCAACATCTGACTGCAAATTCCGGAAATGATTCCCAGACAGTGTACAAGGGTATCGACGTGCGCCGATCTGAGAGCAGTCCTCCTGGGTGAGGCTGGGGACACTGCGAGAGTGTCACTGGGTCATGCTGAGATTCGTCTATGAACCAGTAAGGCACAACAAAGGAACTGTGGCCAGTGACATGTCTGACTCTGGTGCCGAAACAATCGTCCCCACGGTCGTGTTCGGGTCGCTGGCTGAAATGGAGGACACTGGAAGGTCACATGTGATCACAGCAGTTTCCTCAGGCAAGGTGGCTACATGTGCACAAAGAGCACAGGGCGGTGTTTGTCTACTGCAGAGCTCCGACTAGCTCTCCCTTCCCCCCCCCCCCCCACCAACCCCCAGGTACAGGTCTGCCTGTCTAAGAAGCACAGCATCCTAATTGGTCCCCCGTGGCATCATCACAGGAGGGCTCCGATTCCCAACTCTGCATAAATTGACCGGACCGCATCCTTGCTAAATAAGCGCCTTTGACGGTCCCCTGGGGGGAATGCAAGGTGGGAGACAAGGCGGGAGACAAGGCGGGAGACAAGGCGGGACGCAAGGCGGGAGACAAGGCGGGAGACAAGGCGGGAGACAAGGCGGGACGCAAGGCGGGAGACAAGGCGGGACGCAAGGCGGGACGCAAGGCGGGAGACAAGGCGGGACGCAAGGCGGGAGACAAGGCGGGACGCAAGGCGGGACGCAAGGCGGGAGACAAGGCGGGACGCAAGGCGGGACGCAAGGCGGGAGACAAGGCGGGACGCAAGGCGGGACGCAAGGCGGGAGACAAGGCGGGACGCAAGGCGGGAGACAAGGTTGGACGCAAGGCGGGAGACAAGGCGGGACGCAAGGCGGGAGACAAGGCTGGGAGACAAGGCGGGAGACAAGGCGGGAGGCAAGGCTGGGAGACAAGGCGGGACGCAAGGCGGGAGACAAGGCTGGGAGACAAGGCGGGACGCAAGGCGGGAGACAAGGCGGGAGACAAGGCGGGACGCAAGGCGGGAGACAAGGCGGGACGCAAGGCGGGAGACAAGGTTGGACGCAAGGCGGGACGCAAGGCGGGAGACAAGGCGGGACGCAAGGCGGGACGCAAGGCGGGACGCAAGGCGGGAGACAAGGCGGGAGAGACAAGGCGGGACGCAAGGCGGGACGCAAGGCGGGACGCAAGGCGGGACGCAAGGCGGGAGACAAGGCGGGACGCAAGGCGGGACGCAAGGCGGGAGACAAGGCGGGACGCAAGGCGGGACGCAAGGCGGGAGACAAGGCGGGACGCAAGGCGGGAGACAAGGTTGGACGCAAGGCGGGAGACAAGGCGGGACGCAAGGCGGGGAGACAAGGCTGGGAGACAAGGCGGGACGCAAGGCGGGAGACAAGGCTGGGAGACAAGGCGGGACGCAAGGCGGGGAGACAAGGCGGGAGACAAGGCGGGACGCAAGGCGGGACGCAAGGCGGGACGCAAGGCGGGAGACAAGGCGGGAGACCAAGGCGGGAGACAAGGCGGGACGCAAGGCGGGAGACAAGGCGGGACGCAAGGCGGGACGCAAGGCGGGAGACAAGGCGGGAGACAAGGCGGGACGCAAGGCGGGAGACAAGGTTGGACGCAAGGCGGGACGCAAGGCGGGAGACAAGGCTGGGAGACAAGGCTGGGAGACAAGGCGGGACGCAAGGCTGGGAGACAAGGCGGGACGCAAGGCGGGACGCTAGCCAATACAAACGTCTCCTCACAGGTCAGTAATTAGCAAAGCGCGTGGCTCCCCACTCCCAGGCCCACGTTGGACCCGAGGCTTTGCCATGCCTTATTTCCCATTGCAGTTCACCATGCCGCCGGGGGACACTCTGGATAAAGGGCGGGGGGTGTTTTCTTCCTCTGTTCCTCTGGGATAGATGGAAAAGACAAACTGACTTAATACTGCAGCTCTTATATAAACCATAGCACACTGGGGGCCGGTCCGGCTGTGCCAGCCCCTCCCTAAAGTGGTTGCACACCTTTCTGCTCCTTCCGGAAAAGATGAATCACTACAGCACACAAAATAATGACCCAAATGTAGGCAGGGGAACCTTCTAGTACTGACAATACGATGATAGCATCTGCCGACGTTACAGGAAACAAGGCAGTTTGAAAACTGGAAACAGATCTTTCCACAATGTGAAAAGGAGTTACTTTTATCCGCCGGTCTAATTTTAAACATACATTTAGTAATTAATTAGTGCTGATAAAGTCTAATTGGGATGCTTGTAGTTCTCTGCCCCCTAGAGTAAAACAACACCCTTGGTCTTTGGTGCATGGGACACGATGAGCGGAACGCTGCCTATGCTGCATGCTGCATGCTGCACGGTCATGCGCCGAGCTCTGCAGGTGCTGCACACAGCCTGCTAAACGTAAAACCCCAGCCCACACGGGGGCTTTAAAATAAGGCGATGTTGTGCGAGGGAAACGTTCAATGAAAGCAAGTCCTACTGAAAATGTCACCACTGTTATTTTAGCATTAAAAATGTCTGGCTGCGTATAACAGAGGACTTGTGTGGCCGGTGAGATGAGTGAGAGATGGCGCTCCCACAGCTGCCTGAGCGACTTGCACGGCTTTGAAGGGAGTGGGACAAACATGCCTCAGGTCACGACCTACAGGAAACAGCTGTGTCCCCCCCCCACCCCGGTCAGCACTGCCTTCCCGCTCCAAATGCAGTGTTATGGCAGCTCAGCGATCGCATGGAATGCAGGACTCAGCTCCTTACATCCTGCTACCTCTCCAATCCGTGAGCTGCTCGAGAGATTTAACCTGGGCCAAGTGAATGCCAGCGGGGCGGGCAGGGGGACCGCGGGCGAGGCGATCACATGATCGCACTCCACCTACCTGGGAGCTGCAGATGCGCTGAGCCGATGCGCTCAATGTTGGCCGGCAGGCCGAAGAACGCAGGCCGGTCGTCCTCGGGGAGGTCTTGATGGCACCTCGGTAATCCTGAAATTGGGCACCGGGTCACATGAGGCTCATTCCGCTTGGCCAAAGACCCACGGAGGAGTCACACCCGTGTACGAAGAAGCTGACATGCTGATATGTTTTTAGTCATAAAGTCATTTTTATTAACTGAATGCAAATCCTAGCCCTCCTGGGTCAAAGTGACTTGAGTGGTTGGCTTTCTGGAGAAGGATTCTTCAAACTGCTAACCAGGCCGACCCACCTGGACACTGCAGGTGCTGGGCAGGCTGATCTGCGCTGGGAAGGCTGCTGCTGCCTTAGAGCCGAGGCGGGCGCTGAAGAACTGCTCCAGGTAAGAGCGTAGGACACGCTGGTCGTACGGTTGTCGACGAGGCCGCCGTAGACGGCGTTCTCCAGAATCCCTCGTACAAAACTCCCACTGGACGTCTTTGGCTCCTGCAGTCAGGGATCACAGGGGTTGCAGTTCCACACAACTCACCACTAGGAGCGTACTTAGAAATTATAAGCCAACAGGGTCCATCATCCATCCATCTAATCACACAGCAAGATGAGCCGGATATTTAGGAGGAAAAGGCCTGAATGGAGGCTTCACTGCCCGCCTGCTTTCATTCAGCTCAATAACAAAAGGGGGCAATGCGGAACTGTCCGGAAGCTAAACTGAGAAAGTGGTTTAAAACGCCTGGGAATTCATCCAGGCCACAGCATGAAAACAAGAAAGCCACAGTGGACATCTGTGTTCTACGGGTGCAAATTCCAGGCCACTTGGAGGAAAGGAAAGGGAAGCAGGCTGGGGAGCTGGGTGCCACAGCTGGCTGACATGATGCCCCCCCACCAGCAGGGGACGCCGGTCTGTGACTCCGGAGGACCAGAGTGAAACAAACCCAGGTCCCACCACCACTGCTGACCATTTCTGTAGGGATGTGAGCCACTGGACAGCTTCACAGAGACTGCAGCAAATGTTAATGTTAAACTAAGCAGGTTTAATGTTAAATAAGCTCGGCTTAGCCCCTGCCATTACCTTCGAAAAGCCTGTCGATGATCTCGAACCCGGCGCGTAGATCAGACAAAGAGAATTCGTAGAATTTTGTCCAGCCCTAGAAGGAGAGGAATTTCTTTGTTTACGCAGGTTTACCAAATATACAGGCTGGGCTCAGAACACACAGTGACAGGCTGTCCAGCCTGACAGACACACCCCCTTGGAAGCGTAAACGCAGAGCGCAATCACAGCACGGCACCAGCAGCCGCGGATGTGGAATATGATGCGACAGAGTTACAGCCTGGCACAGCACCTCCACATCCCCTAAGAACAGGATGAAGAGCGGCCATATTCCCCCACCAAGCCCTGCCTCCCCGCTCCGGGCGGCAATGCACTCACCATGCAAATCCTCAGACAAATGAGTTTCTAAATTATTACAATAAGAAATTCCAAGTGAATCCCCCCCCCCACCCTTTACTTAGCGCCTGACACCTGGCTATCAGTCAGGTGCTAACCCGCTACGGTGGCATAACGGCAGCAAGTGGGAGGTGCATTAACATCAGGCCAGGAAGGATGAGACCCCTGCAAACAGCAACCCGTAAATGAAACATTTAGACCAAGCGCTTATGTTGCTCCTGGATCCCTCCTGAGCTCATAGTGATGGATTGGGGGGTAAATATTACCCAGGAACTGGCTGCATTCTCAGTCTGATGGTTAGGGGGGTGGAATCCCACTGTGGGGGCGGTATTAAGGAGTCAGGTTTTAATGGATGAATGTGTGATGATACCTAGAAGGAAATTATCTACATTCTGTACCTTACAAACCTAGTAATAATAATCATAATAATAATAATATGTGAGAAAGAGCCAGCTGGTTCCTGTTTAGAGAGCCTGGTATCTAGTGGGAGATCATCGATAAGATGCTCAGTAATTAAGGTCTGACTGCACTCCTGTAAAAATACACTCCTAACCTTCACCAAGCGAATGCTGCCAACATCAATTTAACAAAAGAGATAACTGCTAATTAATTAAGCGGGCTCACTCAGAGCCTGGCAATTTAATTAAGTGTTATATCTGAAACACATCTAAATAATGGCTGGGTATAACTGCTGCACGGGTGGCCCGGTAGACGTGGTCTCACGCCTCCCCTCTTACAGAGGCCACATCATAAGCACAGTAGAATCCAAGCGACACTATTGGCCAGTGCGGCTGGTATTAATATGACTCTGACCATGTGACCTGCCCATGAAGTACCAGTCAATAAAGCTTTGTTTCTCTTGGAGACTTGCAGGCACAGCCACCTTTCAGCGGATCTCCCTGGCTCCACCCACCTCAGACCCTCCCCCTACCTCATCCACCAGCTATTACAGCCTGTTTAATTGGCCATGAAAGGACAGGGATGGAGCTTCGCTGCAGACGGCTTCCTCTCTAATGTGCTCTAATGAAACCTGCACCTCTGATGAACATAAATGATTACAGCAATGGCGGCCACACACAGGTAGGCAGCAGATAACGGGTGGTACCTGGGGGATGTAGTTTCGGCGCTCCTGGCACACGGCGTGGAACCAGGCGAGGCCGAAGAGAGTCTGAGCTCGCACCACCGAGCCCCCCTTACTGATCTGCTCTGGGCTCCACGACTCGTAAGTCCTCATGAGGTTCTTCTTCAAGCCGGGGGGGGCCTGGGGGGGGGAAGCCAACATCGTGGAGAAGGCAGCCACAGTTCATGGTAGCGAGCCCCTCTTAGCCAGACCGCCGGTCCGTACCTCGTACGTGACCTTCAGGCTGCTCTGCAGCAGGATGGGGGAGAACCTGGCGTGCACTTCAGCTGTGAGCCACAGGCGGAACCCGGCTTTGGGTCGAAGAACGTTGAGCTCCTGAGGAACCAACACAAAAGTTGTGTATAAGCATCCAGACGTGGGGTGGTGGGGGGGCATTTCACCCCTACACATTCTGCATATTCCTCACCACATCCCAGAACATCAACCCAAAAACTCAAGAGTTGAGAGAAAGGAAGAGAGACCACCTGCCTGAATCTTCCTAACGTGGGACTAAGTGGCCATTTTCCCATGATCCTCTAGAGCAGGACAGCTTTGATATTCATGAGCGCCATCACTGTAGGTGTGCTGAAGTCAGTGCAGGCCCCACGTGTGAAGAACTCAAACCAACTACTGAGCGTGTCAGCACATTTTTAATTAGCTTCCATTTGGAATAAAAAAATATACACCAATCATCAAGGGCGGGAAGTATAAAGATGCCCGTAGGCCCCAGGAAACCATCATCACCCACACGCAGGAACCGTGACACCTCTCCAACCTGCCCCACACCCAGCTCAGGTCTTTAAAGACCACCTCGTCCGAGAGACCCCCCCCGCCCCCCCTGAAGCTGCCGATCATTGCTAAGCATTTGTGCCTGATAATGACATCGTTCTGAATTCTCTGGAGAGAGATGCAGATTGAGAGAGCGGTCGAAGAGAAAGAGTCACCAAGAGGAGGGGAATCCCAGACAGAGGATCTCTCTCACACACACACAGACACACACAGACACACACACACAGGGTTGTATGTATATCTTTTGGGGGGGACTGTTCATTTATTTCTATGGGAAAACTCACAGATTTTTATACAACAGAGTTTCCCTTTGAGGGGACTGAAAAATGTCCCCACAAGGTCAGAGGGCTCTTTTCCACTGCACCAGGTACCGTACTTTCGGTACTTCCATAAAGTACCAAAAGTACGGTACTTTTGTTTCGGTTTTCCACTGGCGCAAAAACTGGTACCAGTGCCAAATGACATCATCAGTGACTGACCCTGACTGACATCATCACAAAGCGCGGTGCGGTATTTCTTTAACTGAATTCAAACACGGAAGACGTGCTGGGACTGGTGTTGTTGATTCTTATAATTAGAAGCTCAGTCAACCAGCTTTTTGCGATTGTTCGGTGTTTCGCTTGAGCCCCATTTCTTCCAAGCCGCTTGCTATTACGGCAAATACTTTTTTATCCATCCAAATCCCGCTGGATCTGTTCATCCGACCATATGGCGATTAAAGCCTGTGTTTGTCCATCCTTCCATTTTACTTTATTTATATTTTTGTTTCTACTGCTTTTTATCTCATTTCTCGCTGTTCACTGTGTTTCAAAAGATGCCGGTTTTTGGCCTTTCAGCAGCACCAAAGCACCACAGTAGCAGCCCAGCTGGTTTTGTACTTTCGGTACTGGAACTTTCGAGCGGAAGTCAATGGAAAAGTGAAAATGCCGAAAGTACCGTACTTTGTGCGGTGGAAAAGCTGCCAGAATGACAGGTCTTATCACATTGTGGGGACCATCTAATACTGCACACACGGGCCAGAGTGTCCTGAGTTTGGGTGCATGGTGAAGATTCCGATCACAGGGAGAAAGACACTGAGGCCGGGCTGAAATTAACAAGGTTCTGTGGCATAAACATAGGAACCAACATGAGGCTGCTCGTCAAAGGCAATAAAGCTTAGTGGAACTGGGAGTACAGCCAGGGGTTGGAGCCACAAAAGGGGGGGGGGGGGGGGGGGGGGGGGCGCTCAAAAAAAAAAAAATAATCACTTTCTGGGTAAAAGTGGCCTGAACCAGCTGATTCTTGTCATGTGGCCTGCAGCCGGGCTCTGGTGGAGGATGTCATGCCAGTCAGAGGCGCATTGATCGGACTGGCGTTAGCAAGCCTCTGCCTGGACATTCGCCGCAAATAACGCGGATGAGGTTTGTGGGTACAGAGGCTCTGTGAGGAAGCGCAAGGAGGAAACCTGGAATAAATTTCCATCTACTGCCTGGTTGACAGTGGATGCAATTAAAGCTAAATAGGGAATGAAATCAGTGGCTCGAGACGGCAGATTTCCGCAGGCAGACCTGCCTATCCCCTCTGTGGAGGAGGAGAAAGCGGAAAGCAGGCTTCCCACAGACACAGCTACCCCACGGCCTCAAAGCCGCTAAACCTTGGGCAGGTAGGAATATCAGGTCACCCATCAACACAGGTGCTACACCAAGCCAAAATGCCCACCTTCTCCAGTAGGGGGAGCCAGGCGGTGACGAGGTGCAAGTTCTTGAGACACAACCACTCTCCATTACGAGCGCACTCCTTGAGGGTCTGGACAGCGACGTCGGCCTGGCCCTGACCCATAGCCAGCTGGAGGAAGGGAGGGCGGGGGGGGGAACACAGCGAGAGGGTTACAGATGCGCACAGTAAAAAGGAGGACAGGCAGATAATGAGATGCAGAGAGGTCAAATTTCAACTTCCATCCTGCCGTGCTGCGAGGAGAGCACATCTGGATGTGAGCCTCCAGTTTACACAGGAGGAGCCTCACTGTCAGCATGTGAGACATCGAGGCCCCATGCACTCATGTGGGCAGGCGTTAGATCCGGAATCATCGTGCCGCTTAACAGCCAATGACACGCTGATTAAAAGCCAGGGTGTCTGGCAGGACTTATCGCTGTCATCTCTGCTTAATATGCTCCTGTCACTGTCTGACCTCAGCTCTCTGATACGCCGTCTGGATGTCTGCATGGAGGTCAGATTAAGAGCACCTTCTAAAGCCATTATCACTGCGCCTTCATTAAGCTTGGAGCCAACGTCCTATTGGGCTGCCTCAAGCCAGCTGTTACTAGGGCTCTGCTTGTACCTGTATCTTACCTTATTTGTTCAAAGAAAACACACATGCGGGGAAATGAGCTGTTCTGGGTACAGATTTAATAATAAGGAAATAAATGCAGAAATGTGCCACTGCGCGAAGGGCCAGTGGCAGGCCACACCTCATGGTAGCTGTCGCGGCCCACCGTCTCCCCAGCCAGCTCCAGCAGTTCCTGGGATGGGTCAGCTCCCGGCGAGATAATTATGAGGACGGGCTCCATCTCCAGGGTCTCCTGATACAGACGCTTCAGATTCAGCGGTGGCAGGGAGAGTTCCGTCATGCCTGTGCAGCAGAGGGCGTCACTGAGGTCGAGAGCCAAAGAGAGGGACAGCAGGCAGCACCAAACAACGCAGGAAGCAGTGGAAAGGCAGGAGTCCTGCACAAAGCAGGCTTTAATCGTAACCCCGCTGATGGAGACCCTCACAGACAGAACACATCCACTAGGGGTGAAGCAACTCTCCAAATCCACAGTTCACAGCAGTCCTCCATTTTTTCACAGTTTTCTTATATCTGGGTTTTTTGTCATCTTTTGGGAGGGAGAGTGGAGGTGGAGGTTTCAGGTCCAGAGAGTACAAAATCCAGACCAAGATTTAGTTTCAACCAACTAGTTGAGTATAAAGAGTCAGTCGCAAAGTACTCAACTGGTTGGCTGAAACGAAATCTTGGTCTCGATTTGTACTCTCTGGACCCGAAAGCTCCTCCCCTTGTTATCCGTACATGCCCTGCTGACCTCAGTGGTGGGATGTCTTCTGATATGGGCTGCGTGCCTGCAGCCTCACCTCCCGGCTACACAGACTTTTTAAAAAAAAAAACCTTGGAGAAGTTGTGTGAATTTTGTCTATGACACAAGTGCCATCCCATTACTCCACTAGAAAAATGTCCCCACACTGCACACATGGATGCGTCCCGGGGGCCTGCAGTCTCAGGGATATTATCCATCTTGAGCTAATGAAACCATCATAGCTTTTACCGCAGGAGTGAATGTCACGTGACAAAACACAATAGGTATAATGTACAATATTGACAAAATATAAAGAATCTTGCCCTTACTTTACACAGAATACAAGTTTTAGGATTTACATGTGATACAGTACTAATTGTAAAAAATGAGTTTTGAAACATTAATAAAATGATGGAATGATGTGTGAGTGTGCCCTTTGATGGGCTAGCCCCCCGTCCTGGGTTGTTCCCTGCCTCATGCCCATTGCTTCCGGGATAGGCTCCGGACCCCCCGCGATAAGCGGTTTGGACAATGGATGGATGGATGGATGGATGGTGAAGCAATGAGAACCCAACAGGCTCTGGAACAGACACGAGAACGTTTGTATAGCAATATTGGTCTCGGTTTCAGAAGTTAAACCATTTTCATCTACTGTGAGCTTTGAATAATGATGTTCATAAACCCTGACCAGAAGCTCTGGAGAGACACATACCTACAATCCTGTTTTAACAAAAACTGGTTGGCTGTGTAAAATGTAAATAAAAACCAAATGCAGTGATCTACAAATCACATAAACCCATTTTAATTGACAATAGAACAAAGACAGCATATAATATGCTGAAACTGAGAAATTCTATTGTTTTATGAGAAATATATACTCAAATTGAATTTGATGCCAGCAATATATGTTTCAATAATGTTGGGACAGGGGCAACAAAAGACTGGATAAGTTGTCCAAGGCTAAAACAAAACACTTACCTGAATCTCTCACAACTAATTAGGTTAATTAGCAACAGGTCAGTCAGATGATTGGGTATAAAAAGAGCCTCCCAGAGAGGCAGAGTCTCTGTGCAGTGAAGATGGGGAGAGGTTCACCACTCTATGCAGTGAAGATGGGGAGAGGTTCACCACTCTATGCAGTGACGATGGGGAGAGGTTCACCACTCTATGCAGTGACGATGGGGAGAGGTTCACCACTCTATGCAGTGACGATGGGGAGAGGTTCACCACTCTGTGCAGTGACGATGGGGAGAGGTTCACCACTCTGTGCAGTGACGATGGGGAGAGGTTCACCACTCTGTGCAGTGACGATGGGGAGAGGTTCACCACTCTGTGCAGTGAAGATGGGGAGAGGTTCACCACTCTGTGCAGTGAAGATGGGGAGAGGTTCACCACTCTATGCAGTGAAGATGGGGAGAGGTTCACCACTCTGTACAGTGAAGATGGGGAGAGGTTCACCACTCTGTGAAAGACTGTGTGGGCAAATAGTGCAACAATTTAAGAATAATGTTCCTCAATGTAATATTGCCAAGAATTTGGAAATTCCATCATCTTTGGGCCATAATTTCATTAAAAGATTCAGAGAACCTGGGGAAGTCACTGTGGACAAGGGACAAGGCCAGCTAGCCATGATGTTCAGGTCCTCAAGTGGCACTGCATTAAAAACAGACGTGGTTCTATAGTGAAAATCACTGTGGGCAAGGGACAAGGCTGGCTAGCCGTGATGTTCAGGTCCTCAGGTGGCACTGCATTAAAAACAGACGCGGTTCTATAGTGAAAATCACTGTGGGCAAAGGACAAGGCTGGCTAGCCGTGATGTTCAGGTCCTCGAGTGGCACTGCATTAAAAACAGACATGATTCTATAGTGAAAATCACTGTGGACAAGGGACACGGCCAGCTAGCCGTGATGTTCAGGTCCTCAAGTGGCACTGCATTAAAAACAGACGCGGTTCTATAGTGAAAATCACTGTGGACAAGGGACAAGGCTGGCTAGCCGTGATGTTCAGGTCCTCGAGTGGCACTGCATTAAAAACAGACGCGGTTCTATAGTGAAACTCACTGCACAGGATCAGGAACACTTGTGAAAAACATTGTCTATGAACACAGTTTGTTGCTGCATCCACAAATACAGGATGAAACTATCATGCAAAGAAGAAACCAGAAACCCTGCCAACTTCTCTGGGCATGAGCTCATTTAAGACTGAGGCACAATGGAAAACTGTCCTGCGGTCTGACCAATCAATATTTCAAATTCATTTCGGACATCATGGACACCGCATCCTCTGGTCTAAATAGGAGAGGGACCTTCCAGCTTGTTAGCAGCGGACAGTTCCAAAGCCAGCATCCGTGATGGTGTGGGGGTGCATTAGTGCCCATGGCTGGGGCAGCTTGCACTTCTGGGAAGGCACCATTAACGCTGAAGGAAATATACAGGTTTTGGAACAACATACGCTGCCATCCAGACAACATCTTTTTCAGAGAAGGCCGTGTCTCTTTCAGCAGAGCCACAGCCCATTCTACACATTACAATATGGCTCAGCAGTAGGACAGCGCCTGCCTTCCAGACCCGCGGGCCGAGAAACACGAGAAAGGAGACTGAAAGCTGCAGGGCGGCTGAAATCCTGCATCAGGCAAGAATGGGACAACACTTCACTTTCAAAACTCCAGCAACTGGTATCCTCAGTTTCCAAATGTTTACATATTGTTGTAGAGGTAATGCAACACAGCGGTAAACACGCAGCACAGGGGTAAACATGCAATGCAGCGGTAAACACGCCTCTGCACCAACTTTTTTTATGTTGCTGGTATCAAATACAAATTGTGCACATATTTGTAATAAAATAATAAAAATTCTAAAAGTTAACATTGGATATGTTGTCTTTGTTGTATTTTCAATTAAATATGGGTTTATATCATTTGTAAACAATGGATGCGGCTTTTATTTACATTTTACACAACGTCCCAACTTTTGTTGTACAAAGGGGTTGCTGGACCTTGAAATGCGTGAAGCACAGAGTTCTGAGACTCCTGAGAGGCTGATTTATGCACCCGTCAAATTTCAAGAGAACTGTAAGCAATGTTAAGTATAAATATTGATATCTCTACCGGCATTGGAGATATCACTCCCTAATCCTTTTATAATGTATTGACACACAGATAAGAGATTTAATTACAGCATCGACACACCTATTAATGTTAGAATAAGACAATTAACCAATAAAACCCTTAATCTTATTCATCTGATGCCAGCTTCATATTATCGCAGCACACAACTTTTGATTTGCAAACAAAGTTGCAGGAAATGCATCTCCAGCCATGTGGAGATTAATCGCTTGCCAAGCAGAAAGGGCCTTACAAAGTTTGCACGTACATCCTGCAGAAAACGGGATCGTTACGGACCTGGGAACGTGGCCCTAGGAAGGGAGTGTCCAGGCTGGTTAAGGAGACAGGTTCCGGAGAAGCCTCAAGAGTGGTCGACTGTCTCTCATTAACACATGCGTATGACGCACGCATCCAAAGTGACACACAAGCCGAAACACACACGCGCAATGCAGAACTAATAAGTGCAATTCCACTTGCAGGGTGAGGGGCCGTCAGTCATCCTTATCGGGGATTTCCATAGCAACGCTAAAGCCATCCGAGGGCATTGCTGGGATCTTACAAAGGCTCTTCACATCAAAGTCACCTACTAAAACAGGCACTTTGCCTTGTTAGGTTCTTTTGTGGTGGGGGGGGGGGGGGAGAGTGCACAGCGATGAGCGTGACGGGAAGTCAGACTGAGGTCTGGAGTATAAAGTGCGGCACAGAACGCTTACGGCAGACGCCAGTCCACAGGCACCGTCACTATGCACAAACTGCACAGGGCGTCAGAGCGCATTGCACCTCAGACACTCCGGGAGCTGCTTCAGGTATCATTAAACCGGCACTCTCCTTCCCATCAGACTCACTCTATACCCATTAGCGCCGATCCACATCAGTCACAGCTGAGAATTACATCCTGACCAGGTTCTCAGGGTTTCCTTCCCAGGGGTAGCGACCTCCACTGTCAGACACGAGAAGAGCATGCAGAGAGCCTGTCAAAACAGACTCAGGAGATGGACACCCTTCTGGGGGATGACTAGGTGGTTGGACCTCTCTGAATTGGCACTGCCTGGCTTCCGGGGGGACGGTGGGGGCGGGTACAGTTTCTTTGAAAGGTTGGCTGTCCTGGCACTGTCTCTAAGGTGTACAGCGTTCACTTTTTTGGGTGTGTTACCCAACTGTCTACCTACATGCCATAGACGGAGAACCCAAAATAAGGGTATTATAACAATCCCTACAGTCAAAAGGCTTGGAGAACTGATTCGTATGCCAAACCTTGTGCAGTTTGCAGGCGGGTAATGAACAGCCACCGGGGGCTTGTCCTACTTGTTTGGAGGAGGGAAGAGCACCGGATGGAGATTACCACCTCAGTGTGATGGTTAGACATGGCTGAAGGTCTACAAAAACACACAGCAAGACCTGAGGCACATCTGTCTGTGTGACTGCTAAAAACAAACCTGTCTGCAAAGGTCAAGAAAGAGAGAGAGAATAAGAGAGTGAGAAAATGAGAGGGGGAGAAAGACGAAATGGAAGAAAGACAGAGAGAGACATACAGACAGAGACACATACAGACAGAGAGACATACACACAGAGAGCGCGACAAACAGTTGCATTTTAATTCAGCACACAGAAGCCGAACAATCACCCAGAGAAACCCAGATGGACCCCTGAGACGGGACACCCACACAGAACTGCACGGAGCTCCGAGCAGACAGGCCCTCTAATGGAGCCGGTCAGGTGTCGCATCCATTAAGCAGAAAGCTTTAGAGGTACAAAGTGGCCGGGAATCGCGTGACTCATTAGATAGATGACAATCCCGCTGACAGTGAGATCCATTTCATTAAGACCAATAAATATCACACATCCAGACACCTACTGAACTTGCTGCTTGCTTCACATAATACATGCGGGTATTAATAACATTATGGCTGATTTATGGGGCACTGCTAGTGTGTGTCCAAACTATCATGTCACACTCTCAATTACCCTGATTATCAGCACCAGCAGTCATGCTGGATGGGATAAGCGTGTAGAGCCAAGAAGGGGCAAGAGGGGTGTGGCAGCCTGGAGAAGCGCCCACAGGCAGCGGGCTGACAGACGCCCCGCCACACGCCGACTCGGCTTTGGGATGCGTGCCGAGTCTGCCGTAAGCACAGGAAGCTTACTCCTCTCCAACCAATTCCTACCACGTTCGTCTTGCTTTTCTCTGAGTAACACCCTCACTCTGCCGTTTGCGGAAATCACACGGCTGCATTTGAGAGGTCGACCTGATGGCCACAGGCAGGCCCGGGGGACAAGGCGTGTTTCCTAAACACATATGTACCGTCACCAAGAAACACGCACGCCACATGAAAGAGAACCGCAAGAACATCCGGCAGCTTCCAGGAGAAATTACACTTCATGAATCAATCGGCAGGCTGAATATCCCAGCAGCCACAGCCAGTCCTGAGAGATCAATAGCCAATTACAGAGCGAGCGGCCAGCTGCGGCTGGCGTGATTAAACCGCTCTCTAGGTACATGCATACGGGCAGCGCCGTTTGCAACTGCATGGAGAAGCCATTCAATTATTCCTCGTTGGAAGCCATTTTCCATTAGATCGTTGTGTTTGCAATTCAGGGGCCATTGAGACCATCATGTTACATTTGTCCAATGTCTTAGGACATTAAGCACAGAGGCCCACGACTTTGTTTATGAACAGGGTGCATTCTGGGGCTCCATCACTCACACCTCTGGAAAGAGACTCGAATCACCCAAATTTTCCCCAGTTAACATCCCATTTTCTAAAGCCCCACATCAACTGTGATGTTAACATCACGTATGTTTTTATTCTCTAAGCAAACAAGTAATTAACGTAATTTCGGTGCTGATTGCACTACCTGGACTTGTTGGAATAACTGGGAAGGTCAGGTGGCACTCATCACCCTGACAACGCATCTGCCATGGCAGGCCGGGCGACCTTGCACGAGACCGGCAGGGGCGTCTGCCCAGCCTCGCAGCGCGGGCAAGGGAGCGGTTTCCATGGCGACTGCATTCCACTGGAAGCAATTCAGACAGCGGTCGTCATGAGTTACCCACTTAACGAATCGCTTCGGCTGAGAATTTCAACATGGAGAGTCGTCGGCCAAAGGCAGCCAACTGATGAAGGGCAAACACGCATGTTACTGATACGCCGTGGTATCCCCCACACTGCAGGTCAGGGAGGGCCTGATCCAGTGAGAAGACAATCAGGATGAGCTCCCTAGCGGGGCCTTGTAGGGCACTGCATTACAGGCCACTAGATCATGGCTGAATGGGTGAGGGGGAGGGGGCTGTTACTGATCTCCTGTGAACACCCAAACAAGTAGCTTTACAACCCAATTAAAAACTTTTATGTGGACTAATACCATATATTTCATTCCCATGCAAGACACTGAGCTAATTCTTCTCTAATTAGGAGGTGTCAGTCTTGAATATCAATTCACGGCCTGAAATTCCCTCTACGGGGAAAAAGAAAATATATATATATTTTTTTAAAGTTTCAATGAAATAGAGAGAGAGAGAAGTTTAAAATACTCTTTCATTCATCAGGCCACAGATGCTAGACTTCTCTGCAATGCAGATGACCACCTTGTGGGACATTAAATACAAGGGAGAACCTTTTAATCAGTATCAGTCCAAATGGCCAATCACAGCCGGTGACCCGAAGGCCAATCACAGCCGGTGACCCGAAGGCCAATCACAGACGGTGACCCGATGGCCAATCACAGACGGTGACCCGATGACCAATCACAGACGGTGACCCGATGACCAATCACAGACGATGACCCAAAGGCCAATCACAGACGATGACCCAAAGGCCAATCACAGACAGTGACCCAATGACCAGTTACATAATGAACTTACGTAGTGATAAAGAGTCACAGCTGGTCTCCCATTGTCCATTTACAGCTTACCAAGCGAGGGCAGGCTGGAGAGCTGCTGGCCAGCCAAGGTTCACAGTCTCCCAGAGCACAGCTTTGCAAACACATTTTCTACGCGGCTCTGCTTCGGTCAGACATACTTACACTCTAAGCTCAAATATTTACTACAGCACATAGTCCCGAGTCCAGCTTCAAAGCCATCTGCTGAACACGTCCCTTAACACCGGAAGCGGATGTCGCCATGATGACGAAAGACAGAGGAGTCAGAATCAGGGAGATCGTCATGCTTGGGATGAGATTCTTAGACGCCCTGGAGGAGAGACCTGCTGTTTCCATGACACCCCCCCTGCCAATACGGTACAGACAGCGACCGGCCCGACGCAAACCCCGACCACATGGAGGCCCTCAGAGTTGCGTTGAGCTGGGCACTGTGACGCTAAATGAACACCCGGGTGCCCCAACCGCATTGTTCAAAGCTGACAGGGGCTCCTCTGCTACGCTAATAGTCCAATTAAGAGTAATGAGCAGCGATTCATCATGGCTACATACTTTGGATGCTATTTCTGTCGCTACATTAATCATAATGCTGTATTTGCGCGGCACTCTGCTCGGACTTGAGAGTGGGCGGCAGCATGTGGATCCGGCACTGATAAAAAACACTGCTGAACAGCTGCCGATCGAACAGGGAACCGGACCGGTGCTGCCATTTAATCTCTGCAATAATGGGCTGTGAATGATGTAAGCAATGCCGTCAAATTAAGGATGTAATGTTGATTTCTGTCATTGCACACAGCTATAATAAGCCTGTTACCCCGCAAGATAAGAGTCTACATGGAGCACACAGACCCGTACAATCCACAGTAGGGAAGCATTCAAACCTCATATCAAAATGACCCTGTGCCCCATCAAATCACGGTATTCTCTCACCTGATGGGGGCATGACAGGAACACACCACACACACAGGGACACACACAGAGGGACTCGATCTCAGAGCCGAGCCTCGGGGTGGGGATCTGATCAATAACGTGCCGTGTGAATGGGGTGGATCGGCACACGTGACAGCCATCAAAAAAATGCTGCGATTGTCCAAATGCTCTGGTCATCTTGCTCAGTAACGGTTGGTCACTAACAGCTGGTCACTAACAGCTGGTCAGTAATGCTACCTGGACTGATGGCAATTATAACTGTTAAGGTCACTAAAGGTCGCATATAAAACCCGTGGAACATGGCAAGCAACGACTAATCGCCCTTACATGGGATTAACCCGAGTGCCGGGTGGGCGCTGGAACTGGCACATCGAAGGGCAGCAAGACAGGAAGGGGCGGGGCTCACGGGGCAGAGGTCATGGCTGCCAGACCTCGTCCCTCTCAGGTCCAATAACTCACCCAGAGCCTGCGATGCAAACAGACTCATCGCGCTCTGTAGCCGGTCCGGCCGGAGGGCCTGCACCACCAGGAGCTGTAGACGGCAGGAAGTGAGGTAAGACAGGAAAGCAAAGAACAATGGTGGGCAAAGCATTGCTAAATACCAGGCACCCCATACTGATACACTGCCTCTGATTGGCTGCCTGACAAAAAGAGGGAGAGCAGAAGCCCCGCCCTCCTCTGTGACACGTTAAAATAAATTCACACGTCAGCTTTGTACTTTCATGCAGTGATTCAGTGTGTGTGTCTGTGTGTGTGTTGGGGGGGCATCTCACCTGCTGGAAAGGAGTGATCTTCTTGCCAATGGAAGGAGGAAAATCCTGCTCACAGCAAGAGCTGCGGGAGAAGGTGAGCCAGAGGTCCACGTTGCTCAGGCACAGCATCTGGTAGAGGCCCAGGAACGTGCCCTGGGTGGGGGGGGGGCAACAGCCACCACTAAGTACCAGAAGACAGCATTATCATCACAGATCAGAGATGGGGGGGCGAGAGCTATGAGGCACGTGCGGGGGGGGGGGGGGGGCATCTCCACTGCTCTATGTTGCTTTACTCCTCTAATTTGGGGGTGTTACCCCTGAATGTTAGTTAACGTGCTCTTCCCCACTGAGGACCCTTCTGAGTGGGGTAGTGAGCCAGTCAAGTGGTCACGCAGTGAGGCAGTAAGCAAGTGAGGCAGTGAGGCAGTCAGACAGTGAGGCAGTCAGACAGTGAGGCAGTCAGACAGTGAGGCAGTAAGCAGCTGTGGCAGTTAGGTGGCTAGGCAGTGAGTCGGTCAGACAGTGAGGCAGTAAGCAGCTGTGGCAGTGAGTCAGTCAGACAGTGAGGCAGTAAGCAGCTGTGGCAGTTAGGTGGCGAGGCAGTGAGTCAGTCGGACAGTGAGGCAGTAAGCAGCTGTGGCAGTGAGTCAGTCAGACAGTGAGGCAGTAAGCAGCTGTGGCAGTCAGGTGGCGAGGCAGTGAGGCAGTCAGACAGTGAGTCAGTCGGACAGTGAGGCAGTAAGCAGCTGTGGCAGTGAGGGCACTCCCTTTTCTCAGAGACTCTGCAGGATAGCCAGGGGGAAGAAGCTGCGAATTTCATCCAGGCACAATGGAAAAAAAGTCAATCGTGGGAGCTGAAGCGGAGCCGTGCTTATGGGAAACCCCCCGCGGAGCTGAATAAACCCTACATGGAACACAGACCCTGCTGCTCCCCCGCCATGCCGCCAGGGAGCGCAGTCCAAACAGGAGGTGGGAGAGCATACCAGCAGCAGCGGGACCTACCCTGAGCAGCGTGGCGGCGGCCTGCCGCTCCTGATCAATCCAGGATGGGACATGCTCTCTCGCGGACGCCTGCAAGTCCTGTGGGATGGTCATGGAAACGTGATAACGGCGAGCACGTCTCTGTCCCACATGCTACACGCTAAAAATGAATCACCATGGCCCAGCACACTACCCAGAATGCCCTGGGGGAGCACGTACCCCCTTCCTGAGTGTGTCTCCAACGATCAACCCCGTGAAGGTGTCCCATTCCTGTGGCAGACAGACAGAAGCATCAGAGTGAGCTAGCAGCTGTGGGACCACTATGGGGTGGGCAGCAACGTGCAGTGTGAGGTTTCGGAGGGCAGTAACCATGTGTAATGCTGCCAGGCATGCTGACGGACACCCCTGTTAACACGGTGCGGAGGAACACCTCAGTGATCCCAACACACCCTCTGAATCTCCAGGAGGGAAATGTACACGGCCAATTATCCTCCTGGACTGTGAGAAAGGCTTCAGCGGACAGAGACGGCAGCTGAGCACAGGACAGCGGAGAAACGGATCCGTGTCAGTCAGATGGCCATGCCTGCTTACTCACGTTCTCCTGGAAGAGCTCTGGATGCAGCCCTCGGATGAAGTGCAGAGCGAACACGAGCCGGTCCGCCTGTGGGGAGAGGGGACAGGGATTCAGGTAGGAGGGCCCTATACCATCCAGCCTGATGGGCATCAGGGGTCAACTAGTGAGCGACTGTCTTGACGAGGGGCCTCACCCCCAGGGTGCACCTGTCTGTCCAGCCACAGGTGTAAGTTATGTCTTAATCCCAGTAAACCACCCACCCCGTGACCCAGAACCGCAATCACAAGAACCTCTTTCATTGGCACATCTCTGCCTAATCAGACCCTCTGTCTGGACAGGACACAAATGTGGGGCAGGTGAGAAGTGAACGTAGTGTGCAGTACAGCACCACCAGCGCCTGCCTTTTGTGGGAGAGGCAGCTCCCCCCCCCACCACCCACCACAAACCCCCACTGGCACTCAGAGAGGAAACAGACGGGAGATTTGGCCTTGGGAGATAAGACACAATAGCAACTAATCAAGATCCGTATCTGTCCGCCCAGAGGCCTTATCTGCTCTGCTTGACTGTAAATGCAGGAGCGGGACACAGCAGGCTGAGAGTTCCTTTCGCTTCCTGCAGAAAACACTGATGGGGGGGGGGTGGGGGGGGGGGTTCATTGGGCCGACTGCCCTCATTTTCCTGAGGGCGTCCCACCTGCGTGATACACATTCCTCTGTCCCAAACAGCCAAAACATGCAGGGAATGAAAATGAAAACAACCACAAACCAAACCCAGAAACACTGTTTTTCTGCAACGTTCTTCTAACAAACTGCAGCCAGCCCAGCTTTCCCTCGCACAAATCAAACAAAATTCCTAAAATCTAACACTCGCCGAAATAATTCAGCACAGGCTTAAAGGACTTTCACACAAACCCCCAACAACTGAGGTGCTGCAGGGTAGGGTGTAGGCAAGACCCCAGACCGGGCTCGACAGTGACTGGTAGAATTCAGGTACGCAGCCCAGACCGGCACCTTTTTGACCACAGGGCGACACTGACACCGATTACCTGCAGGGGGCGTCACTGAGCAAGAAAGGCAAGGTTAGAGCAGATCACACACACCAATAGCCAGTTGAACCTTTACTACTGTACAGCAAAGGAATTCTCCTGGCTCTTCAATAAAGCAAATGCAATGCACCTGAATTAACTGCCAGTCTCAGGCAGGAAGACCACAGGAGAATCGAGGTGCTATGGCAGCAGAGAGCTCGGGAATAGGGAGAGTCCCATTGATGGGTTCAGTCCTGCCATGAGATGTTCACATCCCAAACACATTTCACCGATTGCCTGACATTGTGCCTCGTTCCTAATTATCTCTGCAGGTTGCCAACAGCAACTCGATCTAATTCATAATGGTCTGTCCCTCAAACCCTCAGACAATGAGGCACTTGACGGACAGACCAAAGAAAATCAGCCCTCCTTTGATGAGGGCTGGGAGTCTTGGGTTAAGGAATTTAAAACACCATGTATCACTGCCACTAGGGGGAGCCACTCTGTGGTAGGAAGCCATCGTCACACACATAGCTGGCTGGTACCATCACTGATGCATATTTCCCAAGACTTGGAGAAGCACCTTTATCTAAAGCCAACAGAGTTCTGACCTGGTAACCCACTGCAAAACAGCAGAGTCCCTGGGGTAGACATGCAAAAAGACAAGAATAATCTGTATGATGCAGGATGCAAGGAAGTTACACCCCCCGCCAATACCCCAAAACGCAGGAAAGCCCGGCAGCATCCTGCACAAGTCCCAGGCCTAATTATTCACAACAGGTTGGGCCACAATTAGGTCGCGTACTGTCTCTGCCTGTGGAGAATCCACCCGGGATCAAGCTGAAAATGGGTCCTAGCCTTTGTTTCGGTTTGACAAATTCCTGGGCACAGGTTATAAAAGCACTGTTTATGTCGAACATACAGGGCGAGGAAGAGGAGCGTATCCAGGTGAAAAAAGCTGGGATGTGATTTAGGATTCCGCTGCCATACGAGGGAGACACCGGAGAACAGGAAAGTGGAGTGAAAGCGGATTCAGTGGGACGGGTGGCCCAGCAGACAGGAACAGGCATATAAATCAGGCAGCAAGGCGCACGGCGCAGGACAGCAGTCAGAGTGACAAGGGCATCGTCAAACGGAAGCCAGAAAAGCTGAAAGGGATGACATGTCCTGATAGAGAGCATTAGAGGACAGGTCAGATCAGGGAGGGGGTCACAGGTACACCAACAGAGAGCGGGCAGGCCTGAAGCTCCCTCCAGGAAGAACAGCTTCAATCCAGATAGGAAATAAAAACGACAGCAGCAAAAGTGGCCATCATCTCCATCAGCGGGTCGGAGCAGCTCTTAGCGAGAGAGTAGCGTCACGCTCTGGGGGGAGATGGGCGGGTAAAAGCAGCCGCGGGACAAGGGACCACCCAGGGACCACCCAGGGACCACCCAGGGACCACCCAGCGTCGCAGCTCTCAAGGTTCATGGTCTATCTCTCGCTCCTTCCCTCCTCTGACAGCAGCCTGACGGCATGATCATTTGCATCCTCGGAGGAGAGTGAAAGCATCTGGCCGCCTTTCACACGGAGAGCGGTTAGGCGAGGCCCGAGGAGGCCAGCACGCCACCCATGAATCATTCATGGCACGGACGCCAGCAGAATCGCCTCCCGCCCTCCCTCCTGCCTGCCGCTAGCCGCTCACGGGGACAAAGGGACACTCCTGAATGGCACTTTTCAGAGAGTGACCTTTTTTGAAAGCCCTCTGCCCCACCATCCCCGCCAACCTCCAGCAAGCCACTTCACCACAAAAGAAGGACACACTTTCTTAGAATGACATTTTATAAACACTGCCCTTTATCCCCATTTAGATTATTGGAGGGAAATGTTTCTACGCAACAGAACCAGTAAGCGCAAGCCCAACAGCATCATTTACACACCCACTTGTGTTCTGGAATGTTCCGGCCCGGCCTGATAAAAGGTACTATACGATGAGTAATGCTGATGTCATGACAGTTAGCTTATGCCTTCGGTCTGGCCCAGAGTTCAGCAGAACCCAGTGCAGAACCCAGTGCAGAACCCAGTGCAGAACCCAGTGCAGAACCCAGTGCAGAACCCAGTGCAGAACCCAGTGCCTCCTTGGCACTGGCTGCACAGCTGAAAGCATTTTAGCATGAGGGCATCGCGGGCTGCACGGGTGCGTAGACGTGCATTACGGGCGCATTAAAGCAGAATTTACGATGATCTGCCGTAGGGATACAGAAGCTGCCCGCACCTTCTACTGGCTGCTGGGGGCGGGGCAGTCCCAGGGACTGCTGGGTAATGACATGGTGCAACAGGTGGAGAACTCACCAACACAAACTAAACAAGGCTGGTTAACATCCTCCATAGAGGCCAGTATGCTGGTGCTCGGGGAGAACGGAGGCAAAATTTCTTGCAGGCCTTCGATCCAATAACCTAGTCCAGCAGCATGCTACAACCTCCAGAGGCCAACATTTAACAGGGACAGCAGTGGGAGAGGGGGAGAGCCACAGTCAATGATTGGCTGCGGACAACAAATCCCACCCAACGTAGGGCCATTGGCAGATGAGAAAGCACCATTTCTGAAGTGGAGGTCGACTTCCACCCAAAACGTGTCAAGAGAAGTCCCGGGGTCTGAGCCAGTGCCGCCAACTTATTCATAGCGCCCCCTATGAGCTCATTTCATTGTGAGCTTCATTTTTAAAATAAAACCAGGTCTCTGTGTGAAGGGCGAGCATGTCTGTCAGTAAGCAGCTCGCCCAGAGCCGGGACCTGCCTCCATCAGGACTCAGAGGTCAGATATTTTAAGCCGTTACTAATTTGAAAGACAAAAACCCACTCATTTGAATGAATGAAAACCCCCAAAACGCAAGAAAGCATCCATACTGAGTCACAGGGCCCACCAGCGGGGCTGCAAATCCCAGCACAGCTTCAGCACCCGCCATCCGGTGAGCACCCCCCCAGGCCTTCAGTGTCACCGGAACAGCAGAATCACCCTGAGCAGTGTCTCCATCCTGCCCCTCCCCTACACCCCTTAACGTCAGCCAGATACCATCTCCATCAGCGAGGTGGAACCGTAGCAGATGTCCTCCGCGTGACGCTGAGGGGACACGGGGTGGAGTGGGGGTCTGTGGTCCTGTTTATCCCAGTATACCAGAGAATGTGGGCACTGCGCAAACACAATGACTGTCTCTATCCTGCCTACCATATCACACCATCTAACTTGCTGTATCATTGCAGCATTATACTTCATACACACAAGCGCGCGCGCACACTAGCACACGCGCGGTAAACTAACACACTAATAAAATTAATTAAAATACTTACACTGAGCATCCATGCCCCAATAACCGTAGCTACAGAACTTCTGCCAGAAGTTATATAAGAGAGCTCAAGGAAACCGGGAGCGACCGTTGCCATGGCAGCGGCCCAGTGGCTCCACACGGCACACCCCAACTCCCTGTGCCGGGACATCTTAGAGTCGGTGGGGGCAGGGGTCAGTCCAAACTACCTCTCAACTAAAGGGAGCTTTGCCACCGCAGCAAGTATCGATGCTTTTGGTACTTCAAGAAGGTACCAAAAGTACAGAACTTCAACGTGATGGTTTTCCACTGGCGTAAAAACTGATACATCACAATGCGATATATGACATCACAATGCGATATATGACATCACAATGACATCAAAGAAAAGAAACAGACGTTTCAATTCAACGTGGAGCAGGAACATCACAATGCGAGGCGGGCATTTTGTACTGAATTCTAAAAAAGGGTGCAGCATATTATAGGGCTGGAGAATGTGTGATATTGATACCAACATCACATGTTATGCACATCCAATTCTTATAATCGCTAGTCAGATTAAGATCAGGCTTTTTCTTACCGTCAATTTAATACAGATATTATAGCGCAGGGAGTTTAGGTCATAGGAAAAAAAAACCTTAAACTTAATGATTATTCCATCTGAAGATTATCTAGTATATGTTTAAAAATCAGTGTAAAGTTTACCTCCACTGCTTTGCATGAGCGCTGAATGCGTTCATTTTTATCCGTAATTGCCGTTTAAATTACTCCTAGACTGGTTCCTGAGAAATTTATGTTAAATTCCTTTTTTGTTTCATAAAAATACCACAATATTTATTGCGACAAAATCACATTGTAATATTTGAAAATTTTCCAATAGCATGCTGCCATAGTATATTACACTAAATACGTTATTTCCTGTTATGCCGTCCTGATGTTGCGTCTGTTCTTCCGACCAGATCGCAATTAAAGCTCGAGTCACTTCATTTGTCCACGGTGGTCCATCATTATGCGAAGAGTCTATGAAAGCCGATTGTGTAACACAAACCGCACAAAACAATAAGTGTCCCAGTGCAATTTACTGATGCCCCTGCTGGGAAAATGAAACCGAGGTCAGCATGTCAGGACGTTGCTGGTCTTTTCTCTCCCTGTCGTCCGGGTTTCAGGACAAACCAATTGGCAGGCGAAAAATTCAAGACAATTTCAAAAATGACGGGGGGGGGGGCTCATTTGTAGACTTTTCAGTCATGCAAAATCCCCTGTAACAGAATGCCTGACCCACCCACCAACATAATTAATTCAACAGCCAGCACCACAAAGCAGGGACTCATAAACCCAAAAAGGACAGGCAATAAAAACGCTAAAGGCTAAGCTAAGAGGAGTTCAACTGAGCCAGAACACGGGACTCTGCAAACGAAGCTGTCAGGTGGTATAACGAGGCCATCAAAGAATCGCCGAGGATCCATTCTGTTCAGAGGCAGCAAAAACAATCCGGGGTCCCTCTTTCAGTCACCATGACATACGTACGTCTATTAAATTAAAGTTATTAGACTTAAAAGCAAAACTGCAGCCCCAGCGCCTGTCCTAATTGCAATTAGTGCATAATAAAATGCCTAAAACAGCAGGTAAGGGGAATTACTATTGAATTACTTCACTGAAGCAATTACGAGTAGGCGGCAGGGAGAACAGCTCAGCCGAGTGGGCGGATATCATTATTGGCTGTCATGTGTGAGGTAAGCCCTGGGCAGGAGCTGGGAGAGGGGCTACTGACCAACCATCCTGCCATATAAATCAGTACTGGAGGCAGTGTGTGTGTACTGTATGTGTGTGGGATGCGTTTACCTTGAAGAGGGAGCGGCAGACATACTCGTACACCATGCTCTTCAAGCGTACGACCAGGGAAGAGATGCGGCCCTCCGTGCTTTCTGACTCCTGTGGGGGGGGGGGGGGGGAGGGCAATATGTCAGCCCAATCTGAACATCGCCCCCATTACTCTGCCAGCCGCTCTGACTCGCTGTGCTGTCCACTGCCAGTGATGGATTGCTGTGCCAGTGGCGCGGGAACCTGACTCCGCTGCACTCGTACGCTGTACTTAATGCCTGTAAACTAAACCATGTGCTGAAGGCCGACCTCACTTAAAGCGCGGCTAATTACAGCCAGCAATTACAAAGAGGCAGAGCTCAGACACAGCATCTCAACAGGGCAATCAGCTTTGCTACTCACCTTTTTATTAGTCACTGCTTTAAGGGACGAGCTTGGGGGAGGGGGGGGGGGTAAGCCAGTGGAAGAGTGATAAACCAAAGAGAAAAAGAGCTGGACCGACCCCCCCCCCCCCAAGTCTGGCACTGCGCCAAACAGTGATATGGGACAAAGATGGCTCACTTCATCATATGCCTGCATAAAGGGGTTCGAGTGAGGGGGGCGGGGGGCTGGGGGGGACGCAGGATCTGCAGGGGAGGTGAGTCACTGTCCCAGCAACCCCAAGGACAGGGGCCATGCACTGCTGGCATGCAGCAGGCAGGGGGCGTGTGCAGAGTAAGCCGTAGCACAGGTGGAGAAATGAGGGCAGGGGGGGTGATAGGTATAGGGGAGGTTACTTTGCAATGAAGAGCACTAAAACAAAATGGTCTGTAGGAAGCAAACCCCCCCCCAAATAAAGAAGATTGGGGGAAGCCATGATGAGGAGGCTGGCAGCTAAAGGAACCTGGAGCCATTTCCCTTTGCCACAGTCACTCTCCAGCTGACCCCCAAAACAAGAGAGAGGCGACAGATTGCAGGGAGTCAGGGGGCCCTGAGGAGCCCGGGGCTTTACCTTCTTGCTCTGCAAGGCCCGCTGGAAGATCCTGAGAAAGGCGGCCAGGCTGAAGCGGTACATGTTATTAATTTTGGAGAGGTCGGTTATGACGAAGTACATCGTGCTGGCGAGCTCCGCTAATGGGAGATAGGCATCTCGTTCCTACGAGGGGGGAAGGAGATGGGATGGGTGGGGTGGGGGGGGGGAGAGAAAGCAGAGCGTGGGCCAATCAGGACTGATGTCACAGTGCCCCCTTGAGGACAAAAATTGTCACTGCTATCCTGAAGATGAAGAAATGACTGACGACATTGAATCAAGCAGGCAATCTATTTCCTGACCTTAAATTAATTGCCATTGCAGAGCAATTGAATATTTGATAATATCCAAAAAACACAAGGCTGTTACTGCTGCTTGCACATTCAGAAACTATTTAGGCAGCTGTGAAATGCGGGAGATGGGGTGACTGCGCCACAGGCTCCGCCCCAGGCTCCGCCCCAACCTGCCCGGCCTGCGGTCAAGCAGCCATTAGGACGGGCCCTCAGTGTACACAGGCACGCTCTGCATCCAAAATGGTGCGACTCAAATAGCGAGACAGAGCTCACAGGACCACAACCCCTCACATATACATTACCAGGCACCTTGTTCCTGCCTCACGTTGAACTGAAACGTCTGTTTCTTTTCTTTTATTGAATTCTTTTTACTTAACGAATCACGTTTGTGAACTTGAGCAGTTTTTCAAACCCCAGCAGCATAGCGTATAAGGCGGGGCGCTGGCACACCAGGGCAGAGCACAGCCAGAGCGGCCGATTGGCCACTGCAGGTTTCCCAGGGTGCACTGCAGCTCAGAGCAGAGTCCGGGGTCTGGAAACAGCACCCATTTATACAGAAGCTTGCTGGACAACCGCAGAGCTAAAGCACGGTCCTGATGGCATTTCAGCGAACTCTCTCCAAAAGTAAAACTCTCTAAAGTGGCATAAAAATGTGCAGCTAGAAGTTTGAAACTCACGAATAGTTTCTTCAGTTATTTAATGACGGCGTGACTGACTGCTCACTCTGAGAAGTGCGACACTCGAAGATTAACTGCCACTTATTTCTGCAGAGGTTCCTCAAGAGCGAGGAGCCCGGTCTGAAACTGAGGGGGCAGAGGAGAGGGCCGTCACCCCACCAGGGGAGCCCCAGCTGCAGACACGGCTGAGAAGCTCGGTCCCTTTCATGTGGCTTGGCGCGGGTGCACTGCAGCGGGCTTGGTGAGCGCCGCATCGAGCGCAGACATGAAAGAGAGGAGGTGACACTGAGGGGAAGAGCGACCGCAAGACGCTCGCAGGCACTCGGCAGGAAACGAGGGCCGGGGACCGAGCCGTTTATCACCCTTCAACAAGAATACACCCAGGCTTCTCAACACGGCAGTCTAGGGAATGGATTTACCATGCGACACACTGACTCATTAAGTGTGTGGCGTGTCTCGAACCCGAGAAGCAGGACGGGCCTCATCACCACACTCGCACTGCCAGTCACCCCCCCTCCAGGGCTGGGGGCCTGCGTCACATCACGGCCTCCCCGCTTTAATCGGCAGGTCATGACATTCAACTTTAGTTATGTTTTATTAAATGACAACTTATTCAATTTTTACCCAACGCTTTGGACTAGAGGCTTTTAAATGAGTTTCAGCACCTCTTAGGACCTGATCTTAACTAACACTCTACCCTCCTAAGCATGAGGAGTCTGTCGCCAAAACCCCCCAAATAAATTCAGATGCTCCCCAAGCTACAAAACCTGCATTAGATTGGGTATCTTAGGAACCGGTGGTGGGGTCGCTGTGGCGGCGATGATGGTGACCCCCCCCCCACCCTCACCTGATCGAGTGAGACCTGCAGTCGGTGGGACTCGGCCAGGGCCTCCTGGATCAGGGCGCTGCTGGACTTGGTCTGGTTCAGAGACTCGATGAGCTCCTTGTTTTCCAAGATGTTGCCCTGCGCTGTGGCCAGAGTCTGGGGGGGGACAGGGAGATGGGAGGGAAGTCCTTTATGTAGCACCACGCCGCACAGAGACCACGGCAGGTCCGTACCTCCAGCAGGGACTCCTCCAGCATGGCCAGCTGGATCTTCTTGTCCTCCTCCTGCTGCAGGAGCCTGGTTTTCTCTGTCTCTAAGTCTGGCTTCTCCTGCTGAATGGTCAGTGCCAGCAGCTGGGGGGGGCGACCCAATGATGATGTCAGACACACGGGAGGCTGCCATTGGCTACCATATCTTATCAGATATACATGTACAGTAGTGGTGCGTGGTTCATTGGGTTAGAATGCTGTAAATCTTGCGATCAGAAGGTTGTTGGTTTAAATCCCAGGGTTGGTAGAGTCATTTTGCCCCTGATCAAGGTCTTCAACCCCTCCCTTGTCCCTGCTACACTGCTTTGGATAAAAGTGTGTGTTAAATGCATACAATGTAAAAACACACATAAAAATGCCTTTTAGAAAAGACTTTTAGAAAGTTCCTTGAGGGACAAAGTGACCCAGCAAACCCAGCGCCCCGCTGTGCCATTCACACATGGAGAGCGCCCCCTGGGGGTGCATGTCAGCATTTCCCTCAGTCCCTAAAGCTGCAGCTTTGTGGCTCTATCTTCATACCGATAAAATATGTTTTGTTTTGATAATTCTTTGTTGATGTAACCCCCCCTCCCCCCTCCCTCACGTGGGCCCCTTGGGCCCCTACCTGTCCCCGGAGGCCAGCGCGGGTGCTTGTGAAGTTGACTTCGGTCACCACAGAGGCGGCGTCCGGGGGAATGAGGGGACTAGGATTGCGAGTGGCCAGAAACAGGCGGAATTCCTCGTTGTAATCGACGACTTTGTCCCCAATCTGGACCACATAGCGAGGACCTGGATGGGTTGACATGGCAACGGGTCAGGATCACGGCACCACACCACAGCAGAAGCACCCCCCACCCTTTTCATGGTGACTGGGATCATTCTCCATTAGTACCATGCCTATTCGCGGAAGAGACCAATCACAGGGAGCTCCCTCTTCCGGAACGATCTCACCGAGTCTGCCCCAAAGGCTGATGGGAACTGCGCTTCACAGAGCAAGCTGGGCACGAACAGTGTGTTGAGTTCAGGAGTCCTGGGGGGGGGGGGGGCACAGGTAGCGCTTGGCCCCTGACGCTGCCCATTTTACTTGTTAATGCGCTGGTGCTGCGTGGGTAGAACATGCTGACCAAGGGAGCAGGCAGCACAGATGCTGATGTCTGACCGCCATCTAGGGAAGGGTTGGGGGTGCTGCAATGCAGCAAGCACTAAGCCCCGCCTCCTCCATCTCCCACTTCTCCTCCCCCCCTCCATTTTCCCCTTTTCTTTTCACTCCACGTTCTGGGTATGAGCCCACTTGCTTCCTCCACTGATGCAATAACAGTGTGTGCAGAAGCGTGCAGGCCTCACTGTCACACACATGCAGTGCCTTCATTAATGGCGTGTGGGAGTATGCAGGCTTTACCGTGACACATGCGTTGTGGGTCCAATAGCGGTGTGTGTCGGAGCATGCAGGTCTCACCGTGACACACGTGTGGTACATCCATCAAGTGTGTGTGGGAGTGTGCAGGCCTCTCCAAGACACGCGTGGCGTGTTGATTAGCAGCGTTTGTGGGAGCATGCGGCCCTCACCATGACACACGGGAGGTTTATTCATCAGCGGCCTGAGTTTAAGCATGCAGATACTGACGTGACACATGGGCAAAGGTGTCGCCATGACAGACGCGTGGTGTGTTCATTAGCGGAGTGTGCGGGGACATGCAGGCATTGGTGTGACACACGCGTGCCGTGTTCATTAAGAAAACACAATGAAAGTTGGCGTCATTTGCATAATGGAGAAGGCCTTCCTGACAGACTTCCTGTGGCGGTTATCAGCTGACACGTACAGCTGCAGACGGAGATAAACCCTCAGGCCAGAGAGAGCGAGCAAGCGAGAGAGACGGAATGAGAGACGGAGAGAGAAAGGAACAACAGCAAGTCAAAATAAAAGTCAGTGCAGTGTCCATGCAATCAGGTGCGCTGGCCTGCAGCTGATATAGTGCCCCAGCGTCACACGCCATCCAGCGTGTGTCATACTAACGATTCCTCGAGGCCCAAAGCTCACAGCACATCTAGGGGGCCCTGGCTGGAGAGGGGGAGGGGGCAGGAGGAAAAGGGGGGGCCCACCCTGAGCGATGAGGTCGCGTCTCAGAAGCGGGTACAGCACTGGCTCCACCCCGTCCATCTCCTGGATGATCAGCGTCTTCCCGAAACGCACTGCTAGTTCCAGGGACGTCATGAAGTTGGAGTCCTGGCACGGGGGAGGAATGCGGAGAGGGGGGTGTGTGCGCCGGAACATAACCGAGCTCCAGGAGCGTGGCTTGACAGCGGGGGGAGGAGGGGCTGGGGGTTGGAGGGTGGAGCTCCTACCTGCTGGCTGATCACCTCCAAGCGGGACTCCCTCAGGTGAGCTTGCAGCCACTCGGTGGCCCGGGATGATGGGTCGACAAGGAAGGGACAGGCACAGCTCTGAGGGTAGGAGGACTTACAGTCAGTCACCCACGTGCGGCCGCTAAGCTGCTGAGGTGGGGCCAGGGAGCATCAAAGATCCACACGCATCCCATACATGTGAGGTGCTGCAAAAGCAGGCTGAAAGGTGCCTGACTGACCAGGGACTCCCCAGGCAACTGCCTTAGTGCGGCTTGTACAGACCGCCAGTCTGCTGACCATGAAAAGACATGAAAACTAAGAGCTCACCAGTAAAGCCAATAGGAATTTCATAAGAGATGAGTGGTTCTCTGGCCAGTAATGACACAAACGTGCATTTCAAACATGGCTGTCACCCACATGTATGGGACATTTGTCTTGAGCACTCTGCTCAGCTTTTAGGCACTGAAAGATCGATTCAGAGTACGAGGCAGAAAGAAAGAGGGCATGTGAGGTGAGGGCTTCACATTGCAGGGTGAGCTGGGCCTGTGCGGGGGGAGGGGAATCTCTTACCCTTAACTTCAGGTCATTGATCTAGTGCAGCAGTGTCATGATGCGGGAAGCAGAAATGGAGAGACGAAAGGTGATTAATGGAGACACTGACATGGAAGAGACACTGACATCACAACGTTAGGAGGAAGGGAAGCCTGCAGTCAGGCCTAACCCCAACCCTGCAGTCAGGCCTAACCCCAACCCTGCAGTCAGGCCTAACCCCAACCCTGCAGTCAGGCCTAACCCCAACCCTGCAGTCAGGCCTAACCCCAACCCTGCAGTCAGGCCTAACCCCAACCCTGCAGTCAGGCCTAACCCCAACCCTCCATTCACACCTAAGCACACATTCAGCCAGCGGAACAGCAACAACATTCTTCTGCACCTTGGGCCTTCAGATTTAATTCACGAATCTGAAACTCACAGAAATGGGGATTTAAAAAAATAAATAAAAAATCATCATTCTAAAATCAGCCACAAATGTGAACGTACACATTGGCCAGCCACTGCTTCACCTCACCGCCAAGCCAGGCACAAAAGCACATGCGTAAGTGAGCAGGACAATGAGCGATATGAAAACAAAAACGGCCAATGGGAGCACAGTGGGCGTGGCCAACAGCCGGACAACCATACCTCACAGAGTATCTGCTGCCCTAAACGTCCCAATGACGGAGACCCATCTGCCTGCCTCACTAATCACGCAGTGCCCAGGCTCAACCCACCTGCAGGATGACCAGTGCGTTCTCCATGGACAGGTCATCTGAGGGCAGACCCTCACTCTTCCAGATCAGCTGCTCGCTCTCCGAACACAGGAAGTGCCTCAGGTCAAACCCTAAAAGGGGGGGAGGGGCACTTCATGACAACGGTGAGAGATTATGAGGAAAACACCTTAAGTGAGTCGCACCCACCGAGCTGTGGAAAAGGTCACCTTCCAGAAGAAAAGCCTGACACAGCAATACCGCCCTCGCTCGCGAGCACCACCACCCCCCCACTGGCAGCTCGTTAAGGATAATTAACTTGCAGTGCAGGCAGATCTGGCACATTACTTTGAAGGCCTGATGCCTCGATCCACTCGTCCAGGCTGGCCTTGCGGCGGTCCTCGGGAGCAGCGGGAAGGTAGGTGATGAACGCCGCGGACAGCTGGGCTCTCCGCGGCAGGCTGCCCAGCTCGTCCGTTATCTCCGCCACCTGGCAGGACGCGAGAGCGCGCTCACGCTCACACGTTTACAGAAGCACACCGGCACAGCTCACTCGCCAGAAGCTCACACATAAACACCCAGAATTTTTACTCACACGCTCGTCATGCTTCATTGCTGTAGCACACTTTTAATACTGCGCAACATTAATTGCTTTTAAGTCTCTGCAAACACACACAGACACACACACACACACCATGCTGCTCTCTCTGGGCCATCCTTGTACCCACTGGGAGTCCAGCGGCAGACGAGCAGCTGGATTAGAGTGCTAAGAATTAACTGACACTTTAAATGAAGATGTAGTATAATATTCAGCATAAAGAATGTATCTGCCTGTGGCCTGGACCTTAGGTTAAACCATTTAAAAGGCGATACCTTGAACAGCCTCCACCCTGGCCAGCATAAGTGGTGTGAAGATGAATGGATGGAGGCATTAATGGATGGATGGACGGATGGATGGACGGACGGACGGACGGACACTCTGCACATCCTTCAGTCAGAAAGGCACTACATTTATCACGTAGGATGGGTGACCCGAAGTGATGACATATTACAATTATCCCACAAAAGTGCCGCGCTTTGGGTGATGCATTAAGCTTCACCTGCACCACCTGAAGCTCATTATTCCTGACGAGTGTGTGATCCAGCAGCACAAGCCACAGGCTGATATATCGCTCAGCCGGGCCTGAAGCGGCCTCCTGGATTTGGCACCGGCTGGCACCTGCTGGCATGGCGCCAGGCCAACGGCATCTGCACCATTGGGAACAAAACAGCCAGCGCCTGCCCCATCAGTCTGCCATCTGCGACGGGGGCCATCATACAAACACTTAACACCAGCCTGGGCCAGCCAGTGGTGCGGCGTGACGTTTCAATACTCAGGCTTAGGAACCTGAAGGACGGAAGGCCGGGCTCTTAGACCTCTGAGTAAAGAAGCCTGAACTGTGAATTACGGTCATAATTACATATGGGGACTCTTCATTCATTTGTATGTGAAAAACGCTAATCCCAACATGACGACCTCAGCCCCCACCCAGCCGTAACCTTAACCGTAAGTAAGCAAACAGAAACGCAAGACCTTTGGTATTGTTAGTTTTTTTGACTGCAGTCACAGATTTTTATAACGCACAAAAAAAAAATGTCCCTACAAGGTAAAAAAGTTACAGGTTTATCACATTGTGGAGAAATCTGAGGAAGTCTCCACAATCACTAGCATATCTTTAAAAATCAAATAAAGTTTACTTCCGCTGCTTTGCATTAACACTGCATACGTTCCCAGAGACAGTCATAATCATTCTCACCCCTGCTATTTAAATCACTCCTAGACGGGTTTAGGTTGAACTTCTTTTTGGTTTTATAAATAGCCCAATATTTATCACAACAAAATCATACGGCAATACTTGAAAAATGTCCATAGTTCCATAATTTATCAAAGTATATCATTCAAAATACTTTATTTCCTGTTATCCTGATCTTGTTGTGTCTGTTCTTCCAACCGGATTGCAATTATAGCTTGTGTCACTTCATTTGTCTACAAACCCATTATTATTAATCTTATTATTGTACGTCTGTGGCATAATAGGTCAACTGGGATAAGCCCGATGCTAACAGGCTGAAAGGAGCCACATCGCCCCCTATTGTAGCGGATTCATACTTTGCTCAATAAATCTATTCCCCTCTCATGCATATATACTGGGACAAGGAAATTAGTCCGATTAAATGGCGTAGTTGAGCTATAACTGTAGCAGGACTTAGCTGTGCATGTAAACGTATTGACTGTAATAACACGCGCACACGCACACACGCACGCACACACGCACACACACATACACACGCACGCACACACACACGCACACACACACACACACACGCACACACACACACACACACACACGCACACACACACACACGCACACACACACACCTGGGCGTTCCAGCGAGTGTTCTCACTGTCCAGCTGGTGGACGAGCTTCTCTGCAGCCCGGATGGTGTCCTGGGCCAGGCTCACCTCTGCCTCCAGTTTGGCCGCCTCAGCCGTGCGAGCCTGGAACCTGGGGGAGACAGGGAGGGTCAAACACTCAAGCAGGCAGCCATACACCCAACCCCCCCCGGGATTCGCTGGGCTCCTGGACGGATTCCCCCACAGCACTACCCTCCCTGAGAGGAGGCAAGATGTAAATTCTAGAAACATCCACGAATAGCAAAGTTTTTATTTTAAGGGCTTTCTTTGTTTTTACTAATATCATGGGCTACCCTCTCTCACACCTGACAGTCGGTGAGACAAATGGCAAACACGTCACTAACGGGAGGGCTGCCGACCACTGGAAGGCTCTCGGTACTGCAGCAGCAGCAGCAGGCTGTGTGTGTGTGTGTGTGTGTGTGTGTGTGTGTGTGTGTGTGCGTGTGTGTGCACATCTCAAAACACGAACCTCTCCTTCAGCTCATTGACTTTCTTGCCCACAGAACTCAGCTGATCCTCCAGTTTGTTCTTCCTGCCCTCAGTTTTCCTCAGGTTTCTGGAAAAGATTAAATGCGGGGCGACATGAGCCTAGCATGAAAATTTCAGCATTCCATCGCAGCAGCATGCAGGAAAGGAGTAACCGCAGAACCATGGACAATCAGGCTTGGATGAACACATGGCACACCATAAGAAAGAGGCATAGATTCATGGCTAGATGACGGATGGATAGATGGACAGGCTGAGGGACAAAAATGCACAGATGCATCATGTGAGCAGATGGAAAGATATTTGGATACATATACTAATCCTGGTCAAATGAAGCCTCATGAACCATTTGCTGCATTTCCTGACCCCACTAGATGGTGCTAGATGGTTTACTGGAGTATGCCTTTTATGAACAGAGAGTACCATCTAGTGGGGTCAGCAAATACAGCAAATGGTTCATAAAGCTTCATTTGGTCGTAACTAGTATCTACAGAAGAATGATGATTCTGGGTGGACAGAATCGCCAAGGAGGACACTTACTCCATGAGACCGGCCTGCTCCTTCTCCAGGGGCTGGATGCGCTCTAGGACACGGGAGTACTGTACGTTGGCCTTTACCCAGGCGGCGAGAGGTGCAGCTGCCGCACTGGCGCGTTTTGCATTCTGCCAACAGCGTATAAGCAGTTAGCGTGTCCGCCGTTAGCATGCATGGCATGGTGAGCCCAGTAGGGGGCGATACAAGGCAAAAACAGGACGAGTGGGTTCTCTGCTTTACCTTGGGGTCGAATGAGGCTCTGTTGCGGTGCAGCAGCTCCTCGACGCTTTCGCGGATCTCGTATGTTATGTTCCGAGCATCGAACGTGGCGATATCCTCCCTCACGCCCCTCTTAGCCAGGAAACTGTGCGAGAAAATGCGCTTTTAGCAACAGATGAATGCCCAAAGTTATTGGAATAAAAATCACTGCCGATGATCGCAAGCAAACAGTAACAAATGGTTCTGTTTATTAAACATTGCAGCCAAAGACTGCTGAATTTGCTTAATGTGAAACTGTTTATAAACAGGGACACAGCAAAGCACTCCTGGTACCAACACCGCACTAAGGCTTCTGGGTAAGAACCTAAGTACAGTGAAGTGTGGCTCCCGGTTCATGCTGCGTAACAGAACTTATTCCGATTGGCTGCCTGTGCCTTACCTCTTCATGCTCACCCACGAGGTGTCAAAAATACCCATGAGCCTCAGCACTCCCTCGAGGATGTCGCGGATGATGTCAGGGGGCATGCGCAGCGACCGAATCTCCGACAGCGCCTCAGGCTTGATGTTGCCTACGGCTTGCTTGGCCTCGTCCACCAGGGGCTGGAATTGGGGCGACGCGGGGAGCAGCAGCCCTGTCAGCAGGGGCACCCACTGCACGCAGCCCAGGGTTGCAAGCTACAGCAGGCTGGCCCTACCTGCACCTCCTTCAACTCGTCGTCAATCTTCCTCTTCCTCTCCTCGATCTTCGCTGCTTCATCGGCTATCCTCACTTTGATCTTCTCCATCTCGTTCTTCTGGTCGCTGGCGTTCTGTCACAAACGGCCCCAAACGCACACGCTTACTAAATTCCTGCGCCGGGTGCTACATGCTCCCACCTCCATGTGCTGGCAGACGTCCGTCGGCCCACGGAGGGCCTGGCCTCACGGCCTCCCTGGCAGCCCTTAATTAAACCGGGAGAGCACATTTAAACGGCCAAGCTGCTGTGTCTCCTTATGCTGCCTTTACTGGGCACACCCAGAATGCCACACCCTGCCACCTCTCCGTCCCGGAATCTCTTTACTGGGCCTCGCTTAAACGCTGTCCCTGTGCCACTGCAGTTTTTGGCAATGTGGGGAGCAGCCGATCAGCAGCCGCCATCAGGCTCAGTGTCTGAGTATTGGGGGGAGGGGGGCAGCATGCCACAATCATTGGGAGGAAGGATAGGGGGCTGTCATAAATTAAACCCCATCTCTGCCAGCGCTACCCGTCAGGGGATGGTCCCGCGCTGACAGACGCGACTCGAAGCAGCCTGGCTTGGTCGGCACAAAGCCCACGTCCGTCACCCACTAATAGGAACATTTATCTTTCAGGTGTACAAAGAAACTCGCACAATAAGCTAAAACTAATGTGAGACTTAAAGCCGAGAGCAGGATGGCCTGAACACATGGGAACAAGTACACACTATTACGACTTTCTTGGTAAGGTTTGGCCTTCATGGGGCTGAGAGTTTGGGGGCTAGTGCCTCTGATCAGAAGGGCACTAGTTCAAATCCCATGAGTAATTTCACCATTGGGTACCTGAGCGAGGCCCTTAACCGAATTGTTCCACAACCGTCTAAAATCTACTTCGCTTTGGATAAAAGCATCTGCTCTATAAATAAAAATGTAAACGGGAGGAAGGGCTCCTTACAGCACCGTAATGAGGTAAGATACACGAGGCAGGATTCAGTGGGCTGTTACATGGGCTCCAAGGGCCTGACAGAGGGCGGTGGGACTGGATCACTCAGGGGTCACACAGGCCAAATGTCACATTTGGACGACGTTCTATAGTGACGAAATTAATCGAGCTTACCTGTCAGTTTTGTTAGTTATCTGTTGCTAATTGGTTTTAAACACTTAAAGTAATTGGATTCCCTGGTTAAGTGTGTGTCTGTGTCACATGGCTACTCTTATGCGAGTCCCCCCCACAGTAACCCCTGGTTGCCCCCTGGTGGCCCGGCTGAGCACCTGCATGGAGGCGGTGATCTCGTGCAGTGCAGCGTCCGCCTCGGCCTGCTTGGTCCTCAGGAGCGAGCTCTGTTCGGCTGCCTTCCCCTTAAGCTCGTCCACAAGGGTCTTTGCCTCGTTCAACTTTGACACGCCGGCCTGTATATAAAAGAGGGGGAGTCACGGGGGCAGAGGGGAAGGAGGTCCACTAGATTTCATTTGCACTCAGTCCCATCTTAATCGGTTAACTGGCCCAATTCCCAGTGAACTACGTCTCATTTACCCATTTTCCACGACAGAATTAAAAACTATTAAAAATGTAATCTAAACATATAGAAGATTATGGAGCAAAATAATCAAGGAGAGAACTAAGAAATCCAATGGCAGCACTTGCGTGCTCTGCAATGTGTAACACATCATTGCTGACCGGTCCATTATGCACCTGTAGGTGGCGCTGCCTCTCTGTGAGCGCCGCCTGCTTTCTGCTGTAGATGGCGCTGCAGGCATGCAGGAAGGCCAGGTAGTGGCTGGGTGTGGCTCCGTACTGCTTACAGGATGCATGGATGGCCAGGAAGGAGGAGAAGAGGCCAGCGTGTGCTGTGCATGAACAAAGAGAGAAAAACACAGGGGTTGATATCATCTACAGTGTCAGCAAAGGGTAACCCCCATGTCTGTAGTGACTCATGCAGGACAGCAGGGGGAGCAGAGGCGAAGGACATTAGATGACCTGAAGGGCCCCCAACAGGAAGATTAACCTGAATCTGCACAGAATATATAGCCATATGAGCCGAGGAAGGCAGAATGCGAGGAGGAGTCAAGACAGACCATGTGAACACACACACACACACACACACACGCACACACACGCACACACACGCACACACGCACACCTCCTGTCAGATGCACAGATTTAATGCACAGAGACTCATGGCCATGTGCACATACTGGGGGGCCGGGGATGTGTACCTGTGAGCTTTCTCCTGCTCTCCTTCTCACTGCACTCCTGTTCATCCCCGAAGGCCTTATGCAGAAACATCTCAGGGATCTATGGGAAGGCAGCACTGCTGAAGCCATCGCCCGTCCTGACGTGCACACTAACACAGACCTACTCACTGCAGAACCTGAGACAGACGCCCACACACATTCTCACACTCTGCAGGGACTCTTCCCTTTGACTCGCTTTAATGCACTTAATGATTCCTAACCACAAAACAGAAAAAAAACATATATTACAACATAAAGCAAAACAATAAATCTTTCAATAAGGATCTTTCAGCTGCTATGAGACAAAGAGATGAAGCTGTAGGCAGAGGGCGTCCACTTCGTGATGTCTTGTCGTCACGTTCTAAATGAGGCTGAGTCTCTGCCATGCTAATAGCAAGCAGCCTGACATTAGGAATTAAACTGCAGGGCTGCCGGAGCTACCTGTGAGAGGACAGTCCCACGCCGACTAGGACGCGACTCGATGCAGCCTGGCATGGCCGGCACAAAGCTGCCGTCCGTCAGCCACTAATAGGAATGTTTATCTCTCAGCCGCACAAAGAAACTCTCAAACAAATATCAGAGTTAAACCCTGAATGTGTACAGAAACACAGGCACACACACATCCTGGTGCAATGCACACAGAGCACCCTCTGCTGGACGAAGCAGGAACCACAAATAAAGTTTAAGATGCCCATGCACCCCCTCACCTTCTTCATGGAGCTCTCAGACCAGCCCTCCAGCCACTGCACACAGCACTTGCGGTACAGGGCCGGGTTGCTCTCGCAGTTGATGGTGAAGCTTGGGCTGCTGCAGTCCATGATCAGCACCACATGCAGGTTCTGCTGAACTCCTGCACGGGGAGAGGCGTGCAAGGCCGAGGACGAGATCAGCGTGAGAAGCAGCACGGGACAGAGGGAGTGTCCGCTTTGCCTCATCTGACTGACCCCAGACCAGTGACAGTACAGACCAACACCAGCAACCCAGGCATAGAATCTGATCAGAGAAGGAGGAAGTGACATAGGAGACTCCACCAACACTGACTATGTGAGAAGTAGCTGAATATGGGGCCGGTGAAGCCGTCTTGGGAGGCCTGGTCCTTCAGGGGGGACATGAGAGGCTCCAGCTCTTCAGTGGTGTACAGCCCGGGGACCTCACCTGCCGGGAAGCAGAGCAGCAGCTTGAGGGACAGGTGGGATCCACGGCCATATGCTGCCCAGGTCACGTGTGCGGAGGGCCAGCACTCACCAGATGACAGTAAGCTGTTCACCATCTCCAGGAACGAGGGGTGCACAAACTGGTAATCTTCCAGAAGCAGGACCACTTGATGGCCCTCGACGCCGGCCTGCTGCATCACCTGCAGGGGGCGCAGTCGCACAGTGGGACTCCGTCACATGGGGCCTCTTGGCAGAGAAGGCAGAGCACTGCTGGGTGCATGGAAGCCTCCCTTACGCTTTTCAGGTCAGCCTTGAACTGCTTGAGGCCATATCCCCGGGCGATCTTGGGGGTCAGGAGGGCGGCACCATGCATGTGGCTGATGACGGAGGCGGCGGTACGGCGCCCCACCCCGCAGCGGCCCGCCAGCAGCAGGGACCCCCCAGGCCGGCTGAGAACCCGGTCCACACGGGACATGAGCTCCAGGACCTCATGGAAGAGAAGCAGGTGCAGCTCACGATTGTCCCTGCTATACTGGACCACACCCTGTGGGGGGCGATAATGGGGTTTTACTCATGAGCAGTAATGCTTTCACACTCCCAGTAGCAGACACCCCCCAGGTGCCCCCCGCCCACCTTATGAATGACCTCCTTCAGGTCTGCCGAGTTCAGCCGGCCCAGCGGCCTGCCATGTGGCGGGAGGGGCTGACCAGGTGCTGTAACAGATCTGGCCTCATGCGCAGCCCCCCACGTCACGTAGAAGGTGTCTGTGCCAGGAGGGGGGGTAGGGGCATGCAAGATACAAAGAGCAAACTCACAAACATGAGGTAAGCCTGCCAGAGTCTGAGGGGTAGTGACATTCCCATAGGAACAGAAGTGTCACATGCCTTACCGGCCATGTTGTCGAGGGCGTCGGTGCCCCAGTCACCCCGAACAACAGCCTGCAGGATGTTATCGAAGGCGGAGAGGTCCTTGGGGGCCACGATGCGATCCCTGAACAGGCGGCGCGCCTCATAGGCGACGACCTCCAGCAGCGCGTCTGCGGGTTCATGTGACCCACCTACACAACACAGGACAGAAGACAGGGCAGCAGAAGCATGGCAGACTGGGGGAGATGCAACAGGGTCTGACGGCCAGCAGTTAGCGAGATGGGGTGTCACCTGTGCTCAGGTCGTATCTCAGCAGGCTAAGTACCCACTGGGTAAGATCACACGGCGTGAAGAGGTAGTGGCTGTGATCATCCACCGTAAACCTGGATTTAACCTGTATGGGAAGCCAGTGTCAGCACTGAGGATGTGCACCGAAGACACACACACACACACACACACACACACACACACACACACACACACACACACACTGACCAGTGCTGGCCCTGAGTCTAGCCACTTCTCATCTGTAATGCCTCTCCTGTCTCCAGCAGCTGCAGGAGGGTCTCTCCTCAGGATGCAGGCCTGTATCAGCGACTGATAAGGCCTGGATTCCAGACTAATCTCAACTCGGCCGCTTTTTTATTTTTTGAAAAATATCAGCGCTTTAGGAAAAAGCTCTCTCTGATACACCATCTAAACAAACCTGAGCTGTGCAATTACTCAGCCAGGGCTCAGAGATAAGGACGGACCAATTGGGGCAGAGCACGAGGCCCAGCGACAGAAGCGAAAACCAATCAAAACAGGGCTGAGAACGAATACATTCATATCACACACAAGTCTGAGCATGACTCCACATGCTTTGAAAATCATAATGAATAAGGCAGGATTATCATGACATACCGGATATTAATAAACACGGATCTTACTTTCCAGTTCACTCCACCGCACACGGATGTGATTTCTTAAGCCTTCCCTAAAGGCAGATTCCCTTATCAGCAGTTCAGTCCTGCCACAGCGCCGCCCTGCTGGCACGCACCTGCTCGTACACTTGCACCAGAGAGCCAGCCAGCTGGTGAGCTTTGCCCGGTGAGCCCCAGGCCGAGAGCTCCCCTAAGCTCTTCTGCAGCACGGGCAGGAGGTAGGCACTGTAGATGGTCTGCAGCTGCTCCCTGTCCGGGTAACTGAGGAGGAGGAGGAAGGGATGGAGAAAAGATGGGGCTCGCATCTGTGGTGACATCCGAGTTGTGTGAGGATTGTTGGGCATCCACAACAGATTTTATACTTCATACGTTGGGGGATCATATTCAACCAAGAAATGGGTCAAAATCCCAAGAAAATTAAACTCACTCGATGGTACAGATGCGCACTATTGATGTGAATCTAGATGAGAGAACATGTCTACCAACAGTGCCCCCTGGTGACATGGAGGCCACAATCTGGATGTTCTCCAGACCCACCCACTCCAGGTTCTCATCGTAGAACCCATGGTATGTCAGTACCTGCACACCAGAGACATGGGCCAATAAGAGGGCAGGGTGGTGTTGGGAGAAAGAAAAGCCTGCATGCTTGACGCTTGTGGGACTTCCACTCTGCGTCTCACACACACACACACACACACACACACACACACACACAGCATCTGCACCGACCTGCTGCAGAAATGCGATGAGGTTGCTGGTGCCCCATTTGTCAGGCTTGGGCAGGTTGACGTCTTTGAGGTAGAGGACGAGCCGCTCGCAGTCGCGGGGCCGGTACACGCGGCCCGTGTTGGAGCTGATGGCCAGGCAGGTATGGGAGAGCGTCTGCAGCACGTGGGCGGATGTCGTCTGGGCGCTGCAGTGCACCGTGGCCACCTGGGTGGAGCGCAACTGGCAGAAGGCTTGGCGCAGCAGCATGCTGAGGGAGCAGAGGGTGACCCACGCGTGAGCAGTCCAGCAGGAACTCCCCACCCCACAATAGAGTCAGGGTAACTCACACACAGGGGAATCCCCTAGACGCCCACTGAAACTATGGGGTCATGGCGTTACACGTGACGTCAATGACAGGTACCATCCTGACTGAACAAACGGCTTTACCCAGAGTCGGCCAGGCCCGATTCAGCAGGAATCCGGTTTAGTGAGCTCAGCCAGACAGTCAGGCTAAACCCTGAGCAGAAGAGCGATTTATCAACAGATTATGGGGTTAACCTTTTTAGTGAGGGGGAACAAAGATAGAGAAATTCATCAAATACGCGGCAGCCTGAGAGAAAGGCCTGGTGTTATTTATAAAGCGCTTGCTAAGGTCAACAGCATAATGTTTCTACTACATCAGAACCCGTTTCATCCCTGCTGGCCACAATGGCACCTTCATGCTGGCTGTTCTGCAAAGCCCCCCCCCCCCCCCCCCCAGCTCCATTTTAGGAGATGCTGGGCCAGAAGTACCCTTAACAATCATGGTAAGTCAGCCTTGAAAAGACACATGGTCTCAGATGGTGCAAATCGTTGGCTCTGAAAGTGCAGAGCTGGCAGGTGGAACTGACAGCTACATCAGCTACACCCATAGACCACATGTGAGCCGGGCGGCAGATGTGTAACACAGACCTGTTAAAAACGCGCCGCCGAATATAAAGTGCAGATGAGGCGGGCACTGCCAGCAGCTGGCCCAAAGCACGGCCTGGCGCCCCGCCACACCCCTACCTCTTTCCACAGCCCTCCGGCCCCACCAGCAGGAAGGGCTGCCGGCTGCTGCTCTGGAGCCACGGCCAGAAACCGTCGTGTCCCCTCTGTGTGTCCGGGGTCTGGATCAGCGGCGGTGCTTGAGGGTCGCTCAGGTCCTCCACAGACAGGCCATCGGGACGCAGCAGCTCATACGCAGCCAGCCTGCCCGAAGACGTGTCGAAGAACGTGTCCAGGGGTCTCCGAGGGTCCGGCGGGCTCTCCCTGGCCCAGGCCAGCACCTAGGAAGAGCCCGGAAAACGCAGTCAGCCAAAGGGGTCCGCGGCAGGACCCAGAGCGCCCCGCCCGCTGCCAGCATGTGCTGCCCACCTCCTTGGCAAACTCCTGCCTGGACTTGAGGTTGAGGTTCCCCCCCAGCCCATGGATGAGGCTGACCACGAATTGCCCGCGCTCTCGGATGGCGTTCAAATGGGACAGGCCACTGAGCACCGTGCCCACCAGGCTGGTCTCCACCACAAAGTCGTTCTGCGTGCCAGGAAGTGTTGAGACAAAAGGTCAGTAGCAGGGAGTGTGACACCCCAAACACTCTGAACGCACATTCCCACGATTTCCAACAAGGAAATGACATCACATGTGGCAGAAAGGTCCGATTGGACCCCGAACCTGCTTTAACACCCAGTCCAGGCTCTTCTCAAAATAGTCTCCGATCCAGTTTTCTAGCTGATTCCGGCAGTCGTCAGGCTGAGTCCGCAGCCAGGACTTCACCAGGGCTCTCACATCGGTGTCCTCATCACTGGCACAACAAAAGAAAAACAAGCAATCAAATAGCATGACAAGGACCCCTAGATGCTTTTTTGGGGGACGAGGTGCCCACCTGAGGAAGATCACGCCCATGCGGGACACGGTGGCTGGTGAGGCACAGCTCAGGTCGTGGGTCTCGAACAGGAAGTTGACGTTGGGTCCAAACTGGATGCGCTCGCCGCTGGGCATGGTGAGGAGTCGATTGTCGTCCAGCACCGAGTTGAGAGACTCGATCCACTCAGGGTCGATGTCTCCGTCACAGATAATCCATGAGCTGACCTCTGATAGGGAACAGAGCAGAGCTGCAGAGAGGCGCTCTGGACAGTCCTGCTGGGGGGCTCCCCTATACACTGCACGCAGATCACATCAGCTATGCTACAGACCAAGCTCTCGTCCCGTTTCACCAAGGACGTGAAGGAGCTTTACTCTGCACCTCCGTCCATTTAGGCTGACGGTGAAACGCGTCACGCTGCCACACGGTAACACTTCTCAGGAGTGTCACACAGACGCAGAGATACAGAGGAGGGACAAGCAGCTACACCGAGACAGAGCTGTGATGCAGCAGTTTGAGAAATATGCCTCAAGAATGTGGGTCAGTGGGGGTTCTGGGTGTTCGAGCACTATGACGCAGTCAGTCACATGTCCGACTCGTGCTCACTGCAGCTGTATCTGAACTCCAGCCCCCCTGAAGTGGGAACGCTGCTTTAATAATAATAATAATAATAATAACATTATTTTAAATTATTATTATTATTAATAATAATAATAATAATAATAATAATAATAATAATAATAATAATAATAATAATAATAATAAGATACTTTATTGATCCCTGTGGGCCCACAGACATGCTGAGGCTGGGTTTGAACCTGCGACCTTCTGATTACAGGCACACAGGCTTAGCCCACAGAGCCACACGATGCCCCCAAATTTTTTATTTGTTATTAGTTGAATGGGGCACTGTCTGAGAAACAGCCCATCCAACCTGTCTAGGCTGCCGTGCCAACGCCCTGCCAGTAGGGGACAGTGTGCGGGCAGGTGCAACTCTTACCTGGGGGCTCGCGGACCACCTGCCGGGCGCTGTGAGTGAGGACCCCGTCTGACCACTCGCGCGTGTCCATGTCGATGTGGCCCAGCAGCTGTCGCCGTGGCATGGCCTTGGGGTTGACGGTGTACTGCCTGACGGGAAGGCCCAGGCGCATCAGCGCAGCTCGCAGCATGCGCCACAGCGTGGACTTCCCGGCACCGCTGGGGCCGACCACGACCACACCCATGCGCTGGCGCAGCTGCTCGTACAGCTCCTGGGCCTTCTTCACCTGGGGGAGGGCGAGGCAAGTGAACCCCGTCTGATACTGGAAGATCCCATCAAAGGGGGCCAGTCCGCATTCGCCATAGGAGGGGGGGCAGCGTGGTCCTTGTATCGAGTCTGGCCTTGGCACAGACTGGAACCTGAGCATCAGCCAACCCAACTGGAGACAGTGACCCAGATAGAGGCCAGAGTGTGCCTAAATCCGAGAGGTTCAACTCTGGCAGTGTAGAAAGTTGAATGGGATGCCTCTTGCTTGGAACCAATCTTAAAAAAACGTTTACTAGACCCAAAAGTAAGTCTCCTCAGAAGAGGACAGGAATCGGCAAGCCGCACCTGGCTAGGAATGGTCTCCAGCCCGGCCTCCTCCAACACGGCCACCAGGGCGGCGCCGAGCGCCTCGTACTCCACGTCCCTGAAGTCAACGCCAGGGAAGACGTCACGCACCAGGGCGTCGAAGCGCACGCTGTCCGCGAACGTCAGCTTGGACATGGTGTTCAGTCTCAGAGCCTGAACCACGATGTGACTCTCCGTCACTGTGGGGGGCGGAGTGGGACAAACCTTAGCACAGGACTGATAAAGCACAGGATGATGGCCGTGCACTTTAACACTTTAACCTTCTTCAGTCTTTTATGTTTTCAAGCAGCTGTTATCAGTAAGAAAGAATATCCTCATTTTTAAGCAGTGAAGGAGAAACACACACACTATGCAAAAGGGCTCCGTCATAACAGAGGGGGGGTGACTCACTTGTTTGATATAGCTTTCGGCTTTTTGGATATTGGCAGTGAGGTATACAGAAAACCCCAGAGACGCCGGGGGGGGGGGGGGGGTGCTCACCCTGCTCGCCAGGCCGGCTCCTGCGGTACTGCTGCAGCAGGTTGCCGCTCCCACGCAGCACGGTCTTCAGCGCTCGCAGCCCCCAGTCATAGTGCTGCTGGGGGGTCAGCAGCTCCCTGCGGGTGACACACACTCACAGGGAAACCCGGGCAGGACGGCAGACAAAGAAAAGAATGATGCACAGGACTTCAAGGCGATGCGAGGAGGAAGCAGATGGTCAGAGAGTGGGAGGGGTGGGCAGAGACAGCAGCGCTCTTCACCACCACTCAAACCACACATTTGCATAGGGCCACCAAGGTTTGAGCGCCCCCTGCTGGCCACAATCAGTCACCACACTAAATATTAAACAAACACCTTCCTTAGATGCTAACCAATCAGCAAGCTACAATCTTCTGACTCCACTTGCTGTTTAGTTTATGAAACATCTGAGGGCGGCACTTATTTTGGGAATCACATTTTCCATGCGCTGGCAGGATCAAGCCTGCTTTGGATTCCCTGACTCCCGCGGGACCCAGTCCAGGCTGGGACTTCACCACGGATCCTCACCTGCACAGCGTGAAGATGGCCGCCAGCTTGCGACCCAGCGTCCGGCCGTCGCGGAAGCCTTCAGAGTGCAGGATCACCTCGGCAATGAGCTCGTTGTCTGGCCGAGTCATGGCCACGGGCCGGAACAGCTGCTTCAGGTTATCGGGCAGCTTCTGCCGTCCACCGTAGCCCTTGCCTGCCGGGTTCAGTGTGATGAAGACGCCCGAGTTGGGATCCAGATCCACCTGCAGGGAAGGGCGTTAGGCACGTCAGTGACTGTCCTCCTTTCTGCTGGGACGGCCAGCACCGGGCGCCCAAGCCCCGCCCTCACCTCCCTGCCGAGGAGCTCGCAGGTGCTGCGCTGGTTCTTCAGCGAGTCCTGGATGGCCTGCACCTGCATGGACACTGCCGACAGCACGGCCTCCTCCAGCCGGTTGAACTCGTCGAAGCAGCCCCACGCTCCACACTTGACGAGCCCCACGAAGATTCGGCCCATCGACCGGACGTCAATGCCCTGCGACGGACACAGCCACAGCACATACCCGACCAATGGCAGTCCGGCAACGCTGCCCTGGCATCCTGCACTTTCCAAGATCGTGCCCCTTGATCCTTATTGAGTTAATATGTTATATAACTAGCTGCAGGTGCAGGTTTTACCAAAACTCAACTACCAGGACCCCAAGGAGCCCTAAATGGAAAGTGCTTTGGTCACGATCGGTGACAGACGTGAGCAGCACACAGATCACATGAAGTAAGCACAGGTGGCTCTCTGCTTTACCTCGTCACAGTTAAACACCAGGACCTGTCTGCCGAACAGCCCACCGAGCGCCTTGACCGACTCCGTCTTGCCGGTACCAGCCGGCCCATAGGGGTTACCCCCCAGACCCGTCTTCATGGCTTGGGTGAGGGTGAGGTAGCACTTATCAGTGAGTGGTGTGTGCACCAGCTTGGCCGCGTTGCCCTGGGGGAGTAAGACCAGGACAGTGTTACACAATGGTGGGGAGGGTTCTGCGTTCAGCTGCTCAAAACCGGCTGCTGTGGGGATGGGCCACGCAGAACACCAGACAGGAGGGAAAACACAGCCTTATACTTTTTTGGACATATACTGCCATCTTGTGGTCAGTGCACTTGAAATGTCCATGTTAGAAATATCAGCACTTTCTCAGTGCTGTTGGAACAAAAAACCCATCATCTGCAGAGACTGTAATTCCTTTGAGCTTAGAGCTCTTTAGAGATTAATGCTAAACCTCCTGAGGCTTGTCCCAGTAATCCCCTGCAGGCTGGCTTGTACCTGGTACTCATAGGTGTAGAGGAACTCGGCGTCCACCATGCGGATGTGGCAGACGCCGTCCGGACGCAGGTAGAAGCGGAGCTGCTTCTGCCAGGCCCAGGCCTCAGGGCTATGAACCTGCTGCTCCATGAGCTGCTTCACCACCTCAAGGTTGTGGATCACGTCCAGAATGAGTGCCTTCAGCGTCAGCTGCAGCACGCTGGCCTCTGAAATCATGAACAGGAAACGCGCTTAATCGAAAGGAGGTAGGTTCAATTCCCACTATGTGTCCCTTGTACAAAGAGTGCAGCTGCCCCGGGGGAACCACTACTAAGAAAACCACCACCAGTGGAGGAACTGGACAAAGAACCAGACAGGCCTGCAAATTCACTCAGCTTTCACACTGCAGTGACCTTTCCCAGGTGAATCCCAGGCATTTCCACCGCCCGCTGTCCGCAGGAGTGATGCCTGCATTTGGATGCACGCTGACCTGCGCTCTCCGCACTGGTGTAGTGTGCCAGTTTGGCCATCAGCTCCACCTCCAGCTGCTGCAGGCCCTGTCTGCGGATGGCGCTCTCCACCTCCTCCGTGAACTGGATCTGCTCGGCCAGGCACAGGATCTGAAAGCAGACTCAGTCCCATCACCCTACACGCACGGGAGCCGTCATGAAAGCGGAGCTCAAGAGTCGAGCACCAGAGTGTGTCCACACAGCGCTACTGTGCGAATCTGAGCCGTACGCAAATCTGGCCGGGTGTGAACGACACGCACCGCGCTCCCCGCTATCTTAAATCTGTCAGTGCTGTGACTGAATCCAAACAGACACCTTCAGGCCCACCTAAAATTAATCAAACCGTAGGAGGATAAATGAGTCAGAGTGTCATAAAAATTAACCCTGAATCATAAACAGCATCCTTCCCCATTCATAACAGACAGCATTTCTAGTAACGAGGTGACCCCCTCAATGGGACTGTACTGAGAGTTAAAAGCAGACCCTTCTAAACTAAACTTTTCAGAACTGTTTATCTGCAACTCAGCCCCACAGAGACCGAAACGTTAGGCAACAGGAGCCGATGACCCCACAGGAAGAGGAAGCCCATGTACCGGTCAAGGTGCCGAACCTCTTGGGGCTCTTCCGGTTCTCTCTATCAGGGTCGGAGCAGATTCTGAGAAAATGTCTCCATATAAATAGTACTGAATTACAGAAACGCTCATTTTAAGGGGACGTCCCAAAGCTTCTGCTTGGGATGGGGTTATAGACCATAATTTCAGTGAGAGTCAGTGGGAACTCCCCACCGCAACACCCCTGCTAACCTGCTTGTGTGTTGGCTTGGCCATATGTACATGTATACGAATTTGAATTGACAGTAGCACCGGAGAACAGCAATGCGGTTTGAGACTCGTCACTTAGGTCAGCGTTAAAATGAGCGGCAGCTGGAAGTTTCCACTGCGACAAAAACGTGATCAAGTATTTGAAGATGCAGAGCGTTACCTGGGTTGGGTAGCGCGCTGGATCCAGCTCGCCTCTTTTGCCCGCAGTGACGCACTCGCAGAGAAGATGCTTCAGGGTCACCTTCATCTCAGTGGAGAGATTGTTTAACCAGACCTGGCCGACAGACAGACACGTGTTGCTTACACATGCTGGAAAAAGGTGGCGCCCAGAAACCAGCGCGGGTTTGTAAGACAAGAGCCTGACCTCCACAGCGTCAGAGATGCGGACTGTGCTCCTCAGGGAGACCACCTCACCCTCCAGGGACCTCATGGCTGTAATGTTCTCAAAGCTCTTGTCAAACTCCACACTGTTGATTCCTGAACATGAGCAATGGGACTTTAGGAAGATCCAACCGCAGAAAAAGTGCCCTTCATATGACAGCACCTCAGACAGCGATAACAGCAGCAAACAGGAAAAAACATCAAAATCCTGGATATTTTGGCCAACACTGAGGTCACGAATATTTAACACGATTACCCACCGACTTCGGAAATATCATGCATTTACTGATTTTGTCTTTAATGGATTTCCTCGAACCCTAAATATAGTTCAACTGAGAAACAATAAAAAGCGGCTGGACAGTGGAGCAATGGCAAAACAAAACAGGAAGATTATCGAGAAATGAAATGTGGCACATCATCGAAACGAAATAACTCGGAGAAAATCATTGGAAGCCAAAAACCTAACCGAAATTAAAATGCATTTAGTGCTGAGTGCAGACTATTCGCCAAAAGAGGCCATTTAAAAGTTCCCACTTTTCAGAACAGAACTTGTGTCAAGAATGACACACACGGGAAGATATGTTTGGGATGTGCTGGGCCCAGGCAGAAAAATTTAAATGGGAAAAAAGGGGGTTAAAAATGATTTCTATCCATCCATACACCCACCCACCCAGCCAGGTAGGAAGGGGGGCCATTTTCCTGGGCATGGCAGGACAGTGTCCTACAGGGGGAAAACGGAAACCCACCAGCAAACAGCTTTTTGAGATGTGACTGGATAACCGAGGGGTTGGTGGCCTGTCCCAGGATCTCCAGCAGGTCGTCATCGCCGATGAAGTAGAATCGGGGGAAGACCATGCGCTTATCCTGGACGGACGACAGACACCATCAGCTGCATTCTCGCTTTTCAGCTTCCATTTTCACCAGAATGACTCAGGTCTGGTACGTCTGAAGGCGACGGGAACATGCTGTCCTAAAACGTGGACCTTTACGTCACACGTCTACGCTCCTTGGCCTCTTGCCATTTCCAGCACTGCACGTCACTCGAGCTGACAGAGGTGCTACGCCTCATAAGGAAGCGTGACAATTGCAGGATGTTCTACACTAGCCCATTACATCACCCCCTGATCCTGCTGTAGCCAGTCTCCAATCATATCAGTAGGGGAGAATAGGTAGGGGGGGCTCCAACTGTGAGGAGAATTTAGCATATTTATTCAAACAAGCACAAACTTCTGAGTATCGGGGAACTTCCTACAATGGACAGGGCTTTCACTGCGCATTTGAGGGCAGTGTGCACATCTAAGCCTGCTCAATATGTCCTGAAACAGGAAATGAAATCTTTACTCACTCACTCTCAGTTTTTCCGCCCCCCCCCCCCCAACGACCGAGACGGAAAAAAAAGTCAAGAACAGCACTGCACTGTCTTTGCTATAACAAACTCATGTCGTCACCCACACGCAGGTGTAGATGTCATTTTCTAAAGTTACAAACTCACTCAGCGACTTCTGGTTTCAAGTCATACACTGCAGGGGCAATTCATCTCAGGACAGCATCCAACTATTCTAGCACAAGTGATAGAGCACAGAAATAGAATTGTACTTTTCATTACAAGAATGCTTTAAAATAGCTATTAAACGGGAGAGTACAATATAGGGATGGCGATTCTGAGTAGACGGACTCCCAAAAAAAAAGCATCAATCACACCTAGGCACATACCGGCAGCCCATGTCAGTTCCTGCTTATCACTCATACATACAGTGAACTTACTGTAAGAAATGTGGAGACTATGCCAGTTCGAGTAGGAGGGGAGAACGATCGAAAGCTGTTCACAATTCAGCCCTGAAATACCTCTAGGAATTCATTGAGGGACTTTTGGAACCTCTGCAGCTGGTCGAGGATGGTTATGAGAGAGTTTCGAACCCCAACGCGAGCTGCCAGAGACGTCACTCTGCAGTCTCTCTCAGTGTCCGCCATGATGGATCTGCAGGCGATGCAGAGGGCCAGGGGTCACCGTCTTGGCTATGAACTAACTGTTGATGCATCTCTGCCCGTTATAAAAACAAAAACACCCACCGGAAGTCTTCGTCCACCCTCATGAAGCGAGCCTGCTCTCTGGGGAGCGAGCCGCGGCCAAAGATGGGCTCCAGGTAGACCCACTTCCTCTGGATGGCGTTGAGGTTGTGCAGGCACTCGTCCAGGTCAGCTAGCCGGATCTCCCACAGCGTCACCTTGTCTGCGAAGCCCTTGTAGTACGGCGAGTCCTTCAGGGACTGCAGCAGGCAGCGGTTGTCGCCCACCTGGTTCACGGTGTCCTTCCAGTCCTTGATGAGCTTGGTGGTCCTGCCCTGGCTGTCTACGTAGTCAGTCAGGGTGAAGGAGGCCCCAGCTCCCCACAGATCCAGCTCCCGCAGGGCTTCTCGGATGCTCACCTCAGCCTGCGCGCGGTTGTTCAGATCCTGGTAGAGAAAGACCATGCTGAGGGCCTCTTGTATTGGCCAGCTGCCTGCACTGAAGTTATCAGAACCTGCACTTCACACATGAGATACACACATACCATTATAGGCAACTATTACAGGCAAATTATAGACATACAGAATGAACGAGTATGTTCAGCAAATATATTTCTTCTTGTGTTGATAAAAATGCTAGGTTCAGGTCAGGTCAGGGAACATACGTTGATGCAGCACGTTGCCACACCCACCACATGACGAAACTCCACGGAATCCCGGCTGGCGACCCCCCAGGCAGACATACGGTCCAGTCCCACACACCGTAAATGGCCATCCATCTGCCGCAGCCAGGTGCAGACAGACACACTACTGATGGCTGTGCCTAAGCAGTCATTAAAGGCCTGGATCTTGGTCTTTATCCAGGACATTCACGATCCCAGACACTCAGACTCCTCACTCAGACCCTCGAAAGCCCTGATCAGAGCCTCCATTGACTCTGCCAAGATCACAGTATCCAGTATCGTCGGCAAAGTCCGGATCAGCAAATCTTTCTTCACCAACGGAAGTCCCACAGCTGCCGGACCCCACGACCCTGCCCAACACCCAGAAGCATACAAGCACTGAACAGAGTAGGACCAAGAACACACTCCAGGTGAACCCCAGTGTCAACTGGGAAGAACGCGGAGGGTCTCCCTCCACTCTATACAGCACTCATAGTACCAGTGTACAGGCCGGCCATGATGTCCAGCAACTTCAGGGGGATCCCGCGAAGTCTCAGGATGTCCCACAGGGGAACCCGATCAACTGAGTCAAACGCTTTACGAAAATCAAGAAGCTGCGAAAAACTTGTAGATATTCGCACTTGTGCTCTATGAGAAACCTCAGTGCAAGGATATAGTTGACGGTAGACTTATTAGGCGTAAAACCAGACTGGTCCGGTCACTGACAGGCAAGCCAATGATCACGGATCCTGTTGAGGACGACCCTAGCAAGGACCTTTCCCGGCACTGAGAGAAGGGTTATTTCCCTGTAGGCGATCACCCTTCCCTTTACAGATAGGGACATAAAGTCCCATTTTCCAGTCAGTTAGGATGACAACTGACTCCCAAATGGAAGCAAAGATTACCTGCAATCCCAGGAGGACAGCCTCGATAATAACCAGGGTGCCCCGCAAGATGAAACGCTTCCTTCTGGGAACACTGGTAACAGCAACACAGTCCTTGGCAACCTTCAGGGTCTTATCATGGAAGGTCTCCCACATCACATTAGACTCAGCAGTCACACCCAAGTCTGTAAGTTCCTCACACAAACTGTGTGCAAACTCATCAGAAACAGCTTGATCTTGGAGTCTGACCAAGTCCAGTCTTATTCCCCTAGTAGGTGGTAGCCGACTGGATCTAAGCTCAATCTTCAAAGTAACAAGTCTGTGGTCAGAATTCATAAACTAGGAACTACTGTAGACCCTGCGGTTCTGTATGGGGGCCTCCAGCATCTGCCCATGAGGATGTGACCGATCTCCTTCGCTGCACTACCAGTATCGGAATACCAAGTCCAACGATGCGACTCAGGGCATTGGAACCAGGATCCAGCGACCTGCAGTTCCTGACCTTTCGCAAAGTGAAGGGACATGGAGCCACTGTCACCCTGGTCTCCAGACCCATGGGGGCCGACACAATCCTCACAGGCAGCCCTGTCTGTGCCAGTGGTCGCACTGAAGTCACCCATGACCAGAGGAGTGTCACCTCATGGACACCCATCAACCACCGAGCGAAGTTGCAAGCAAAATGTCTCAGCTACTCCCCGAGTACGGTAGCCATCAGACGGACCAGACCAAAAGTAGGTATACCCACCTACAGAGATCAGGCCACTCCCTGGTCTGAAAAACAAGAGACAAGACATTCCACGTGCCTGCCCAGATGGACTGCCTCGATCTGGGACCTGCTGCCATACAGCAGGCGATGCCACAGCACCTGACCCTATTAGCTCTCCAACGGTTTCAAGTCTTCCGGGGATAAAGCTCCTAAAGATCTCCCCCATCCCCTTCATGACGCATGCAGCCTTCCTGCGGGCGGCTGCAGCGGTGCTACTCCCACGGAAAGCAGAAGGGTATCACGCCTGTTTATCCCGAGCTAATGCGACTTGTTTTACGGTGGCCAGAGTACCAATCCCACAACCACCCTATACCAACATTTTTTCCCTGCAACTTGGAGAACCTCTTGCAGGGCCAGATGCAGTTTACCCTCATACCCAGGACAGTGCAAAGATAAAAATGCAAGAATCATTCAAATAAAAAAAAAAAAAAAACAAAACAAAAGACAAATATCTATTTCTAGTTTATCACTTTATCAACATTGAGGAAACTTGGCTTTAAATGTACTTCGAACCCACCTTCAGATCAAGAGCTTTCTCCACTATAGCATGTGTGACCTTCAGAAGGTCAGCAAAGAGCAGCCGCTCTAGCATGGTACCCCGTGGAAGCCCTAGCAGGCGGAACAGGTCTAGCCAATGATCCTGTGAGAGCTGCTCACCCCGCACGTACTTCAGAACCGGACCCAGCATCTACAATAAAGACATTTGATGGAATTCAGGCTTTCGTCACCCACCTCTAAAAAAAAATTGGCATGGTCTTTAAAGAAACAGGTACTGTGAGGAGCACCAGAGGACAGCTTCTCGGGCCATGATCAGGAAAGCAGGACCTACCTTGTATTTGTCAACCTCCTGCTGGAGTTTAACTGTCATACTGGTGTGATCGCTGAGCTTCCGCAGCCTGTCGTGCCATGTAAACAGGAACTCCTCAAAGACGTATGTTTTACTCCTAAAGTAAAATAACAAATCGATAGTAAGTGACCGCAGATGCTTTCAAGCAAATTCGTCCTTTCATCTTCTCACCTGAATGTGATCCAGTCTTCCTTGGCCATCTCCCAAAGGCCACTCTGAAATTCCTCATAAAGTGACCACATTTCTGACAAATCTTCCATGTCCTTCATAGTTTCAAGTGCCAGTGAGAAGTCAGGTGGGTCCAAGTTAAAACTGCAACAGTCCTCACTAGAAGAGCAAGACACCGTGTCAAGTTAACACTCCAACTCTACCTGCCAGCCCAACACATCAGTGTCTCAGGAAATTTTAGAACAGAGGAGTCATGTGGTCCTTACGTGAGCTTTTTCCGAGTGGTCTCCAGCTCATCAAATTCAGCCTTCTTGTCCTTGATGGTCTGGACACACTTCTCAAGGGCCTCCAGATCACCTGACTCAATGACATCATCAGTGGGCTTTAGCTGATCCCAGCGAGCACGGAACTTCTCCAGGTCTTGCTGGTAGGCCTGGATTCGAGTCTGCACGTTGGACTTCATGACCTCCACCTAGGGCGAAGTTGAGGAAGTAATGATCTTGTCTGAAGAGTTTCCACCATCTATTCATAAACAGTTTCAGGATCTGAATCATTATATACTCCATAAAATACAGGGTCACACTGTCAAGGATGTATCTGCAGAGCATAGCTTGGGATGGTAACGAGTGGACCGTAGCAGTGAGGTACCACAGACGGCCAAACATAAGCCTTTCCCTGTATGTATTCCCCGCACAGTTTACATGCTGCAATGGCAGATGAGTGGTGCAGAAGGTCAGGCCAGCCTGATGGTGGCGAGAGCTGCAGGCCTGTCACCTGCTCTCCTATCATCAGCTGGTGACTCTCCATCATGAGCTCGAATTTGTCCCATTTAGCCCTCAGGGCCCCGATGGAGTCGAGGCCCCCGCCCGCCACCGTGCGCAGCAATCTGTTCTTGTCCTCCACCTCCTGGAACTGCGGCAGTATCTGCAACCCAGCAAAGTGTTACAGATAAACATGCGGGTATGTTTGACCCAAAACGCGTCACGAGAATCTGTGCAGATACAAGACTTTAAATGATATCTTTAGGGTCATCGTGACAATCATTGATATTTAGAGACTAAGAATATCTATATGCTCTTTTCCAGCTGCACTGTTTATTGCAGAGGTGAACATGAGGCTGCCTCCCTCCATTTAATTGGCAACATAAATGACTCCCCAGAGCACAGCACCACAACGTTTACTTCTGGTTTCCCGCCGAGAAGTTGTCCATGCTTAAGGTTGGCCTCCGCTATCTCGTCGATGCTTTCCGGCCGGACGGACAGCGTCTCCATGGCTTGCGTGATGAAGCTGTCGATGTCCTGCATGTGACCTGCAATGAGAGAATGAGAGTCAATTAGGCACAGATGATCATCGTGGACAATGACAGCCACCCCCTGTACAGCAGTCTCCTGGCAGAGGAGTCCGTTTAGTGGCAGAATGTTGTCACTGTCCTGCTCATCGGACATACTGAGGAAATCTTTTGTACCCCAGGCCATAGACGTACTATCTACATCTGCAGGCTTTGTGTCTTATTCTATTACTGTGTATATTATTACGTCTATTATTGTGTGTTTTGAGCTACTGGATGCCTAAATTTCCTTCGGGATTAATAAAGTATCTATCTATGAAAGCGAGAGAATAAGAAACAGAGGTAGAGAGTATCTTACCCTGCACAGATTTCCTCAGAGACATAAGAAGAGCGTCAAACAGCCTCTGGATCAAATCGTCAATAGCAGCCTTCACAGGCTCGCAATTGATGGTTAAACAGTCCACTCGTTCAGTGCTAAGGAGATAAATTCCAGTTAGAGCAGGTAAAGTTTGGGTAATTACAGCACTTTCAATGCATTAATTAAAAAATAATAATAATAAAAAAACATCTATTATTTATTTATCATATATATATATATACACGTGTGTGTGTGTGTGTGTGTGTGTGTGTGTGTGTGTGTGTGTGTGAGAGAGAGAGAGAGAGAGAGAGAGCTGTGAATTCTCATGAGCAACCTTACAGCATAGGAGATAAAATGATTTAATTCACACCTCATGGTGGCTGGACGAGTGCAGTGATATTCCCTAGTCTGAGACGTGCTAGCTGGTCCCATGCCAAACTGGGCTTTGAAATATCCAACTCCTGCATGTCTGACCCCAGCCAGATGAGGCATGATGCTCAAAGGGAAAGTTAATGTGTTTTCATGCTTGTTCTGAGAGATCAGCCCAAGTGCGTGCCTTTGTGTCTGTTTATGTCTAAACGGGAAAGTTTTTCAGTTCCTCCATTCAGAATACAGGCTAGAATTATGGGAAACACCCCCTTCAAAGTTGGGACCTTTGAGAAACGGAAGGACACACCGATTTCTCTGGTTATGTTTCCTGGGGCTAATTTTGAGTTAAATTTGGCTCGCGGAACCCGGCACCCCTTAAAGTCAGGCGGGTTCCCTTTTCAGGGGGATACCTAGGCAGTCGCTCAGACTCCTTTCCTCTCGTCTTCAAGGCCCTGAAGTTACTCTCCCAGTCGTGCACGGTGTGGAGGTGTTTCTGCACCAGGCCATCGACATCCACCTGGCCCAGCACCACCCACTCCTGCAGAAAGCATCAGGACATTGCCACAGCTCCCAGTTTGCTCCCTTACGGTGTTTCAGTGTGACTGGGGCCGCCCACTGTGACTTTAGCTCACAAAAAGCTGATGGCGCGTATGAGCGGCTAACGGGAAGCGAAACTCAAAAACTGCGGAACATGACGGCGTCGCTCCAGACTGACATACACTGGCCTTCTAAACGGGTCCCCAAAAGAGCCGACCACGGACCACGGCTGACGACACTGCTGCACCAACCAGTGTCAGAATGATACCAGTTCACATGAGCAGCCCCAACTCATGTTCCTCCTAGCAAAACAATGCAACCATATACAGGAAAAAATAAGCAGAGAGGGGCAAAGCCAACAGCTTTCCGCTACACCGTGGACCAGGGTTGGGAAGCCCTACCCAAAGCAACAAGCTCCGTTGACTGTGGAGAATCCCCTGCCGTGTTGTCAAATCACTGAAGAAGCAAAAAAAATTAAAAAAGAAAACTATTCTTGGCATGGCAGTGAAATCCCTCCATGCTGACAAGACCCCGGGAATTCTCCACATATACCAAAAGGGAAGCCAGGCCTTTTCCATTCCCTCCTACCAGCAGCAGGCCCAACGCACCTTGAACTTGTCCTGCACTTGTGTGAGCCTGGCGAAGAGGTCCTCCGCCTTGCTGAAGATGGTGACGAAGCCGCTGGCATTCCGGTCAATCATTATGGAAAAAATAGGCTCCTCCCCTACTTCAGTGATGCCCTTAAACTGGTTGGGGATGGAAATAAACCTTTTAACCTCCCTGAGGTACTTGGCTCTCACTTCCTCAAATGGTGGTCTGAATTGCAGCCTCCCCTGTCTTGGAAAGGCAAAAGGGAAACGCCACAGTTTTAGGGAACACACAAAATACATAAAAATGTGCTAGAGACATCCGGATTCCCCACAGAAAAGAGCCACAAAAAAAATCCTACTTATCTCAGCAAGGTTCGCAGACGCCTGTGTCATATCTCCGTTAACCAGTAGTTTACTCTGCCTGCCCACCTACATTGTTTTCTATGCTTAATTTTCCATGTTTGCTGTACCACAGGGTCAGGCCTGTGGATTTGGATTCGCACGTTCTGAAAACTCACTTGAAGGTGAGGTCCATGTGGATCTCGGGTAGGTTCCTGCTGAGGGCCTCCAGGCCAGCCTGGTACTGGTGCTCCAGGGCCTTGTACAGCTGGTGGTTCCAGTGCTGTCTCCAGGCTCGCATGTCTCCCGGACGGAAGCCCTGAAGTTAATATCAGGATGCTGTTCACTCAGCAAAAAAAAAAATAATACACAACAAATACAAACCCTAACCCAACAGGCCTGAGAACTGGAGTTCCCTCTCAGGGCAAAATTCAAACACATACGGAATGTTGTTCTGTCAACTCAGAAGAATATTTCAGGGATTCTCCTTCAACATTGGCTTTGGTTATGGAGGAAGTTATGAATGGAAATGTTGCTTTAAGCCATCGCTCTTCCAGTTCAGCCAAGCCTACCTGGGCCTCCAGAGTGGCAAACCCAGTGCGTAGGTCCTGCAGGCCGTCCTTCCACTGCTGCTGGTGCCGTAACAGGTCAATGTTCATCAGCGTCATCACCTGCGAAGGCCAGAGAGTCAACCGTCATCGGTTGATTTGCCCTAGAAAGAATGGAGCATTTCATCCAGCAACACCAACCAGGACCGGCAGCCTTCCGAAAGCACCAAACCTTCTCTGTGAAGTCCGTGTGCCACCTCCTCAGTTTCCGATTCTCCATGGAGAGGCGCTCGGCCGCAGTTTGTAGCTTGTTGATGTACAGCTCCAGTTCCTTGGGGTTGTCCCAGGTGATCTGAAGCCTGCCCCCCGATTCCCGTGAGTGGGACTTTGGATTCTGCTTTACAGCGGGAAAACAATCCAAACAAGCAAAGCCCACAGCTAAACACCAGTGTGCAATAAGGCAAAGAGTTTTGAGAGTGGTCTCGTATTTGACTTCTAATTCTCTTGTTTCCCCTTCAGAGAATCTACAGCATGCATTAAGTTACCAACAAAGTCAACGTCACCTTGATCACTTGTTCGAAAGCGAGAGCATAGTTCAACATCATTGGCCTTTGGGACGGAATCATCTGTTGGTCTATTGTGTTGTAAAAATGAGCCACCTGCAATAAATCGAAAAGACATTAAGGCGAGGCCACCACCCCTGTGGATGTCAGAAGGCCCTGCTGAAGAAGCGGAGCAGCACTACCTGCTTGAGGACGAGGGCCTGTCTGTAGAACCTATCGGCAGTGTTGGCGACCTGCTGGATCTTGGCAGGGATGGTGAAGCCCAGAGCCGAGAGCTGGCGGACCTCTTTGAGAAGGGTCACCAGCCGGTCCGAGTACTGAATCTTCAGCTTGCCGTCGGCGTGGTCCAGCTCCATTACGCGGTTACTGGCCTGCAGGCTGCATTGAGGAGGGAAGGTGCCAGGTTTACCAAACCGCCGCAGTAAGGTGACCTGCCACTCCCACACCGTAGCACGTGAATGATGGCAGGTCTTCGCCTTGCACATTCATTCAGAACCAGATCCTCCAAACTCCACTCAGACGTGTGTTTTTTTTTATACAGGAAACAGAGATGAGCTTGCTTTAACGGGAGACACTTCGGACAAAATGATTGCTTGCAACATACTATCATCTGATTACAGCATTTAAAGGTGAAAAGGAGAGATTCACAATCAAACTGACACTCTGGCTGCTCTAGGCAAAACACTCACTTTCCAGTTGTAATCATGAAGGAAAGTCACTTGTCAACACGCAAGTAGCTGACATGTATGGCGAGGCAATACAGGTTAAGTAAAGGATAAATAATACCATTAGCACTTAATAACATCTAATTATAGACTGGTTTGGTCTGATCTGATGCCCATACTATAACATATATTCGGCTGACACTGCTAAATTGCAATTTCTGCAAAATGCAGTTTTTGCTTTATTACGCATCTGTTGCTGCAATGAATATTCGGGTTAAAACCACACATTTTGGTGGCTGACTCAGCTTGACGCAATCAAGTGCAATATGATTGGAGGGGACACCATTTCGTCATGGTTCATTCTGAGTCAGTAGGGGCAGAAAGCGCGGTCACCTGATGCCAGACTTGGGGTCAGAGAGGCCGGTCTGGATCTCCCGTGACCAGGAGGTGAACTGCTCCTGTTCGTAGACGCGCAGCTGTTCCTGAAGGTCGCTGGAAAGCCTCACCAAGGAGGGGTAGCCAGACAGGTCAGAGAGTAGGGCCTCCGCTATGCGAACGGAGTCGTCCACCTACAACATGAATCGATGCATTTTAAACCAGTGTCTCTGAAGACTGAATTAACCAGAGAACTCAAAAAACTTGCAGTTTCTAAGCCCCACTCCGACCTGAGACAGGGAAGGAGTACCTTAAGGAGCAACTGTCGAACCCACACGATGCTGTTCACCACCTCTGGCAGATTCTTCCCTGCCAGGGGGCCAGTCTTCTCCCCAGGAGCGCCATGGCAACGTGCCTCAAAATCAGTGCGCAGTCCTGTACCCACAAAAGCACGATTACATTTTACTCTAGCGTACGATCTCACGACTGCGTTCATTATAATTCTCTATGCGGAGTTACTCACCCTTAACATAGTCAAGCAGTTTGGCAAGTAAGGTCTCCCTCTCAGACAGGAGGTCCTTCCTGATGTTAGGCCTCTTTATAAGCTCCTGGTATTTCTGAAAAGCTTGGAGGAGCTGGAAGAAAACAAGGTCATTAGAGAAAATTCAGCTACAGCACGTTTACCAAGGCTGGGATGTTCACATATTACTAAGAGGTACCAGTTTAACACTAATCGCAGAGAGAACTAAAACTCCCACAGTAGCAATGAATAAACATTCCTGCATGTGTGCTCTGGCTCCTAAAAGGAAGTACAGGTAAAGGTGAGAGTGCATGGTCGATGGCACCTGCTGAGGGTTGTCTTGGACATCTCCAATCCAGGCCTTCAATCTGGAGGCCACCTCCTGCTCAGCTGCTGCGATGGAACGGTCAAATTGTAAGACGGCTGCTTTCCACAGAGGCTGAAACGGCCGGTTGGCAAAAACATAAAAACCCAATTAAGCTCGGCAGGGAAATACCGGCTGCAGGGGAGGGCTGCAGGGGAGGGCTGCCAAGGAGCGCTGTAAGAGGGATCTCCACTAACAGCAGAAGCACGATCCCTCACCTCAGTGTAGGAGTTGTACAGCAGCGGCCTGAGGCCAGAGAACGGTTGGAACGCGTGGCCCGGGGAGAGCAGTGGCTGTCTGCTGGGGGGCAGCAGCCGGTGCAGTTTCTCACGGACCGTGCGGATCGTCAAAATCTAAATCAAAGGAATTACATGCACAAGTCTGAGTGACAGGTAGAGCCTGGTAACCTGACGCCAATGAACTCATGGGGTATTCAGTGTGCAAGCCTCAGGTGCAGTAAGAGGCAGACAGATAGATAGTCAGTCTAACCTCTTTGAGCCGGTTTGCCAGGCTCAGAAGCAGCTGGGGGTGATGCTTCTCACCCCTCCACTCATGAGGCGTGTACCGCTTCCATTGTTGGCCCGTCGTTTGCTCACAGACCCCCACCCAGTGATCACAGGTGGCAACGCCTGCCTGCAGACAATCCTTCACGTTGAGGAAAGGATCCTCCCACAACTTCAGCATGCTCAGCTTCTTCTGAACATAACTGCACAGAGCCCGGCCTATTGATCACAAGGTGAAAAGCAGAACTTCAGAATAGTCTCCTACACCAAAACAAGAGCAGCAGGTGACACACTGACTACAATAAAATTATATGAAGGTCTTACCTAATAAATGTTTGTAAAGAACTAATACTTTCATAAACAAAATCGGCCCGTCAGCATGACGTAAATTTTACGGAGCAGAGGAATAGTGAGAGACCATCTCCATCTCCTCGTTTACCGATCACATCCAGTAGATGCCGCATGCGAGCCTCAGGGTAAGGCTCATGATCAGTCTGCCTCCAGATATCATCCACCACCTCACGAGTGACCTCCACCAGCTCCAATGCATCATTTAGGGCTACACTCTCCAGACTGCTGTAGTCCTGTAACCCGACACAGAAGTCTTAGCGAGCCACGTTAAAATGAGGAGCTACCGCGTCACAGACGAGCCAGTGGTGGTACCTTAGCCAAGGGCTGAAGCAGCTCAGAGAAATGAGCCGCCCTGTCACTGACCGCCGTCTTCCGTCCTGCGGCTGAGACATCCGCCCAGTACTCATACTCATCAGCAGGGGTCAGGACACCTAGGAACAAGACAGCGAGAAAACAAACAACTACAAACAACTACAAACATACAAACAAAAAAATCTGCACTACTCAATGGAGTTCTCAGAGATAGTATTCATAGCTTGGGTCCTTATTGAGCTAGCATCGGAAATTCATTGCAGAGTCTCGAAGCACTTATGTAAGTCGCTCTGGCTAAGGGCGTCTGCCAAATCCTGTAAATGTAAATGTAAATGTAAATGTACAAACAGCGTCTGGGCGGGGAAAATATAAAGCACTTTGCGACAATGTAATGTTGTGAAAATGCGCTATACAAATAAAACTGAAAATTTAAATTGAAAACTGACAGAAGACCTCTAACAAACAGATACAGGATGACCATAGAGAACCACTTTGGAATTAGCATAAAGAATGAGGTCCATTGATCTAAGGATCTTATAATACACTGCTCTTCAAAAAAAGTACTAAGTTAAGTTAGTAACTATGAGGTCAGCGCCATGAGAGGGGTGGTTTTGGTCGGCCCTTACCCAGGAAGTAATCTTCTCTCAAACGCTTCTTTCCCACCTCCACTGAGTCTGATTGTCTAACTACTGCACCCAGACCCGCTTCTAAGTCATTCAACAGGTTCTGGAGCTTGGGATCAAAGGTCTTGCTCCACTTCTCATCCTTTCAAAGTACAAAACAGGTACTTTCAATAAAACTAATGCATTAGCTGTACAGACCTTGTCTGTACTGCAAGGTGCACCTGCTCCAGCCTTTCCCACATACCTTCAGAAGGACAGGCGCAAACACCTGCCGCAGGGTCTGATACAGTGTGGTGATGGGGGACTCCAGCATGGACGAGACCAGGATGCTGCAGTGAACGTTCTCCTCTGTGATCACAGTGGGCCTCAACTTGAAAAACACCAGAACTTTGTCTTCACTGCCACCGGAATCAATCTGTTTCAACACATGGAGCACATCAGGAGGAACCTCATGCACGATACGAGGCTGGCTGTGTCTGGGCTGTTCCATCTGCTAAGAGGAAAGCTTTCATGAAATGGAGACAACTGCACTTTAAAAGTGAAACGAAGCTGCAGATCCTTGCCTTGTTGGACACCTGCAGCTCTGCTCCAGACTTGTTCACAGACAGGACAAATTCACTGACATCATCCAGAAAGTTATCCATTTCCTGTGCCCCAGTGAGAGCCCCCACAGCTTGGGTCCACGATGACCCCAGGCCAAAGAAGTTCTCCACCGTGGCGAGGATGAACTTCTTGCGCACATCTTCAGCATTTGGAGGCATCTTCTCTCCCCACCCCACCTCTTCTTCTGGAGGCAATCGGAACAGTTATGGGAAAAGACAGGAATAACAGGACTGACAAGAAACCACAGTACTTACAGGAAAGTCAATTCCAAAAGTTTCACGATATACAGTACAGGTATTTCTACAAGGAAATCAGCTCAAACTACCGAAACTGTTCTACACAGAGCCAGAACTAGCGATTCTACTGCGTCGTTAACCTATAATCATTTAGATTTGCCGTTATACAGGCGTGAGCACGACAATCCAAAAGCCTGAGAGTCACGACAGATGTGTGAGAGCTGGCAACCCTGAGTTAATACACGTAGTAAAAAAATTTTAATAAAATAAAAAAATCAAACGTTACTACAGAGAGCAGAGTCGGTTATGCTAGCTGATTAGCTATAGCTACACCGCTCTCTGGTGCTAAAATTGTTGTACAATCACAATAAATCCGGAAATTAATTAATATCAACGTCTTTATCTAGAGCTTTATATGAGCAGCGCAGTGTGAAATAACTTAGACTGTAAATAGATGGCTAAACTATGTCTGGTTCGTTTAGCTGCAGCTAAAGGGGCTAGCTGTATTCCCGGACCCCTAATAACTTACCGTCTGGGCAGTTTACAGTCAGTATTAAAAGAAAATCTACTAACTGTTAATCGCAGAGAACTACTTTTGGGGTGGAAATGTCGTTGTTTAACACCAAGCGGCGCATATTAACAAAAACCAACACCTTGGAACTGGAGGAGGCTTGCAAAGCGTACGTTGTTGCCAAAGCTATAACGGCAGTATGTTATTCTCAGCGCTGTTTTACGGCGTCTCTCCACCGTAAAGCCACGCTAGCGTCCGCCCGACGGGGCAGCGACGCCGTAAAACAGCGCGTTCCTTCTGCTGGGCAATGACAGCTACCGCCGCATCTTTATACTTCAATTAATTGATCAAACATTTTTTCAAATACTGCGTAATCTTAGATACAAAATAAAATAACTAAAACAAAAGTGTAGTGTACTACAAATTATTTATCCTTAGATTCATGAACTCGCCTTTGAAAATAATACTAGAAAACAATCCTTGAAAGATCCATTTTACGATACCATTTGTTCTTATCGCCATTAAGTTCATTAATGCTAAGAGAAAACTACGCCAGTGTCCTGAATATCCTATATATCGCATTAATATTGGACCTTGTAGATAAGTTAATGGGGGATTAATTTAGTCTGCATTTCCTCTTTCTGTCTTTGTTATTGTGGCTTTAAAGAGGTCAATTCTTCCAAATAGAGAAGTTGCTTGTGTCATAGTACTAACAAAGTCTTCATTCATTGGTGGTATGGTAACCTTTGACTTTTACCTGGCCTCAGTTGTTGCTACAAATGATGTCACTTATAAAGAAGTAAAACTTCTTTATGGTGGAAATCCATGAATTCCCAGAACACAGAGCATGTTGGCGTGCGTATTATATTTTTAACATTAACCTTTAGTGAACCTCGGAAGGGGACAGAACCTGACTATAATAGAAGCTATCTGGTTTAACAGTTTAAATATTCTTATCTCAATTAAATTCTTAATTCAATTAAATTCAGTTTATTTTTATATACATTTACATTTCACAACAGAGTCACCCCAAAGCACTTTACATGGATGTGTTGTGATACATTACATCATTAACCCCTGCAGATGAAGTGAAAACTATATATGTTTTGTATGATCCAAATAAAATATTTAACTTCTCAGACAAGAAGCATCTTTTTCCAAACCCGGTCGAATTCCATCATGTCAGCATTGCTACAAATGTTTTGTATATTTAACATTGAAGATAGCCAAAAAAAACATTATTAGAAAACAACAATTCATGACTGAAGTCATGATTGAAGACCTAACAGGGATTTCCCCAGTTCAGCCACAAGCTGTATTTTTCAAATTTATGTTATTCGACTAACTGCTGTGTGCTCATTCTCAGCCCTTCACACCCTTCACAGTCAATACTGTCACAGGAAGCTAGCGTGTGACCATGGTGTTATTCTGCTCTCTGCAGTGAAGGTAAACTTTATAACAGGTAGCATTTGTCTTACCAGACTTTCTTACAGATGTTAGTATTACTTTACTGTTGGCAGAGGGAAGTACTTCGTTTTCCCAGTCTTGCGGCAATGCGGCAGGTGTGATGTGTGAGGTTTTATCTGCTCTGTGTGCGCAGCCCTGCTTAGCCTTCTCATGCCAAAGGTGCCGTTACAGCTGACTGTGAGGGAAGGTTTTTCTTGTTCAGTCTCCCTGCATAGCTGCTCTGGATAGTCCTGCACTGTCAGGAAAATGGAAGCAGCTCTGGCATAATTTTGTTCCCCAAGATTCAAACACCAACAATGTGCTCCAAAGGTACAACGACGTTCCTCAAAGTTAATTTCTGTACCTTTATCTACAGCTATGGCACAACTGGCAGGCCCTTGAGGGTACAACCCCAGTGACAAGTAATTGTACTCTCGAAGGTACAAATTGGTACTTTTTTTCTGACACTGTGGGCTCACAGGCTGTGTGCGGAGTGTAGATGTGATTTAGGATGAGTGGTGATGTAACAGAAAACCCCTGAGCGCCGATCTGTGCAGCACTAAGACTCCGCTGTTTATCATAACCCTCAGGCTTCTTGTAAGAACTTCGGTGTCACCCACTCGAACACATGGCTCACTTCCTGCTACGGCATTGAGGGTCGTAGACCAAACAAAATTGAGGTGAATGATGATGTAGCATGTGGGAAATGATATGCAGGGGCTTTCTGGCAGCCAATAGAGAGCGGCAGGGTTTTGGGAGCCTGGTGTGTGGTGTCACCCTGGCAGTCTGCCAGCCCTGTAAAGGTAGGAAACCCCAGAAGGTCCCGACGTCCCGTCCCACGGAGCTCCTGCTGCCTGCGACGGCCAGTTACTCATCCGAACATAAAGGTCAGCCCTCAGAGCACACTGAAATACTCAGACTTTACACGTGAACAGCGAGAGCATTAATGTGTCCATAATTCAGAGCAAAATGACACTCCGAAACATTCCCCTGTATTTTTTCATCTTGTCATTTACTGAGAATCACAGATTCAGAGGCATGTTTGGGCTCCATTCTCTGAATCGCCCTTATTTGAACCTTTAGGTGTGCCACTCTAGATAATGAGATCCTGGAAGTAATACTAGAATTAATAATTAATATCAACCAAGAGTAATAAATCATTAAAATATAATAACTATAAGGACTTCAGACGTCACAGGGGCTTGGATTCAGTATTAGTGCGGGCAGATTGAAAAGGAGAGAAACGTAAACACCGAGTTGCACTTTGCACTTGGAGGATTTGTGAAACATGCGAAGACTGATTTTTCACAAAACCAGAACATTGCAAAAAAAAATCTTTTTCCTTCCCTAACGACAACGCCATCTGAAAAGGAGGTGCCCCGCTTTCACCAGCCCTGTTGTCACTACGAAATAAGGCATGATGCTTCCATGGCAGTAACTCGGGCACAATGCCGTTCGTAAGCTTTCGCCAAAGCCGAAGAATCTCTACGCTGTACGAACACGAATGCCAACCGCAGTTATCTACGTTTTTTAAGAGGTATAAAAAGCGAAACTAAATGTGCCGAACTTCCGGAAAAAAAGCCCCGCCTTTACGAAAAAAAGATCCGTGTATTGTAATTTTTACATTATAGAGCACAGCGGCAACAGGATAAGGTAAGGACAGCTGGCGATTTTAGTCTTTATTGTTTTGTCATCGACTTACAATCATGTGGCTATATTGCCTTATTAGATCTTCCTAACCTGTAGGTGTTATTATTATTATATGTTTTGTATGAAACATGTTGTGCCTTTAACCAGCAGACGACAAATGTAGGATCCGTTTAGGGACAGAAACACAAATTCAGGAGTTGATAATAAAGAATCGTTTCACCGTCCATAAAGATGGATATGACAGTGATATATAAGGACAGATCAGGCACCACAAAACGACAGACTCGACTTCGTTTCTGGAGGCATGAAGTCATACCTGGACACGGAACATTATAACGCTTTAAAGCCCTACTTTTTTTCCCGGGGGACGGACGCCCTAGGTGCTTTGGGCAGGGGTGACGTGAAGCGCTTTCAGATAATATAATGTTAAAATGCGCTACACAAATACAATTGAATGCGCATAATACGGCAATCTCGTCATTCAGGGGAATTTCGCGCTGAAAACGGAAGGTTTTATGGAAGATGGTTAAATCAGGAATCGGAACTTTGGGTCCATAACGCAACACTTAAGCTTAAATCGCGTAGCTGAATAAATTCTAGAAAAATAATAGCGTGTAAAATGCACACGGAAATGACCGCTAAAATCAAGTAGCCCGTGTGAATCAGTGTTATTGTGTTTTATTTGTGACTATTGGCTGGGTGCCACCCCATTGACTCCTCGATCAAAGGCGTTTTACTATCTGCGCACCGTGCCCGGGTACTGTACCCGTTTCACGGGTCTCTTGCAAACTGGTTTCGGTGCCGCTGGGACTTTCCCTCGACTCCTAGGGCAGTGAGATAGCCTTTAAATTGTGAACGTTTTTCATCTTATTTGACTTCTGTCATTTTCTTATAGGAAGTCATGGCACCGCGAAATTTATACTATACGTAAGTATTTAAAAGCGACATCTACGTTTCAAGAGACATTGTTTATTGGTTTACATTGATTATTAATGTTATTATGCTACACCTTTAATGATGTGTGTATACTATATGTTGCACCATTATATACCATTATACTTTAAATTAACCACGAACTAAGTCATACTTAGTGTATGAATTACCCACAAACTATTTGTTCGTGATTTGTATTTGAGAAGTAACCGAGTTACTACTAAGTTACTAAGGAGGTATGTCATGATTATTTAAGTGTGTAGTAGTATATTATTTGTACCCCCTCAAATAAAGTGTTTATTTGTCTGTCTCTCTGTCTGTCTGTCTGTCTTTGTCATTTTCACAATGTCCCCCTATGATACCAGGCTATTGTTCTTTTTCAGTGTATTTATATAAGTGTGTTTTTGGAGTGATGTTAATAGGAGACCCTTTGTTGTAACATTTACTAACTGTGCACTACAGATGCCATAGAAAAGATCAGAGGCACATGGTCAGGGACCATGCGGGGGGGGGGGGGGGGGGTGTAAAATTCTATCGAAGAATGATAGTTGAGGCCCCATTTTATGTACAACAGCCCAGTCAGCCCTACGGAAAAACCCTAAGGGTGAAATCAAGCTCAATACTCGGTGGTTTTTGTACAAACTCTGGCTTCACTGATCCCAATAGTACTCCTGCAATATCTGTACTCTTTATTTATACAACAGGAACAAAATAAGATTTTTCCTATATACCTTTTGGCAACAGTTACTTCTAACTGTCTAACAGGGAAGGTCCCTTTGGAGAGACGCCCAAAACGTGCCGCCTGACAGCCTAGCTAATTCATAATTAAAACTATGGTAACGACCTACTGATACGAGGACTTGAGATTTGCTTTAAAGTTTAATGACTTTATTGACCGGTGTCTTGAGGAGATCTCGCAGGTCGGCCTCGGGAGGCGTCTTCAGCATGCCTCCTGCCAGGCCAATCTGCATGACATCTATTGTTTATTATTGTATAACTGTCAGTGTTTCTCCTGCTGAAGATCAGCCACTGGGGGTCCCTTTCTGATAATGAACCTGTGTCGACCCCAGAGACAGCAGCCTTCACTCGCTCTGAACCTCTGTTCCTCGTTTCTAGATGCCAGATGATGCTCATCGTCTTCGTGCCGCTAGCGGCGAATACTGGTACGTGTCACATGACCCGCTCGTGATATGGTTCGGGAACATGACAGTCTCCACCTCGGCGGGTCACCGTGTATCCGTGCCCACTTCTGGCCACAGGAGCACATGCACAGTCAGGGGAAAGAATAAGAGCCTTAAGACACTCCCCAAGAAGAATTCCTACACACGTGTTGGGTTCGCGCTGAACACGAGCCCCTAACCCTCATCACCTGTTACGTTACAGGCATAGCTGTTTTATTCCATACCCTAACGAACTTTTTCACTTCAGCTGATCCATACTGTTCCTTTAAGAGAACAGGGACCAAAAAATCGACTCAGATCTTGCCGTAACGACCCATAGCACAGAAATGCCCGGTCTTCTTATTGACGGTCGCAAAGCTGCCACAAAACCCTTCTTACATTCAGGAGGGAGAAATTTCAGCAATGAGTAAGATTGGCAGTGAGTGGAGTGGATTGTATGAAGTCAAAGGGAAACTGACGCGGGCATGACATCAGCACTGGGGTGCATGCTGACCCCCCCTCGTGTCTCTGCATGCTCCACAGGATCGTCAGACCCAGTTGTGGAGATCCACGTGGAAGTGGGTGGTACAGCCAAGTTCACGTGCCCCAACAATAGGAGGAGTGACCTTGAGTTCATGTACTTGCAGAAGGATGTCGGCACAACTTCTATCTTTGTGAACGGTTTCCACGCTCAGAAACCGGTTGAAACCGCATATAAGAACCGTTCGGATGTGTCAAGCGAAAACAGGCATGTGATTCTGCGGGACCTGAGTCCAGCCGACGAGGGTGTGTATGACTGTATAGTCAGGACCAAGATTGACAGCCTTACAAGCAGGATAAAGTACCGACTGACAATAACAGGTAACTGCTGGCTTGTCTACTTCTGTGTTTGCCTCCCACTTTCTGATTGGTGGACGAGTGACTGTGCCCACCTCAGTGTGCTCAAGCTCGCCACTTGTCTCCACCCACAGCCAACTACAGCCAACCCCAGGTGATGGAGATCCACAATGACAGCAGATGCATCATTACATGCTCCAGCTCTGGCGGCTACCCACTGGCCAAAATGGTGATGGTCCTCGTGCCCGATCTATACCAGCCCGTGATGGACAAGCACATTAGGGACCCAGACACCGAGCTCTTCAGCGTCTTCGGCTCCATCACGCTGAACATCTCCCAGCCGCTGAGTGTCACCTGCACCATGGGAAACCGCAGTTCAGCGCCGCAGGATGTCTGTGAGTGCTGGTGGTGGTGGGGGGGGGGGGGGCTTAGCTCCCATATCCTGCGTTTTCATACTTTGCTTCAACCACGGGGACACAGCTGAGCTCAACCCACTAGAAATGAATGAAACAAGAGGGTGTGAGCCGAATCGCAGTGGCGGGTGACGCGTTGCGGCCCTGGCACAGGACAGTCCTGGGGTAGTGCCTCATCTCACCAGCCCCCCCCCCCCCCCACTAGACACCACTGCACAGCAGCACTGAGTAATAAACTGACTCCACGGTTCCCGTGTCCGTTGTAAATAATGCACAAGAAAAGCCCTGAACGGCGCAGGCTGCACAGATATGCACCCCGACCACAAGGGGGCGCTGCAGTGGGCGCGGCTCAGCCGAGGGTCGGTCCGCATTTCCCGCCATGCGTCTGCCCTTTGACCCGGGGTCCGCACACGCTTCCCCAGTCCTGCTCCTGGTGACACACCAGCTCTTTGTCTAAAGCCACCACCAGAGCCCAGCTGTATAACATCAATTCCTTTCGTCAGAGAAATCCCTCATTTCCTGTTCCTCTAACTGAATTCTGATTGGATAGAGGGAACCCCACATCCTGTAATTTAGTTATTTTGAATTAAGAGACCGCATTTGTTACACTCCTGTTGGAACTCGCTGATTATTTCCTGCACAGGTCAGAGAATCCCCCCGTCGCAGCCGGACAGCATCATCATCGTCATCGCATGTGTGCTGGTTACCGTGCTTTTCATCGTCGCCCTGGCAGTGGTGCTCCAGAGGAGGAGATGTTCTTGCAGCAGGAGCCAAGGTTTGTCAGCCCTCCCCGCTTTCTGAATGAACATCAGCATTGACCTTCAATAACAAAATCCCGCCCTGATCTCAACGTTCTCACACTTTCGTTTCAGCTGCGACGTATTCAGCAGCCCAAAGGAGTGAGTATCAGAGCCCTGGTTCTCTACAGATGAGCTGGTGAATCCTCTTCCTCTTCACTGGGGGTTACACATACATAGAGGGAGGGGGCAGAGCCTGCTAAAGGCGGGGGGGGGGGTAGTTCTTTCTTGCAAGGCAAAATGCCCAGTAAAGTTCGCTTTGGATAAAGATGTGAGCTGAAGTGACTCAGCGAGGGAATATCAGGCCACCTTGGCGTTCTCAGGAATGTTTTTAGCTGTGAATTACAGTATAGCTGAATAAGACACAAAACCTCAGGTCCTAGGAGCAGGTGACAATGGGTGACAAACCCAAACCAATTACGCCCAACAGATTCTGTTGGGAAAAAGCAGATAATCCTGTCAGGATATGGCAGTGGGAACGCTGGGGTGACAGCATTGTGATTGGTGGGGTCGGACCGCTGCCTCTACGGGTATCCGAGAGTCGTGGACGGAGCATTCCGGATTCACTTATGTTGTTTCTCTCTGCTCATCTTGCTCACCAGAATGATGCGGCCATCCTGATGCGGACTAGCACCTCGGCCGTCTTGCGAGGGGGGGGGGGACGGGTCCTTGCACAGAAGACATGTGGATGCGTCCTGGTCTAATGATTCGGGGTCGTCGCTGACCCCGGCATCTCGGCACCTGCTCCTGGTTCTTCTCAGGCAGCCAAAGCAGGACCTGCTGATTCCATCTCACACTGTTTCTGTATGAATATGTATATGTCTGTATATTTTGATATACATATATGTTTACTTGTGAGCAACTTGCCCATGGGTGGACGTCCTGACATGTGCCATTCCATAGCACTTTGTATGGAAATTCTGTTACCTCAGGCCAGATGCTATGTTATTTTTTGTGTTAAATTAACAGGGGGGTTGGGGAGGGCTGGTCTGAGGTGGTTGGCACTCTAAACGTCTTTCCAAAGCACCTCAGGGTAATATGTGTACGTTCATATGTATCTGCCCATCTTCCCACCCAGCACAGGCTTGGGAGTGGGGGGGGGGGGGGGGGGGGGCGCTTGCTATCACAGGCATGCAGTTATGCATGTATATGTGTATTGAAATGACCTTCAGAAGGTTGTTATAAAGGGGTGCTGTGTGAGTGGGGGGGGTGGAGGTTTGTTCTCTCTGTACACGTGCAATGGCTGCGTAGGTTACCAGTGTCTCCCGAATGAGCCTTCTCTGATTATCCAGATTAAGCCATTCTGTTGATCGTGCAGCGCCGCCTGCAGGGCGCTGTGACCCGCCGGGTCTCTGGGGAGACAGCAGCGCCACCTGCAGGGTCTCTGGGGAGACAGCAGCGCCGCGCTACGGTGAGCGCATGCTGGCCTCAGTTCTCAAAGGTTTAGCTGAATCAGCCGAGCCGGCCCTCTCAGCTTCCTACAAAGCAGGGCTTTAACCTTTGAATGTACGTCAAAGAAGCATTTTCCCATATATGTCTGCTTCATGAAGTTAAGTTGAACTCTATGTTTTAAATACTATGATTCATCATATTTTTCTAACAAAAAAAAGAAAAAAAAAAGTTAAATATTTATGCTGTTGTCCTGAGATCTACAGTACAACTTTCCATATGAAAACCGTGTTTTTTCGCTATTAAAGTTTATATTTAATTTTAAAATGAATCGAGTGGGTTTCATGCAGTCGTTTTACGAGGCGCGTTTCTCCAGCATAGACTGCTTTGATGTGGTGCCGAGTCCTACCCTAGGCATCTGTAGTACTTACATTTGGACACGAGAGGGCAGCCGCAGTACACAGAATCAAAAAGAACGGTAAATGGATGCTAAGGAGATTTTTAAATAATTTAATCTCACTTGGCTGCAATTGACAATTATGATAGTAGCAGAAACATCAGAAGTTCGCCAAACGCATCTGTGGGAATTATAATAATCAAATTACAGTATCTATATTTTATGAGCAAAAACAAAAGGCTTTAACTTCTACGCACACCTTTGCCATATCGCTACTCCATCATACCTATTAACATGAAAACTCAACACAGAGCAATTTAAAAACAAAAAGTTTAATTTCTTCTGATACAAAAGTGTTCTTAAATAAGGCGGAACTAAGAAGTTTTTTTCTTAGTTTGTACAAAGATAAATTAGCATTTTATAATACAGTAATAACAAAACGCCTGTTTTAAAAAAATATTTTAAAGTACTTCACTGTGTCCCAGCCTAGGTATTGCTACTCCCTAAAATGTACTTGTCCCTGGACCCTTAAAAATGATTTCTTCTGAGTTACATACATTCAAAGGGCTAACAGAAAAGCCCTTTCAGGGATTGCAGAGCTACTCAGTGCCCTTGAGTTCATCACCAACGTAACTGCGGCATGCGTTGGACCTTCGCTCCTCACTGCCGTCAGCTTCTTGCGACGTGTAGCATGTGCTACGATTCCGTGTTCGAGCTCACTGGGCAGCTAAGGATGACGTCTCAATTTGTGATCAAGATAATGGTTCGATTCTCCCGTCTCTGAGTCTCTAACCTCAAAAACACAGTAAAAGAAGGGCTAGTGCAGTGAGAAAAATAAGACTGAAGCAGGATTCATGGAGGATGAATGGAAACACTTTAAAAATGCATTTTCTCACCTTTGTGAGAAAAGTAACCTGTCTGAATAGCTGAGGACCAAAATTTAAAGTGAGACTATTCTCCAAGCACCACTGTAGTTCAACTCCTGCGTCTGAGCTTGGAATCAGCGCGGCTTAAAAATGAGGGGGATCGTCCCCCCCCAGCCACACCCCCCCTCCCCAGCCACACCCCCCCCCAGCCACACCCCCCTCCCCAGGCCCGATGCGAGCACTCTGACGCCATCTTTCCACACTGCACTTCTCTTTCATAAGACATCTGCGCTACCACTGTCCAGTGTAAGGTTCATTTAAAGACACGAGAACAGAAACTAAGAACAAAGTCCTAAAAATGCATAAGAAGGGACAGAGGCGGCCACACAACCGCCCCCACATGACTGCTGTCCCGCTCCGCTGTCACAGGGTGGCTGGGGGACAGCACCCCCCAAGTGGACCCCGTCAAACCTGCACAGGGGGCCTCGTGTGTCACCTGGACTGCCCGTGACCCGCTGTCAGCATGTGGGGGGCCCTGTGCTCACGTCCCAGCTCCTCCTGTAGTCCCTTGCCTTGGGGAGGGCCCTGAGAACCGCACCCCCCCCCACCCTTAGCTCCAGGCCATTTCTGCATCCTCACACCACCGTCTCACTGCCCTTGACTGGTTTGACCCAGCCACCGGGTCTGCCCCCCCTCTTGGTCCTGCCTGAGCCCACCAGCCGGCTGGAACACTTCTGCCAGGTGTGCAGCGTCTTGGCTGACCAGACCCACATGCCCGACGTGATGCCCACCAGCAGTGACATGAAGATCTTCAGCATCTCCACCGCCAGGTACGAGTCATGCGCCGAGCGCCGGAAGTCGCCCCAGTTGGAGATCTCATAGAAGTAGCAGGCGACCACGCAGCTCGCTGGCACCATGTAGAGCACGGAGAAAACGCCGATCTTCACCATCAGTCGCTCTAGTTTGTCCGTCTTGGTGCCGTCCTTCTGCAGGTTGGAGCGGATCTTGAAGAGCGCCATCAGGCCGGCACCAATAAAGAGCGTGCCAACCACCAGGTAGGTGAAGAGTGGTGCCACCACAAAGCCCGTCAGGGCGTCCACGTGCTGGTTGCCCACGTAGCAGAGCCCCGTGAGATCGTCGGCGTCCACCAGCCGCATGATCAACACCACGATGGTCTTGACGGCCGGGATGGCCCAGGCGGCGATGTGGAAGTAGGAGCTGTGCATCTCGATGGCCTCGTGGCCCCACTTCAGGCCGGCCGCCAGGAACCAGGTAAGCGTCAGCACCACCCACCAGATGGAGCTGGCCATGCCGAAGAAGTACATGAGGAGGAAGACGATGGCGCAGCCTGTGTTCTTCAGGCCCTCCTGGATGAGGACGGGCACGGCGGCCTCATCCAGGTCGCAGGAGGTGCGCTCGCGGCCCAGCGTCAGGCGCACGATGAAGGCCACGCTGTAGATGTTGTAGCACATGCTGAGGAAGATGATGGGCCGCTCGGGGTAGGAGAAGCGCGAAGAGTCGATGAGGAAGGTAAGCACAGTGAAGGCGGTGGACAGGAAGCAGAGGACGGCCCAGACAGCCATCCAGACGTCAGCGAAGAGCTTGGCCTGCCGTGGGTAGAGACCGGCGTCGTAGCCGCACTGCAGCACGCAGCTCATACTGCGCTTGGCCCAGGTGTACTGCTCCGGGCCGGAGCCCAGGGCGTGGCACTCCTCCTCCATGGGCTGCAGGGTGCGGATGGTGTGGTACGGGGGGTCTTCGTCCCCTGGCCCCTCCATGCACATGTGGTTCTGGTCGTTCTGCGGCGGGAAGAGGCTGCAGTTGAGGAGCTCCGGCCACGCGAAGCCGAACTCCGTCAGCACGGGGAGGCACTTGCGCTTCACGGACTGGCACATGCTGCTGCAGGGCCCGATGGGGATGGGAACCTTGTCGGTGCACATGGGCACGTAAACCGCGCACAGGAAGAACTGTGGAAGAACGTGAGAGGAGACGGAGCGTCAGAAGCCGCTCGATCCCAGGAGGCACAAACCCAGCAAATTATACCTACGAAAAAGAGAATAAGACTAAAACTAAAATTTACTACAAATAAATCTCTGTTAATTAATTACCCTATCATCACGCAAATTTATATATCCAGACTTAAGACGCTTGTGTGCAAAATTCCGGCATATACGTAAAAAAAGTGCCTTTTTATATCCGCTGTTTAAGGAAACAAGGTAAATTGTTAAGGTAAAAACAGTGATAAGAGCGAAATAGCCAAACGTACAACGAAGGGACAGGTTCAGGAATAAGGTGCCGAATAAATTCTAGTGTGCGCTGGGTTTCGCGCTGGAAATAGGAAACGTCGGATTTGCACAGCGGTCGCACTGGGTTTACATCCATGACCACCGCAGGGAATCGCTACAAGAAACTGCAGATTTAAAGGCTCCCTTAAATAAGAGCAAATATATAACTACAGAACCAGAAACTGTGCTGATACCGCGGTCTACCTTTCCTCTTAAAAACACTAAAGCGTGCATAACTGCCATAATCACATTACATTTTATTGCATGACCAGGGATACATGAACAGCCAAAAAAAAATTACAATTTCGGGAAAGCAAATTTAGACGAACAGACCCTGAGCTGGCTGGAGCAGCCGTACTGGATGAGGGGGGTGAAAGTTGTCAGCTGTAACTCTGCGTCCGACTGCAACACGTTTCCCACCAGGTTGGGCATCTTTGTCACGTTGTATCCCAGATCCTGACACATAGATATCCGGATAGGATCGCAGGTCATCTCGTCCTCGTCCCCGAACGCGTCCGCAAGCACCGACTGATCGCACAGGAGCGTCAGCAAAAGCACCACGATATCCAGACCCCAAATCCCATGCATTTTTACCGGCTGTAAATCCCAGTGTCTTAAAAATTACTGGCGGACGGTCTTGTGTCCAGGAAACAAACTTTTGTCCCTGCAGTGTAAACCAAAGCAGGACTATGCGGAACAAAAATAAAATGCAGAAAAAAAAAACTTTGGGGATCGGCGTATCCTACAGCAGCACAGTGTACTTGTATTTTGAGGGGGAAACGGAAGGCTTCTGCATAGCGAGTCCCTCCAGCGCTCGGGCGATCGCCGCGGTTTCTGGGTCACCCTCCCCAGCCTAGTTTGGTAAAGAAGCGACTTGGAGCGACTCTCCCACCGCGGAGTCCAGCCAATGAGGCTCAGCTGGTCCCGGGCGGGGGCGGGACTCCGGCCGCCCCTAGTCGCGCTCCCACCCCGGAGATTTGTGTGTTTACACGTTCACGGACATTTGCACGACAAATATCACATGCATGGGTTATAAAATGCGTTCATCATATAAACATCACTGTGCCGGCGGGGGGCATAATTAATTTTATGCCACTATCCCAGTTCCAAATGGGCCCGTATCACACTGCAGCCGCTCACGAAGCAAGCATAATCGAATATTTATTATTTTTAACAATGTAGTTATAATTGATCGTTATAAGTGCGACAATTCACTTCATGTGTCACGAGCAATTGAGTCTTTCAGCACTCTATCAGAAACTTTTTTAAAAAGTGAAACGGTGAGATCTGGCTCACGTTGGGGCGAAAGGAGACCCTTTAATGTAGCCGTGATTTTATTTACTCTTCCGCCCTGACCCGAGTATTCCCGAGTTCAGATAAACTACAGAGCAGGTATACAAAACAGACAAGGGCCTTTACATTTGCCTGAGATAAATCACTGTCGGACACGCCGTACGCCTCCTTCTTTTAATTCACATCAACATGTTGAAAAGACGGCGCCCCCCCCCCACCCAAAGGACGTAGAAGGTCTGCTTTGCCCTAAAATAAGCACACCGATGTATTTTAGTGCAGATGCGACCCCTGCCTCCCTCTCGGTGACACTTGATTGAATTCTCCTGCTATCAGCGCACGCAAAGGTCAATGAAGATAAATTAGCAAAAGCCTGGAAACAATGATCTGATGTTTCTCTGATTTGACCTCAGTCGTGACCCTCCTCTGCAGCAAGGGTCTGGAAAGCACGAGAAGTAACTGTTACTGATAGTCCGAAGAGGCAGATCGTTACATATCGATAGACGAAGCGCTATTCCAGCAACAGAGCGTCATGGAAAAGTGTGAGCAACATGCATTTTTCTCAAATTAACCTGCGCTTTTTATTAAGTTTCATATTTACATGGAGAAATTCTCCATAGAAATGTGATAACTCTCAGGTTGTCCAACCCATATTTCTCGGCAGCCCGTCATTACTGTCGGTCCAAGAACAATACCCGCCGGATCGTTTGGCCGGAGAGTGATAACGCCTCCAGGAACCAACACCCTGTCCGCCACTTTGCGTGCGCCGTTCTGCCTTTCAGCTGCGAACATATTCTGTCAGTGGATCTCTTCATTGTAATTCTTAATTCCTAATTCCTTGATTTTAACATTAATATCTTAAATGCACCATTTTGAGGCATCAGAACAACAATGACAACAACACTAATCCATTATCATCGGAGAGACAATGCAGTTACAACGTGGTGATGGGGGATTTATTTATTTACTCATGTCAGATACGAAGTCCCGAATGGGAATCGTTTATTCCTGTAAGTCTCCCTCTCGCTCCTATCGCACATGCGTAAGTACTTTTTAGCCAGTGAACAAAGATAATGTCGGTGGTCTGCAGATCAAACAGGCTGTAGAGCTGTCGAGCCCTTAATGAAAACGGTATAATCAACAGGCTGTCTTCCGTGTTAACCGCGGGGGGAGGCCGCAACCAACCTCTCAGGAGCCCCTGCGCAAATTTACTCTGGAGATGGTGATCGAATAACGTAGGGGGTCTGGCGGCTGATGTTTTCTACAAAGGCAGCTCTCATTCAGGCTGCTCGGTTACCAGTGGGAGGAACAGATTACCCGATTGACCAGGCTCTGAAGTCGCGTCCACCTTGCCCATGTGAAGACCGAGGTGGCCGGAATGGGATTCAAGTATCCGGATTCCCCTGGATCCCTGTGTGTTTGTGTCCGCGAGAGAAGAGTAGATACGCGTCCGGGCCGGGGTTCAGCCGGGATAAACTTTGGAACGTAGTCTATATTAAAGAAGAAAATGAAAACTACAGCGCACTTTCAAACACAGGAAGGATTTAAAAGTTATTTTATTTAACTTCCATGTAGGACAGATGTTACCAAATGTCCGCCAGAATTGTCTTTACCGCTCTTTTTTAAAATAAACGTAATTGATAGTTACAATGCAATATACAGAGAAATACTCATTAATTCGATAACACTTTACTTGATGGGGCACAAATACTTAGTAATAACTCGGTAACTACTTAAGTACAATATAGTTGCTACTTGAGATAAAAGATGCGTCACGATTCATCAGATGACTGTGTAATTAAGAATTAGTTACATATATAGACAATAGTATAACTAGGCGTATATTCTTTGTGCGCCGTCGAGTAAAGTGTTACCATTAACCCTTTACGCCCTACTGAAAGGTTAAGATTTATATAGGATATGCACCCTCCCTATTTTACGTCAGAAATGATTCCCAAAATATCAAGTGCGGCAGATGAAGCGCACAGCAGCCGTGAGCTGTAAAACCAGGTTTATGTGATTGTTTTAAGAAGTCGGGGAAGGCATGGCGTGTCTGTGTGTGAGCATGATACAGGGATCCGATAGCCTCGGAATGAGCTGCGGCAGCGCTTCCTCGGGGCTTTGGTAGCCTCTGTTAATCTTTAAATGACAGCGCGCCCTGTGATGGCTCCCTCTCACCGCCCTCATTCTCGGAAATAAATTTGGCCGTGTTGAAGTCTTAACTGCATCTGACTTACGTAGTACATCCATATTTTTGCGCTAACAGACACATGACATTTTATCCGGCCCTTTAGTCAGTAGAAAGTTACGCCGTTAATACCGCGGTTTTCGGTTGAAATCGGAGTAGGTCACTTGTAATTTATCTTCGATTTACTTATGATTCAATTAAGAAATAAACAAGATCATCGTTCAAGCAAAAGCCTCAGTCAAATATTAAATCTGAACCATGATTGAACACATACAGGCTTACTTTTCAATGTAGCCTATAAAAACATAAGGATATTCATCCGATCCTGTCCTTTCTTCGTAACATAAGAAATGAATGTGACAGTTTAAAAGTGTAAAACTTATTTACACCCGACCCCCACACGTTCATGCGGGACTGGCTGCATGCATGGGGCGCAGGTCAGGGCTGCACACTGCAACCCAGCCGCAGAATACAAACCATGCGCGATTTGGAGACGCTGATAAGACAAAAATGGAAACGAAATATCCAGATGAAACTAGCGCATCATAAGAAGAAAATGCAAACATGACAACACTCACATAAAGGTGGGCCGGGACACAGCGAACACAAGCAAATCCCTAGCATGGTGTTTATTCCGCATGCTCGGTGTATAATTAGTGTTGGGGTTTGATTTATTCTTATATCAAACGGTTAAAATTGGACTTCGCTTATATAATGTGGGCTTCCAAACATGTGTTTACTTGATCATCGGATTAAATGTCAAAGGCCGCTGTGTCCTGCAGTAACCCCGTCTGCGACACTTTCTTCGACGTTGCGCGGTGCTACTGTACAGCTTTAAACCCGTTCAACCAGCTTCCAACCGGAGTGTCCTTTTGATTTTTCCACCTCTATATTATATCGTAGTATAAATGTAAAGTAGTATTTTTAAAGCTGACTTTTGGTCTTCATGCTGCATTCATATACAGAACAATAGGTCATTCTTGTTTCCCAGTACGGGACCTTGTGGAACACTTACTGCGCACTAGATGGTGTCGATCAGGGGACGGTATTGCGGCGTTAATACGATGCTTAACTGTCGTAAATTAGTCTGTTTTACAGTGTAACGCTCATTCTCGGCCACCTGATTTGAGAAGCATTATGTTGAGATCATTATGTTAAAACTGCGGGAAGATGTAATAGTTTACATGCAGCCTTCCTCGTCGGGACTACTTCTAAGCGTGAACGATGCATTTGATGCAACGAACAATTTAATTAATTTAATTTAAGTTGGGTATGCGATTCAAATACCACTCCGGGTTGGGGACGTACATCGATGTGTGTTTTCACGTAAAATATTTTCTTAAAAGTGATGGGAGCACGTGCCCCTTCCTGACCAGTTGGCATTTTTATGCACCTGCAGATATTTTCGCCGTTTGCGCGGTTCTGCTGCCTGGCAGCTGCCCTTGGAGGGGACGCGCAGCTGGGCTGCCAGTGACCACAGGGACAATGCTCCCCCCCCCCACCACTCGTCCATTAGCTATTCTGGCCCTACCACTCACAGCTTGACCCACTTACAGCAAGTGAGAATGTGCTGCTGATCAGATAGCTGGAGTAGAGGGGAGTTGTGGGGGGGGGGGGGGCATGGCAATGGTCTGTTAGCTGTGGGCTGATGGTTTTGAGTAATTTTGTCAATTGGGAAAAACAACTGTCGTTTCTGCAGGCACATTCATTGAAGTGAAATGAATTTTATAAACATTTTTAAAATATCTATAGCATGTCTAGCAGAAAAATATGCAAGTTTCTTTTAAAAAAATGCCCTATTGACCTGTTAGGGAACTGGAGCCAAACAAGCCCTGTTTTTGGTAATGCAGCCTTTGGGTTTGCAGAATGTGACCATTCTCCGGAGACAGAGAGCGCATCGCCGATTTCAAATACCATCTTCCTGTTTTTTTTTTCAAATGCTAAGAATGGAGGGTGCCCCCTAGGGGTGGGGTACCTCTGGTCTCCCACATTAAAATCAGCAGTCCAGAGCTAATCCCACTTACAGTTGGTGAATATGCATTCAGTTCTGGTTCTGGTTGCAGGCCGTACAATGGTGCCGAAGTTGAAGTCGATTCCAAGCCCCTGCAGGCTGCCAGGGTCACATATTAACAGGCACCGCTTTTATGTGGAGAATTTGAACAAAAGGCATTTAAAGCAAAACCAACCTTTGAAAGTGTGAGTTTAATGGTTGGCACTGAGTGCGACTCTAAATGATACACAGCCTGGACCAGAGCCTCCCCATGTGGAGTAGGATCAGGTGACCGGCACCCCGGCGCATTGTATCCTACCTGCCCCCCACTCCCCCGTGTACGTAATTATCACCTGTTACAGGAGCGGCCGACCCACACTCACAGCAAATCACAGCCCTCACATCGGGGGAAGATTTTTCTCCTGTTTGTCTCGCAGCTGTTTATGCCAACAAACATCTGTCTGACGGAGACAAAAAGCAGAAACCAGGCTGGCCCACAGAGGCGCGTGAAGACAGCCTGACGAGCCGCGATCGGCAGCCAAAGTCAACCGTCTGATGGGGGCGCGAGATCCGGCGGGGCGGGGCCGGGGGGGGGCGGGGCGCCACCCGACTCCACAGCTAATTCCTGGAGTGTAATTACACCACATTGATGTGTGTCTTTGTTAAGAGTCCCGGTAATATCTGACTGACCTGCAGCCAGCTCTCAGGGAGGTCAGCGCCGATTCACGTCCCCCTGCAGGCTCCGAGCGCTGCTGTGGACAGAGAGCCCTCAGACGAGCTGTAGTTTCTTATTAGGCTAAATCATAATAATGTGCCCATTTGCTGCGGTTTTGCTTTAAAAGACGGACAGTTAATCCGCAACACGACACTCCGAATGCTACAATAATGCGGAAAAGCCCGTAAATGCATTCAGCATGTCAGACAGCCCTGAGCTACGCTGTCTCTGCAGTCGGCCGTAATTTAATGGAGAAACAGCACCTCTGAATCCACAGCACAGTGGCAGACATTCTACAGCACGTCTGGGAACGTACTGCTGTTTATTCTCAGGGAAATGCTCAGTCTTTACACTTGTCTTTATGTTTTTAGCAGACACATAACAAACTGTTACATCACAGCTTTTATCTCAAGGCCAGGGCTGAGCTCTGTGATTCCAGCTGAAGGTGTCTTTAAACCAAAAGTAATGGCCGTCTTTGGGGTAGTGGGTTAAACTGGCTGGGGGAGGGGCTTCTCACAGCCAGGACAGGTGACTGCAAGTCACTAATCCCCAGGCCTGAATAGCCAGTGCATTCTGCTTACACACCTGACCACTTGGTTGTAAGAACCATTATGATTGGTGGATCGATTTGGCTAAATAACCAGCATCTCTATTAGCTGATCGGGAGACATGGTGCCTTTAGAAACCATGTTATCAGGCTGACACCAGCACTCTGTGTCCTCATTCCCAAAAGTAAGACAAACCGCTTTCAGTTGCACGCAGAGTTACTCTCCGCGGAGAGCCGGCCGGCCTTGCTGCCATCCGCTTACAGTTTGTATTTTCACATCTTATTACAAGGATGTGGTTTAGAGTTTTCGTTGGCATTGATGCGAGCCGTTGGATGTCACGTCGGTCCGGCGGCAGAGTGAGAGAGCTAGTTGTTATTGCATGATTATGGCTGAGGAGCTTCAGGGCTTTAGAACATTCCATCGCACTGGAGGTCCTGGACATACACGGGACTCTAACTGCGCTGTAAAACAGTTAATTCTGTTCCAGTAGTAGCTACCACCCACATATTTCAAGTTTACAAAATAATAATTGCAGGATTTCTCCTAGAACCGGGATGAACGATTCAGGCACAACTCAAGCAAACCCTTCACTGTACATGAAATAAGGGTCTTGTTCTGTAAATAATCAATGTGAGTAAGATTGAGGGCAGCACTGGGTACCGGGATGGTGGAGTCTCTCCTGTATGTCTGTCTGTCTGTCTGTCTGTCTGTCTGTATGTCTGTCTGTCTGTCTGTCTGTATGTCTGTCTGTCTGTCTGTATGTCTGTCTGTATGTCTGTCTGTCTGTCTGTCTGTATGTCTGTCTGTCTGTATGTCTGTCTGTCTGTCTGTCTGTGTATCTGTGTTTGTGTTTCTGTGTCTGTCTGTCTGTGTTTGTGTGTTTGTGTGTGTTTGTGTCTGTCTGTGTTTGTGTGTCTGTCTGTGTCTGTCTGTCTGTGTTTGTGTGTCTGTGTTTGTGTCTGTCTGTGTTTGTGTGTCTGTGTGTGTGTTTGTGTGTGTATATGTGTGTGTGCCTGTATGTCTGTGTGTGTATGTGTGTGTTTGTGTGTGTTTGTGTGTGTTTGTGTGCAGTTTTCTTCCTGCTCTTGCGAAGGTTTCTTGATTCCTGCCTTTGGGCTCAGGGATCTGCCTGTGCACGCCCCCCTTTTTATGAATTGCCATTCTGATTACAGGAGATTCATGCCTCTCTCCATCTCACAGAGACATCTGGGGCTAAGGAATTAAATAGTCTGCTATTATACATGAAATATGTCACTACTGCGAGTGGCTCTGGAGGTGGGCTTCCACCAAGTGGCTGATTTATGGGTAGAAATGTTCTCCGATCCTTGGGTGCTGAAGCTGCCCAGATGGTCTCGTATCTCACCGTCCTGTTGGAGCAGAAGAGCAGGAGAGTTCAGGTTGCTCCTGAGCTGTTTAAAGAGGGGCAAATCGCTTTTAAGGAGACATAAGACTGGGGGTGGTTCCACCATATGGACAGGTAGGATTGAGGGGATGGCTGTTGTCCTGGTAACAGGAAGAGAAGGTTCAGCCTAAAATTTTATCCACTCAGTTCTGGTTGAAAGTTGTTGTTTTACTTGACCCGAAAGGGTGACCACAAATCCACCATCTACACCACAAAGGATACGTCCTTTCCAAAGTGTGGCCCTTGTCCCGGGTTTTTCTTTGGTCTTGATACCAAAGCATTCTTGCAGCTATTCTTTCATTTGTGACACTCGCTGGCACGCATGCTGGCCGGAATGTCCATCTTACTGAAAACTCTGCCCCAAAAGGGGACTCCAATAAATGCTGAAAGTAAAAGTGAAAGTCAGGGTCCCCCGCAGGGTCCGACACGGGCATGCGGTCAGCGGCGCGCCGGCCTCTTCCTGAGTCAGGGGGTGGGGACTGAGGACCATCGGAGGTCAGGGTTGTTTATATAGGAAGTGAGCAAGGAAACCTGGTGGAGTCTGAGATTCTATCAGCAGGAAGGGCTCAGTCAGACGGGACTGGGGGGGCGGTCCGTGCTGAGCGTGTATTCGATGGCCGAGGCACCGGTCTCTTCAGCATCACACTGTATGTGGAGAGGATGTATGACCACTGCTGAGTGGCCCATTCAGGTCTGGCAACCATAGTCAAACATCTCACTCATACCCTCCCACACTCAATCCACGGGGAATGGTGAATTTACGTTTTTTTCTCCAAAACTTCGATGCTCCATTATAGATAAAGCAGCGCGAGACCTCCTTTAGCTGCTTAACCCCGAGTAACACCCATCCGTCTGTTGTCCCATTCTGGGTCCAGAGCCCATCCTGGAAGCAACCGACACAAGACAGTGAATAACACAGGACAGAATGCCAACTAATCGCTGGGCACATGCACACCCACACCTTTCATAGGCTGGTAGTGCTACTTTATCTGTTGAGGGAAACTAGAGGAAACCCCACAACAAAATGGGGAGAACATGCAAACTCCACACACAGAGGGTCAGGGCAGAGACTCGAACCCGAGTCCCAGAGGTTTGAGCTGACAGTGCTAACCACTGCGCCACCTCACCACTGGCAGCAATATGTCCTCCTTTATAAACAGATAATATCCAGTGACACTGTGACTATTCTCACTGTTTGTTTAACATGTGAAGGACAGACCTCTCTCCCACGAAGAGACCATAAGTCAGTGGTCAGATGATCTGTCCTCTTTGGTCCACTAATCTCAGCCACACTGAACGCCTTTCTGAGGTAACACAGGCTCTCTTCCCCTCATTCCTCGGGGCTATGTTGGGCGGACACCCGATATGACGTCCTGCTCTACGCGCCCGTTCCCGCTCCACTCCGAGTTCCCCTGGGTCCCCCCCCCCGTTCTCAGCAGCCAGGCCCCTGCCAGACTGCTGTGCATTAGCCTGACTGTCAGTGAGAGGCGCCCAGGCCCGGATTGGGTTTCCGTTCCCTAGCAGAGCCCTTGTTGCCCTAACAGTAACTCTTGGCTCGTTCTGCTTCACTCAGACTCGGCGGAGAAGCTCCGGTCATTCAGCGGTGCCCCTGTATCAGATCTCCAGCAGATAAATGGCAATTTTCTTGCTGTTCTTACAATCTCTTTGAAGCCGCTGCCATCCTTACCCTGCAGTGCTGGATATCTGATCGTCAGAATGAAGTGACTCGTAACCATTTGAACCAGCAGGTTCCACGTCTGAGTGTTTGCTTAACACCTGCCATGGTTCCTGCACAATAATAACGCGGCTGTTTAAGCACCCACCCCCCCACGAATGGTTGGTGGTCTGCTCTGGGGCTAAATATGCATTTTTCAAGTCAGATTGGCCAAAGCTGTAGGACAATGCGTCTAGCTTCCCCCCAACACAGAGCCTTAGTACGCCTGCCGAGTCCCTCACACACACGTGTGCGGGTACGAATGCACATGCATGAAGATCCTGAGAGGTATAAGCCTGCACACACACAGACAGAGCGAGGCTGCCCCCTCTCTGACCCTTTGCCGGTCTGCTGGACTCCTGACGCTCGCAGTTTAATGGATTCGCTGCTGGTCTGTGGAAGCCGCCGGTTTCCTGTGTTTGTCGTTCCCCAGTCCCTCCCGGGGTTCCGCTTTTTCCATCCCGTCATTATGGCCACACGGTCCCAGGCGGAGCCATGCGAGGCCGGGCTGTCGCGCCCTCTCCGGCTCCTAGTGATACGCTCGGAAAAACGAGCGGCTGCGGCTGTGCCGGGGGCGGGAGTCACGTCAAACGAGTCTCGGTTGGAGCGAATGTGCGTCCACCACAGATGGGCCGGGGGGCTGATGGAGCGCATGTGTGTGCTCAGTGGGGATGACAGCTGAAAATGCACATCCCCGGGAAAATGTCAGCAGCATTTAAGGCACTCGGAAAGCTTTTTTGTTTATTATGAGTTTTCATCTGTTCCTGGGTTCCGCTGCTCCGCACAGTTTGGCCTGATGGTTGATGGAGGCTCCTGCCAACACAGCTATTTACACACAGACGCACTGGGCCGCGTCTCTGTGTCCGTGTTGCGGGCGGGGGGGGGGGGGGGGGGGGGGGTTAGCCACACACTAAGACCGTCATCTCCGAGGGCTCGCCCCCACCCCCCACATCCTCGGCGTGCCAGCGGACTCGTTTCCTGCTTTTGTGTGAGCGAGCCACAGCAGGCTGGGGTGGCAGAGAGGGGTCGAGCTGGGCATTGCACATGGCCTCCCTCAGCTGGGTCCTCGTGTCAGCGGGCTCTTGCTCTGTGCCGTGCTGGTAGCTGTGCTGAGCACGCGTGTGGCCGGTTCCATGTCCTGCATGGTGGCATTTTTGCATGCGTGCATCCCGTTGCAGAAATACGATGTTGTTGCCACTCACGATAACACCTTAGCGTAACCGCCTACGGGTGCAGCTGCAGACAGACTGAACCCAGACCCCCTTTACACGCCCCCCCCCACCATCCTGCTGCAGCTGGAAATCAAATTCCCCTCCTCAGCCCCCTGCCCCCCCTACTTCCTGCCCTGTTTCCATGGCGATGGCGCGTGGGAATAGGCAGGAAGGACGAGGCTTGGAGTGAGTTTGGACAAGGTGGTGGCGTTGGCAGGCCTGTGACCGGGGCGGGGGTGGAGGAGGGGTGTACATGTGGGTGTGGCACCACAACACTAATCCCAAGGGGTGTGTTGACTTTAGACCGTCATCACCAGCGAGGCGCCCCCCGGTGGTCCGCTTATGTGCAGATGCACATGTTCAGTCCCTTCTTGAATTAAAATATCCAGCAGGTTTGAGTTGCTCGCGAAATGGCAGGGTGCCCCTATTCTCCGGCACTGCGGCCCGCTGGACAGGTTCCTGGCGCCCCCCCCCCCCCCCCCGAGCGGCACCCTGGCTGGTGCCACCTCGCCCCGTGCCCTCGCTGCCCTGGAGCTTGGCGATGGCACTTTTGATTTATCTCTTTCCACTTCCCTTCTGTTCCCTTCGGAGCCTGAACTGTCTACCGATGCATATAGGAAACAGAGAGGAAGTTAAATAAACGTCTGCAGATGGCCGCCGAGGTCTCGGGAGCCCAGCGGCCCTGGCTGCACATTTAAGGCTCCTCGGCTGAGTAGTGGGGGCCCAGTCTCCTTGGGAAATGTTCATTCGCTCCCCCCACCCCCATGTTCCGTACCTGGAACTCAGCTTTATTGCTTTGTTGGGGGTGTGCTAGTTTTTAGCCGAAAAGCCCTCATTTTAAAAAAAAGAAAAGAAAACGGATTTGTGCAGATTTATTGGGCTTGTTATTTCACATTTTCTGCCCCCTGGCAATAAAATGAGGTTCTGTTTCGTACAAGCTGGTAGATTAATATTAGCCTTGTATTTTCGTAATTGTGCCCATATACTGCAAAGAATATGCACGTCACCTTGAGGAAAAAACAGAGCTCCTTACAGCCTGGCCTGTAGCCCCCAGCTCAAATGTGGACATGTTGTACTAATAACACATGCAATTAATCTTAAAGCACATACTGTCAGCTCAATTAGCTTTCAGCTCTATTAGCTTTCAGCTCTGTTAGCTCTATTGGCTATTAGCTGTATTAGCTTCATTAGCTATCAGCTGTATTAGCACTATTGGCTATCAGCTCTGTTAGCTTTATTAGCTATCACCTCAATTGGTAAGCTCTATTAGTTCTATTAGCTATCAACTCAATTAGCACTACTGGCTATCAGCTCTGTTAGCTCTATTGGCTGTCTGCTCTATTAGCTATATTAGTTATTAGTTCTATTGGCTATCAGCTCTATTAGCTGTGTTAGCTATCAGCTCTATTAGCTCTATTGGCTATCCGCTCTATAAGCTGTTAGCTTTATTGGCTATCAGCTCTATTAGCTGTGTTAGCTATCAGCTCTATTTGCTCTATTGGTTATCAGCTCTATTAGCTATTAGCTTTATTGGCTGTCAGCTCTATTAGCTGTGTTAGCTATCAGCTCTATTAGCTCTATTGGCTATCCGCTCTATTAGCTATTAGCTTTATTGGCTGTCAGCTCTATTAGCTGTGTTAGCTATCAGCTCTATTTGCTCTATTGGTTATCAGCTCTATTAGCTATTAGCTTTGTTGGCTATCAGGTCTATTAGCTGTGTTAGCTATTAGCTGGCACCCATTAGCTCTGCCCCTGGGCTTACTGCCCTCCAAGTGATGGACATAGCAGAGAGTTTTTCTTTGTGGGACTGCAGAGCGACACCTTTGTTCGCCTGTTTCATTTGCTCAGAGGGCACTTCTGTCCACTTTTAGCACATAAGTAGCTTGTGGTTTGTGCTGAATGCGTTTGGGTCGCTTGAATGGTCGGTTTGTTATTAACTGAAGGGACCTGAGCTCCGTCCCTCCGCCATCCACTGGGCTGTGCGCCCTGCCAATTTAGCCCGTGAAGGAGGTGTGGCATCACTGCACGTTACATAACCAGGTTAGCTACAGACGAATGTCAGCAGTCCGATGGTTTTGGATTGATGTTACCTTCGGCTACTAACCCTTCATTCAATGGTTTCACTCGGCTGTTTAGGCCTTCAGGGGCCTTCGGGGGCCCCATGCTGTGGGATCATGTTGTTGACATCATCAGTGGCCTCAGCATGATGCCGTTATCATTAGAATTCGACACGAGGGCAGTGTGTGTGAACATTTTTGAATTAGCCGGTTTCCGTGTACAAAAAAGGATCCTCACATATCCAATAAAGGTGGCGAGCTGCTGATGAAGGGCGGCTTTGTGCTGGTCCCTAGTGCTGCCAATGAGGAGCAGCTCGGCCTTCCAGAGCCATGATGCGTGGAGGCCTCACGGCCCTGTGGAGAAACACTGCATGTGCAGGCAAAGTCCTCCCACTGCACCTTTTTTTTCCATAGTGGAGAACCATGGGTAACCAAATCAAAGTATATTTGTGTGAGTCTTTGTGAGGCCAAGACCAGAGGCTTCGCACCTCGTCCCACCCTGGGCAGTGGATGGGAAACTCATTAAGTATATTAACTCA